>NC_135505.1:78076447-78734660 GCF_052857255.1 Amblyomma americanum | reverse complement strand
GGGATCACTGGCATGCTGCAAATTGATATAGAGGACCCAAAGAATCATACACCACTGGAAAAAGTGGATGTTGGTCACACAGTGGAACAAATCCTGAAGAAGTGCAATGCAAAGTGCAAAAGATATATTTCAGTTCAAGATGGAGTTAAGCAGTTCCTAGTCGCAGTGACGAAGAAGGTCCTTGAGAAGAGCCCCTTGAGGTTCACAGTGGTTAGAGGCCTTTCCTCGCTTGACCCTCGACAAATGTGCTGCAGGCCTCAAGAAAGTGTTGGAAGCACTCATTGCGGCAGGGAGGCTGACAGATCAGCGTCAAGACTCTGTACTTGCAGAGTACACGGAGCTGTTGCAAGAAAAACATCAACTGTGACTTTTCGAGAAAGCCACCAGTCTGGACACCTTTTTTAGTGAACTTCTGCAGTTCAATGCTCCTTATGCAGAGCTGTGGAAAGTTGTAAAATCTTTGCTTGTGCTAAGCCATGGTCAGGCAACTGTTGAGAGAGGCTTTAGCATAAACCGACAGATCTCTGTAGAGAACTTGAAAGGCCTCTCTTACATCTCACAACGAATTGTGTGCGATGCAGTGGAAAAAGCAGGTGGTATCTTTAACATTGTCATCACAAAAGATTTGAGGAAGGCGGTATCAGCTGCAAGGCATCATTATAGTGCTTACTTGGAAGCCAGAAAAGGCTGGAACAAGAATGTGTCAAGCAGTCAAAAAAGCGCTGTGCTGAGGACCAGCTTGACAGCCTCAATAAAAAAAGGAAGATACTGGAAGCAGCTGTTAGCGATCTGACTGCATCAGCAGACGACTATGCTGAAAAGGCGGAAGCAGCCAGTGACCTCACTTACATAATCAAATCAAATCTATGAGAAAAGCAGCAAGGCTAAGGCTGAGCAATTGTTAAACCTCAATAAAGATATTGAGGCAAAGCTTCAGGAGGTCTCTTGAACTTTCCTTGGTGCGTCTTGACAGATATGTTATCCTACATTGAGTGCAATAAAGATATTTATTTTTTGAAAATACTTTTGTGTTGCGAAACTACGAAATACAGCTTCGTAGCAAGTCCTTGAAAACCTCCTAGAAGGGGCCTTGAAAGTCCTTGAATATCCTTGAATTTTTTTCTGTATAGCTTGTACGAACCCTGTATATCACATAGCAACAACAACAAAAAAATGAAATACAGGAGGTGCCACCACCAGCTGTTTTTGCAAGCTGAGCGGTGCTGCATGGTAGTAGTTTGTCACACGTGCATCCCTGATGATGGCTGCACTGCCATTCACTTAAATGAGGATCGCACGGTCCTTTTTGGTGTGGACTTCACACGTTTGAATAGAGTGGTGTTGGTGTATATTAAATCCAATTTCCTTTGTGAGAAAGGCCCCTTCGGGGCTGGGCAAACATTAACATGGCCAGAAAGACCCATAGAATCAGTTTTTACTCGTAACTCGAATTAAGTGGAGTTGTCCTTGGCGTTTGTTTAAAGAACAAAGATTAGTTTTGCTGTTGAGGTTACCATTGTCAAACTGTTGGATAACAGCCCATAGCAGTTGTAATGTGGCCCGTATGTGGCTGTTGAGAATGTGTAGGCGTCATTTGTGTGTCACTGTGTTTCACTCTACCTTGATCAGTCTCACTGTAGTCATCTCTCACTTCTGCTTCCCACCTCTGTCTTTCTGCATCCTTCCACACAGGCCCAAACTGCTCTTTGTGGAAGTATGGGAGGGGTTTGCATAAGTTGTTCAAGAATGGCGTTGAAAAGATCAATTTGTGAAGTGCTGTCTTTTTTGTTTTCGAAATGAGCCAGATCCAAGAACCGAGTCAAATTAAACTGCAATGGCTCAATCCCGGCCGCGGCGGTCGAATTTCGATGGAGGCAAAATTCTAGAGGCCCATGTACTGTGCGTTGTCAGTGCACGTAAAAGAATCCCAGGTGGTCGAAATTTCCGGAGCCCCTTCACTACGCGTCTCTCATAGCCTGAGTCACTCTGGGAAGTTAAACCCCCATAAACCAAACCAAACCTAAACTGCAATGTCAAGCATATGTAGCAAACTTTCTTTTAAATAGCCGATCATACAAAATTGGGCAAGTTACGAAGTGAAATCTTGCGTGAAAATCTCATTTCAAATTAAAAATGAGCCACATCCTGCTTCTGTGCGCATTGAAATCAGCCAAATCCAGTCATCCAATAGGACAGAGCTTCTGACACCACACGATTCAGCCAACATGACAGCCTCATTGTAAGTTCGCCCCTGATAGCTCGGTCTGTTACGTATGTTTTTGCAACATTTATTCTTTTTTCCGGAGCTACTGTTTCCTCATGAATTCCGATGTGTTGAAGTCATTGGCTAAAGGTCAGTTCCCAGGCGATGACGTAGCCAGGATGCTGAAAAAATCAATAGCCACTTACAAAATGTAAACACACAAAAATGACTCATGAGAGCTCTAATGGAAGCAAGGAAGGTGCCATTACGGTATATAGTACACTTCAATGCTCAAATTTGTAAGGAATTAAAGAGGTGCAGTTGAGCACCTGATGGCTGTGCTGGACAAAACAAAAACTCTATTATACTTTGCATGATTCAGTGCTGGATGCAAAATGAAGCTCCAGCAGGCATTCCATTGGTTTCCTTGGTGTTTCCTGTTACAGGTCACAGTTACCCCCCCCCCCCCCCCCCCCCCTTTTTGACAGAGGATTTGGCAGAATTGAAAAAGATGCATGCAGACACGAATAATTCCTGAATCCAAAAGGCTACGGGAGGCTTTTTGAAAATCGTGGCACTGTATTAGAGCTCGGAAAGCATTGGAACGTCTATGACTGGAAGGCCTACGCTATGGCAGTGGTGATGTCCACATCGAACTATCCTTTCAAGGTTACTGAAACTAATGTTTTTTTCATTTAAAAAAAACGTGCCTGGAAGGGGTCCTCAAATTGGTGCTTAGCCGCACTATAAGGTTTGTGTGTCAAATTTCGCATCTGCCCTAAAGAGGGGAAAGACGCTTGCACAAGAGCACGCACACTGCCTTAACTAATTCGGTGAGAGATGTAACCAGTCTCCTCGTGAAGCACTTCGGCAGGTCCTGTCAAGCCAATGAAGGAACTTGCTTATTTTATTACTGTTTTCAGTCGTACTGAGGAAAAGGGCCCTTGGAAGTTTGCGGAGAAGGCTGCTTATATGTCCAGGTGGACAAACCTGCTCTTTATATATAATTACTAGAGCTGGTGAAATGTAGCAGGGCGCATATTTGTCGGTGCTGTAATGCTGTTTGCGCTGAAACCGGAGCACCACCCCTTCTGGGAGTTATTTTCAATTATAAGCCAAAATGTACTTCAGTAGAAATCAAGTGTACAGAACAAAATTGAGTCAACTCCAAATGTTTCACTTCGAAAAGACCAAATCCCATGATAACATCCCATTAGTATCACAAAAATTATGAACAATGTCTCATTGTGACTTTAAGGCTCCTCTGGCCGCCATGTAAAATATGTCATGTACTAATCGATTGGGTAGCAATAGAATACCTAAGGGTAATCAATTTTCGCATTTTTCTTAGTTCCTGTTTTGGTGGATTTGGTTCATTTCGAAAAAACAAAAACGTCCTATTGTTCCACCTAACGAGACTGCACTTCACTGTCCCTGCAGTGCATATGAGAAAGTTGCTCAAAATGAGATTAACTGCGGACATCTTGTCTTCTGTGTAGTTGTAATAGTCCTGGCATTAGTAAATGGCTGAACATTCATCCAGTGGTAATGATTCCATCTCTCCCGCGTCGCAGCCCTGCCCTGCTGTCAGAGTTGGCCAACTCAACTGAGCCCATCGTTCACTACCTGTCCGAAGCTAAGGGTAAGCCTAGTTTTGGAGTAGTCACCACAGCAGGCATCACCTGTGGTGTGAAGGGCATTTCAGTTGGTGTAGTACATTGTAACTGAAAATGCCTGCGTTCTGTTTATGACACAATGAGGTGGTCCCGAGTTGTAAGCCGCACATGGACTAGGGAGCTGGCAATATTTGGCCCGCACTATTTGGATGATTGTTTAGGCTTAGCCTTTTGATGGTGCAGTGGCCCAGCACAGTTCCGTTTTACCAGAAGGCTAAAGGAAATGTGAAGGGTTGACTAGAGGTTTGGTTCCTCTGTTCTGCAGTGTCCTTTTTATGGAGCATAAATAACTGTCCTACCATGAACAATTTGTGTGCCCTATTTTTTCGAAATGGCAGCTTTAAGCTTCAAATTTTGATATTCTACCCACAATCCCCCTGCATATGCGATTTTTTCCACCTGAGGTCCTGGGAAAAACCTCAAGTTTAGTGGAGGAACGCGCATCACATCTACAGTAATGAACCTCAGACTTTCTCGTCTAATTTTCTATTTGAGCACAAAAATATGGCATGGTTAGTGTACAGCGCTGAAGTGAAGTCGTGTTTGCCTTCCACTCGGGCAGATTTCTCGAAATTGTAGCGATGCCGTAATACAAGGACGTGCCAATGTCTTGTATTGATACAGGATTGTTCTCATGTACGTTGTCTCTAGGTACAGTAGATGACCATGGAGCAGAACTCTGTTAAGACGCATTATCTTATAAGGGAAACAATGTTGGAATATTTGTTTCCCATTAGATTCTGTGTAAAAAAAACATTCAATATGAGTTGTTTCATGTGACCTTTCGCGTGTGAGTGTGCGTGCATGTGTGAGTGTGCGTGCATGTGTGAGTGTGCGTGCATGTGTGAGTGTGCGTGCACGTGTGAGTGTGCGTGCACGTGTGAGTGTGCGTGCACGTGTGAGTGTGCGTGCACGTGTGAGTGTGCGTGCACGTGTGAGTGTGCGTGCACGTGTGAGTGTGCGTGCACGTGTGAGTGTGCGTGCACGTGTGAGTGTGCGTGCACGTGTGTGTGTGCGTGCACGTGTGAGTGTGCGTGCGAGTGTGTGTGTGGGCGGGTGGTTGGGTGGGTTTCGACGGGAAAGAAAAGCAGGGCTTGCCAGTGCAGTGGTCTGACTGCATGGTGCCATCCTTCGGCGCAGAACCTTTATGTTTGCATAGTGAAAGAGTTTTTCTTTTCTAATGCAAGTTTTACCTTCATGCAGCCAAGAAGCTGGACCTGAAGAAGGTTGAGGTTAATGAGCCAACCTTCCGCTGGGAGCTTAATGAGGACCAGATGGCGACAGACAAGCTTTCTGATGGCATCCGCAGGTTCGCGGCCGACGCCGTCAAGCTGGAGAACATCCTCCGCGAGAAGCTCAAGTGATGGCTGCCTTGTCACTTGTATTAAAGAAAGCTTGGGCACAAGGGTGCATACTACAATGGTCATCGGTTGTTGAATCGCTTCAGGCGTTGATTCTCCAAGCCGATCCCTCCAACCAGATCATACCGCTGCGGTGATAGAAGTTGGGAGCAAGCTGAAAGAAGATTGACATTTTTAATACGGTTTTTAGGCACAAAAAGTTTTGCTACTAAAAGATTTTGCAAAAATTCTGCGTTGCAATATGTTATATATTCAAAAAGCTGTTTTGTTTGAAGAGAATAAAGGTATTTTTATGTTGAACAATATACAGCCATGGAGTTCTGTTCCTTGTATGTGTTGGATCGAATGTTTGGATGTGCAATGCCTGGTCATTATTCATTCATCTTTGAACTGAGAAAGATGTGAGAAGGGTCAGGGACTGTCAAAGATAATATAGAGCAGCACAGACTAAAGGAGAGACTAGCGAGGAGTGGTTTAGCAGAACAGAATTGTGGGGTTTAAGCTCCCGAAGTGACACATGGCCAATGTTGTACTCCGTAGTGAAAGGCTCTGTGTTAATGTGTACCACCTGGAGTTCTTATCACATGTGTTAGCATCGCGCAGCACACTAGCACTTTTTGTTTCGCTTCCATCGAAACGTGGCCAGGATTTGACACGTGTCCTCTAGATCAGTAGCAGAGTGCCTTAACCACTGAGCCATAGGCGAAGGAAGGCTCGGCTTTCATCCGCCGCTCGGCATAGGAAGCTCAACAGAGACTCCCCAAAGACCATAATGGGCAAACCCTCAGAATATCAGAACTAGCTAAAAGAGCGCTATAATTCGCGTCTGCGTACTAAGGCAATGGCTTCAACACTGGAAAGGGGGACTATCTTGCCCTACCAGCATGCAGCAAGGCCGATTACTGGCACAGTGACAGGCGATAACTCCACAAACTTTATAAATATATTCCCGCGTATACTTCCTTCCACTCTTCACCTCGCCTGTCGAGCGCCTTGCATCATTGGATGGTGTGATGGGCTGGAAACCAGTTCTCTCACTTTGCTGGTCGCTCTCCACTTGGCTAACTCCTTTCAGCATGCCCTCGAGCGCCTTGCATCATTGGATGGTGTGATGGGCTGGAAACCAGTTCTCTCACTTTGCTGGTCGCTCTCCACTTGGCTAACTCCTTTCAGCATGCCCTCACCTCTTGCTCTTTTTCTCGTCAGCATGCCTTCCCTCTGACACAATCTCGGGAGTTGAAACTAACAGCTGTTGCTCTGAAAGGAGCTCCCTCAGTTTTTTTCCTCCATGCGTAAAACAGGTTTTGGTAGGGTAAAATTTCGGGGGTAGCCCGGACCAAATTTTCGAAGTGACAAGAGCCATATACCGTATAAACGCTGTAAGGGCCGCACCCGTGTAAGGGACGCACCCCGTATTCCCAAAGGAAATATTTGAAAGAAAAAATCCGTGTAAGGGCCGCACCCAAACTTTCCAGGAAACGTAAGAATAGCCTTCGAAATACATGCGCACAGGAGCTTCGAGGTGCCGCCCATGGATGGCGCCCGAGGCCGCGGGTCATCATCATCATCTTTTCTTCTGCCTCGAGCTTCTGCTACTGTACTTCCGCTATCCGTATCGGCATCGGTATCGCCAGGTCTAACTTTGTTCTGTTCTGGCTGTCAAAGCATGCGTGTTTTGGTGGTTGTGTTAGCGTGGTCGCTCGGCATAGTTGTTGCTCTCGTGCGCTGTCGTTCTTCACTTTTTCATGAACTGCCTCCGAGCATTGTCACTGTTGCACGATGGGCAAGCACCTCAACAGCTACACGGCGGGCTTTAAACTGAAAGTAGTGGAGTTCGCTCTCGAACACGGCAAGCGTGCCGCGGGCAGAAAATTTGACGTGGACGAGAAGTGTGTCCGACCGACGGTGGTGCGGACAAAGGGATGCGTTGAAGAATTCCAGCTCCAAAAAGCGCGCTTTCCGAGGCAAGCCAAGCAAATTTCCTGAGCTAGAAGAAGAGCTGCTATGCTATTCAAGGGAAGTGCGGAACAACGGCTACGCGTTGACAACGGACATGCTGCGCGTGAGGGCACAAGCCTTGGCGCGTGCTAAAAGCATACCGCACGAGGACTTCAAGGCTAGTGCCGGCTGGGTACGAAGATTTCTGAAGAGGAAGGGCCTATCATTTCGGCGAAGGACCACGCTGTGCCAGGGGCTGCCCCCCGACTACACCGACAAGGTGCTCAGCTTTCAGAAGTATGTCATCGGTCTGCGTCCTGAGCACAGCTATATATTTTCGCAGATAGCGAACGCTGACCAGACCCCCGTGTGGCTCGACTGTCCCGAGAGCTGCACAGTTGAACTGAAAGGAAAGAAGAGTGTTTTCGTGCGGACAACCGGCGCGGAGCGCCAACGGTGTACCGTTATGCTGTGCGTCACCGCGGACGGGCGGAAGCTGCCCCCCTAGTCATCCTGAAAAGAAAAAAAACGATTCCTAAAGGGGCCCCGCCGCGGTGGCTCAGTGGTTAGGGCGCTCGACTACTGATCCGGAGTTCCCGGGCTCGAACCCGACCGCGGCGGCTGCGTTTTTATGGAGGAAAAACGCTAAGGTGCCCGTGTGCTGTGCGATGTCAGTGCACGTTAAAGATCCCCAGGTGGTCGAACTTATTCCGGAGCCCTCCACTACGGCACCTCTCCTTCCTTTATTCTTTCACTCCCGCCTTTATCCCTTCCCTTACGGCGCGGTTCAGGTGTCCAACGATATATGAGACAGATACTGCGTCATTTCCTTTCCACCAAAAACCAATTATTATTCCTAAAGGCGTTTTCCCCTAGGTAATTGTAGTTCGCGCCCAAGAAAAGGGCTGGATGGACGATGAGCTTGTGCTCGACTGGGTAAAAAGCGTTTGGGAGAAGCGCCCAGGCGCCGTGCTGGCCCGACGATCGCTCCTCGTCTTGGACAGCTTCCGCGGTCACTTGACGGGTAGGGTTAAGGAACGCCTGCGCGGTATCCGCACAGACATGGCAGTGATACCGGGCGGCCTCACCGGCATGCTGCAACCCCTGGATGTAAGCGTCAATCGGCCTTTTAAGATTGAATTTCGAAGGCAGTATTCGGAATGGATGGCCAATGGCAATCACGACGAGACGCCGACAGGGCGGCTTAAGAGGGCACTGCTCGCAACTGTGCTTGGATGGATTTTGTCCGCGTGGAATTCCGTGTCGACCGACATTGTAACCCGGAGTTTCAAAGTGACCGGAATTTTAAACAGTTTAGACGGGACCGAAGACGGCTTTCTGTGGGCTGAACATTTACCTGAACACAGCACCAGCTCGGAGTCTGAAGACTCCGTGAGTGATGCCTGAACGGTAAATAAATGCCGTGCTTTCCAGATTGGTTTGCTTTCACTTGAAAAAAAAATTTCGAAAATCGCGTGTATGGGCCGCACCCCGAAATGTGCCCCCCGAATCTGGGAAAAAAAAGTGCGGCCCTTACACGCGTTTATACGGTATCAAGGTCGTCATCGTGTCGGGCACGCCCAGTTATGGTTGGACATTGATTTTGGTGAAAACCGGCCAAAGTCAAATTTGGGAGTGGCCCGGGCCGAATTTGGAGGTCGGCATACATCGTGTCGGGCACGATCTGTAATGGTTGGACATCTGACGTTTAACTCAAGGCTGTCGCTAAGCGTATTATCGTGGTGCAGCCAAGGATCGAACCTGCACGGATATTGACTTTTGCGTGTATACTCGGTGAGAGCGTTCTGTGGCTATGCGGTGGAGGCTACGAAGCTTAAAAGCATATATATCTCTTTCTCGTGAGCGCGTGATAAGAGCGCGCTTGTGAAATGGGGCCTCGCCCTCGCAGCTTCCACTGCATAGCCACAGAAAGCTGTACCCGAGTATAGTAGAGCTATCGCTCTAAATGTGTGTGGACACAGCTCAAGGATATGACGGGACAGTGGTTCTTCTTTACCACGAAGATCGCACGACATACATAAAAAGTCATTGTGGTGGCGTCGAGGTATCGACGCCAGAGTGAAGAAAGACGCGTTGTTCCATGGGCGGCGGCATGCCACCAAATTTTCCCGTTTTCTCCAACCAACGATGTATATATACAGATCGATGAATGTAGATGGTTCTTGTGATACATGCTAACAGTAGCGCCCTCTATACACATGTTTCCTCCTCTAAATGACAAGAAAAAGAAATGCAAGCTAAAAGTTCCAAACTGTTCCAGGCAAGCACAAAAAAAAATAAGACACAACAAGCAATTCAGGTTACATATAGTCCCGGTACACAGGCACTGTCCGTTGCCGCTGATATCTACGCCGCACTTCCACAGCCACATTTTCCCTCCGCAAAGTGTTTCCTTACTGTTGGCTATGTTCTGTCTGCTGCTCATCATGCATTTCACATTCTGTACCAGCAATTGATATGTAGCTTCCTGATGCCTTGTTTCAACCTGCATTGTATCCGGTACTGTCTCACGACAATCATGAGCCGCTGTTGTAGTGTCTGCTGCAACCAAGGTCGTGTTCCCAGTACCTGCAGAAGACTCAAAGTCGGACAGATCCGTCTCCAGATCAACTGCTCCTCCACGATGCCCCTTCACCTTCTCAACCAACATCTCTGCATCTTGCTGACCTCGCCGGGCAACTATCGTCAACTTTGACGCATTCCATTTCTTTCCGTCTGCTAGTAAAAATGAATTCCTAACTATACACTTCTTCACCTCCAATGGCAAGGAAAACTTCTGCTCGCCTTTCGTGCCAGTATCCCTCCGTATCTTCACAAAGTCTCCTCCCAGCAAACAACGTACCTCCCCAGGTGCGCCCAGAAAGGATGGAATGTCCCACTCCCAGTACATTTATCGAACATTTCCAGGCCGTAGAGGCAGGACACAGAAACACAAGCAAAAGGGCAGTGTGCCCACTAATGGCCTAGAAACGTTTTTTCGAGGGTGTTAAGCAGAAACAAAAACAAATCAGCATTTTGGTCCCAGAAAGGTAATTGGGAGAACGTTTTTGGGACCAGTGCTTTTCAACAAAAAATACAAATTGACTCCTCACTCCCTTTTCTTTCCAGCTACGGGGAGAGAAGGTTTTGCTCACTCACTCGCCGTTTTGAGAGATCAAACAGTCATGTTCAAACAGCCGAAGGAAGCGCAGTTCACCCCGCATCTCGTGTGCCGTCGGCTCAATGCTGCAGGCAGGCGACGGCGGTCTGCCTTTTCATCGTACCGACGGGAGCGGCGGTCACCAACATGCCCGTCTTCTATAGTGTTTCCAACTTCAGCACAGTGCGGTGGTCCCTGCAGGCATCTCCAACTACCAGCAGTCCTCGTTGCGCCGCTGTCTAGCAGAGGCGCAGTAATGTCCTCCCGTCGCTCGCCCGGCTTCCTCGCTGGACGGAAGCCATCTTGCGCACACGTATTCGCGCAGCCCCTTGCCGCTCGCGCGCAAGCCCCAGCGCGCGGCAGCTCTTGCTCTCATCACTGGGCTGTCGTGAACTTCGTAGCTACGGATTCATGGCAGCTTTCCCGCGCACCTCGGCGTGCCCACATAATTCCTTTTGGAATTGGTGCAGCGGCGCGCTGCGCATCGCAAGTCTAGTGTTCCCGTATATGTTCCCCGCGGGAGCATATACGGGAACACTACGCAAGTCTTTTGCGCAGCTTCACGGCCCTACACCATAATGGCGCTCTTACAGGCGTCGTTCGTGGCAGCGGATTTCAAGGCAATGGGCGACTCCTAGCGCGCACTCTGCATCCCTCAGCGCCTCCGACGACTGTGGTGTGTTGTTGGTGGCAGCGTGGCCGTCCACTGTGGTCATAGGCGGGAGAGATCTTCGGAGACCCCCCAGACTCTTGCTGCGAGTGCCCATGGATTAACCTGCTCTACCTACATTGCCGCCCTGTCACAGCGGTATAGTTTGTGTTGTGTTCGCGTCACTGACTCCCAACCCACCCCCACCGGATTACTTGTGCCTTGATCACCTTGATCTCGCCTCCCACGCCGTATTGTGCCGCACGCGTGGTCTGCTGTACCATGGGTGCGGCGAGCCAGGGCTCCTACCTCAAGATGTCCCCCCCCCCCCTTTCCATCCGGCTCCAAGCAGTCTTATCTCCACACTTAGTCACAAGAAAATAAAACGGAAAGGAAGGGAGGAAAAGAACTTTAATGGAATAGGAGATGTCTGCCTGGTTGTCGGCCTGCCATGCTACTCTAGATGAGGGTGAAAGAAGGGAAGGGTAGAGAAGAGGATGGTGAAGCGAAAAGGAAAAGATAAAAAGGAAGGGTGAATGGTGAAAACAAGCACACTTATGCACTCACAAACACACACGCACACACAGAATTGTCAAAGAATGTCCACCAAACCCGTGTCTCTTAAAACACTAAAAATGCATTTGTCCCGCGCACACCCGAAGCCGCATTCCTCCAGGGTCCAAGGACATGCTCGATGAGCACGGGGCCATCCTGTGGGAGTCCCAAAGCACTTAAAAGTGTCTTGCGATGATTGTTGAAGCGTTTGCAGCGGGATATCAAATGTGGCAGATCCTCAGGCACACCCCAGGTGGGGCACAGAGGGCTACTTATTGCACCAATTTTATGTAAATAGAATTTAGTGAAGGCAAAGTCCAGGCGAATTCGGTGGAGACAATTTTGATCACGTGTAGTCATATTGCGCGGCATGCGAAATAGACAAGTGAGGTCAATACGAAGAAGGGGTCTGTATTGATGTTCCGGATCACACCACAAAGGGCGTTGCGTGTGCCAGGATTTTGTAGATAGAAGTCTCCCGCCATCACTGCGAGAAAACGGTATAGGTAGGAGCAAGGTGGTGTCGCCATGCGCCGGCCTCGCTGCACCATCAGCGTGATCGTTGCCTGCAATGCCACAGTGAGCGGGTAACCACTGCAACACAACACGATGGCCAAGCTCACAGGCCTCGGAGTGGTATCTTTTTAAGTCATCGATGATCAGCTCTTGAATTCTTCCTGATGACTTTATGGATTGTAATGCAGCCCGAGAGTCACTGAAAATAACCCACGCTGTTGGGAGTTGTTGAAGAATGCAAGTGAATGCTGCTCGCACAGAAGCCAGCTCGGTAGCAGTAGTCGAGGTGCGATGACTGAGTAACGCCGAAATTGTGGTGCGCGTTGACGGAACCCAGACGCCAATCGCTGATGAGACGTATGTCACAGAGCCATCGGTGTACATGTGACGGTACACACTGTAGCATCCATAAATGTGCTCAGGGGAAAAATATTTAAGTGCAGGACCGGGGGTGGTTGTTTTTCGTTTGATGCCAGGAACCGTTTTTTTTACTTGCTATGCTGTGTACGTCCAAGGTGGGGAGGGGGTCGTGACAGGGCGCTGGTAGTGTAGTGGGAGAATGTCAGAAACTTCCTCTATGCAGTGCGGTGCGAGTGGATGGTGAGGTACATGAGCCACAAAGCGCATCTGGGCACGAAGCAACTCCTGGGTTAGCAGTACTGATGCAGATAGACGTCTGCTCTCTGCTAGAGTACCCACTGTGGAGGTGGTCTTGGGAAGACCGAGGCAGATTCTCAAGGCCTTAGCTTGAATAGCTTCAAGGAGTTTGATATTTTTTTATGAGATACCCTGAAGAGCTGGGAGACTGTAGCGTAGGAGGCCTTCACACAGGACACCATACAGTCGTAGTAATGAAGGTGTACGTAGAGCAGCCTTTTTTGGTGGTGGAGAGCATACGAAAGATAGAGGCATAAGAGCAGAGCTTGATTCTAAGCTGTTGTACATGTGGGCACCATGACAGTGACCTGTCAAATGTCACACCTAGGAACTTATCGATAGTAACGTATGGTATTGGGGTACCCGAAACTTTCAGCACGTAGAGTGAAAGATCACGCCTCGAAAATGCAATTGCTGAGCTTTTATCTGGCGACATGACGAGACCGCGCTTACCTAAAAACGACTATATGCAACCTATTGCACTCTGTAATCGGACATGCACAATGCGCCTGTTGCGTCCGAAACACTATATACAGATGTCATTGGCGTAAAGGGAGATTTCATCTGTAGGAGGCAAGCATTTTTCCAAGCCAACAAGTGAGATATTGAAAAGGGTGGGACTTAAAATCCCCCCTGAGGGACTCTGCGAGATATTTGATGCAGAACTGCGTCACCTTCATTTGTTGACATGAAAATCTATCGGGGAGATAATCGCACAACCAGTTGTACATCCGTCCACCAATGCCAATTGACTGTAAGGCTGAAAGAATTGCTTCATATGTGACGTTGTCATATGCTGCCTTCACGTCAAGAAACACAGCAATCACCATAGACCGCTCTGTTTTGCTGTGTTTAACACAATTTGTGAGGGCAATAACGTTGTCAATGCTGCTGCGTCCTTTACGAAAACCGGACATGGCCGAAGGGTAAATATCTCTCTTTGTCAGGTCCCAGGTAAGGCGGGAGTGTACCATTTTCTCCATCAGTTTCCCGACGCAGCTTAGAAGCGCCATGGGGCGGTCAGCGTTTAAGTCAATTGATGGTTTTTCAGGCTCGAGGATAGGTATCACGCGCACACTTCCAACACGTTTCAAGGCGGCCGGTCTCCCTGGAGGTGTTATAAACTGCGAGCAGCTGAAACTTGGCCTTACTTCTGAGATGAGAAAGGGAAGTGTAGCTTACACCGTCCGGTCCTGGGCACGATTTTTTATTGGTAGCTGCCAAAGCCGCAAGAAGTTCTTCCATGGTGAACGGATCATCAAGGAGGGAAGTATTCGGTGAAGGGGTAATGCTTTGGAGAGGCAGTGGTACCGATATGACGCTTAATGGAGCAGTGATCTTAAAACAGAAAGCCTCCGCTGCATCGAGACGAGAAATATTTGCGTTTACAGCTACGCAGTCAAAAGGATTTAGTGGGGCGGGCCGACTACTGAGGCTACGTACAATGTTCCATATCTTAGAAAGAGGCTTTCTGGAATCAAGCTTTGCACAAAAGGATCGCCATTCCCGTCTTGCCAGCTTGTCCAAATAACGTTGGACATATTTCTGTGCGCACCTAGCAACCCTGATATCTTCTCTATAATTTGTTCTGCGTGCTCGATCGTCTCTCTGCTCTGCGGCGAATTGCTCGAAGTCGCTCATATTCAGCATCTGCAGTTGAGTGCACCTTTGATAGTGTTGTGACCTTAGTGCTGGACGTTTTAACACGTGCTACAGTATCGATGAATCTTTCATAATTGAGGTTTGAGAGGTCCATTTTTTCAACTGTGTCAGCGAAAAGTTCACAATTCGTGTAGTGTGCTACACGCCGCTGTGAACTTAAGGAAGCACCACCAACCTCTATATACGTAGAAAGATGATCGCTGCCATGAGATTCTATGTCAACACTCCATGTTGTTGAAGACGACAGATGATTAGAAATCATCGAAATGTCAAGGGCACTGGATCTTGTACCTTGATAAAAGGTTGTCTGGCCGTTGTTGAGGAAAGTGAAACTGTTGCACTGTGCGAAATCAAATAACGGTCGTCCTCTGGTTGTTGATCTGATGCCTTCCCAAGCAGGATGATGTGCGTTGAAATCTCCCATAATAATGTGCGGCGCAGGGGTACTGCGTACGATAAATAAAACGGGGGTGTAACGAGGATGTAACGCGTATGTTTGAGCGTTCGCTGTGCCGTGAGAAGGCGCAGGACAGAAGGCTGCGTTGAATTCCTATATATAGTCGCATCATTTTATTTCATTCCCGGGTTTCCGTTGGCAACGTCGTCAAGGTATGTTGGTTTATGCTTGTTTTTTTTTATTTTCGCCTCGTAGAATTAATTCTTTTTTTCCTGTTTTGATAACACGCTCCAGCTTACTCTGAGGCTCGTGCGAGAGGCAAAGCGAGAGGGAGGTTTCACTCTGCAGAAAATCCGTGACCTGAAAGCGCGTATTTGCATCGTACGCCCATATCGTCATTTCTTTTGACACCCACGATGCTCTTTACATGCGTTTGCTTTTGCGTGCGCATATATGCTTCTGTACCCTTTAGAATGTTTGCTTAAAGTGCATCAACTTTCAGCCTGTATTTTGTTTTTATTGCCTAGTTTTCTTCAGATTTCTCAGAGATAGAGAACAATTTGGCGATTATTATATGCGGTTGCCGTAGTGCTCCGTACATTGTGCGTTAAATGGTGCGTATACATATTCGTCTCCTGTTTGTATTCATTTAAATGCAAAGAGCACTTCTAATAAACTGAAATTACATCTGCATTGCGCTGCTATTTCCTGTTATATGGGCGGGATCGGGCGACTTTTTGAATTCATATTTCCTTTGTGGTGTAAAATTCTAGCACATTTCATGTTCTTGTGGCGGGAGCAGCGCAGCCAGAAACAAAGAGAGAGGCGGGAATCGACGCTGACTAAAAACAAGATTTTTAACGCACGTTCGTCGAATATATACATCTCGCTCGTGCAATAAGGAAAGGACAGAAGCATGACAAACGCATAAGATGTACACGTTGTAAAATATTAGGGCAACACACGCAGATAATCAATTTCGCTGTCACGAAACGCTATCGAAAGTATGCTGACGCATACGCCGCTCTTTTGTCGGATGTTGAAGGCTTCTTCAATCTTCCTGGTCCGTTGATCAAAATATGACGTGATGAGCATTGTGTTGCTAAGCTGCAGATCACATTCATGCTCTCTGCTATGTTTTGCTAATTCACTGTTGATGGCCCTTTAGGGATCTTTTGTGCTCTCGAAGCCGTTCATTCAAACAGCGGCCTGTTTGACCAATGTAGGTGCGTCCGCACGACAGAGGTATTTTATAAACCCAATTTTTGCAAATTTCACGTTTTTTTTCCGGCGCTTTTTCTTGCATTGATTTTTCTTTGCTCGCTGTTGACTTTGGCGCACAGGCTTCTTAATTTGTTGGGTGCTGACATGAACACTTTTAAACCAGCTGTTGCGCCGACCATTTTGAGACTGTAGGAAATGCCATTAATGTAAGGATTCGAAGGACCGCGTACGGCTTCCTTTCTTCTGATGTGGTTGTGACATATTTTCTGCCTCTAAGTGCTTGCAGAATACCTTCTGCGACTGTCACGAGTGAGTGCGAGACGCCGCGGCAAGAAGTCAAACCGCCAAAGAAACCACGGCACGCAGCGGACGAAACCGACATAGACACTGGGAGGGAACGGAGCAGACGGTGCAAAGTGCGCGCGTCTGCGCGGAAGCAATAATCGTTTACGTGGAGACGGAGGAAAAGCAGACGGCGTGGGCGCACAGCTCCGGAGACCGCAAGTGCGTGTGAATCCACGGCCGCGAAGATACATGGGCGCAACGCACCCGCGGGGAGAGGAGAACGGTATGCAACGGCATCCCCTCCGTGCGGCCGCCCCGAGTTGAGACAAGGGGACTCGAGCTTTGACGCCGGTGTAGGAAACACGCACCGAGGCTGCCCTCCTGGGCCGACGCAACCCCGGCAACGATCCGGACCGTCGAGACGCTCCTTCGGCTACGCTCCGGAGGCCCCGGCGAGGTCTCCTCTAGCGACATTCCTCACCACCAACCACTTTGAGTACCGATTGGACTGTTTTCATTAATCTACATTCACTCAAAAGACTCTAATTAGAACTATTTGGCGTTATTCTTACCACAACCTGCGCGTGGAAACTCTGACTGATTTGTGCATGCTTATCGATGTTATGTAAACCACCTTTTTATTATTCAGTTTTGCAGTTGATGTGCATTGTTTGATTAAATCTTGTTTTTGGAGACGTACACCTCTCTGGTTCTGACTCACGTTCTCGACAGATAGTGACAGCGACACTGGATAGCCGTCTCGTCGGGTAACCTGCTGCTTTCAGCCGACTGTTCTGGGCTTCAAAACTGCCTTGCGGGCGTGCCTTCAAGGCACGCCCGCAAAATTTTAAGAGTGAAAACAGGTTACGGGCGTGTTTACTAAGCTCGAGTGCGCAAGCACTGAAATCACTGTGCACGTCGCGGAGGCACGGCACCTGGCGCCTTTGCTTGCCTAATTGTTGCCCACTACCGTATTTACTCGAATCTAGGCCGGCCACGATTCTAAGCCGAGACCCGAAAGTTGAAGGCCACAGAAAAAAACACTTACCTCGATTGTAGGCCGGCCGAAAAAACAACACTGTTTATACCTCATTATCACAATTATTTTTATGACGCGACACGACTGTTCTTACGTCGCCGCGCACGTGAAAGTGCGTGGCGCGAAACGACTGCACCATGTGTCTGCGCATAGGCGGCTTGGTGTAGAGAGAGGAACTCGAGTGAGACACAGCGGGAAGCATCGTGCCTGCATGCTCTGCCGAAGCGTGATTGATGGCCCCGAGAGGGACCGTTGAAAAAAAAAAGCTGCCAAAGCAGCTTTGAGAGAAGAGGAGGAGGAGAGGCGGCGTTGGGCGAGGAGACATATGCAACGCCAGCCCGGGATCAGCCCCCGCTCATTCGTCATCATCATCGCTGACTTCTTTATCGCTGGCCTCCTCGAACAGTGCACTATATTCACTGCCATCATTAGAGATGCAACACTTGCGGAATGAGCGTGCAACCAAGCTTTCTGGGATGTCATCCCAGGCTGCAGCTATCCAAGTGGCTACAACTCCCAGTGAGGCGCGCTTTATTCGGCCTGTTGGTGTAAGCTCGCGCCGCTCTTCACTAAGCCAGTCAACGTAGTACTTGCGCAGCCGATCCTTGAAAGGCTTATTGAGGCACACACCAAGAGGCTGCAGCTGGCCTGTCATGCCGCCGGGTATGATGGCGACGTCGGTACCGGCTTCGGAAAGCGCAGCTTTTACGCCGTCAGTGAGGTGTCCACGGTAAGAGTCCAGGACGAGGAGGGAACGTTTGGCCAAGAGGGCCCCTGGACGCCGCTGCCAAACCATTCTGATCCACTGCTCAACCATATCGCTCGCCATCCATCCATTTTCGTTGGCGCGGACGATCACATTTCTTGGAAACACTTCCCGAGCTGGTAGAGTCTTCCTCTTAAAAATTATATACGCCGGCAGCTTGTGGCCATCCGCCGTGCAGGCCAGCATTACAGTCATGCGCTGCTTTTCGTATCCGGCCGAGCGCACTTTCACTTCCTTGGCACCTTTTTCGTTCACGGTGCACGCCACTGGCATGTCAAACCATACCGGCGTCTGGTCAGCGTTTCCCATTTGTCCTACGGCGTAGCCGTGCTCCATCCTCTTCCTTATTACGAATCGCTGAAATGAGATCAGCTTCTCTTCGAAGTCGCCCGGCAGCTTTTGACAAATGGACGTGCGACGTCGGAGGCTGAAGCCAAAGTGCTTCATGAACTTCTGCAACCAGCCCCGGCTGGCTTTGAACAGTTCCCGGGGGACACCTCGCTCTCTCGCCAGCTCTCTTGCTTTGGCTTGCAGCACTTCCGTGGTCACTGGAAGTGCCGCTGACCTCTGCGTCTCCACAAACTCGGCCAGAGCTACCTCCACTTCTGGATGGCGGCCTTTCTTGGGGCCCGTGAAAGCCGTTCTCGTTGCCGCGCAAGCAAAAATTTCGTTACGCTGCCCCCTCCAACGGCGAACATTCTTCTCATCCACGCCGAAGTCCCGCCCGGCTTGAAGATTTGACGACTGCTCTGCAGCGACTATAACTTTCCGCTTGAAGGCGGCACTATAATGGCACCGCCTGTTTGGTGCCATGGTGTTGGTGATAAAAACTACGCACGAAAACTTCACTGCTGCGAATGTGCTCACGCCACCGCACGAGAACAGAACAAGGCCAAAATGGCAGCCAGTGCTCATGTGTGCTTTGATCAGTATCGGCTACGGATGGCAACGGCTACGGATAGCAACGGCTACAGTGCTGTCTTTCGTTGGCGTTTTGTGGGGGCGCCACCTGCGTGCTACATGTATTCGTATTTTACGAATACGAAACCTCGAAACGAAATCCTCGAATCTAAGCCGACATAAGAGTTCTACATCTCGTTTTTTTGAAAAAAAACTATCGGCCTAGATTCGAATAAATACGGTAAGCGACGGAGCGAACGATGGCGTTCGTCTCCGCGCCGCGCCGCCTCGTGGCGTAGGTCTTTTTTGCGCCCATGTCCCTCCAAAGTCGGTGCAGAAAAGGTAAGTAAGTACTCTCCTTTCAAAGCCTCAGAACTGCGGCACTCAACAGCCATTTTTAAACTTTCATTGCGGATACAGGACTTCCGCAACGATTACGGATTCCTGGGTGTTCTTTGTGAAGGAGTCATAGTTACTTTAAATGGTTCGTCTGCTACCTTTAGAAGACAATAAAGTTTCTTCCTTCTCGCCAGCCAGAGAGAGATATATATAAAAAACTTAATAGGTTTTATATCTCTCCTCGTGCTGGTGAGGACGAAACAGCAAAATGCAACCCTTGCAGTGACCTCAATATTTTTATTGCACTCCATAATCAATATAAAAATTGCGTTTTCTGCGCACCTGCACAATCCTTATAATCGGCCATTTACATTTCTTACGCTGCAAAATGAGTTAAGACAGAGACGCCGCTTAGACTCATAATCGATATGACGCATTAGTTCGAATATAAATACTAGACAGATCACTGGGGAGAAACAGCATTTATTATCAACCGAAATGGCTGTCTAGCAGGTTTCGAGGCAGCAGCTTGGCTCAGCCACTGGGGTCTGCTGCGGACATGCGAAGGCCTCCCGAAACCCGCGAGAATGTCCCAAGGCTAAGTTCACGTCCAATGGCCCCACCATGCCCGGGAGTGCGGTACATTTGTCGTACGTCCACATTAGGTACATAAGACGCCCCAGCGATATCTCCGTATTATTCACGCGGTGGACCGCATTCCACTCGATAGTCTTCATGGCGTCTAGGGCTGACATGACCCCTAGGGCAGCAGCAGCCGTGGTGAGATAATCGACATCATTACTACCCTTAAAATGCGTCTTTCTGAAGCACTCCAGGACAGAGTCAATATTCTTCCGCGTCCAGCTAGGCCAGGACGATTCCAGGAGGAAAGACCACAAGTGTGCTGCGATGTCGACGCCCATAACCGCAAGGTACAGCGCCGGGTACCGCTGAGACTTCAGGCCGGTTAACGCAAACAAGTTAGTCGGCAGGAAGACCACGTCACCTTGCCTCACAGCAATAGGGAAATCGAAGCTGGTCGGGTCGGGTATGTTGCGGGCCAACCTTGCTGCACGCACGTCGAAAGCATATGAGTTTGCAGCCAAGAAGGTCGCGGCAAATGACTCCGACACGCTTGGAACTGGAATATCCGAGACGGCTATTTCTTCTGGAAGCATCACTCGCAAAAAGCTTAGCCTCCGCTGAAGCTCTGTCTCAGAAGTACCATTGAACAAGGGATGAAGCGAAGCCTCGTGTGCCACCTTGTCTCTTATCACGGCGAACAGATCTCTGACGTGTCTATTCTTTCCGGGACTGCTCACAGCTTCTGCTTTGAAAGCATGCTCGATTTCACAGAACTCCATCTCCTGACTTGTCATCGGCTCACCCTGTACTCCTTGTGTGTTCCTTGATCTAATTCTCGGTCTTACCGCGGCTTCTTCCACCCAAGCCCATGTCTTCAAGGCCGTGCACACAACTGCGTAGACGACACTGACAGGGCGACTGGTTCTGTTGGTGAGAATATCTATGAAGTCACTTAGCCTGTCCGCTTCCCGCGTCGCAAATGATGTCACGTTGGGGTGCACAGGGAGTACTAGTTCCTTCACGACAGCCCGCCATTCATGGTTGGAAAGGCCTAAAAAAGGAGAGATATAAATTGAATGAGGAATTTCCTTTGAGCTATTGGTGGCCAGCGCGGGGGCTGCCTTGTCCTTAAATTGTAGGAAGTCCTGGGTGCTTACGGACGTGTTTAAAGCTTTGTTAACAGCTTGAAGGGCGGAGGGTAGGTGACTCTTGTAAGTTGAATTTGAGAACCAGTCATGTCTTGTGCCGTTCAGTATGGTACCCATATGGGATACAGCAAAAGATACGATAGATGGCAGGCCGTAACGTAGACTGAGCAGTCCTAAGAACCGCACCATGTGAAACGAGTCCATCTGCCAGGAAGGTCTGGTGACTGCTATTATCGCCTTCACATACTGCTCGATGTCTCCAGGAGTGTGTTCTCTCTCCCAGAAGACCTTCGTGAGAGAGTCGAGCATAACGCCAGCGGCGCTGTGGCTTTGTCCCCGTCCGGCCAGGTGAAACAAGGTCCAGTCCATGGCGACGCGAAATAGAGGTGAAGAGTACTCGGAACTTCCCGCGTCGGCCCTAGAGCAGACGTATCCGTAGAAGTCTTCGCATGGGTCGACGCTTTGGTTTACGGCTCGCAGAACCATGAGGGCTTCATCTGGACAACAAAATGGCGGAGGGCAGTCGCTCGAAGGTTGAACGTTGCTCTTCCGCAGCATGATGGCAAGGACAAGGGAAAACACGAAGGCTACGAGGGCCACGCCGAAGAAAATCACGTGTTTCAGACGACTCCTGGAACGGGGCCGCATAATCAGCGCCACTCCCTGTGAGGCCGCTAGTGCTTCGTTCGTGGAATCCGGGACTCCTTGCGTCTTGGCAGCATCCATGCCTGGCTGTGGGGCTTTTTTCTATCTTCTTCTTCTTCTCCTCCTCAGTAAATATGGCACATACCCACGCGGGGGGATTGGCCAAGGCACATTGGAGAATGCCAATCTTGTTGTTGTTGCCTTCGTGACAATCTTGCCAATATTGCTATCTCACTCAGCCTCCTTGTTCTCTTCCTTCTTCTTCCTCCTCTTCCTCTTCTTCTTCTTCTTCTTCTTTCTCTTAAAACATTGCACATACCCTCATGGGGGATTGGCCAAGATGTAGTGGCATAAACAAGAAAATTTCCATAGGAGATTACGATTCCTTACCTTAAAGAGCTATTTATAAGGTTCTTCATCTTTTCCTTCTTGGCTGAAATCGAGGCATGCTCAAAATCTGATAGACTAAGAATTTCGCCAACACGTAGAATTGAATGCTCTCAGCAAATTAGCAAAGCAAAGGGTGAATGAAAGCTCTGTGGTGCAATTACTTGGCACAAATTTAATGTTGGAGCTGCGATTTGTGACGCTGAAAAAATCTTCAAGTGCTACCCTCTGCTGTGCAGGGCTGGGTATGATACTTCAAGAAAGTATCTTCGATACTGATACTCGATACCCCGAAAAATTGTATTTCCGATACCGATACAAGCTACAGAACCGGAACTGATTTTTATACAGGTAATCTATAATGTATCATAGATACTTCGATACGTCACCAAAATAGCTGATATTAATAAATTAGACTGCGAGCTTTCTGAGTGGTTTCAGGGATCCTTAATATATTCGACATAACGCACCGTTTCTAAAAGGGCTTTAACGAATCCAACCGCATTGATTTCTTTAAGCTCCACTGCAGGGCAGATGGTTTCATTACATTTTTAGAATTGAACAGAAGCCATGAGGACGTTGAAACGATAGCTTTCGTAAAGCTGCCTGCCAAGATATTTATTTAAGCTTCATGCGAATCATCAGTCAGCACTTGACTGCATACTAATAAACTTGAAACTTTTTTTACACTTTTATTTCGTTACTGCCGTATTCGCCAAGTTGCCTCTGCCTTTCCCTCTGCTAAATTATGCAAGGTCTGTGCACTTGGGAAACCCGAACAGTTATTTTTCAAAAGCTCTGTTTAACTGACGCTTGAAATTGAACATTCTGCTTTGGAAGCTACAAAAAATCTAAATATTAAAGGGTTTAAACTTATATCAGGCGAAACATATCTTGCTAATCGCTACTTTGTCGATGGTACCTTTGCTTAAATATATTAACAGTGTTTGTTCAAACCACTTTTACGAAAGTGCCCTGGGTTGTGGCCGTGCAATAAGCGAAGAAAATGAAGAAAAGGCTATGCATAACCAGACATCTACGTTGAGTTGATATATTTCATGAAAGCGCAATTTATCCACGGATAAAGTTAAGCATATAGCCACGGCGACTTGAGAATCCTGGAGGTAGTTTATACACTCAAGTTTTGCCAGCACACCTTCAGAACCACTGCTTGTAGCACATGATTCTACAAATGAAAGCAATGCGTCAACAGATGCATTTCACTTTGCCGGCGCTGATTTCACCACTGACCCGCGTGTGGAAGAGTGCGTGAATTTTGTCGTGCTGAAAAAGGGGACAACAGCTTATTAAGTGGACTCGTGAGCATGACGGCGGAAGTCTTATTTTTGCTTGCAGCCACTGCTATTTGAAGTATGGGTGAAGAACAGCAGAAACAAATTCTTCCTTTGCAATGTGTTTATCTCTAAAAAATAGCAGAACCTGCGTGTAAATTAATCTGTAACCGCATTTAAAAGTATTACAATTCGGTTCAGTATAGGCACTCTCTAGCCCCACGGGAGTGTCTGCGTGAACACCGTCTCAGTGAGCAGCTTTTGTCTATGAGCGTATTTTGTACGATGCATGTCTGCACAAATTTTGTGGCATCAGTATCGCCGTCAGGGGTATAAACGAGTTATTTGTTGTTTCTGCCACAACGACTGTATCTCAGCTGTGCCTGTATCCTCTTCCCCTTTGCACAGAACCGCAACATATACGTCGTCTATCTGCCAGGCGAAGAACGTAGGAAGAGAGACTGACCGTGCCAACGGCACTGACATCGGCTCTTCTACTTCATCTCTTCTTTGAGCGCTCTACCGTCTGCGAGAGCCTCACATTTGTAGCAGCCACAGACAGGCTGATTAACGGAGCGAGACAGCCACTGATGGATCCGGGAGCGGGAAAAGACGCCGCAGGATTTATCGTCCGCGCTTATATAGGTCGTGATCGGTTCGTGCGCAACGCAGTGCGCATCACGTGCCTTGCTCGGCATGACCGGGCAAAATACAAAAATCAGTGGCACAGTTTTTTTTAGTGTCGAGTATAGTTACAAAAAACGGTGCACTAAATACTTATTTTCGATACCGTTACTCCGACACATTAATTTCGGGCAAGTGATACCGAATGCCAGTACTCCAATTGTATTAAAACATAGTATCGATGATACATGCATCCCCGATGCTGGCAATGCCTGCTGCCTCGTAACGCGATAAATTAAGCAAAAATTGCTGTTGTGCTGCTGTCGGTGTTTTTCTGAAGGCGTATACCAACAGTAAACACTGGAACCTAATGGGAATAAGAAGAAAGGATGTGGATCGAAGTATCACACTGATGGTACATGCCCTGTTTCTTGCATTATCAATAATATTTCCCCGGGGAGTTGCAAGCGCTGGGCCATGTACCTTAATAAAAAAAAAAGAAATAGCTGTTGGAGCAGCATACGGCCCCCCTGGCGATGGGCCATGCCTGCAAAAACTCCCGGCTGTTAGTGTTAAAAGCCAGCTAAGACGTTTTTATGAAAGATGTCCATTAGTGAGCTCGAGCTCCTAAGGAAGGCCAAGTAAAAAGCCCAATTTTATTTGTCGCTCTTTGGCGTTGCAGCAGTATTTAGAACACAAAAAATCTTGCGCGCAGCCCCGTGGCATGTATGGCTCCTGGCATGCGGCATGTACGCAGTAAGCACAGCCTTCATGCCAGCTCGGCATTGCAGCGAAGTTAAGCCTTTTGTTCCACGAAGAAACAGTCGCCACAGAGACGCGGCGCTAAAGAACGCAGTTAAAGGTGGAAGTCAAATTTATCACTCCTGATAAAACTATAAAAGCAGAATGGAACTTGCGAACACGGGCCTCTGGGACCATTCGCAATGCGTCGGATGAAGAAGCGCTCCCCGAGCTTTGGAGGGCAGCTCATTTAAAACGTTCAGATGCATGCACACCATCAATTGGTTACCAATCGCCCCTGTACCAACATCGATGGCTCAGTCCCCAACAATGCAGTTAGTTACTGATCTGAAGGTCGCTGCTTAATTCAATACCAGCGGCAGCGACTCAATTTCAATGAAGTTGAAAAGCAGTGAATATCCGTGTTCGGAGGTTTTGGCGCGCATACACAACCCTAGGGGGTCGAAAATAATACCGAGATCTGCACCGCGTTCTTGTTAAAGCACGCAACGTACATTTCGCACTTCAAAATCCATCATTCAGTCATTATATCTCAGCCCTGCACCAGCCGCGGGCACCATCTCCCGGTAAACACACTAACCTCGCCCGACGTTGCCACCCCAGGTGGTACGTGTTCTTTGACATGGTACTAGCTCTATCATTCCTACAGCAACACATTTTTGGTTGTGTGCATTACATTCGCCGCTTAAGTGCTCGTTTCGGCTGTGGTTTCCTGAACTCGCGCTGGTTCTCCAATCAACGATGCTCTTTTTTTCTGTCTTGTGACCACTCTCATATGCTCTCCATCATTCGTGCGCTCTTCTTAACCTTATTTGTAGCGTTCGCATTGGACTCCAACTTTCAGCTGCAGAGTTGAGTATTAGAGTAGCATCTGTGCGCTGTATCGCCGGCTTTCTCCGAGGCCGCAGCGAGCACGTGACGAGAGCGCTAGCTGGTCTTTTCTTTGAGGCTAAATAAGGCAGGAGCAGGATCGAATAAACTCTCCATTGTGCCATCTTGTTAGGCCTACGAGTTCATTTACGCCAGCGGTGACGAGACTGATTCCTCTGGGGCATGGCGCTGTTACGAAGACCGTGAGGATGATGTCACTTTGACCAGATTTCGAAGGCGCTGGGACCAGCTGGAGCACGTGCACGATACGCCTGATTGCTTACGGTGAGGCTCACGATATCACCGACCCTGGTGAGCGCGACGCGCTGCTCCTCTCTTCCCTCATCGCCGACGTCGTTCGCATTATCTAAGGCCTCCGGCCCGTTACGGGCATTGAGTTTACCGTATAACGGTATTGTGGGTTACCTTGAAAAGCACTTCAGTCCGCAAATGAACGAGATTGCAGCGAGCTACACCTTCTTCATGCCGAAGCAAGAAGTCTGCGGAAGCGCCAGGGATTACGTCGCCGACCTTGTCGTCAGGCCGATCACTGCAACTTCGGAGACGGTCTAAACCGAATACGGCGGGACCATGTTGTCTGAATCCCAGCCGCCGATGTACGCTGCAGAAACTGAGCTCAGCAGAGGCGGAAGGATCCGAATTGGCTTCGGAGGAAGCCAGGGTGGGCACTCGTTGGATACAAGAAGTTTGTGTGTGGTGCCAGCGCTGCTGATCATCAAAACGCAAGCAACTTTGGTAGTGGAGCGACGCCACAGTCAACGGCCATCCGCCGTGCCCATCCGTCGAGCGCATTTGCTCATAACTACGAAAAGAAGCCTTGGTTTCATTTTCGGTGTTACATGGTTCTGAGATCACTCGCATGGAAACACCAAGTCATTTACTTGTCTGTCTCATCCAGACAAGACCATTCCACAAAAGTGCCCGACTCGCATTCAATAGTTCGAGCTGCTTTTGTCACCATGCCAGTATCATTTGGAATAGAGATAACAGTGACAGTGGTGCCTGCCTGCCTTAATGCTTATGAAATTTTATTCCCGAGGGTGTACATACATTGTATTCATTGTACGCATGGGGTTCCAGTTGCGATCACAGGGGTTGACGCACCACTATGGAAGCGTCTGAAATCAGTGATCGCGTGTTTGGGAGACGTAGAGAATTCTGAGGACGCCCCGAATAAAGAAATGAGCGAGTTCGATAGCACTGTGCATTGCTGCAGTAATTTCAGCGGGCAATCGCTGTTGTAGCTGGGGATTTGTGCAAGAGGCGATTCAGGTATATTTCAGTAGAAAAGGATGACTGAAAGCAAACACCTTACACTCAGCTTAGAAAAATGAAAAGCGCAGTTTGCGAGAGGTAATTTAGCCATTGCTAAGGGCGTCACGAGCGCTAAAATATTTCTGCTTGGCGCTTTTAGATGCCGATTGTATACCAGAACGAAGAGCTCTCAATATTCCACAAAGTTTCTGCGTGTATGTGAGTGTATTGGTCAAGCACATAAGGTATGGGAACCACATAAGGTATGGAAGCACATCAGGTATGGGTATTGTGAACTGTTTTTTTCCGCATACCAAACTGCACCTCTTTCGAAATATTCCCGCTATTCATGATGAATCCTGTCGAACTGATCACAAACAAAACGCACGCCCACGTGCCCGCGGACGTCAACGATATAAGGCGCTTAATATCGCTAGGCGGCACAAGTGATAACAGCAACCGCTGACACGAGGCCCTGACGAAGTCGAAGAAGAAGAAGCAGAAGAATTCCGGATGACTCATACCTCTTGAATTCATTTTATTTTTCCCAATTTTTTTTATCTTGATTCAGTCTTCTGACGTTTCCTTCCCCGCGCAAATGCTTCATTGGCATTCTACCCTATACCTTGGCCAATCCCCCCCACGTGGGTATGTGCCATATTACTTGAGGAGAAGAAGAAGAAGAAGAAGAATTCTCAAGGTTCGTCCATGTCGCATCTTCAGAGCGCCGACATGACGTACACCCCTGTCCATCCCTCTGAAGGCTCGCCGCAGCATGTGCGCACAAAGCACAGCCATCACGGAAGGCACTCGAGGAAGGCGGCGAAGCGGCATTCACTGTCTCCATCTCTGAAGAAGAAACGACTCCACCGACACGGCAAGACTGTCGCCGCTAGAACTGAGTGTGCGCAGTCAAGAGACTCGCTGTCCCCTAGGCCCGGGAGTCTCCGTGTAATATCCGCAAACAGGCTCCCTGAGACAGAAGGCAATGCCCCACACGAAGCGGAGTCACCATGCACCAACTCTAGCAGCCCGCTTGCGACATCTCTGGACACAGACGCAGGGGCTAGCCCACCCCCTCGGCTATGGACCTCCGGCAGATCTAAACGCTTCGCCAAGACATTATCCACCAGGGATCCTGACACCACGGTGAGCGTTCGACCAGGCCAAGCATCACACATCAGCTCTGGGAACCCACATGCATCATATGCGCACACGGACTCCGGGCACAGTTCATCATCACGACAATGGATGTTAGGAACGTCAAAATGCTTCGCCAAGACATTAGCCACCGACGATTCTGAATCCGAGGTGACCATTTCACCAGGCCAATCACCACACACCAGCTCTGAGGACCTGCATGCGGCATCTGCGAACACGGAATCCAGGCACAACTTACCGCCACGACAATGGACATCAGGAAGATATAATCGCTTCGCCAAGACATTATCCACCAGGGATCCTGACACCGCGGTGAGTATTCCACCAGGCCAAGCACCACACACTAGCCCTGAGAACCCACATGCGGAATTTGTGAGCACGGACACCGGGCACAGCTCACCATCACGACAATGGAGGTCAGGAAGATCGAAACACTTCGACAAGACATTATCCACCAGGGACCCTGAAACTGCGGTGAATATTCCGGCAGGAGAAGCCTCACCAACTATGCCTATGCGTCTTACTAAGACGTTAGGTAACAAGGGCCCTGATGCAAAGAGGGAATCACAAGGATCGACAACCTTTAACTCTGGAACTATGAGAGCAACGTTACCCTACAAAGCTCTAGAACCCGAGACCAGCCCCTTGCCGAGAGGACCACCACAGGCTACTTCCGAAAGCCATTCTATAAAGTCACCTCGGGGAAGCCCTCACACTTTATTCAGCAGGATGCCTCTGCAACGGCAGTTTCAGGGCGCAGCATGGCAGTCGGCGAGGAAGCCTCCAGAGGTCGTGACCACAACGGGCAGTATAGAGCGAAAACATGTCGGAAACGACCGCACAAGGCAAGCCAACGTGGAGGCCAACACCGCGCCGTTGATCAACCGAAGCAGTCCTATTCTGACGGGGCTTAGTATGACGTGTGAATTGGGCGAGGAGCCAACGCTTACAAAGCCTGCCGGTAAGGAAAGCGATTTGGAGGCGGCAGACACAGGCGCTGAGGTGAACGCTGCACACAGGGCTTCTCTCAGGAGATGCATCCTAACAGATAAGGGAAGCCCCGACGACACGTCGCTGTCGAGACTCAGGGGTTTTCCGTCTCCCCAACGGTCGTCGAAGTCCGCATCTCCGAGTGAGTAGATGCTGAGCTCTTCTTGCCAGCCAAAACTCGGAGTCGACGTGGCTGTTGTGCTGTCTGCCACAAGTTGTAAATCAGTGCTTCGTACAGGCTGTCAGTCGCCAGATAGTATCCTGATAGATATATGTATCATTTCATGACATTTTAATTAAAATAGGAAGCGCAAAATAACGTGTTGGATGTAAGGCAGGAATGACTCGGCCCACCAAGATTGCAGATTCAGATTGAGCAAAAGCGCCACGGAGGCTCCAGTTTGCATTCTTATAGGCGACACAGTTATCGCTATATTCGTCCCTTTTATGTCTTAGCTAAGTTGTTTATAAGCTCTTATAAACCTGCTTCATATTTGACGCGCACGCGTTGGAGCAAGAATAAAATCCTCATAAATTCGTGTAGAACCTGCCGTATCATGGAAAAGCCAATGAAAAGTCACCGCGTTTCGAATTTGTTTACGAAAGACTGCCGAATCTAAATTTACGCTTCCTCTCCCTTCTAAAGCGAGTGTTAATACACCCTTCTGTAACTTATTCGGCGTGTTTTTCATATGACCTTGAACCCAGGAACGGATGTGGTGGCAGTATTCCCGAAAATATTCACCAAAATTTTGAACAACCGTTCGTCATACAACATTCTGCGTGGTGTCATAGCATTTCTCTTTGCATATAGCTTGCATGTTTTAGTCAGGTTGGAGGTTAGCTTGTAAAAAGGGTTCGGATCGACGACACATGCACCTTCAGTTGCATGCTTTAAAGGTGCATGACATGGTCGCTCTTCATATTGTAGTTTTGTGCTTCAGTAACTAATAGAAGAGCTTATGATTCAGTTTCCGAAATTTGGCTGCCCTGGATACGCTGTATATCCCAAAAATGAGATCGAAATTGAGACCGGGAGACTCCTCATACAGGCAGCGACCACAATATTGAACGCTTTCGTGACATCACCAGGGCAAGCACGGAGCAACGTCGTCTGCTCTCGTTGCTGCAATATGCGCAGCGAGGTCTTATTCCCCCTTTACTTCCGCGGGCGAGCGATGTAGCAGTCGTCCCCATATATGAGTGACTGGTGCCCCAAAAGCGATGAGAACAGTAACGCAGTTTTTCTTCGGTATAGGTAGGTTCCGGTCACACTGTAGGCCGATGCGACGGCGATTGAGGTTAGCGGGCGGGTCAGTACGCAAATGCCGTCGCTGACGCACTGGTCTGTCACGCTAGACCGACGACGACCGCACATCGTATTAATGTTAAGAGTCAGATTAGCGGTAACCAAAAGAGTGTGGTAGGGAATAGTTGGTATGACATTCTATAAACTTATGAATTTTAAAACTTATTGTACCTCATGCCAGCCACGGCGACATACGCGATGTGCATGCACCAGCGAATATGTGCTTTGAATCAATGCCTGCGTGTAGAACCGATCGGCGAGGCAAGCGACACGGGCAGAAAACGCCGCAAGACAGTGCCGCTCGTCGCCGTCCCCTGGGCTAGTGCGGCCGAGCGAAAGCTTCACGCCCGGTGAATAGACGGCCCGAAAAACTCTACTTGTGTATCTTATCATTATCGAAAAAAGCGAAACGAGCGGCTGCATTTCATATCTTCACACTTTCTTACTAATCAACGGGGAACTCCTGACAGATGCTTGAATTTCGGCCGACGGTAGACCGCCGGCCCCTTTCGGAACGAGGCCTAGCGATTACGGAGGATTCGTGTGTGTGTGCGATTTCGGCGATTGCGGAGAGTGAATCCGCAAGTTTTAGTACCTGAAAATAGCTGTTGAGCATAGTTCTGGCTTCAGTGCGCTCAAATCGACGACTGCCTACATCGCAGGGCGCGAGGACAATAAGGGGGAAGTGCCGATATGTGACCCGGTCTGCACAGCATGTGCTGAAGGCAGCCAGTAGCAGCCGTAGGCGTCGACTGTGGACAACAAAGCTGTTCGTTTTCATTAATTCAAGTAATGCCCGAACGTATTTTTAGCCGAATCGATCTAATATTAAATTTTGGTGACATAAGAGAAAGCAGATACAATTAACGGGAAGCACCAGTACGCTATGCGAAGCGTTTCCCAAGAAGGCGATATAGCATCATCGGCGCTTATCGCAGTGTTCTCATGGTGTGTAAATGAGTAGAAGTGCAATTTGTGAGCAATAGTACGCAATATTTAAGATAAGGAGAACCCACCTTGCGTTTTATGCCACGCAAATGAGCAGCACTGTTCGCGAACAGCCATGTAAACAACCTAGCACAGCGCGGGGCTGCAGTTGTAATCGTCGCACTCCTGGGGCAGAATGCGCACGCACAGTAAAATGCTGTACTATTATTTTGAAGCACTCATTTGGACGGCGGCGACTATTAATCGGTGCGGGCAGCGAAAGCATTCGAGTCACGTAGTGTTTTGCAAGCGGCTTGGTTCCTGCAAAAGGGTTCTCGAAGGAAATGTATCTTCGACTTACAAACGCGTACATGCTTGGTTTGGTTTGGTTTATGAGGGTTTAACGTCCCAAAGCGACTCAGGCTATGACGGACGCCGTAGTGAAGGGCTCCGGAAATTTCTACCACCTGGCGTTTTTTAACGTGCACTGACATCGCACAGTACACGGGCCTCTAGAATTTCGCCTCCATCGAAATTCGACCGCCGCGGCCGGGATCGAACCCGCGTATTCCAGGCCAGCAGCCGAGCGCCATAACCACTCAGCCACCGCGGCGGACTAAAACGCATACATGCAGCGGGAAAGTCGTCGCACTCGGCACTTTTCTCTGCTCCTTTCGTGCCTCAAGGTTACTCTAGTGCCACATTGTGATAATTTGAGTTTATATTATCGAGCCGATGAATGGTGGACAACTTGGTAGCTATAGCTACAAAACGCCGCGGCTTTCATGGCACATATCGGCGAAGGCATGCACGGCACGTGCTGCTTTCACATACAGGATCACTTTACCCCTCAAATGAGACCGCACTATAACATACGAACAGCATGCTTCTAAGCGTAAATAATAAAGCAGGGGTCCATCGATTTCTGTTTCCTCAACAATCGGAAAACGGGCGCCACGAGCAAGTCCGCTTTCCCAAGGATCACTCAGCTCGCATACTATGTCGAAGCCTTCCAAAAAAATAACACGAAAAATTCATTTTATTTCGCTAAGCTAAAAGAAAAAACTTTTCGAGCGACCGCTGTCTACGGTGTGCGTGCAAGCACCTCAACAACTCGCAGCAGACGACGCGGGGCGTGTATGACCTCGTGACGTCAGCGATCAGAGGTTCCCAGACCGGCAAGCAGTTCGCAGAAGAAACAAAAAAAAATCGTTTTGAAAATATTTATCGCACAGAATGAACTGAAAATTCGTGAAATTGTAATTTAACCTGTTCGGAATTAAAGGCGATAAGCCGGGTATGCGTGAAAATAGGCTGTCATGGCCCCTTTAAGGCGAGTTTGAGGCGTCCATCCAGATGTCGAGATCTAAGCTCTGCTGCGTCTTTTCCTTTCCTCAAAAACCTTTCCTTGACCGGTAGTGGCCTCTTCCGCCAGATGGATGGTGCAGAACACTAACCGCGGACGCGCAACTCCCCCGTCTCGCAGGCCTGCGTGACGGGTGCGGGGAGAAACGTCTTTTGGTTGGTAGAAATAAAGGTTGTTCAATCCGTCAATCGATCAATCAATCAAAAACCTATACTTTCCTCAAAACACATGCTTTCGCATTCCTCCACGTTAGGAGACTTCAGTGTCCGCAGGATTTTTGTGCTGGAGTCGCCTCTGCTTCCTCCTTGTAGGCTCACCGATCTCGACCAGACTTCCCGGGAGTGCACTGGCCACGGTCGACGACACCCGGCTATCCAGGGTCAGCCGCTGCAAGATGTGCATGGTCATGGCCACGCCCTGCGTCCTCATAGGGGCCTCGCTTCTGTTGATGAACTTGCTACCCACAGGTCCACGGAAGCAGCTGGCTCGCGAGAATGAGGTCTCGCTCTGGATCCAGCAGCTAGGCAATGCCTGCACCACAGTTGGCTGCAAGAGAGCGGTGGCGGAGCTTAGTTCTTCCATCGACACGTCCGTGGACCCGTGCCAGGATTTCTACAGCTTTGCCTGCGGTCGCTGGGGCCAGACCAAACACGATGCGAGCTACATGGAAGCCCAGCGGCTCGCCTACGTTGCAGCCGTGAACGGAAGTCTTTCGAACACGAGCCACTTTGGCTTTGGCTTCTCCCACGACTACACCCTGCAGATGTCAACGGTGTACAGGTAGGATTTCAGTCGAGTAGCAAACGCTGTATACGCTCGTGCCCAACCACCGTAAAGCAGCCACCACAAGAATATGTTTATGTAACTAGGCGTGACTGCTACACTTCCTTTACTCAATGGCATGATACATAAATTACCACCCGCACCAAAAGTATACAGCCTGAAGGGTTTTCTTCTAAGCTGATTAGCGCGGCTGCCAAGCACATCCAGCAGTTGAAAGCTTGGGATGACTGAGGGCCCACGAAGCCATTCCTCTTTCAAACGATTACGGTCGCTGAGGATGCATAACAAGGCACGCTGCAGACCTCGCAAGCGAACCCCTTGGGCTGTATATTTCTGACCGGGGCTGTACATTACACAACGCAAGGCGCTTTTGTGCTCTTTACTCGTTCAGTAAATGGAGACAACCACTGCTCAGCAGCTCTCGGGCCACAACGTAAAATCTATATCCGAGACTTCGCCTCTACTACTTGCACTGATAGAGTGTTAGCCGAAATTATTAACATCCTTTAGAAATGCTGCCCCATATGAATAATTTGGACGTTGCTGCGCAGGTCTTGCCTCATATTCTTCGATCGAGAACCTGTGAACATGGAGGAGGCCTGGAGCGCCTCCGGCATTGGCGCCCGCTCCTGGATCGGCGTCTCCAGCTTTGATGCCCTCTTCACGCTTGTAGTCAGAACCGTGCTCCAGTACAACATGGAGTCCGTCGTCAACGTCCGGTGGACAGACGATGCCAACAGTGCTTCAACAGCGCCGTCCGTTAGAGTTGAAGTCTCCACCGGCTCAGCCATTGCTCGGCATCTCGATTCCTCGTTCAGGAAGGAGTTCATCATGCACGCCTTCGAAGTTCTCGGAGGTGTACAGCACGATCACATCCCACAGATCGAGCACATCGACGACACTGTGCTGCAGTTAATTCGAAAGATATCCTCCAGGGTTCAGACTGAAGAGATTAATATTCAAGATCTTGACACTGCTACAGCAAACTGGTCGCGAGTTCTTATCGACTACGCGAAGGTCTTCGACAAGCCAGCGCCGTCTAAGGTACGAGTGCGGAATCTCTATGGCGTGGGAAATGTCCTTAATTTCCTCGGAAGAGCGAACCTAGGAACGGTCGCCATTTACCTGACGTTGGTTCCCCTTGCCAAGTTCCTCGTTTTGGTTAGCCATGTCCAGCTGCGCGTCGTGTCTGACCGGGGCTACGACGAGAACAACTTCAAGTATGAGGCCTGCGTTCGTTCGCTTGAGCTGTTATTCGCAGACGACTACAGGCGGTGGATGTCTGAGCGGTGGACGTCCGCAGAAGATGTCAACCATATTTTCACCGACGTACTGACGGCGGCGAGAAATTTAACCAAGGTTTTTTCACGCCTTCCTCTCGATGACAAACGTATGACTACGGTTCCTTACTTCAAGGGAAGTGAGTGAAATTCGTACACCGTGCACTGAAATCGTTCAGTATTCTCTGCAACAGCGTAGCATGCAGTGGTTACAAATGAGGCAGAGAAGATTGATTGTGAAAAAGGAGTACTTACCCCGCACCGATACTCTATCGCAAGATATGCAAATTACGCAGAATATAAAGTGAGGTTACGAGGAAGAATTTCTACCGCTGCACTAATGTACCGCGACTACAAATGAGACGTAGAGCGGACAAATAGTAAAATGGTCTGGAAAAAGAACAAAAAGAAGATTGGCCAGTTCGCACCGCATGACAATATGAGGAGAGTAGGAGGCAGAAGTACAGCATTCTCAACTATATACGGCCTACTGGGTTGCCGTCTGAGCGATACAGTGCGGTTCGTTGTGCATCGCCAGGTGCCCAAAATTTCTGAAGACAAGAGCAAACTTCCTCCTCACTTCTCTAGAGATGAGGGCTACGTCTTGGAAGCAAACCCTTTAGGTTTAGACAAGGATCCCATGAGCTGTGCTATGTCAGCGCTAGTAATGAACCCCATGTGGCCTAAACTAAACAGGAGTCCTCCACTGCGGCTTCCCTCCTAGCCTATATGTCGTATCGGGACATTAAACACCACAATTCACAAATAAGTTTCTTTAGGCTGGAAATTTCGACAATAGCTAAGCTCAGTCACACACTGTGGGTAGTAAGAGCTGATAAAATGGTTACTTGAACAAACGAGTATAAGTATCTGATATGCAGCTCTATGATGTATTGTAAGCTGCGTTCCCTGTTCAGTTGTGTGATGCGTGCGCAAACAAATTTTGCGTGGCAATGGAGTAACTATCGGCCAGGTTCAAAATAGTTCAGCGTTGTGTTCAGTTCTGTTGAAATTTCCAGGAAGGCACTGAATTGTACTATAGTTTTTCCTCGTATTCTTCACAGGCTTAGATTTTGACAGGTTTTGCTTCAGATCAGGAGTAATTATTCTTTAGCATCCACAAGACAGCAGCCAAACGGCTGCAGTGGGGAGCTATAAAGCTTCCCTTGAAGCTTAGCAGTTGGATGAAAGTTTTAAGTCTCGTCATCGAACCCCTAGCATCGAATAACTCAGCACACCTGGACGGCTAGTAAGTGATAGGACGAGGTCGAATTGATGAATAACTGGAATAAGGCGGAGACTTCGGTAGGCTGATACATCATAATTAGGCTCGCTGTGCCGTCGTTTTCTTTCTCGTCCAGTGTTTTGCACCGTTTTCTTTCTTAAGAAGAATCGGAAGCGGGAACAGTTTTAATCTGATGGATTTAAGGGGATCCCCATTTGTGCAGTGGATTTAGATCTAGTGTGATTTCAGTCGCATCCCTTTTAGCTGTGTTAGGTGGACGCTAATAAATAATCGCTCCTTAATTAAACTGTCTTCTACTTGGGCGATTTGTAAACATATTGGGCGAAGCTTTGTTTCTATTCTGCCTCTCTCCCCGTTTTTAACTCATAAATTCCTGCGTGCGCGGTACATTGCATTTACACCGCAATTGCATATTTACTCACTGCGATTTGAACAACGGCGCTTTTCATCAGCAAAGGCGCCCATGAGTGGCGACGAGTTGTGGCACCACTCTAAATATTAAAGCGCTTCCCTCCGCATCTGACAATTAAGTAGGCCACTTTTTTTTATTACGCGCACCGTATTGCATCCTCGAACGGCACTATTTTGTTCATTTTATTTATTTGATCATGAGGAACCGAAAAGCATCATGCCTACCCGAAATTCGGCTGGAACCCTTCTCCCCATCTTATCGTTGACACAATACTACGAATAATGTGGCGCTGGCCCTGCTGTTAAGCCATCTAAAGTGAGTTGCAGTTCGAGAATGCTTTAAATATCAGCTCGAGGCGAACATTCACTTTTTGGCCCCGCCGCCTTTTCTCTTTTTACTCCAAAGGGTCGGCAGTGTACGTGACCGATTCGTGGACCTCGGCCGCTGAGACGAATGATCTGTATCCCAAGTTAAGCACCGATTTCGTCTCGAACATCATCATCTTCTCCCAGCAACGAAGCCGCAAAATTCGTGGCGCGACTTCCGAACCACTCATCACTCCAAGAACGATCGCGATGAGGTGGAATGACTCCGAGACTCTGCTCCGGCTTCTGATGCCGGACTTCTACCACGCTGGTGCCACGGAGGCGGCCGTCAACTACGGCACGCTTGCCTACTACGTAGGCACAGTGGCGTTCCAAGCGGCCGTGGCGGGGAACTGGAGCTCGTCTTCCAACTACGGTCCTTGCATTGCAGACTACGCGCACTCTAACATGGGTTTCTCGCTGCACGAGCCCAGCTGGGACTACATCGTCGGACGTCACTGGGCCGTCCAGGTGGCGCTAGCAGCGGCAGCCGCGCGCGAAGCGAAGCTTCACTGGTTCGACGCAAGCAAACACCACCTGAGGCTCTTCTTCCTGCGTTTCGCTCAGACCTGCTGTTCGCGAGCAGATGTTCCTCGTGAATTCGACGACATCAACGAAATAGACCAATCACCGGAATCATGCAACGCCGTCGCCATGACTGTTCCGGCCTTTGCCGATGCATTTCACTGCCTGCACATGCCGCTGATGCAGTGCTGACTGTTCGAAGTTTCCCATAGCCTCGCAGTGTTGTAGGAGGCATCTATATCTTCTCAATCCTAAGAATGCAATCCCAGAGCATTCCTTATATCGATTTTCGCGCTGAAGGCTTGGCAGTTACTTAAAATGGTGCCTTTTAATGAGGTCTGTGATGCTCAACCGCGAGAATAACGCTACGTCTTCTCATAATGTTATAAATTCGCACTTTTTTACCTCAGGTAATATTTCAGCAGAGAAATAAAAACACCACTATTGAGTACATTAACTGGAATTGCGAGTCACTTAACTTAAGTGGCGCAGCATTATTCTTGGCACAGTTATACAGGCTATTTGAATAAAAAATGCAGTCGTTTTCGAGAGTAGTAGTTAGCATCAAAATTACTTGCAGTACCAGTGTAACACATTGCAAGCTCTCGAATCGGCCAAACACAACTATCCGCCCGCCGCGTCGCTCGGGTGGCAGTGTACCGTCCAGGACCACTAGCGCCGAAAGATGGCGCCATGGTTCCGCACGAGACCGCACGGTTAGAATGTATTGCAAGCGACATTCATGAGCTAGGAGGACAGGGCGAGATAATTATATTAGGCGACATGAGCGAACATATAGAAGACCTGGATGGGTACACAGATTCGACAGGAAGCATGTCGCAGGATATGTGTGACAGGTATGATTTAGTTGTATGCAACAGTACCGAGAAGTGTGAAGGGCTCATAACATGGCAGGCAGGGAGTCTGCACTCGACGATAGATTATGCACTAGTGTCACAGAGGATGTATAATAGATAAGGGGTAATGAGCATAGATGAACATGGTTCCAGAAGTGTAACTAGCGACCACAGGCGTATCAAGTTGAGTTTCAGAAGAGGAACCAGTGTAGGACTGAAGCGAGATGACCAATGAGACGGGAATTTTTACTCAGAAAAGCAATTGGAAGCAGCAGCGAAACAAATTGAGGAAGTAATTTTTGAGGATAATGAAACAGAATAGACTTATACCAAATTAGCTCGATTACTTGAGCTAGAGCTAGCTAAGGTGCGAATAAAGCAAAAAGGGAAAAGACGCTAACCCAAGAGTTGGTGGGATGAGGAGGTCAAGAGGGCGATAGAGAAACGCCAGGAAGCGTCCAGAGAACACAAATATTCCAAGAAGAGGGGGAAACCAGAAGTTGAAGTAGACATAATATGGGATACCTTAATAAAGTGTAAAAGGGAAGCATCCTGTTTTAATAATGAGAAAATTAAAAGAAAGGGTGCCCAATGGATGTGAAGAGTAAATAAAAAGGATAGAAAAGCAGCTCAAAAATTCAGGAAACATCTAAAAGCAATGAGTAATAAGACTAGGCTAGATTAAAGGTTTATTGTAACAGATCAAGGTATTCGACTAGAAGGGGATGAAGCAATAAAACACACAGGAACAAGGATGAGAGAAAAAATGATAGAAATGTTGCACATAATTTATCGAAGGAGGATAGACCGGTTACTGCAATTGCTTCACTTGAGCAAAGAGAGTGGGAAAGGGCAGAGAAGAAGGTTCTTAGTGGCACGTCAACAGGACCAGATGGTATTCCGATTATGTTAATAAAAAAGCTGCGACCAAAATCCAAGGAAGGAATAATACAGGTAGTGAATAAAATGATAGCGGATGGCAAGGTCCCCGATGAATGGCGATCAAGTAGAATGAACATGATATATAAGGAAAAGGGGGACAAAGCTGACGTAAGTAACTACCGTCCCATAACAGTGACATTTGTGGTTTGCAGGGTGGTGATGCAGATTACAAAGGACCGATTGCAGGCTTGGGTGGAGAACGAGTGGGTGCTAGGGGAGCTACAAAATGGGTTCCGGAAGCAAAGGAGGTTAGAGGACAATCTGTTTTCATTGACGCAGTGTATAGAGAATGCTGAAAAGGAGCACAGGCCCCTATGACTATAGCATTTCTGAATATTAGGGGAGCCTACGAAGACGTTATTCAAGAGTATTTGTGGGACATACAGGGCACATTGGATGTGGAAGATGGAGTAATTATTCTTTATATATATATATTGTCACGGGTGGTACAGCTCGGTTGGAGTAGGTGACTGCAGCGGACGTCAGTAGCAGTCCCAAAAGCGGAGCATTCGCAGCCAGACACTTCGGCTTCTTTTTTTAAGGCCAGCTCGCGCGCGCATTCCGCGCTCTCGTGGTTCTAGTAGAACGACGACGATGAATTGGCGGTGTCATTACTCCCCGGCAAAAAGAAGCATCGTCCCGATGCTGGGAGTGAGTGGAGAGGTCGGAAGGACTGAACGGGGTTAGTGGGCGAGGCTACCGATCGTGATAAGGCTTCAGGCGGACCACGTGAACCACTTCAGGGCACGGGGACCGTCGGGACTTCTGAAATCCATCGGGAATGACCTCGTAGTTGAGGTCGCCCAATGACCTGACCACGCGGTATGGTCCGAAGTAGCGATGGAGGAGTTTTTCGCTCAGTCCTCGTCGCCGAATGGGGAACCACACCCACACACGGTCGCCAGGCGCATAATGGACGTCGTGACGGCGCCGATTGTAGCGATCTGCAACTCGAAGTTGTTGGTCCTGAATTCGAACTTTGACCAGTTGGCGAGCAGCTTCGGCGCGTTCCAGGAACGTGTAGGTATCAGTGTGAAGGCTAGAGTCGTCCAGATGTGGTAACATTGCGTCGAGCATCGTCGTCACTGCACGGCCGTAGACGAGTTGGAATGGAGACATCTGCGTTGTTTCTTGCATGGCCGTATTGTAGGCGAAGGTGACATCCCGGAGTCCTTCCCGGAGTCCCTGGGCAGCGCCAGTCGTCCTTGTGAAGAAGAAAGACGGAACATTGCGGTTCTGTGTAGACTACCGTCGCTTAAACAAAATCACCAAAAAGGATGTCTATCCTCTCCCCCGGATCGACGACACTCTGGATCGCCTTTGTAGCGCTAAATACTTTTCTTCGATGGACCTCAAGTCAGGTTACTGGCAAATTGAGGTCGATGAGCGGGACCGTGAAAAAACAGCTTTTATTACTCCAGATGGCCTGTATGAATTTACGGCCATGCCCTTTGGACTGTGCTCTGCACCGGCAACTTTCCAACGCCTCATGGATACCGTCCTTGCCGATTTAAAATGGCAGACGTGTCTCGTCTATCTTGACGATGTTGTCGTCTTCGCCCCGACTTTCCAGGAGCATCTTCACCGCCTCGAATTGGTCCTACAAGCAATAAGGTCTTCTGGACTCACGCTCAAAAATGAGAAATGCCACTTTGCGTATACAGAGCTGAAGTTCTTAGGGCACGTTGTGAATCAAGCCGGTGTTCAGCCTGATCCTGAAAAAACAACAGCTATTGCACATTTTCCGCCGCCGCAAGACCTGAAAGCTGTCCGCCGTTTTCTTGGATTGTGCGCGTATTACCGTCGCTTCGTGAAAGATTTTGCTCGCATTGCCGAGCCGCTGATGCGCCTAACAAGGTCGGACACACCTTTCACATGGGAAGCAGCGCAAGAAAATGCATTCCGCAGCCTTCAAAGTTTCCTGCAGGCGCCTCCCGTTCTGGCTCACTTCGACGTAAACGCCGACACGGAGCTCCATACTGATGCCAGCAACATCGGCTTAGGTGCTGTCCTGGTCCAGATCCAAGCAGGTCAAGAACGGGTCATCGCTTACGCAAGTCGATGTTTGTCACCAGCCGAATCAAACTATACCGCTACCGAGAAAGAATGCCTTGCCATTGTATGGGCCACTTCGAAATTCCGACCGTACCTTTACGGCAAAAATTTTAAGGTGGTGACCGATCATCATGCCTTATGCTGGCTCGCAAGCCTTAAAGACCCGTCCGCTCGCCTCGTCCGATGGAGTCTGCGGCTCCAGGAATACGACATGACTGTCGTGTACAAATCCTGGCGCAAGCACTCTGACGCCGATTGTCTGTCCCGCGCCCCAGTAGATCCTTCTACCGACGCCTGTAATGATGACGACATCTTACTGACTGCTCTCAGCGCCTTTTGCCTCGCTGACCAACATTGCGCCGACCTCGAACTTCGAGACGTAATGGAATTTCTCAACGGCAGCAACACGACCGCCCCACGCGCTTTCAGGCGCGTGTTGCCATCTTTATGCATCCGCAATGGTCTTCTGGTCAAGAAAAATTTCGCTCCAAACAATACGCAATACCTAATCGTCGTACCGCCTAGCCTGCGCAATGAAATCCTCCAAGCCTCCCATGACGAACCCACTTCTGGACATTTGGGCATAGCCCGTACGCTAGCCCGAATCCAAGAGAATTACTACTGGCCTCGTCTCCGTGCTGATGTCACTCACTACGTCAGAACGTGCCGAGCCTGTCAGCGTCGCAAGGTACCGTCAACCAAACAAGCTGGGTTCTTGATGCCCATTAGACCACCCACAAGGCCCTTCCAACGAATAGGAATGGACATGCTGGGTCCGTTCCCACGTTCGAACTCTGGCAACAAATGGATAATTGTCGCGACGGACTACCTTACCCGCTATGCAGAAACGTCAGCTCTACCCAGCACCTCCACCAGATGTCACGGGTGGTACAGCTCGGTTGGAGTAGGTGACTGCAGCGGACGTCAGTAGCAGTCCCAAAAGCGGAGCATTCGCAGCCAGACACTTCGGCTTCTTTTTTTAAGGCCAGCTCGCGCGCGCATTCCGCGCTCTCGTGGTTCTAGTAGAACGACGACGATGAATTGGCGGTGTCAATATATATATATATATATATATATATATATATATATATATATATATATATATATATATATATATATATATATATATATATATATATAAATATATATATATATATATATATATATATATATATATATATATATATATATATATATATATATATATATATATATATATATATATATATATAACGGAGTGCTAATAAAATGGGAAAAAATGTATCAGGGCCTGTAGAGATACAGCTGGAGCTTAGGCAAGGATGTCCTATATCTCCTCTGTTGTTCATATTGTACCTGCAATGGTTAGAGACCAAGCTAGAGTGAAGCAGACTAGGCTTCAACCTTCATTTTTCAAGCAAGGGGAATCGATTAAACAGTCATTACCGGGACTAATATACGGGGATGATATAGTGCTAATGGCTGACAAGGAAGATTTGCAGAAGTTGATACACATATGTGGTACAGAAGGAGTTAGATTCGGTTTCAAGTATCGTAGGGAAAAATCGGCAGTCATGATATTTAATGATGAGGGTGGCGAGCATAGAATACAGGAATTCACGCTAGAAGTACTGAATGAGTACGAGTATCTTGGGTTGTGGACAAATAACGGTGCTGAGTATCTGACAGAGCATGAAAAATATTTAATGAATAAAGCTAGTAGGAATGCAGCTGTCATAAAAAATAGGGAACTGTGGAATTACAATAGGTATGAAGTGGTAAGAGGTATCTTGAAAGGGGTAATGGTTCCTAGCCTGACTTTCGGTAATGCGGTCCTGTTCATGGGACCAGATGTTCAAGCAAGGTTAGAAATCAAAGAACGCGGCGTGGTGAGGCTAGTTTTGGGAGCACATGGCAATGCACCAAACCAGGGTGTACAGGGTGATATGGGATGGGCGTCGTTCGAGAGCAGAGAAGCTAGCAGTAAGATAGCAGTTGAAGAGTGATTGAGAAAAAATAGGGAAACAGCAGTGGGCTAGGAAAGATTTCAGATACCTGTACATAAGGAATGTTGTCACGAAATGGAGAAAACGAACTAGAAAATTGAGAAGCAAATATCTGGACAGCAGTAGGGGGGGGGGACAAATCAGCTATTATGGGTTAAGAAAAAGGTTTAAGAAACAGAGAGAGCTCTGTGGAAAAAAGGAATACTGACGAAATCGGCGCTGGGAACATACAGAATCTTTAAGCACGAAATTGCCAACGAAAATATCTATGATAATTGTAGGGGAAGCTCTTTGTTGTTTGAGGCCAGGACATGAGTTTTGCGGACTAAGACATATAGAGTCAGGCACCCCGAGATAGACACGTTGTGCGTTGCGTGCGGAGAGGAGGACAAAACGGCTGAACACTCGATACTTTTCTGTAAAGGGCATCACCCTACAGGGGAAAGCAGCGGGGCTGATTTTTCCAAGGCATTGGGGCTTAAGGACGGCGAAGAGAAAGTAAATTATATGTGGGTAGAAGTAACCAAGCAAAGGTTGTCTGATTGGTGGCTAAAATAAAGACAAGAGTAAAATTTCATAAGTGATGGCTAGGTGGCTTTTCAACCTCCCGATTTAAAGGGCCCAGCCTTATCCATCCATCCGGACCAGCTGCCCGAGGGTGTGCCGATTACGCAACAGGAGCTCTGCTCTCTCTCTTCGCTCACACGGCAAGAGGAGCTCACGTGCGCTGCTCGGGCTGCAGCACAGAACGCAGCCTCCTTCCCACAGCGCAATGGCTTCGCCCACCGCGGTACCAGGACGACGGTGTTGGCAAATACGCTGCTCTGGCGTCACCCAGGAGGCGGACAATGTTTCACCCATGGACGTGCACAGATCTCTCCATGACGGAAGGGGGGCCGTTGAAGGCCTCGATCAGACGTCGCTACGACAGCTTCGTTAAGGTTTGCACCAGCGTTACGGTGGGTCCTGTTCCCGATCCCGACAGCGAATTTCTCGCAAAGAATTGCGGTCTGCACTTAGTGAACTGCGAAAGGTGGTCTGCACAAAGCGTGCGATGCTTTTGAGTGCGGGGGTTTGGCAGGATATAGTCCGAGTGCCGAGGAGCTGGCGGCGTCAGCAGCAAGCCAAGCTGCTGGTGCGGCAGCTGTCACCGCCGAGTCACTGGTGTGACCGATGTGCAAAGACGGGTACGCACGGACGTATTTAGATTCTGTAATAGTAGTCCTCACAGCGCTGGTTATGCAGTCCAGTGTGCTTCGTACGCTGTCGAAGCAAACACGCCGAGGCGTGCGTTTGCTAACGTGGAGGTTCGTGTAACATATTACCTGTATATACACAAGTGTTTTACTTGTCGCAGGAGTCTGCCGCAGCACGAACTTCGTCCGAGTTGCACTTAGAGGTGTACTGGTAGTTCCTCTTCTGCTCAATCCAGGCGCGTCAAAAACGCAACAGTGCGGGTACACAAAGCGCATATCCGCGAAGCACCAACACATACCAGAACACAGCTGGAAGCCTGTTACACTGACAAGTATACGTTTTCTTCCAACATTCAAGACGTCTTTTTTCCGTCATCCTCGTGCTATAAAAGTGCACAAGCTGTTTCAAAAAGAAGTTATGTACTTTAATATCCAGACGCGTAACCTTCATGCACATTTGTCAGCCTCTATTTTTCGACTATTTCTTCATTGCACTTGTACTTGCGCATTTGGCCTGTGGCGGCGATGCCTGCAGTTTAATTCTTGATCTTTTTAACCTTACAAGAGATTTGTTTTCAGTAAGACTATTCTTTTTGTGGTTAGGCTTGTATTCTATACATAAAAGCCAACATCAATTTCTCCTCAACGTGTCTATATATTTAATGCATCTTCAAGATCCTCTCTCCCAGTATCACAAATATTCTAGTAGTTTCGCGCATTTAGTAGTAGGAAGTGGTTCATTAAAATAATTATAAAAGGAAGGAAAAGATTCTTGCTAGCCCTGGCATCTGCCATCAATACTGTCGAAGCACACGAGCTGTGGCAGCGGAAATAAAGGATAGCAGGCAGAATGGATAAATGAAATGAATGAGCTCAGCGGTGCAGGAAGAGAGGATAGGGGGAGAGGTAATATTGCCACATTCTCAGTCATTAACTGGCGCCGCCATGCGATGGGACAGCACCGGCTGGTCTTCCTTGTCTTACCCGGCTCGTGCGTTCGTTCTCTGAGTGTGTCTACCTGGCTAGTCCTGGTTGGCCCTTCTGCCCTTTCTGCCGGCTTTCGGTGACATTTTGGTGGAGGTGCTGGATATCGATCCCAGCACCTCTCGCACCATGTGACTGCCCTCGTCGATACCGGCGCATATTTCTCCGTTATGAGTCGTGGTTTTGCTACCCTCTTGAGAAAAGTGCTGACACCCTGGCATAGAACACAAATTGGGACCGCTGGCGGTCATGTGGTGATGTCGCTCGGCGTCTGCATCGCTAGGATTGAGACTCGCGGTATCATCTTCACTGATTGCTTCGCTGTGCTGGCTGAGTGCTCCAAGGACCTGATTCTCGGTCTCGATTTTCTTCGCAAAAATGGGACTGTCATTGACCTCCGCGAAATCATGGTGACATTCTCCGCCCCACGCACCATAGCCGACGACGGTGCGCCAGGCAGACTCCGGTTTTCGCGTGTCCAACGACCACATCACTCTACCACCGCATGCCAGCATATTTGTTGCGCTGGAATGCGACAACCCCCGCGCATTCAACGGCATAGGAGAACCAAGCTTGTATTTACTGCTGAGCCAACAAGTCTGCATCACACGGGGTGTCGTTGCCCTGCAGAACAAGCGAACTGAGCTTCTAGTTACGAACTTTAGCGTCGAATACCGCCACTTGGCAAAATATATAGCCATTGCCTATTTCAATGTAATTAGCGAGGCTGCCAACCACTGCGCGTTGTCAACGTCCCGGGACACCCCTGCACGAGGACCTAGTCGAACACTTAGGGCTGACGTGAACCCTGCTTTGAACACTCATCACCATCGCTGCTTGCAAACCATCATTGACTCTTTTCATGACTGTTTTGCGACCACCACTAAGGTCAGGCAGACGTCCATAACGAAACATCGCATCATAGTTGATGACAATCAGTGGCCTATTCGTCAACACCCCTGTCGAGTGTCGGCGAGAGAACGTGAGGCGATACGACTGCAGGTGGATGAAATGCTCCGAGATGATGTCATACAACCGTCTACAAGCCCATGGGCTTCGCCCGTTGTGCAGGTCGCCAAGAAGGACGACACACTGAGATTTTGTGTCGACTACCGAAAACTTGACAAAATTACTAAAAAGGACGTTTACACGTTACCTCGAATCGATGACTCCTTCGACCGGCTGCGTCATGCCCGCTACTTTTCTTCTCTTGACGTCCGCTGTGAGTACTGGCAGATTGAGGTAGATGAACTGGACCGCGAGAAGAGCGTTCGTTGCTCCTGACGGCTTGTACGAGTTCTAGGTGCTCCCCTTGGGCTTGTGTTCCGCTCCTCCCACCTTTCAAAGAATGATGGACACTGTCCTCGTCGGCCTCAAATGGCAGTCCTGCCTCGTCGACCTTGATGATGTAATTCTGCCACCTACGACGAGCATATCAACCCCTTGAGTGCAGTACTGGGAGCCATACAATCGGCCGGCCTCTCGCTCAAGCCAGAGAAATGCCACTTTGCGTTCCAGCGGCTGAAGTTCCTGGGCTATGTCGTGAGCACTGAGGTGTTAGCCTTGACACCGACAAAACGGCTGCCGTCTCTGCGTTCCCGACCCCCACTTCAAAGCCTGCTGTGCGCCGTTTTTTGGGCCTCTGCGCCTATTACCGACGTTTTGTGGGAGAGACTTCTCCCGACTAGCCGAGCCTCTAAATCGCTTGACAAAGGACGACCAACCTTTCACCTGGGCTCAAGAACAGCAGACGGCCTTCGACGACCTCAAGAACCGCCTCCAAACTACGCCCATCCTTGGCCACTTTGACGAGGAGGCGGACACAGAACGACACATCGATGCCAGCAACGGTGGTCTGGGGGCCGTTTTCTTTCAGTGACAAGATGGTGTTGAGCGCGTGATTGCTTATGCAAGCCGCACTCTATCGCGATCGGAAGCGAATTATTCTACCACGGAAAAGGAGTGCCTTAATTGCTGTCGTTTGGGCGGTAAGAAAATTTCGCCCATACTTGCATCGTTGTCCATTTCGAGTCGTGAGCGATCACCACTCGCTTTGTTGGCTTGGGAACCTTAAAGACCCATCGGGGAGGCTAGCGCGTTGGAGTCTCCGCTTGCAAGAGTTCGATGTTACCATCGTGTACAAGTCTGGCTACAAACACAGCGACGCAGACTGCCTGACCCGTGCTCCTCTCCCGTACATCATTGCTGACAGGGAAGACGATCCCGCTTTTCTTGGCGAGATGACGCCGAGCTTCGACCCATCATAGAGTAGTACCTCGAAGGCCGCACCTCGTCGCCGCCCCGCTTCTTCACACGCTGGTCATCGTCGTTCTGCTTGCGAAGTGGCATCCTCTACAAGAGAAACTACGGTTCCACGGAAACTCCGTACCTGCTCGTGGTTCCAACGGTGCTTCGAGACGAAGTTCTGCACGCATGCCACGACGACCTTTCTTCAGGCCACCTTGACTTTTCTCGCACGTTGGCGCGGATACGGAACAAGTATTACTGGCACCGGCTTGCTACAGTTGTCCAGCACTACGTTTCCAGCCTGCATGGTCATACAGCATGTCCGCAGTATTCAATAAATAGCACTTCTGTCTTTCTTTTTCTATTAGTTCTTCTATGGTTCCCTGAAACTGATGTACCAGCCTTTGTATCACCTTGTTGTTTACGGATTTGGTCTTGGCCGGGTCCAGTAGGGCCCTAATGATGTCCCACGTTTTTGCCGTGCTTAGTGTCTCACATAGAGAATGGCTAAATTGCTGCCAGTTGGCTCTGGCTAGTTGCTCCACATATTCCTCTGTCTTCTGGGTGCTCTCGGCAATCTTCTTCTTTAGTTTCCTATTTAAGTTTTGTCGTTTGCACCTCTTAGTGAGACTCTGTCTTGCCTCCCATAGCTTCGGCAGTCTGGAATGCACTTCGGGTGTCTGCTCTGGGCGGCCAATTTCTTCGGTGTAGTCCTTTTGTTTTGCTTGCAGTTTGCCACTCTATTCTTTTATAATTTGTATTCCTTTCCTCGAGAGCTCCTTGCATGCTTCTCTGAAGGCGTTCCAGTCTGTTATCTTTGCGGTGCCTATTCTTCTCCTGAGATGATATGTACCAATTTGTGTTTTGATTATGAGGTGATCGCTTCCTAGCCCTTCTTGTATGTTTTCCCATGTTGTTAGCTCGGTTTGCGCGACAAAAGTTAGGTCCGCACGGGTGTCTTCCTGTACGCTGTTTCCTACTCGGGTTGGGACTACCGGGTCGGTTATAAGCTGGAAGTCGTTATCTTCGACCGCCTATTTGATGTAGCTGCCTTTTTTTGTCCGTGTTTCTATGTCCCCAACTGGGGTCCCTTGCGTTAAAGTGTCCCACTACTACTAGGGCGTTTCCTCTCACTAGCTTTTTTTATTCGTGGAAGAACCTTGCATAGTTTTAATTTTTCTGTCTTGGGGGCTGTATACGTTGACTACGAAAATGCTGCCTGCCCTTCTTCTTTTTCTTGGTATGATTTCGGTGATCCCATATCCATTCCTCGTGTTTGCTATTTTGTCGTGTGCTATGGACACTAGACTTATAGTAAACTGCACACCTCCAACCAAAAATGAGACTCAAAACTTCCTCCGTCATTTAAACTCCGTAGAACCTGACATTCAGTTCACGCTAGAGGTGGAACAAGAAAACTCCCTGCCGTTTTTGGACGTCCTCGTGTCCCGAAACGACAATACCATTCAATTCTCCGTATACCGCAAACCAACCCACTCAGGCCGGTATCTCCACTTCTCTTCGAAACACCCGACAGTTCATAAAGCATCAGTAGTGAAGACGCTGTTCAGAAGAGGTGAGAAACAGTGCAGCACAGAACTTGACAGAAAAAAAATAACAACGCACGATGTTCAAAGAACTCATCATGAACGGCTACCCAAAAAACTTTATTCAAAAAATTATTCGACGTCAAAAACACAACATTCGCCACAAAATCAACGCACAAAGACCAACGCCATACCAAAATACGTCACTTTACCTTATGCTGGAGGTGTCAGCAAAACCGTCGCCTGAATCCTGAAAAAAATCGAGTCTCCAGGTTGAGCACAAGCCCACAAAAACTGTTGCGCTTTGCACCCCTGTTCCCAAAGACCGGCCGCCGAGAGAAAGAGCCCAAGGCATTGTCTACAAAATTCCATGCGCCGACTGCGACGCAAGCTACATCGGCGAAACCAAAAATTTCAAAGAAAAAATTCGGCAACATAAAAACGACGTCCGCACATTGGCAACAGAGCGCAATCCAGTAGCCGAACATTCCGAGGACTCCGACCATAGAATCAACTTTGAAGAAACCCGAATCCTCGGAATCGAAACAAATTACCACAAAAGGCTCCTTAGATCTGGAATCCTGGCATATCCAAACGACCACGAACAACATCAACCGCAAAAAAGGAAACCTGCCCCAAGTATATGCCCAGGGACTTCGCTCTTCAACTCAACGAAAAAAAGTCGCCATTCACCACCTCCCTGCAGTGCGCCAGCGTGACTAACAGCGGCTTCACAGGCAGTGCCTCGAGGCTCAGCTTCTCTCGATTGGCGAAAGTCAGGCAGCCTGGCGAACTCTTCGGGAATACCAGCGTATCACTGCTCAAGCTACCGAATGCTTGTGGGCTCAACATCTGCCACAACTACGGGCCGACCCTGCGAGCAGGACGAAAACAGCCCGGAGCACCGTCCACACCCTGGAGGCCCTGGATCTACCGGATGACGTGTCAAGGGTTCTATCGTTAGGACCAAAGTTTGCTGCGGAGCCCAAGCCGTCAGCTGCTCAACTACTTGCGATGGTACGCCGAGTATCGCAGCGTGCAACGCAACCGGAACACGACCGCTGCATTTCAGAAGGAGTCGACGTTTTGCAGTGCTCAAAGCCAGGATCTTCCAAGCTACCCCTCAAGCGCGTCGAGTCCTTCATCAAGGAACAGAACCTGGTCGTGCTGCCTGCTGACAAAGAAGGTGGCTTTGCGATTCTATCCTGTGAACTTTACAAGTCCAAGGCTGACGAAGCCGTGTCGTCTGTATTTAACTGCCGCAACAAAGTAATGATGTCAAAAGTAAAAGCTAAAGCGAAGAAGCTATGCAACAAGTTAAACCTTACCAAGCTGGCTAAAGAAATAGGCGATGCACGAAAAGATTTTTTAGACGTGTTTTTCAGTGCAAAAACCCATAAACCGGAAAAAAACATTCAGGGTGATAATCTCTGAAACTGGCACATGGCAAAAAACGGTTTCAATGTACTTACAAAGCAAACTTAACCTTTTACCGCTTGACGACCCCTTTATGGTTAAGAAATCTGACGAAATTTTAGTCTTTGTTCGGTCGCGCTCTGATAACAGCATGGTTGCATTTTCAGTGGATGTTCAGGATATATATTACTCGCTGCCGAACGACAAGGTGCTGTGCTGTGTAGAGTGCATAGATGAGTTCGGATGTGTTGCTTTCCAGAATGCGGCGGGTGTGTCGGCGAGCAGCTTTTAGAAATTTTAGCTATTTACTTGCAGTCAACGTTCATTAACTGGGAAGGAAAACAATACCTTCAGAAAGAAGGGATATGCATCGGGTCGTGCATAGCGCCAATTCTGAGTAATCTGTTTTTAACAAAACTTGACAAGGCTGTTTCCAGACACCTTGACAGCTTGGACGTAATCAAGGTCTTTAGATTTGTTGATGACTTTTTTATTCTTGTTAAGTGCGACGAAGGCTCACTTGAGTCAAAGGCTCATAGCATTTTAACTACCATGACAGAAGATTTTAAACCGCTTGTTTTAACATGCGAATTGCCCATCGATAACTCCATTAGATTTTTAGATATTAACTTCACCTTTCACGCTCATCACATATGCTGGGCCTACCAGCGCGAAGCAACAAGCCGATGCTGCCATATCACTCCGCTCATTCAAAACTGATAAAAAGAGGTATTGTCAATTTATGTTTTCGAAATGCTCTCCAGAAATCTTGTCCGCACATGATGACCGATAGTTTTCAAGAGCAGTCCAAGAGGCTTACTAATGCCGGATACCCCTCCCATGTTCAAGTCTCTGTTGCAGAAAAACTTAAGAGAATGAAACCAGACAATCAATGTAATCCAAACCCAGTTCCTCATGAACGGAAAAACCTTACACAAGATTTCCCACAATTTAAAAAGAATTGGTCAACGAGCGAATGCGACCGTCGTGTTCTCGGCGCCGAAAAAACTTGCAACGTTGTGCAAACTGAAAAAAACCAACACCAACAAAGCGCGCGGATGCGCAACTAAGCACCAGAAGCCCTACGTCACGTGCGATGAAGGTGTTGTATATCAAATTCCCTTGTCATGGGGGAAACACTATATCGGCCAGACGGGGAGATGTCTGAACGAGCGCCTAATGGAACACGCTCGCAACGTCAGAAACGGGCAAGGCGGATCGCTAGTTGACCACATTCTCGCATGCAAATCAAAATCCTGTAAGCCTTTCTTTGATAAAAGTCTTATGATAGGAAAAAGTAGAGAAAGGTTAACGCGCGAAATCATTGAAGCCGAAAAGATAAATAGGTCAGGATGCTCGTGTGTTAGCACACCTTCCATTTTCCTCTCAGATAAAGAGCTCGTTTTTCTAAGAAATCGATACTGTTCGCACGTGTGATTAGTTTTCTGGTGTATAGATTTGATGCTTCAGGAGAATAAAATTTGTTGGAAGTTAGCGCTCGTGGTGTTCGTCTCTCGTGTCCTCGTCTTTTGCTGCGCTACAGTGTATTGGAACTATGTACCAACAAGCCCAAAAAGCCACGCTACCCCCCTTCCCCTCCCCCGCGCCTTTCGCATCACAGCTGTCGTTCCTTTGACCCCCCCCCCTCCCCTCCCCTTTATACTTAAAAGACGCTAGCTACTGCCCTCAGTCACCCCTGATGAAGGAGCCGAGTCGGCTTCGAAACGTTGGGTTAAAGTTAAAATTTTTGTTTGGAGATGTGCAGTTTATTATAAGTCTTCAAAAACAACCAGACAGGCAAATCTGTCAAAATGGTTAGTTTTCAATATATGAACACTAGGTTCTTGTTTATTAGGAACGCTGTTTGACACTCCTCTTCCCCATCCTGGAGCGTGTATCCCTGCAGGCTAGGTTTGTGCCTTTTAATTCCTTGCAAGGCTATTACGTCCGGCGGAGTCAACTGTTTATGTACTGATGTAGCTGCCGGTTTTTTCCTTCTAAATCCTCTTCAATTCCATTGTCAGATTTCTATCTTTTCGTCTTGCTGTCCTTTATGTTGTCTAGCCATGACTAGTTTCCTAGGTTTCTTTTTTGGTCAAATTTATTCTTGACACCTTGTGTTCTTTCTTGTTTGCGCATGTTCCTAATTTCCGTATTGTGCATTTCTATGCGTTGTTCCATGAGGTCGAGTTTCTGCATCACTTCGGTCATGAAATTCTTAAAGTATTCGCGCATTTATTTTGGCGTTTGTCTTGGTGGCGACGGTGACCTTGGGGGGCTAACCGCCTGCATCTCTCTGACTACTCTTAATTTTTATATTTTCTTTTCCTGTTCTTCCACCTTCTGCTTAAGCATTTTGTTCTCCTTTTCTATGTGGGTTTGTGTTTTTTTGCCTATTATCTTTCCCCGAATTTTGGAACAGTGATATGGGAGGACCTGCGTCCCAGCCCACCTTGTTTCCATTGCTGTTGGGCTTCTGTTTCTTATGTTGCTGCCGCTGCCCGCTCTTCCGGTTGCTCCAGGTGGCTCCGTTCCGCGACCGGCTCCGCGAACTGTTCCTCGATCTGCTCCGGGAACGCTCCTCCTAACTCGGGTTCAGGGAAGTGCTCCGCGACTGGTTCCGCTCGTCCTCCGAGCGGAACCACCGTCTGCGTTGCTGCCGCCAGCCGCCTCTGCTTCTCGAACGGCTTCTTCTCCCTCCTTTGGTTGGGCCTCGCAGCTCGCTGGCTTGCTTTAGTCTTTCCTTGCATTCTTTGGTTCCGGCTGCGTGCTCGCCTCCGCAGACCAGGCACTTTGCTTGGCATTGGTGCCCGTCCGTCGGGCTTGGTGTTCCACAGCGTCTGCAGGCCCTGTTCTCCGGTGTCGGGCATACGTCCGACCTATGGCCTGGCTGTCCGCAGCTGTAACACACTTGCTTCGATGACCGGTATGGGTGGCACTTGTATTCACCTCCCCACCAGTAGATTATCTTGAGTATGAAGGGGCCGACGAAAGTGATGAGGGCCGTCTTCGATTTCCCTAGAATTCGTGCTCCCAGAATTGTTACACCCTAGGATCGTCTCCTTAGGTTCTCTATAAACTCTTCCTCCGTAGATCCGGCTTCGATACCGTGAACCACGGCGCGCTTGCAGACCTCCGGTGCCGCTACTTAAGCGTTGACTGCATACTGGTGTCCGCCAAAGTCCAGGCTCTTCACTCCCTGAATCATCTTAGCTGTTTCTTCGCTCGGTGTGCTCGTGATTATTATGTTGGACCCTTGCCGCAGTCGAGTGATGTAGTCTCTGCCTCCCTTGATCTTGTTTCCGCAAGCCGCGTCGATCGCTCGTGCCGCGTCGGCCCCTTGCAATGCCTTCACAGGCAGCCCGTCCCTCGGTTTTATAATAATCTTGTCATTCTTCAGAAGCGTTTCGCCCTCTGCCCAGGACGCGGCTTCGTCTTCCCGTCGTTTAATTTTGGCGCGCGCGCGCTTTTCCCGCCGGCAGCTGCGTCGCCTGCCGTGACGTCGCCACATAGCGTCATCTTGTTATTGTTTGCCCCTGACCGGGGCTCCCCACTCTGCAAAATGGCGGCGTTCCATGTACCGCGCTTTTGGGCCGAAATTCTGCTTCTAGTCATGTAGAGATTCCAATCATACTCACTCATTGGCCTTTGCGCTTGTCCCGCGTCGTCGTGGTGCATGGCGGTTTCTTCGTGGGACAGGGGAAGCGGCCCCGTCGGGCCCAGCGCGCCCACGTAGCGCTCCGCTTCCAGTTCTTGAACGTCCTGCAGATTTTGGGCGTGTCTGCTGGCTGGCGAGTCGAAATTCGGCGGGCTCGGTTGGCGGAGGCCCGTTCCTGGCTGCGTCGATGCCATGGCTCAGGCCCGGCTGCCCACTGGCGCCGTGAACATGCTAGGCCTAGCGTTAGACCTAGCGTCTGCACTCCGCCCTACCAGGAGGGCGACCTGAAAAGTCCGATAAAACCCGAAAAACTGGGTCTACCGTCTTGAGATTGGTATCCAGATGATCGCTATATTGAGTTCTTCTAGGTACCACCAAAGGTTGGAGGCCCGATGATGAATTGCGGTCCGGGTGGGTCGAAAACTGCGAGCCCATGCGGCGCACGTCCGCACCCTCCGCTGTCTCGACGGAACTCCACGTCAGGGGATGAAATGACAGCATAATTTCGATTTCTCGAATCGAAGATGCCGGCGATTACAATTGGTTGTGCCCTCTCATCGCTTCCATTGATTGCATTGCAATGCATTGATTATAAAATTCACTAAAGTACCTCTTTCTTAGTTTTTATAGGTTTGAACATGCAAATAAGATGTGGTTTAGTGTGGGCTCATCTCCGCATCTTTCACAAACAGGTTTGTCTTCTTTTGTAAGTAGTTGTGCGTAAGGTGTATACGTCCTATGCGAAGGCGACATAAGATTACTTCAATGAAACGTTCCTGGTATCTGCATGACTTCCATTCCCCCAAGGTGGGCTTTATGAAGTGTAGTTTGTTGTTCAGTTCATTATCCCACTCTTTCTGCCATTTGTTCTTTACTTTGTTATGTATGAACTTTCTGCAGTCTTTAAAAGGTACAACCGGCGACAAAATAAGTCGGGGCACGCGACAGGCGACCGGAATCAGATAAAACTGCACCGCCGCGCCATCTGACATGGCACTTCTGGTGTCGAGACATCGCATTGGCCGTTCGCCTCCTTTCATGCTCACAGCCCTTTCTTTTTTTCTCGCCTGCAGGGGACTATCTGATTACACCCACCTTTTGGCGTTATGCGTCGCTTTCTTCATTCACAGCGTGACGTTCGCAGTTCGGCGTGCGCACGGCGAGGGAGAAGCGTGTGCTGCCCTACTTTGGCCGGATACCATATCTTAACGTTTCTGGCTGACAAACCGGTACCTCGCACAGGATTACTCCGCTTCTTTGCATTTTTGTGCGAAAGCGTTTTTCCGATGGGCGCTAACCCCGAGGAAGATGTTGCGGTCTTTGTGTGTGCCAAGGCAACAGCAACTGCGTCATAGTAACGCTATAACATAAGTGTGCGGCGATTCAACTTTAGAAAAGGGCAACACCGCGCTCAGTTCGATGGCCATCAGCAAAGTATGCCAGGGCCACCCCCAAAATTCGGCCCTAGTTACCTGAATATTGACGTCGGCCAAATTGATATCTAGTTATAATTAACCGAGCTCAGTTCGATGGTCGCACCCAAATTTGGCCTGGGCCACTAGAAAGTTTACCAATATAAATGCACCGAGTGAACCATGCTTCCGCTCGAGTTACCGATGTATGCACGTTCAGCCGCTGCGATTTTTCTTTTTTGGTTTAAACATTCTGTGGTGTGTCAAAATAGGAACGAGTGCACACAAACCGAAGAGTGAGCCGAAAAATCATTTCATTTATTGCCGTCAGATGAAACGGGATAGGCAGGTCACTTTGCACATAGAATAAAATAAGTAAGTAGACAAGTAATAAATGCCAGGAGGTATCGCCGTAGCCATAAGTTCGACGGGAGAGAACAAAATGAAATTAAGGCAGAAGTCAAGCAAGAAAAAATAGCATCGCCGCTTAATGTGTCCTTTGTGTCCCCTGGTCATTATACACACTTAGTAGCGGGTGAAGTTACCGTCCGATGAAATGATTTCCGCCATCCGCCTTGGCATCGAGTCGTAAAATGAGACTACATATTCGCGATCAGTTCGAAGAACTTCCCACTCTTCGTGAATGGCGTTCCACAGCACATCTGCTGTTGCTCTGGACAAGTTTCGTGTGGACAGGCACGACTTCATGCACGCCCACACATTTTCAATGGGATTTGCGTCCGCACCATTCGGAGGCCACATCAACGTGCGCACACCAAGGCCTTAGAGAAGGGCTGTCACCTGACGAGCCATGTGCACGGGGTTTTTGTCCTGCTGGAACAAGAAGCACCCGTCAGGAAATGGCCCATCCAGCACATAAGGAAGCATGGTATCCTGTAGTACAGCACTGTAACAGGAGGCCGTGAACCTCCCATCAATGCGCACAAGAGGCCCAAGCCCATCTTTGCTCATGGCCCCCCAAACGGAGACTGCACACCGGCCACTTGAAAGAACACTCTGTGTATAGCCAAGGCGGTATCTGCAGTTGTAAAAGAAACACAATGGACAGGTAAAGATGTAGAAAAGTCATTGTGCGAACGGTAAATTAGTCTTCAATGCGTCTTTTTTTTTTGCTTATACATCATTGCATCGTGCAAAATCCTTCAAATATGTGTGCTCGACCTGGTGCTAATAAGGAGTTAATGATGCACATTGCTCTGACTTCTAGTGCACTTAGTTCTTTATTAAGGTTTTCAGATAAATACAGTGATGTTAATATTTTGATAATTCCTGAAATATCAGATACAGAAAAGCTTTCGGCTTATGCAAAAGCAGAAAATTAGCAAATGTCACCAAAATGTGAAGGCAGTGGTTACCTGGAATTCAAGGGCCGCCAAACCCGCCTGTGTTGATCCCACCTTGTGCAAAATGTGGACTCATCCGAAAAAATAACATTGTGCCATTCATCCAGGGTCCAGTGCTGATGCTCCTGTGCGAAGCTCAGGCGTTGCTGGCGCTGTCGTTGAGTCAGGAAGGGCTTTTGTGCAGCGGCACAATTTAAAATCCCAGCTTCTTTCAAACGGCGGCGTACAGTGGCAGCAGAAATATCTAGTGACAGCTCGTCGCGGATTTCTTTAGCGTTCATGAAAGGGTCAACGACAGCTGCGGCAACAATCAATATGTCGTCCTCATGGTTCGTGGCACTTGGATGGCCAGACCGCTTCGCATCCGCAAGTGTTCCCTCATCTCGAAAGGCGCGGAAAATCCTGCTCACCGACGTCTTCGACCTACCAGTTCTTCGGCATATCTCACGCTGCGGTACACCCTCCACAAAAAGCCTGGCGATTAATCTTCGGTCTTCAATCGGAACACGTAGTGCCATTTCGGTAGACGACGTATCTTTGTTCGGCCTTACACGCTTTTATACCTTTAATAGGTATCACTGGCCAATGAGAAGTCCGAATACATGACGGGGGGAAAAGGTAAAGGAATGGCGTGACAGCCGCATTCTAGTGGGACCAGTGAAAACTAGCTCGGTCACTGCGTAGATGAATTTTCATGCTGCTTCGGTGCCCTTCTTGGCAGCCTTTATATGTTTTATGTTTTTTTTTTGTTCCGCTGCTATGCGCTGTCTGTATCATGAGGGCAACGCGAGCAGGGAACGCTTCACCCTTTCCATGCGCCCGCCGAAGTGCAAGCGTGACGTAGGGAATAAAGGAAGCGACGCCTAACGCCAAAAGGTGGATGTAATCAGGTAGTCCCCTGCAGGCAAGAAAAAAAGACAGGGCTGTGAGCATGAAAGGAGGCGAACGGCCACTGCGATGTCTCTACACCAGAAGTGCCACGTCAGATGGCGCGGCGATGCAGTTTTATCTGATTCCGGTCGCCTGTCGCGTGCCCCGACTTATTTTGTCGCCGGTTGTACGTTCAAATTTTTGCTTTCACTATTTTGAGCTTTTACTGCTGCTGAGTCTGCTCTCTCGTTACCCTCTATGCCGACGTGGCTCGGGACTCAGCAGAACCTTATCATATGTCCTTGTGTTGTGATTTTTTCTGGGTTGTTTATGATGTGGCCTACTAAGGGTTCAACTGCACTTCTTGACTGCAGCGCTCTGAGTAGGCTGAGAATCTGTGTATATTATACTGTTTTCGATGCTCTCATGTACTATTTTGTCCACAGCCATACACACTGCACAATATTCGGCAGTAAAGATTGTTACGTAACTTGGCAATGTTACTTTTTTTTCCCATTTCCCCTGTACAACGGCACTTCCAACATGCATCGCTGTTCTAGAGCCATCTGTGTAAAAATCCATGTAGCTTGAATATTTCTCTTTCAAAGCTGAGTATTCTTGTAATAGATGTTCATGTGGTGTTTGTTATTTACGAAACTAAATTAGCGTAAAGTCCCAAGCAGCGGGAAGGCAGTGCCATGGTGGCAATGGATCGTGCCTCGGGGCAATTTTAGGTAGAACATCTATATTCCGAGTTCCTGACATGCATCTTCAAAGTGTAATAACAAAGGTTTGATCGATTTTGGTTTATTATTGAACAGTCTTCTAGACGTGCACTTGGTAACTATGGGGTAACAAAGGTGTTTTGGTAAGGATCTTATTTTTAGTACATATGCACAGGTAAGTATTGCTCTTCTGTTTGCAAGAAATGGTTCATTTGTTTCTACATATAGACTGTTTATGGGGGATGTTCTGTATGCACCAGTTGATAGACGAAGACCCAGGTTATGTACGGGATCCAGTTTTTCGAGGTAAGATGGCCTTGCAGACTCATACACAATGCATGCAGAGTCCAAAGTGGACCGTACTACGGAGCGGTAGATCTGTAAAAGGCATAACCTGTAGGACCCCCCGTGTTTCCCTATGAGTACCTTCAGTATATTAGAGATCGAGAAGTTTTTTTTTAGTGTGTTTATGTGGGGTAAGAATGTGAGCTTCCTGTCAAAAGTTATGCATAGGAATTTATGCTCTTGTTTTACTTCTAGAACAAGTTCATTCAAGTGCAGGGTGGATGAATCTGCATGCCTCTTTTCAGTGAGAAATGGACAGCAACAGGTTTTTGTGGAGAGAACTTAAATCCATTTTGGTCTGCCCAAGTCGCTAGTTTGTTCAGTGTGAGTTGTATCTGTCTTTCGCATGTTGATTAGCTGGAAGATGTGCATAAAATTTGAAGGTCGTCAACATATACGGAACACATGATGGCCATTGGAATTATTTGCGATATCGAGTTCATTTTTTCAATAAACAGTGTAGTACTAAGAATGCACCCCTGCGGTACGCCATTTTCATGGATGAATATTTTCGAAAGCGTGCAACTTAGACGTACACGAAAGGAACGGTCAGAAAGGAAGTCTTTTAAACAGTTCAGCATCCTGCCACGGATACCTAAATCCGCGAGGCCACGAAGTATTCCAAACCTCCAGGTGGTATCATAAGCTTTTTAAAAGTCAAAAAATACTGCCAGACAGTGCTGTTTGCGTACGAATGCTTCACGGACTGTGTTTTCAAGACGGACGAGATAGTCGATTGTACAGCATGCTTTTTTAAAACCACATTGTTGGATATCAAGAAGTTTTCGCGATTCAAGGATGAACATTAACCTAATATTTAGCACACAGTAAAAATATTTAGCAAGACAACTCGTAAGTGTTATTGGCCTGTAACTACCAGCCGAAGTTGGCAGTTTTCCAGATTTCAGGAATGGCACAACCACGGTGTTTTTTCACGCGTCTGGAATTTTTCTGGACTGCCATATTTTATTCAAGAATTTCAGAAGAGCTTATTCAGCATCTTCGGAGAGGTGAGCGAGCATTTCATAATGGATTTCGTCTGGGCCTGGTTCCCCACTTCGCGCAATTTTGAGTGCGCTCCCAGACACCCTTAGAGGGTGTGGGGGTAGCGGTCTCGGTCACAAAGGAGATGCCCTCGGCTCAGCGCGGCAAGCTCAGCCGGAGACCAGCTACCAAGTGACAAGGGGGTTGGTCGTTTGGTGCCCAGCTTTCACTGGTCGCAAGCCAGTGAATGAGTCGGAGCCAAAGGTTCACAAAACAAAACAGTTTATACAGCTCAAGAAGCGATACAAAGGATTTCACTATCACTCGTACGAGCAGATACAAAGTGATTTCCAAATACAAAGCAACTCATGCAAAGTAACAATACAGAGAGATAACAATTCAACAAAATCTTTGCACCTAAAGTGCACAAACACTGAGAGAGACAAACAAACAAAACACAATTTGTTCACCGGGCACTGCGACAGTCCGACGACCTGAGGAGCTCGACGGGGCCGTCCCGCAGGTTGGCGCACGTTGCCTCGCTGGTCCGGGCTGGGCGAGTGGTGTTCTTCCGGGAGTCGAGTGGGTACACTTCTCGGAAGCTTAAACGGCGGCTCGGGCTAACAGACAGCGTTTGCAGCCCCTCATTTATAGGCGCAGACCGCGTCTGTTTGTTCTTCGCGCCAAGGCAGGCGCGCACATACACGCAGCTTCAACTGCAAAAACTCCTCCTTCTCGCGCCGGGCGCGCGACCCCATTGGTCGAGCGCGGAACGTACCGTCCAGAAAAATCTATGTCATTCTTGGCACGCTGAGTCATCGGCGCTGGAGCGAAGGGGAGAGGGTATCACTTTAGCGCGGACTAAAGCCCCTTGATAATTTGAAAGTAGCGACACTCTCCTCCGCGCCGCGCTTTCCTCCTCGATTCTCCTCGCGCGGCGGCTGCGAGCTCTGCGCACGGCACGCTTTTTCTCCCTGGCGCCAGCTGGCCGGCCGCAGCAGTGAGTGAGGCGCTTGTTTTTGGGCCAGGTCTGCGCTCCAAGAGTGCACAAAATATTTGAAAAATTGCCAGAAAAGCATTGAGAATGCCTAAAGTAACGTTCATGAAGAGATTGGTTTCTTCTTAGAACTGTTTGATTGGTGAATACTGATGTAAGCAAAGCTTTCAGGCGAGTTCTCTACTGCAGACACTTTTTAAGTCACATGATAAGGTGTTTTGCTTTGTGCACCTGATCTAGTACTGCCTCTGACTTTGTCAGTGCTTGTTTTTTTAGAGCATGAACACTGTAACCGCGGTAAAATTTCGGAAAACGACCCAGGATGGTGTTTTGAACTTCAAGATCAGAGAAGGTCAAAGCGGGATTTGGTCTATTTCGCTACTGTCAAGCTATCTGTCTAAGCATAGTATATGACACGTGATCAACCGTTAGTTTGGATCATTGGTTAAGTATGCAATTCTTTTGACGAATAACCGGGCGAAATTAATTGATATTTAGTAAATTGCTATTAAAACCCAAATTTGCGCTGCAGCATCGAGTCATATACCGTTAAAAATCTTAGGCCAAGTGTAATAGCATTGTGCTGGTTAGCGATCTGCATTAATTTGCGTTAATTAGTTAATTTTGTACAAAACCAAACTTTGAGCTATATGATCAAGTCATATACCGTTGAAAAGCTTAGAATGAATGCAGATGCTCTAAGTCAGTTAGCGATCCCTATTAATTAGCGTTAATGAGCTATATGCAATCAAAACCACCCTTCGCTTTGTAGCATCGAGTCATATACGTTTCGAAAGCTTAGGCTGAATGCAAATGAGCTGCGAAAGTTATCGACCTGAATTATTGCTAATTATTTAACTGCACTTACATCCAAACATTCCACTATAGATGGAAAATAAGGGCAAGTGTAATGCATTGTGCTAGCTAGCCAAATTTAAAGATAAACTTCACAACAACACAGCTAACACTATAACTAGGCTGAATATTGTTGTATATGTGGTTTCGGTTTCGGTTTGGGGATCACCTGCCGCCAGAGGCACCAGTGTCGCTGTGTGCATATATATGACTGTATGTGGCAATGAACCGGGATGGTTTTGGTTGCTAGCAGTTCGTGTACTTGAGCGGCACCCACCGCTACAACATTGGCGACGAGGACGGGATCATTTCGGGGGGCGTGACTTTCGCCGCTTGCTTTCCGGCGCCATGAGCATTTCTGGACTCGCGCCGCCGCCCCCGTTCCTGCCTGTGCCTGGTCGACCTGCTGTTGCGTGGCCGCAATGGTTCCGCATCTTCGAGAACTACGTGCTTGCTTCAGGGGCCTCTGACTGCACGCCGGATCGTCGCAAAGCACTACTTCTTCACAGCCTCGGCGTAGAAGGTCAGCGCATATTTTACACATTACCACTTCCATCGTTGGACAACGTCAAGCTCTGTGAGCAAACTGCTACTGAGAAAACGTCGGAAGATAGCAAGGGCACAGGCGACACAAGGCCTGAAGTATCGTCGTACGATATCGCAGTCGCCGCTCTGCATGCTCATTTTTCGGCAACAAGCAATGTTGTTGCCGAACGGCATCGTTTCAGTAGGCGAGTTCAGCAAGCTGGTGAATCAGTGAATGAGTACATCACTGCATTGCGGGAGCTTTCTGCTACATGCTCTTTTCCTGCCGAAGAAGATTCGCTGCGTGACCAGTTCGTTGCTGGTATTTCGTCTCGGAGCTTGCGCGAGCGTCTTCTGCTTGAAGGATCGTCTCTCTCGTTCGCTAGAGCAGGACTACTGGCAAGGCAGTTTGAGCAGGCGTACAATGATCTGCAAGAATTTCCTTCTGTAGATGTTGGACGCATAAATACTCGTGGAAATACGCTTACGCGTACACCAGAATCCGACGAGAGCTCGAAGTGGTCGCACAACCGGCAGTCTCGTTGTTATCGCTGCGGTTCATCTCGGCACAATGCAGCATCAGTTCGCTGTCCAGCCAAAAGCAAGCATTGTCACCATTGCGGTGTCATGGGTCACTTCCGCTCTGTTTGCCAGAAACGATGCTCCGCTCCGGTGCGTGAGGTAGACAGCCAAGACTCTCCTAGCGAGGAAGTTTTGAGCATTCTGGCTGTGACGACGGCTGCTCGCTCCGCTGTTTACGTCACAGTTTCGATTGACCGTGCGGACATAACTTTCCTTGTAGATTCTGGGTCGTCAGTTTCCATTATTGCACACGATCTTTTTAAGCAGTATTTTGAAGGCCAAGTACTTTTGGCCCCGACTGTTCGGTTACTGGACTATTCAAAACAGCCAATTCCGGTTCGTGGCTGTTTCTTCGCTGACGTTACGTACAAAGCTAGCACAACAAGCCTTGTTTTCTACGTCGTAGAACAAGGCACCTCACTCTTGGGTATCGATGCCATCAAGGCCCTCGGTCTACAGATTGATGGGTCATCTCTGCAATGCCTTGAAACGACGCTAACTTCTAATTCTCGAAGGGAACAGCGCCCTGACCCGACGAAAGCCGTGCAGGATATTAACCTCCCAAAAGAATTAGTTGGCGAGTTTGGATCTCTTTTCGATCCAGGCCTTGGCCTTGCGAAAGGTTTTGTGCATCACGTCAAAACGCGATCCACGGTGCAGCCAGTGCAATCCAAACTTCGGCGCCTTCCGCTCTCGCTACGACCATTGGTCTCGGAAGAGCTCCATCGGTTGGAAAATCTGGACGTGATAGAGAGGGTGCAGGCATCTGAATGGGTGTCACCCATTGTGGTCGTTAAGAAGAAAGAGGGAGGTATTCGCCTCTGTGTAGACCTTCGACAAGCAAACAAAGCTGTCGTAATAGACAGCTTTCCCCTTCCTCATACAGAAGAGCTATTGCATAGTTTAGTGGGGGCTACAAATTTTTCTAAGCTAGACCTCGCATCAACTTACCACCAGGTCATGCTTCACCCTGCGAGTCGCGATTTTACCGCATTTATAACTCACGAAGGCCTCTTTCGTTTTAAACGAGTGTGCTTCGGACTGGCTTCCGCGCCTTCTGCATTTCAGAGTATGATGTCCAAAGTCCTGCAAGGATGTAAGGGCGTGCTCTTCTATATAGATGACATTATAGTCTTCGGGCGGGGCCGGCAGGAGCACATAGATAACCTTGCAGCAGTACTTCAACGCATTAAAGAGGCAGGACTCAAACTGAACAGCAAATGTATCTTCGATGCGCAGGAACTTTCATTTTTGGGTCACAGGATCACAGCAAGTGGTATTGTTCCGCTGGAGGAAAAGGTTGCTTCCATCAAGGATACACCGGCACCCACCAATACAGCCAGCCTCATTCCCAACTTTGCCGATATGGTTGAACCGATGCGCGTTCTGCTTCGAAAGGGGCGACCATTTGTTTGGTCTGGCGAGGTAGACTCCAGTTTTCGAAAGACCAAAGAGGCACTTGCGTCCAACGTAGTCCTGCGGATGTTCGATGCATCTCTTCGAGTTGTTGTTTCCTCTGACGCTTCAGACTGTGGGCTTGGAGCGGTTCTCCAACAGGTGGAGGGAGAGAAACTACACACTGTCGCCTTTGCTTCTCGAGCGCTTTCATCTGCAGAGAGGAGATATTCACTAGGAGAACGCGAAGCGCTTGCGTGTGTTTGAGCTTGCGAGAAGTGGCATGTTTACTTGTGGGGACGCCATTTCACGTTGCGTACTGACCATCAAGCCTTGGTCGCATTGCTGTCTACTCAAGGGCCAGGAAGGCGTCCTTTGCGGATAGCACGGTGGGCGGAGCGCCTACTGCAGTACAACTATACAGTAAAGTACCGGAAAGGTTCGCAAAATCGAGTAGCAGATACGCTCTCTCGCCTCCCTGCGTCACCTCCTCAGGAAGAAGAGACTTTACCAGATGAAACTGTATCAGTTGCCCTTATATCTTCTTGCATTACCAGGGAAGAGTTTGAACAGGCCCAGTCGGAAGACAGCACACTGCAACGAATCAAGGCGTACATTGAATCGTCCTGGCCTGCGCAAAAATCTCTGCCGAGTGAGCTTCAACCTTTCCTCAAACTTCGCGATGAACTGTCAGTGGTGGACAATTTGATTTTGCGTGGCGAACGCCTTGTGGTTCCCGCATCACTTACAGCGCGGATAATTACCGCTGCTCATGAGGCTCACCCTGGAATTGTACGAACGAAAGCACGTCTGCGAGAAAAGTTTTGGTGGCCAGCCATGGACAGGCAATTCGAGCTAGCTATTCAAACGTGTAGTATATGCCAGGCAGCGGACAAGAGCACGAAGGTTATGGCTGCACCATTGAACCCGGTCCCCTTCCCAAAGGAACCGTGGCTAAAGCTTGGCATGGACATTGTTGGCCCATATGAGAGAGCACCACACGATTGTCGATATGCGATCACGCTGGTCGACTACTTTTCTAAGTGGCCCGAAGTATACTTTTGCAACCAAGCCACAACACGCTCAGTAACAGGCTTCTTGGTGTCAGTGTTCGCACGTGAAGGTTACCCAGAGGAAATTGTTTGCGATAACGGGCCACAGTTTTCATCTCGAGAGTTCCAAGCTTTTATGCAGGATCGCGGCATCCGCTTGCGGCATTCGTCCGTATACTACCCGCAAGCAAACGGACAGGTAGAACGGTTCAACAGAGTTTTTAAAAGCTTTGTTCAAGTGGCTACACTCGAGCGGCGTCCCTTACGCCAAACGGTAACAGAATACTTGGGCATTTACCGTTGTACGCCGCATGCCACAACTGCAGTTGCTCCAGCACTTCTCCTGCATGGACGTCTACCAAGGATTCGGCTCGATGTCGTTGGGTATCCGTCAGCAATATTTGCAACCGACCCTACTTCAGAGCTCCACCGCCTACGCGAGCGGGTGAAGCAAAAGCAGCAATCCAGTAAACTATACACAGACGCTCGCAGGGCCGCAAGGGAAACCAAAGTGAATGTTGGTGACCTTGTGCGAGTACGCAGACAAACTGCTTTTAAAGGTGACCTGGCTTTTAGCCGCCCAAGAAAAGTCATAAGAAAGCAGGGGCAATCGTCCTTCCAACTTGATGATGGAAAAACGTGGAACGCTTCAAAGTTGTCAAGGATGCCACGAGCTTCTGCATCTATCTGTGGGTGGGGGCAAAGGAGTGATACAAATGACACCGCTAGGGAAAGCAGCTCACCGCCTACCTTGGAGAGACCCGTTTCAGAAGCGCCAACCGGAACTTCAGCTGTGGCTGCTGCGAAGCAGCCGCGTATGTCACCAGTGACCGGCTGTGAGCCGGAAGAGACAAATGACACCGCTAGGGAAAGCAGCTCACCGCCTACTTTGGAGAGACCCGTTTCAGAAGCGCCAACCGGAACTTCAGCTGTGGCTGCTGCGAAGCAGCCGCCTATGCCACCAGTGACCGGCTGTGAGCCGGAAGAGACTTCGCCTGCCGCCAGTGGTTTCTCAGAAGCATCGGGACCTCAGCGTAGGGTACAGCCATCAAGGAATAGACGACCTCCAGACCGCTATGGACACTAAGTACAGAAAGACACGTTTTGCAGTGAACATGAACGTATCACAATCTGCACGAGTGTTGAGTTTGCTGACGTTGTGAAATATGGACATAAATGGAGTTGTATCTTGTTTTCCTCTTTTTGTTTTATATTTTTGTATTAAGTGCATAAGACAAGCACATCGTTGTTACTGTAAATATAATTCTGTAAAAGAGCACTAACGTACTACCACTACTAAATCACTAACCCATGTAGCTGTCTTTTTTTATAAGGAAGGGAATATGTTGTATATGTGGTTTCGGTTTGGGGATCACCTGCCGCCATGGGCCCCAGTGTCGCTGTGTGTATATATATGACTGTATGTGGCAATAAACCGGGATGGTTTTGGTTGCTAGCAGTTCGTGTACTTGAGCGGCACCCGCCGCTACAACAAATATGAACTGCTTCGAAATGTTTTTCTTTGCTTGTGCATACTTGCGTGCAGTAGGCCTTATTTAGCGCGCACCAGCTTACAATAAATTAGTCATGAGTGCATCTTCCGTCCATACCTTTGTCTCATCAGTGTGAAATCGGTTTTTGCACTCTAGTCTGTTCACTGAACAAAACAGTTGCGCACTTTCAATGCGATCAAGGACAACCATCCATCGACCGCAATTCTTTGAACATTATTAGAAACTAGTGTCAAGGAAGGTTAATAATTTAGCTATGAGAGAATGCATTCTATTTCTCTAGGCACGATAAACGCCTCTCGATAATGTAATTTTGTTCTTGACCCCAAAATTTCGTTCCAGTATGTGGTAGGGGATATAAAGCTGGTATGTTAATTAGGCAACACAAAAAAAAATGTATTATTAAAGAAAATGAGAGTATGGGCAGCAGGATGATTTATTTCGTGCGGGCACAAGAACTTTGATTCACAAGATACACGTAACAGACTGGAGTATCACATGATATTCAGCATCTACGCTAGCGCAGAAATGTACTATGTTGCATTGATGACAGATGAGAAAAACATGCTCATGGAACTACAACAGTGATGTATGTCATAGCTCAAATGAACGTCAGTTTGTACAGGTATACAGTAGTTTCATGCAACTGAGAGTTGACGGACAATGGGATCTTGAGCGTGTCTGTTAAAAATTGCGGAATTTTTTTTACAAAGGTGACGCTGCAGGTACAAGAACTAGCACGTTTTGAGTCCAGTCGCTATCAGCAGAGAAGATGATGCAATGCGTGGATGCTTTTGTGATTCGTTCCGTCCTGGCCTCGCATGCGAAATAATCTAAAAACGAAGCAGCAAACCTTCGAAGGGTGCGTTCCAACCAACGGCGTGAACCATTTATTACGACGTCTTGGTTAATCCCCTAATGTGACATCGCATATGGCTGGTAGGTTTCTGTGTGAAATAGGATTAACCGCGCCGTCATAAAAATTGGTCGATGTTATTTGCTGAAGGGTCCCCTTCTAGTTTCTTTATTGAGCTGTATCTGACTGTAGCAGATAAAATGCGCAAGTGATACTTAGAAAAAAGCAATATATCTGCAGTGAATATTGGTAAGCTTGGCTTCATACAACACGCAAAAAGCTGCCTTAATCAATATCAGTGGGTACCGACTGTGGCGTTTGAATTTTAAGTCATCTCCTAAGGCTCAGATTACGTACACAACTTTACAGAGGCATTTGCACCCCATTTACGTCTTGCGGAAGCGCTTACTGCCACCTCACCTGATGATGGACACTGCGGCACGCATGCCAACAATCTTGCTGGCGCATTTCGCACTTTCAGCAGCAGAAAATCTTTTTGACGCTTCGGTTTTGACAAGAATCTCCATTCGCAGATTGCAGAATATCTGAGCAATATTAGGAATCACGTTGTGACAAGAAGGAAAGCATGTTTGCCCTGAAATGCTTCGAGTAACGCTTTGCTGCACCTCGGCCACATTTACAGAATTATGTATCAGCGCTTCTTTATTGTTGCGGACGAAGTTTTCAGCAACTTTGATGACCTCAATGACGCCTTGAGACGGAGTAGTCAGAGACTTATGGTGCTCAGCAAAATTTTTGAATTCTATCAACTTCGCAGTTGTGCCATTATGAACCAATGATTTGTGGCAATCTTCACACTGCATCCGCTTTGTCAGCCTGGAGACAACGTAACCCGCGAGGTAGGCAATCGATTCCTCTACTTCAGGACTTAAGTCTACAAGGTCTTCTGGGGCTTGAATGTTGCTTGTCGTGAGTTTTTCCTCACTTGTGTCCAGCAAATTTATCAACAAATAGCCCTCCTCTTCAGAATAGCCACCATGCTTGCTGGGCTTGAGGAACTGCGCTAGAGTTGCGCTCCTCAGGTTGCATTTAAATTCATACAGTCGCGGGACAGGATTTTTCGCACGCAGGGTGGAAAACAAATTTTCGAGACCATCTTGGCTTAATCTGCTTAGGAAGACGTACTGAAAGTTGTACTGGCTGAGAAGAGCATCTTGGACTTCCAGAGACGTTCTTGTGGCTAAAATGATTCCTGTCTGTACAGGCTTCCAAACTGCTTTGCTTTGGTTGCCAATAACAATTTTAGAGAACATTTCGGCTGTCGCGTGCAAAAATGATACACTGTCTTGATAAGCCTCCTCAACCGCATGGCTGAAAGTGAGGTTTGTCGTTCGTGAGGTCATCAGGCGAAACCACCTAAATATTTTTTCAATGAACCACGCGGTAGTACGCGCATTTCTGGGAATTTTTCCCTTTTCCTCAAGCAGACGCAAACCAGAAGCCGTGTCGTTATGAAAAAGAGAAAAAGCCGGGCCTACTTTCATTTTATCATAATGATTTGGGTCAAGAACAGTCGCGTTCAAGTGCGGCGCGAGCTTTATGTCATCCTTTTCGTCATGCCTCACAAGGGCCTTTATAAACTCGACGTTCACGCAGTTTGTCGGCAAATCGTGTTTCTTCACAATTTCGTTGGGAAGGTAAATGAGCTGGCCTTTTGTCAAATGATTTCTTAGATTTTTCAACAAGTGTGGTACGTCGGCCATAAACTATAGCTTTCTCTGTGGATCACAGGGGTGAGGGCAACTGGTTCGCGGCCTGCTGTGCTTTCCGACGGTGATTCCAAAGAACTTCCAAAGTGCCTGATTCGCACTGCCCATGTCAGAAACAACAGCATGAATATTGATCCCGATAGACTCGCAGGCGGTAATTAGGTCAACTACATGAGCTTTAAAGCTGGCAGTATGGATAGAGTTGCCGGTCAGTTGATATCCGATGGTTTGCTTCCATCTGGTGGAAAGACCTCCCAGCATAAATACCAAAGCGTGCGTGGCTAAGCAGTCATCAGGAAGCGAACCATCGGACAAAGGCAGTGTGGGTGCGCCCAAGACTTCACAGCATGAATGATCATATACGAGACCCGACGTGATCTGCATCTCGTCTACCATCAAAATGGCGTGGCGTTCCTCCGGCTTCATGAGATTCACCTGTAAAATGCAAACCGCTGTTAGGAATGACTGAAAGTAAGCTCACGACTGTATTAATGTATCAAGTAAACATACAAACTTAAGACGCGCTGGAGACACCACTAAAAAAAAAAGCAGAAACGCAGCCAAACATATAGGTATAACTGTTCAACATATTAGTTTCGTAACAATGAAAAGAAAGGTAAAACTGTCAAAATCAACCAGCCAAAGCGACCTGATACCAGGCAAGTTCACAGTACAACAGGCTTGGTGTATGGTAACTATTTACCTTGATCTTGAGGGGTTCCAAAATATCAGTAAGAAGTCCGGGTCGAAACTTTGCGTGTTCGATGTGCCTTTGCAGGGTGCGTTCTGAGGGCAAAGGGTAACCATATTCTCTTAGGACACTGTAGCCCCGCGTCCCACATGCCAGCCGCAGCCTCAGTGACTTCACAAGTGTGTCAGCTTCCCACCGCGATCCCTGATTTGACAGCCGCTCCAGTGACGACATCTGATCGTCGTTGAAAAGATGTTTGAGCTTTTTCTTCAGCTGTTCCCTTTGCGCCTCGCTCTTCAAGTATCTTTTTCTTGCAGCTTGCAATCTCCTATTTGACTCCCCTTGATTGCGCTCCAATTCTGCTATGCGTTCCAAGAGGGCCTGGTGCGATGCTGTAAAAAGAAAAATTTTAGTATCTGCAATGTACGTCTATAGGTCAAGCGTACGCTGAAGAACAAGAAACATCGTGTGCAGGGTTTACAAACAGACGCGGAAAGCTCCCTTTCTCTGACTAAGTATGAAAGAAAGGTCTGGTGGCAGCAGAAACTGCGTTAAAGAGCACTGTATCGTTGGCTACCGCAACATAATGTATAAAAGGGGTCATTTGCCATTGGGAAAAACCACTTCGGGGCTAGGAACAGGTTCGCCAGGGCAGTCTTGAGATGGTGCTGATGGAGAAATTAAATAGCTGTGTGAGTACGCGGCCACTCACTGACTTCGTGTGTGCTTAAAGAGACAGCAGCTTACAGGAGGGTAAAGTGGGAGAAGTGGCGGGCCCTATTGCCGACGCACTGCAGTGCTGGGCAAGCACGCGGTGGCCTCATGCGCTGTGTAAAAGATCGCAATGTCATTAAATTCAACAACTAAATAAAATGTGTAATTTACCATTGATCAAAGCTGGTTCGTGGCTCGCACCAGGTTCGTCACGGCAGTCTTGAGATGGTGCTGATGGAGAAATTAAATAGCTGTATGAGTACGCGGCCACTCACTGACTTCGTGTGTGCTTAAAGAGACAGCAGCTTACAGGAGGGTAAAGTGGGAGAAGTGGCGGGCCCTATTGCCGACGCACTGCAGTGCTGGGGCAAGCACGCGGTGGCCTCATGCACTGTGTAAAAGATCGCAATGTCATTAAATTCAACAACTAAATAAAATGTGTAATTTACCATTGATCAAAGCTGGTTCGTGGCTCGCACCAGGTTCGTCACGGCAGTCTTGAGATGGTGCTGATGGAGAAATTAAATAGCTGTATGAGTACGCGGCCACTCACTGACTTCGTGTGTGCTTAAAGAGACAGCAGCTTACAGGAGGGTAAAGTGGGAGAAGTGGCGGGCCCTATTGCCGACGCACTGCAGTGCTGGGGCAAGCACGCGGTGGCCTCATGCGCTGTGTAAAAGATCGCAATGTCATTAAATTCAACAACTAAATAAAATGTGTAATTTACCATTGATCAAAGCTGGTTCGTGGCTCGCACCAGGTTCGTCACGGCAGTCTTGAGATGGTGCTGATGGAGAAATTAAATAGCTGTATGAGTACGCGGCCACTCACTGACTTCGTGTGTGCTTAAAGAGACAGCAGCTTACAGGAGGGTAAAGTGGGAGAAGTGGCGGGCCCTATTGCCGACGCACTGCAGTGCTGGGGCAAGCACGCGGTGGCCTCATGCGCTGTGTAAAAGATCGCAATGTCATTAAATTCAACAACTAAATAAAATGTGTAATTTACCATTGATCAAAGCTGGTTCGTGGCTCGCACCAGGTTCGTCACGGCAGTCTTGAGATGGTGCTGATGGAGAAATTAAATAGCTGTATGAGTACGCGGCCACTCACTGACTTCGTGTGTGCTTAAAGAGACAGCAGCTTACAGGAGGGTAAAGTGGGAGAAGTAGCGGGCCCTATTGCCGACGCACTGCAGTGCTGGGGCAAGCACGCGGTGGCCTCATGCGCTGTGTAAAAGATCGCAATGTCATTAAATTCAACAACTAAATAAAATGTGTAATTTACCATTGATCAAAGCTGGTTCGTGGCTCGCACCAGGTTCGTCACGGCAGTCTTGAGATGGTGCTGATGGAGAAATTAAATAGCTGTATGAGTACGCGGCCACTCACTGACTTCGTGTGTGCTTAAAGAGACAGCAGCTTACAGGAGGGTAAAGTGGGAGAAGTGGCGGGCCCTATTGCCGACGCACTGCAGTGCTGGGGCAAGCACGCGGTGGCCTCATGCGCTGTGTAAAAGATCGCAATGTCATTAAATTCAACAACTAAATAAAATGTGTAATTTACCATTGATCAAAGCTGGTTCGTGGCTCGCACCAGGTTCGTCACGGCAGTCTTGAGATGGTGCTGATGGAGAAATTAAATAGCTGTATGAGTACGCGGCCACTCACTGACTTCGTGTGTGCTTAAAGAGACAGCAGCTTACAGGAGGGTAAAGTGGGAGAAGTGGCGGGCCCTATTGCCGACGCACTGCAGTGCTGGGGCAAGCACGCGGTGGCCTCATGCACTGTGTAAAAGATCGCAATGTCATTAAATTCAACAACTAAATAAAATGTGTAATTTACCATTGATCAAAGCTGGTTCGTGGCTCGCACCAGGTTCGTCACGGCAGTCTTGAGATGGTGCTGATGGAGAAATTAAATAGCTGTATGAGTACGCGGCCACTCACTGACTTCGTGTGTGCTTAAAGAGACAGCAGCTTACAGGAGGGTAAAGTGGGAGAAGTGGCGGGCCCTATTGCCGACGCACTGCAGTGCTGGGGCAAGCACGCGGTGGCCTCATGCGCTGTGTAAAAGATCGCAATGTCATTAAATTCAACAACTAAATAAAATGTGTAATTTACCATTGATCAAAGCTGGTTCGTGGCTCGCACCAGGTTCGTCACGGCAGTCTTGAGATGGTGCTGATGGAGAAATTAAATAGCTGTATGAGTACGCGGCCACTCACTGACTTCGTGTGTGCTTAAAGAGACAGCAGCTTACAGGAGGGTAAAGTGGGAGAAGTGGCGGGCCCTATTGCCGACGCACTGCAGTGCTGGGGCAAGCACGCGGTGGCCTCATGCGCTGTGTAAAAGATCGCAATGTCATTAAATTCAACAACTAAATAAAATGTGTAATTTACCATTGATCAAAGCTGGTTCGTGGCTCGCACCAGGTTCGTCACGGCAGTCTTGAGATGGTGCTGATGGAGAAATTAAATAGCTGTATGAGTACGCGGCCACTCACTGACTTCGTGTGTGCTTAAAGAGACAGCAGCTTACAGGAGGGTAAAGTGGGAGAAGTGGCGGGCCCTATTGCCGACGCACTGCAGTGCTGGGGCAAGCACGCGGTGGCCTCATGCGCTGTGTAAAAGATCGCAATGTCATTAAATTCAACAACTAAATAAAATGTGTAATTTACCATAGATCAAAGCTGGTTCGTGGCTCGCACCAGGTTCGTCACGGCAGTCTTGAGATGGTGCTGATGGAGAAATTAAATAGCTGTATGAGTACGCGGCCACTCACTGACTTCGTGTGTGCTTAAAGAGACAGCAGCTTACAGGAGGGTAAAGTGGGAGAAGTGGCGGGCCCTATTGCCGACGCACTGCAGTGCTGGGGCAAGCACGCGGTGGCCTCATGCGCTGTGTAAAAGATCGCAATGTCATTAAATTCAACAACTAAATAAAATGTGTAATTTACCATTGATCAAAGCTGGTTCGTGGCTCGCACCAGGTTCGTCACGGCAGTCTTGAGATGGTGCTGATGGAGAAATTAAATAGCTGTATGAGTACGCGGCCACTCACTGACTTCGTGTGTGCTTAAAGAGACAGCAGCTTACAGGAGGGTAAAGTGGGAGAAGTGGCGGGCCCTATTGCCGACGCACTGCAGTGCTGGGGCAAGCACGCGGTGGCCTCATGCGCTGTGTAAAAGATCGCAATGTCATTAAATTCAACAACTAAATAAAATGTGTAATTTACCATTGATCAAAGCTGGTTCGTGGCTCGCACCAGGTTCGTCACGGCAGTCTTGAGATGGTGCTGATGGAGAAATTAAATAGCTGTATGAGTACGCGGCCACTCACTGACTTCGTGTGTGCTTAAAGAGACAGCAGCTTACAGGAGGGTAAAGTGGGAGAAGTGGCGGGCCCTATTGCCGACGCACTGCAGTGCTGGGGCAAGCACGCGGTGGCCTCATGCGCTGTGTAAAAGATCGCAATGTCATTAAATTCAACAACTAAATAAAATGTGTAATTTACCATAGATCAAAGCTGGTTCGTGGCTCGCACCAGGTTCGTCACGGCAGTCTTGAGATGGTGCTGATGGAGAAATTAAATAGCTGTATGAGTACGCGGCCACTCACTGACTTCGTGTGTGCTTAAAGAGACAGCAGCTTACAGGAGGGTAAAGTGGGAGAAGTGGCGGGCCCTATTGCAGACGCACTGCAGTGCTGGGGCAAGCACGCGGTGGCCTCATGCGCTGTGTAAAAGATCGCAATGTCATCAAATTCAACAACTAAATAAAATGTGTAATTTACCATTGATCAAAGCTGGTTCGTGGCTCGCACCAGGTTCGTCACGGCAGTCTTGAGATGGTGCTGATGGAGAAATTAAATAGCTGTATGAGTACGCGGCCACTCACTGACTTCGTGTGTGCTTAAAGAGACAGCAGCTTACAGGAGGGTAAAGTGGGAGAAGTGGCGGGCCCTATTGCCGACGCACTGCAGTGCTGGGGCAAGCACGCGGTGGCCTCATGCGCTGTGTAAAAGATCGCAATGTCATTAAATTCAACAACTAAATAAAATGTGTAATTTACCATAGATCAAAGCTGGTTCGTGGCTCGCACCAGGTTCGTCACGGCAGTCTTGAGATGGTGCTGATGGAGAAATTAAATAGCTGTATGAGTACGCGGCCACTCACTGACTTCGTGTGTGCTTAAAGAGACAGCAGCTTACAGGAGGGTAAAGTGGGAGAAGTGGCGGGCCCTATTGCCGACGCACTGCAGTGCTGGGGCAAGCACGCGGTGGCCTCATGCGCTGTGTAAAAGATCGCAATGTCATTAAATTCAACAACTAAATAAAATGTGTAATTTACCATTGATCAAAGCTGGTTCGTGGCTCGCACCAGGTTCGTCACGGCAGTCTTGAGATGGTGCTGATGGAGAAATTAAATAGCTGTATGAGTACGCGGCCACTCACTGACTTCGTGTGTGCTTAAAGAGACAGCAGCTTACAGGAGGGTAAAGTGGGAGAAGTGGCGGGCCCTATTGCCGACGCACTGCAGTGCTGGGGCAAGCACGCGGTGGCCTCATGCGCTGTGTAAAAGATCGCAATGTCATTAAATTCAACAACTAAATAAAATGTGTAATTTACCATAGATCAAAGCTGGTTCGTGGCTCGCACCAGGTTCGTCACGGCAGTCTTGAGATGGTGCTGATGGAGAAATTAAATAGCTGTATGAGTACGCGGCCACTCACTGACTTCGTGTGTGCTTAAAGAGACAGCAGCTTACAGGAGGGTAAAGTGGGAGAAGTGGCGGGCCCTATTGCCGACGCACTGCAGTGCTGGGGCAAGCACGCGGTGGCCTCATGCGCTGTGTAAAAGATCGCAATGTCATTAAATTCAACAACTAAATAAAATGTGTAATTTACCATTGATCAAAGCTGGTTCGTGGCTCGCACCAGGTTCGTCACGGCAGTCTTGAGATGGTGCTGATGGAGAAATTAAATAGCTGTATGAGTACGCGGCCACTCACTGACTTCGTGTGTGCTTAAAGAGACAGCAGCTTACAGGAGGGTAAAGTGGGAGAAGTGGCGGGCCCTATTGCAGACGCACTGCAGTGCTGGGGCAAGCACGCGGTGGCCTCATGCGCTGTGTAAAGAGTAATTTCATTGAACGCGACAATAAAAAAAAAATTACAGGGTGCACTGAAGTCTTCAACGCGCGGAAATGCGAAAGCGTAACTGCCACATCATTAACTATCGCTATCCGTATCTATCACTATCTACCGTAATGCCGTCAAGTGATCTATCATAACTGTCACTATCCGTAACGAACACTATCACCTCATTCTCCGGGCCTATTATTATCATTTACTATTAACATCCGTAGCTGTCACCATCATTAGCTATCACTATTCATAATCATCACTATATAATCTGATGCCGTCACGTGACTTACTGATACACCTTAATTTTCGTTGAGTTACGTTGTCAGTCTTATCTCTATTATCTCATAACATCTAACGAGTCATCTATACATTTACTTCAATTTTTTATACTTTCTTGTTTTCTCATAAATGGAGGTCGGAAAACAGCAAGCCACAGAAATAACTACTACTGTCATCGGGAGGTTCATGTCTCTGTCGAGGAGGCTTCCTTTGCTTCGGGAGAGGTTGGTGAGGGAAAATTGTCGGAACTGCGTTGGGCCTCAGCTTTTTTTCCCAAGTTCGTGTCTGGTCTTCAGTGAAATGTAGCTAGAACATAGGGCGATGAGTTAACCACTCAGACCAGATGGAAAAAAAATCTTCTTGCATACAATTGATATAAGTAATATGCTACAGTGCTAAGAATTGTTGCTCGCAAAATGTTCCCCTGTTTTTGCGTCATAACCATAATCATTATTGAGTGTTTAAGTTTCGTAAATACAGCAAATTAATGCAATGATTCCGTCTGATTTTACATCGACTGGAAAAGGTTTCCCGCAGAAAAAGAAAACGCGGAATAGCGCTTTTAGAGCTCCAGCTTTCAAAGCGAAGGTTCTCGGCCAGCGCCTAGTCGTCACAATCAAGGTGAAGCGTGTGTGACCATGTGAACACCCCCTGCACATTGGCCGTATCCCTGATAAAACCAAGCCAAACGTGTTAACCCCCTCATGCGTAGAGGCATGGCAAGACACATTCAAGAATAGAAAATAAAAATTACGAACTATCTAGCGCTCATTACCCGCAATACCGCGGGTTTACTTGCCAATGAGTTTTTTCAGGGCCAGCATTCATTGTTCTTAAGTAACCGACGAACACTAGTATAAGCTGGAAAGACTAGCTCTTCTACAAGCCACAATTTCGATTTTTAGTAAAGGAGGCGAGTGATCCTAGCAAAATCGCGACAAATGCAATCGAGATGCTGTACCTTCCCGCATATCATTGACAGCAGAAAGCAGACTATAGTGCCGTACTTCTGACTGTACAGAAGTCTACAGCGTATAAAATGATGGAGCCTCGCAGAATATTAAGCATGCTGCAGAGGACAACCTCTACAAGTTGCCGCAGCAAAAATATGAAGGAGCAAGCAGGGAGAATAGAAAACGCAGCGTCAGGTGACGCGTTATTACGGACAGTGAGAAAGGCGCCTTACCTCGCAAACAACGCTGTTCTTTGTAGGAATAAAGTTCTTTCGGCCAATATTGTGAAGCCACTGCTTCTTGCGCAAGCCGTCACGCTTGCCTTGAGGTATCATGAACACCGCATAACCATCCTCAGGCCGCTTGCTGCAGCTGTACGCGCAACAGCACGGCATAGCGTTTGCACGTTGCAAGAAAAGCACAGCGCGTAATATTCGCTCGCCGAGCCTAGGAGAAAAATGGCGCGAAAGAAAAAGACAAAAACAAGCAAAACGCTGGACCCGCGCGTTTCCAAGGGCGACGGCAGGGAGACCAATCGTCGCGCAGGAAATCGGGCGGAGAGCGGGCCCTCAGGGAATGGGGGCGAAAGGGGCGAGGAGGAGGCGAGGAGGTCGCGCGGCGGCGGCAAAGTTCAATGATTGGTGGTACTTCCTTATTATCAAGGGGCTTTAGCGCGGACAAGGTTACCCCATTCCGTCGGCAGCGAGCAGAAACTTCTCCGGCATTCTAGAGAAATCGACACCGCGCGTGGCCATGCCTCCCTCGGCGCCGCGCCGGCGAGCTGTGTTGCAGCAGTACGCGCAAAGCTACGCACTCTCCGAGGTTCCTTCCCCGCTGTTTTTGTTTTATTTTACCGCGCGCGGGCGCGATTGCTTAGGCGCAGCGCCGGTTTTTTTCGAAAATGCGCCGAAATTTGTGACACCTGGTGCTGTCTGTTTGCCGGCCTAAAGTACTGTACGGATTTCTTGTAGTGCAATTAATTTATTGCAATGTTCATTTGCACTGCTACTTGTCGGCAGCCGTTGTTTTTCAGGTGTGTTGTACTTTAAAAATGATTGTGTGCAGTGTGAGGAGCTAGAAACTGTGGCGACGTGTTCGCCTAGTTGGTCGGCCTGTTCGCTAATGCTTGTTTGTGTATCCGGAGCTGTTAGGAAAGGAATTGTGAAAAGAGTAAAGCTGCCATTAAATTTGCAGACTTGCTCCCACATTCGTTTCGATGTAACTGAACTATTTATGGACGACACGTGGTTTTTCCATGAAGTTTTCTCAGCATTGCGAAGTATGTACCATGTCTTGTTCCCGCCTTTTTAAAATTTATTAGGTTGTCGTGCGTGGGGTACATTCAGAAAATTCTCCAAGCTTTGTTTTGTTTATTTTTTGCTTCTCTGCATTCTTGTGTGTACCAGAGCTTGTTATTTTGAATAATGGCTTGACGTGCAGCCGCAATGATATATGTTTTAAAATTTTCATTTATATTATCAACGCTAAGGTTATCAGAAAATATTTTCTTCAGACAGGCATTTTCTTGAAATAGTGGCCAGTCCGCTAAGTGCAGTTTCCAATGGCATGGTTTAGTTGGAATTATTGGTGGGGGTGATGAAAAGTTAATTATCACTGGACAGTGATCACTTCCGTACGGGCTATCAAGAACATCCCATTTAAATTTGTAAAAATTGATGGAGAGCTAGATGACAAGCAAATACAGCTCATCTTTCCAGAGGTTGGAGTGCAGCATGTGGGTTTGTCCGTATTTAGCACGCAAACGTTGTTGCATAGAATAAAATCTTCCAAAACCCGGCCTCTAGTGTCCGTCTGTTCACTCCCCCAAAATGGGGAGCGCGCATTAAAATCTCCTACTACCAGATATGGCTCTGGTAACTGATTAAAAAGTGCTTCTAGGTCATGGAGTGTTACTGTGAGGTGTGGTTGAAGATACACTGTGCATATGGTAATTGTTTTAAAGATACTGACAGTGACTGCAACGACTTCATAATTCGTCTGGAGCTTGATTTTGCGTTGCAACACAGCTCTGAACTACGACAGCAACGCCTCCAGAGAGCCTATTCGCCTGCTCACGGTCATGGCGAAAGAATTTATACTTTTTAAAAATATTTTTGTGTAAAGGTCCCAAATTGGTGTCCTGAAGGCACAGTGCAACAGGAGACCGAGGAGAATGTAAGAGATCTGTTGCATCACCATAGTTATTTAAAATTCCATGGCAGTTCCAGCGGATAAGAAACGCCGTTATAAATTTTTAAGGGGATGCATTCAGAACCTCAGGTCCCTCCTTGCTGAGGGCCTGTTATCGTGATTCTTTCTTTTTTCGGTCAAGGGAGCCCCGCCGCCGTTGCGGCAGAAGCGAGCTCTGAGTTGTATACATCGCCTCAGTGGAGGCGCTGGAGTTCCGCGGGGAACCCACGGGCAGGGGGTGGTGGACTTCTCCCGAAAGGGGGAAGCTTTGCAGGCGGTAGACTTGGTGGCCGGCGGGCCCGTTTGTGGGGGGGGGCATAGCAGCTTTCGCTGCATCTGCCAGGGGCGCGGATTGCCCTGCCTCAACCTCACTTAGTGTGAGCTGGGCAGGTGCGGAAGGCCGCTGTGGGGCGCCGCGCCCACGCATCACATCGGCGAAGTTTGTATCTGCGGTGAAAGAAAATGTGCTCCGAGTCATTGCGTAACAGTGTCTTGCCTCTTTAAATGTAGCATTATCTATGGTCATGATGGTAATAATTTCCTTTTCTTCTTCCATGCAGGACAGGATCATGAATAAGCGGCGTGATCGCCTTCGCAGTTTGCGCAGCACGGTGTAGCATCGCTGTCTTCGGATTTATGATCATTTGAGGCACATTTGGCACATGTATCGCGGCCGCAAGAGCTTTGGGAGTCGTGGCCAAACCTTTGACATTTAAAACAGCGTCTAGGGTTAGGGATATGTGGTCAAAGCGAGATTTTCGCGTACCCTACCTGGATTGATTCAGGAGGGTGCAGGAAGCAAAGGTTAGTAGCAGGTGTTTCGTTAGAATTTCTTTCTTTTCTTTGCGTATTTTTATTCTATATACATTGGTTACATTCTGTTCGGACAGTCCTTCCAGCATTTTCTTCTCTGTCAGGTGCAAAAAAAGACGTCGGAGATGACACCGTACAGTGTTTAGTGATCTGTGGGGTGTTACAGACACTGGGATGTCACGGAAAGTTTCGATATCTGCCCCTTTCGAGACTTGAGTGATGTGAAAAATTCTAGCAGGAGGTCTCTAGTAGCCAGTTTTGCCAGTTTGTACTTCGAACCTAATGAATCTGTGAGGACTTTTTAGACTGCGCAAGGAAAGATAAGTCTGGCTGGTTTTTCTTTCTGTTCACTATGAACGATGAGGAATTTTGGGAAAGATGTTCTCTTTTTGTTAAGGGACTAATAGGTTAAGTCGGTCCGCCCCCTTTTTTGATGGCGATCATTTGAAAGCAAGGAAGCAGCCATGAAAAAAAATGTTCTTCGGCCATGGTGCCAGACACCCACCATGGAGCCCAACAAGGGTACGTGGCTGTGAACTAATTAAGTCGTGCCGGTGTATTTTGTCTGAAATGCGCACACAGAGCAAACACTTGATGCCTCACATTCATTTCGCGGATTAATCCACGGAAGCACAAACATATGCATGCAAAATATCTGGTGCTAAAGATCTTCAATTAAGGTATACTAATAACATAGTTTCCGCGCCCTATTTCGCTCGTGAGAAGCATTTCCTTGGGGCTCAATTCTTGAAGAATGTTTCTTGGTGGAAATGCGCGTAATAACAGGACACTGTATTAAGGAGGGTGCACTGTGCGTTATTCTCGAAAACATGCCGCCTCGGTAAGAGTGTGCTCTCCAGCATAGTGGCACCGCTTCCACGGTATGCCCACCTTTCCTCAAGCCTATTCATACGTCAGACATAAATGCCACAGCGTGCTCCAACAGCGCAGGGCTTCGGCATGCTTTCTGCTTGTCCAGAATTACTCCCTGTATCAGCGAAGAAAATTACCGGGCTTAACTGTGATGTTTGTAGTGTTTTTCTTTATTTCTTTCGTTCTGGCTTTGTAAGCAAAGCACCTTCCGCAAGCAAAGCACCTTCCGCTGCCTTTCTTTGGGGGTCCCCATACGGCTCCATCTTATTTGCTGGTTGTTGTACTGTGGCTCGTATTTTTCAGTCGAGTAGCAGACGAAGCAGACGTGCATGGCGTCAATAATTCTGAATAGTTTATAAGCCCATATCACGCTGCGTCCTGTGCAGACTAGTGGCGGCTGCACTTTCCACTTCTGTATTTCTCCGCTTGGCTGTATTTCGGGAACCTGTTCCGGAGCTGCATGCAATGTGGTGCGGCGTCTCTTCTCGAGATGCCTCTGCAGGTGCCTGTTAAGGTTGTCCTTCCGGGAACAGCCCTTTCTGCGGCGAGGCCAAACATATGACGAAGACCTGCCAAGAGTAGAGTGTTTCTCTTCCCATGTGGAGATTGAGGCTACAATATCGGGTGAGGCGAAGCTCGCAGTCGCCGCACCCGCAGAGATACCCTGAGTTTGCCAGATGCTGCCACAAGAAAAAGAAGAGAAAAGGTATGAAAGCTTCGTCCTAAAATGAGAAGACATGCAATCAGATTTAAAAGCGAATTTGCCTCTTGAACTAACAGAAGACCAAGTTATCACACTCATCCCCCTGTCTAGAGAAGCCAAATGCTTTAAAACGCTTGGTACTTCGTGTGTATGTATTGGCAGCCTGTACCTAATGTTCGTTTCTATCTCGTCGCCGCTTTTGTTGACCTATACGAATAATAAATGCCAAAGTGCCATGTACAGTAAAATTTCGGCTTAATCGTTGTCGGTGGAGTACGGCCGCAAGATGCAGCTGTGCTTCCCCCTAGCCTCAGCCGATGCTCTATTAGCCTGCGCTCTTTCAAAACCTCTTTTTAAAGAAGAGGCCGCAGTATGTGTAGCAGTGTAACACCGTAGGTGAAGCGGGTTAACTGTTTCCACGCTCGGTAAGCAAACGGACCCGAGTATGAAGATCTAACGGACAAGAAACACGTGACTGCTTTTGCGTCGCAGGCTGCACTCTTAATGGTCAATCGTACAAGTGCCCGTACCAGGAGAGATGGCGGGCAATTGTGGTCGCCACTGCCCGAATTCTCTCTTAATTCTTAGTAATATTGCCTATATCATGTTACTGCCAAAAGTGCGCACGTGGAAAAGAAAAAAGAACAGAGGATGGTCGACTAACCCGCCGCGGTGGATCAGTGGTTAGGGCGCTCGGCTACTGATCCGGAGTTCCCGGGTTCGAACCCGACCGCGGCGGCTGCGTTTTTCTGGAGGCAAAACGCTACAAGGCGCCCGCGTGCTGTGTGATGTCAGTGCACGTTAAAGATCCCCAGGTGGTCGAAATTATTCCGCAGCCCTCCACCACGCCACCTCATCTTCCTTTCTTCTTTCACTCCCTCCTTTATGCCTTTACTTACGGCGCAGTTCAGGTGTCCGCCGATACATGAGAGAGATACTGCGCCATTTCTTTCTCCATAAACGAGCTATTATTATTATTAGATGGCCAAAATGATTTTCCATATCACTGGATTCCAATCTTTCACAATCGTGTTTCCCCATTCTCAGATAAAAATTCTTTCATGGCATGAGCATTTAGTGTCGTCTGATGTTGGGTTGCCTATTACATCATCAAAATCGAGAACGCATCTGTAATGCCTCAGCACTCCAAGATACAGTTTAACTAAGGCTAAAATAAAACCAATCTCTTTGCGCAACATTTGAACGTTTATCTGCCCATAACGTTTTTGTAATGATTAAGTGAATTGATCTATGCGAACAAGATCGCTGAATATTTAGGCATTCCAAACTATTGGGATACCGCTTAGAAATTCTCTTTGTAAGAAGAACATACGGACAACTCAGCACTTCCACACTTCGTTGTCATCGCTGGTGGCTAGAGCGCGAGAATCGGGGAGGACATGCAGCCCTCAGCTGGGTGTCTTCTCTTGGTGGGAAATGAGTCCAGCCTGTGTCGGAAGTCTTGATTAATCAATAAATCCACTTTTAAGCTGGTGGAGGTGGCACATTCATCACATCGAACGCTGCCATAGAATTCAGCGATCGCAAGGTTTCTGTTCACAAGGCGGAGACGAGCCAGCAGCCCCCCTTCCGCCTGTCACCTGTTGCGGCACCTCCCGTGAAGAAGACCCCGCTATCTCCAGTGGCATCTGCGACCAAGATGTGGAGGATAAGTTTTCACCGTCCGAATGCATGGCCCGGCAAAACAAGTTGGATGAGGCCAGTTTTTTTTAGGTTTGGTGGTTCAGGTCCTGATTCAGATAGGGCGGTGACTACCTGCCCACTTTCAGCACCTAGCTAAATATTGTAAACTGCTGCTTCCTTCCGTGAACGATTAATATTATGCTGCTTTTCTGCATAATAGTTTATAGACTCACAGTCATGCTCTGCCTGTCTAACGCATTTATTATACCGTCCGGTTCATCTCCAGAGTGGTTTAGCAAGATGTTGTCAGAAAAGCTCAAATTACTAAGTCATTATCTATTAACTCTTATCCCCAACTCTTCCAATTCTAAGCCTCTGTATGCATTGTGTAAACAGGCGGTGATTACAATTGGCGAGATTATGTGACTTTTCCTGATACCCATCTTTATTTGAATTTTATAGCGGAGTTTAAGAAGCACTACAGTAGCTGAGCAGTCATTATAGATATCATCTAGTGATTCTTGCCTATTGGAATTTTACTTCTTTTTATATGGTGGAATATGGCGGCTGAGGCTTTTCATGTAGGATGAACGTCAATGACCGTATACACAGCGGTAGACTGAAAGGGAGCGTTTCTGAAATGTACAAGTGTAGTCCGCTTTCGTTTTATTTGCATCCACCCACAAAAGAGATTCTTACATCAATGTAGGCACTTTGATGGCTGCAACGGCAAGAAACATCAGTTCTCGAAAAAGAAAACAAGACATTATATAACGTGAAACTATTTATGAAAAACAAAAGCGTTAAGCATTTATTCTCGAACAGAGTAAAGCGAATACGAAACCAAACATGAGCCAGTCAAGTTACGAAGAACAAAACCACCATCACTAATTATTTTCTGAACAGGAAAACAGCAAGAAAACGGCGAGCATAGCGGAATGAACTTCGACGAGCGGGAACCGTATCAACAAATCAGTCTTCTGCGGACTACAGAAGCCTGGCGCGCTTTTGAGTCCAGTCCACAGACGCCATGCCGCGGATTTCAAATCAGTCCTGTAAGTTCGTACTTTTCAGTCGAACCGGCCTTTTCACGGTGCGTCCTTTGCAGATGCTAGCGGCCCTGGCTACAGTTTCCAGGGTTTTCATATTTCTACGCTTGGTTGTGGTTCGGCAACTAGTTCCGGAGCTGCATGTAATGTGGTGTGGCGCCTCTCCTCCAGATGCGTTTTTAGGTGCCTGTTAGGGGTGTTCTTCCGGGAAAAGCCGATTCCGCAGTGCGGACAAACAAATGACGAAACGCTCCCACCAGTAGAGTGCTGCTCCTTGTAGTGACGCTTCCGGTCGAAAGCTCTGGCGAAGCGAACCCCGCAGTCGCCGCACTCGTAGGGTTTCTCCCCTGAGGGGGCCACCTTGTGGTCGAAGAGATTCTTTCGCTGTATGAAGCCTTTCCCGCATTCGTCGCACAGGAAAGGCCTCCTGCCCGTGTGGGTCAGTGTGTGCCTCTGGAAACTGGATCTAGGGAAAGAAGACAAGAGAAGGAGGAGGATTGACACACCGAGCGAGATAGCCTCACCACCGGCTCAGGGCAGGAAGAGAGAAATAATCGTTCCGTTACACAAATACCACACAAGACAGTTCACTTAGATGTATTATCGTTTACATGGCTGCGAAAGAAATGTATTACTGAAAGATGGAGCAAAGGCCACTGCCATTATGCAGCATTATGAATACATGATCAGCGCCTGAAACCGTATTTCTTTTATTTTACATCATATGTGTATTAAAATCACAAAATAAGATGCATGCACTGAGGCTTCCAAACCGCCGAAATATGTCTGTGCTCAATTTCATTGTAGACCACTGGACTTAGCATGCGACAGGTTGTGGCAATAAGGGGACACACTAATCGCCGATTCGCTTTCATGTGCAGCGACGCTTCTGGTGCCCCTCTGTGTAGGAAACGGGTGCTACTTCACCAATCATTTCTTGTGGGACCTTCCCGTTAGTGAGCGTGAACGACGGGAACGGTTGCGAAAGTAGAAACGCAGTGTCAATCACTAGTTCCTTTTGAAAGAAGAAAAAATGCATGAAAGCTTCGCCGTAGAATGCGAAGATATGCAATCGAATTTATAGGCGCATTGTATCTTGAAAGAAAACGAGACCGAGTTACCACACTAATCTGCCTATTTAGATTAGCGAAGTGCTTGAAAACGCTTCGTACTGCGGCTGTGCTTATAGGTAGACGTGCACCAAAGTGCGCAAAAGATTGGGTGATGTCCGCTTCAGTCTAAGGCTACCACTGTTGGAATCCTGTACGAAAAAATCAATAGCAAAGCGCAATGCAGTGTCAAACCTCAGCTTACCGGTGATCGGTGGAGCAAGGGCAGAAGGAGCAGCTGTACTTTCCTCGCAGCCTCACCGGATGCTCGCCGAGCCGCTGCTCTTCCAAAACCTCCTTTTTAGAGATAAGGCCACCGCCCGTGTCGCCGGGGAACATCGTGGGCGAAGCGGGTCAACTGCTTCCGTTCCCGGAGAGCGAGCGAACACGAGTACGAAAATCCATTGGATCAGGAATACGTGACTGCTCTTCCATCACAGCCTTCACGCTTAATGGCTAATCATCACAGGCGCACGAACCCCGACAGAAGGCGCACAACTCTGGTCGCCACTGCCGCGTTCTTCTTTTTATACTCTGTAACGTTGTCTGCATCATGTTACTACCAAAAGTGCACACGTGCAGTAGAAAAAATAACCGTAGGTTGTCGAGGCGGTTTACCGTATCTGTAGTTTCTGGTTTTTTACTGTCGTGTTCGCGATTTTCAGTTAACAATTCTTTCAAGGCAGGAACATATTGAGTTTTTAGGTATCATGTCATTTATTGCATCATGAAAATGGTGTCCCTAACTGTAACAGATCAGCGCTCCAAGGCAGACTCAAAATAAACCTAAACTATAAGCACTGTTGCTTGCACAATCGTCGATCTTTTTTGAGCCGATATCATTTTTGTAATGACTATGAGAAGTGAGAAATTCGATCAAGCAGGCTGGATGTTTAGATGTCCGAAATCCCCTGGGTACCGCTTTAAAATTATCATTGTAAAAGGAGATGGGGACGACTCAGCACTGCCGTCCATCGTCGTCATCGCTGGTAGCCAGAGCGCGAGTGTCGACTGAGTCTGCTGCCTCCGGCTGGCTGCGTTGTCGACGGGGGACCTATTCCACCTTCCCCCAGCGCTGCGCCGCAGAGTTACCCTAACGCCTCGCACCACACCGCGTTCTGGCGGCGGTGCGTCCCTCTGCCGAAGCCGTGGCTTGCCCGGCCCCTTCCCGACATATGCGTAACTTTCGCCCCTGGTACGCTCGCCACGCAATTTTGCTAGACCGGTGCAGCCGCCTGCAGCTCCTTGGCTCACGTCGGTCAACCACCCGGTATGCATTGCTCGGGCTATACCCGGCCTACACCGCATGCCGTCGCTAATGTAGATCAACTTGGATCGGAGACGTCGTCGTTGGAACCCATGGAAGCCGACGAGTAATAAGATGCAACGCGGTTCAGGCACCTGTCGGCCCTCTCGGCCTCTGTCAGGTGTCTTCGCCACTGTCCCATTTTCGGTATGCACCATCTTTATTTGAGACCAACCATTCAACCAACCACCTGTCGGACAACGACTACGACATTCCCTCAGAGTATCGGGTGGAATGCGCCTTCGAACCCAATGAAGTAATGTCGCATCAATACCGTGATACGCTCGGAAAAGAACTGCCATCGCCCGTTGAGGTGGCGTCATCATGCTGAAAACGGGTGTCATCGCCGGAGGTTGCATTGAAAAAGGGGAACTGGATTTTTTGTGTTGTTTTGGAAATTCGAGCAGGCAACAATTAACCAAATTAGTATATTTGTACTCATTCTATATTTAAACGTATCATCGCCATTTTGGTGGCCGATAAAAGCAAGCGCTGGAGATACAAACAACCGACCACAGGAATCCCATCTTCACTCTCACTGGACAGTCCTGTTGTGTGTTGCATAACCTACTGAAAACACGAACGTCAAGTTCGCCGCCCTATTCTGTTTTCCGAAGCTCGTGATCATGCTGATTTTGGCCTCAAAGGTAGTTGAAACGTCTCCTTGTTGAATTTATGCTCTTGACAGTGATCTACACTGCGTCCAAACAAACTGATATATTTTCGAGAAATTTGGGTAAATGACAGCCTTTGCACCAGCAATGCCTATCTTCGTGTGTTGGATGAACAGTTGGGAGTGCTAATAAGTGGAAAGAAAATTTTCACCACAGATTTAAATGTTTGTGAGCCCACTATCGTATACCGAAAACATTAGAGGTACCCAAGCTATGAATCATTTCTTCAGACGAATTCTGCTCCTCAAGAAACAGACGGAACACGCATTTAACGGTATATATTTGATAAAAGCACAGGATATTGAACTAGGACGAGAAAGCGTTGTAAGCGACGTCAAATTTCGATGGCTGAAGCGCCTGCGATAAGGATGCGCAATATGTCAGGGAAACAATCTAATACCCGGTCTAAATTTCTTGGTAGCTGCGGCCAAACACATTGACAGCAACATTCAGAGAATGCCTTCTTTTTGCTTTTAATGTAGGCCAGTCTGTAGATATGTTAGAATACTAGCGAAGATTGATACTGTTGATGCAATATCGGGGGGGAAATATAAAGTTTATATGAGTTTGGAAATTATCAATTCTGTCCGAGTAGATTGTTGAGTACATTCTATTCGTCTGCCTTCGCGCTGCAAAGTTTTAACTGCTGGTAGCTTTAATAACAAAATGAAAATTAAAATGATTACTTTGGCTACGACACTAAGCTACGCTTTCTTATTTATTGATAATCAAAGCCATACCTTCGTTACTGCCTTAATAAGAAGCTCGAACACTCATGGCCACAAAGAAAAAGCAGCATTCAAAATAAGGTTAAACAATACAAAGGCATGGGGCTTGCATCACAGCAAAAATTTACAGTGAGGTGCACCGATTGGCTATATTTCCGGAGGTGGACCGAAAACATTTTAACAATAAAAAAATTAAACAGAAGGTTTCACATTCAGATCAGAGACAAGAAACAGTACGGCATAGAGTTGTATTGGAGAACAAACCCAAACAACTAACAATTCATACTGCCCTCTTTTCATAACGAACTAAGGAATTGTCAATTTAAACAGCGGTCATCGCCTTCCGTCATTTAATTAGACGAGAATCTGGAGCGTCTGTGATAGAAACCACCACAATGTGATCAATGACTCCGGCAGAACTCTTCTATTTATGCGCAAAAGCAAAGACAACATCAGTTCCTGAACAAGACAGCAAGAAAACATACAACGTGACAGAATGTATACAAGAGCAATAACCTGTATATTACCTCTCCCCCTATCCTCTCTTCCTGTCCCCTCACCTCTAGTTCTTTTCATTTCTCCATTCTGCCAGCTATCATTTATTTTCGCTGCCCAAGCTCCGGTGCTTCAGTATCGATGGCAGATGCCGGGGCTAGCAAATATCTTTCCATCCTTTATATTATTATTTTAATAAAACCACCTAACATACTACAATAACAGTGTCGCATTTCAATTTCAGCGCAGAGTAACGCGATTACAAAACTGAACTTGGCATCGCCATGTCACGAAGAGCAAAACCATCATCAAGAATAATTTTCGAACACAAAAAGTGCGCGAGAACTGCGAAGATAACATTACAATTTGCGAGAAACAGGCACTTTATGATCAAGTTGGTCTTCTTCGGACTACAGGAGCCTTGCGCGCTCTGGGGTCTACTGCTCAGACGAGATCCCGTGAATTTCAATCCAGTCCTGGAGACAGGAACAAAGCGCATGAAAGTACGCTTTTCAGAGCGGTTGTTTATACAAGCCCACAATTGTCTGGAAGAGGAGGAGGAAAGGCAGGGGGTTTATTTGTGTTTAAATATTTTTTAATATACCATACTAACGCAGAACGCGATGATAGTTTGAAGACGACGAACTAGAAGCTGGAGCAGTGCCTCAGAGTGGGTTGTGAGGCAAAGAACAACAGTCACAGAGAACCTATGGCTGAGCGTTTCAGCTGAAAACCTTGGGACTGAAGCCGTGGAGGACATGGATCAGAGAATCCGACTCTGCCCCCTCTTATCTACATGACTACCCCCTTTGTCTCTCGGTCCCCTCTACTACTCCTGGTTTATCAACGATGCTGCTTTCCCACTACAACGGCCTTTACCGTGTTATTCAACAAATCTCCCCACTGAGCAATATTGTTGAGCGCATCGCGTCTTCTTCGCAACCTCGTTGCCGCGACCGTGAACCTGTCCACGTTGAGCGCCTGAAATTGTACCATGACCCCCTCGTTCCTACCGCGCCGAAATTCGTCAAGATGGCTCCTTTTGCGGCGGGGGGTATCGTAACGGACTAGATCGGCGCCAAAGAATGCGATCCCAGTCAGGAGACGACGAAGACAAGTAAGAGCTTGAACAACGCCTCTGGCCAATCCCCCACCGTAGGTGTGTGCCATCGCTTTGGAGGCAACATCAACAACGCCTCAGATTATCGCGAGAGCTTACGGCTGAGCGTGTCCGCATGGAAGCCTTACATCTGAACCCCGAATCAGAATTTATTTATTGATGTACATGCACTGGCCCACAGGGCAATGCAGTAGAAGGGGGTCACACAAATTTTTTCGAGTCTTTGCGCTGCAGGCCACCGTATTGAGGCCACCGTCTTGATGACTCTGCACTGTGCGTTTTTCTCGAAAATTTGCACCCTCCGCCAGAGTGTGATGTCCTGGATACTGCCATCGCTTCTGCGGTCGGCCCGCCTTTCCTCACGCCTCTATATAAGTCCTACATGAAGGTCACAGAGTGCTCCAACAGCGCAGGGCTTCGACATTCTTTCTACTCGTACAGAATTACTTCATGTACGAGGCAAGAAAAATGCAGGGCTTCATGCTGCTGTTTGTTGCCTTTTTCTTTATTTCGTTCATACCGGCTTTCAAACCAAAACACTTCTGCACTGCATTTCTTTCAGCTGCCCACATATCTGCGTCTTCATTGCTGGTCGTTGTATTGTGGTTCGTATTTTTTAGTCGAACCGCAGAGGAAGCACAGGTGCATAGCGTCAATGATTCTGGATGGAATATAAGCCCATATCACGGTGCTTCCTTTGCAGATGCCAGCGGCCCTCTGGCTGCCACTTTCATACTTCTTCGCTTGGCTGTGATTCGGGAACCTATTCTGGAGCGGCATGCAAAGTGGATTGGGGTCTCTCCTCTGGATGCCTCTGCAGGTGAGCTTGAAGGCTGTCCTTCCGGGAAAAACCCTTTTCGCAGCGAGGACGAACGAATGACGAAGACCTGCCACCAGTAGAGGGCTTCACTTTGCGGTGGCGCTTCTGGGCGGTATCTCGGTTGAAGCCAACTCCGCAGTCGGCGCACTCTTAGGGGTTTCTACCCTGAGTGGACCCTCTGGTGGCTGATGAGATGCTGTCGCCGTCTGAAGCGCTTCCCGCATTCCTCGCACATGAAAGACCACTCGCCCGTGTGGGTCAGTGTGTGCCTGATGAAATCGAAGGAGGCGAATTGACACGGTGCCTAAGGCAGCCTAATAGGCGGCACAAAAGAGGAGCAGTGAAATAACCACTGCTTCGTAAAAACACCGCATGAGGCCGTTCAGCTATATGCAGCAGCGTCGTCATGGCTGAGAAAGAAGCGTACTGCAGCCAGTTGGCCCAGGGGCCACTGCCATGAAGGAGCATTATGAAGCTTTAATAATCGCTTAAAACGCATTTCTTTTCTTTGTCATTACATATGAGGTAAAATGACAAAATAAGGCACGTACATGTATTGATGCTCAGAAAATGCCCGAAATAAGTCGGCGTTTAAGTTCTTTGCCATGTATGGACTTCGCAGTGACGGATGACCCGAAGGCGCGAGTGCACTATTCGCCCATTAAAACTGGTCTCTGAGGAAAACAAACGGCGCTTTATCTGTCTCATATCTCGGCGCACACCTTAACCGCGCCGTAATGGGAGTGATAAAGGAGGAGGTGAAAGAAGAAATGGAGAAAGAGGTGCAGTAGTGGAGGGCTCCGGAATAAATTCGACCACCTGAGGATCTTTAACATGCAGTGATCTCGCACAACACACGGGTGCCTTCGCGTTTCGCCTTCATCGAAACGCTGCCGCCGTGGTCGGGTTGTAACCCGGGTAATCCGATCAGTAGCCGAACGTTCTAACCACTGAGCCACCGCGGGGGTTCTCCGATTCGCTTCAATACCCAGTGACGCTAGTGGCGCCCTTCTGTGTCGCACCTGTAACTCCAGGTGCTTATTTACCACTTCAGTTTTTGGTTTCAATTTTCTGTTTCTTGTGGGATGTGATTAGTGCTGGTCGATGCGTCTCTCTAACGACGTGAATCGTCGCATCCGTATTAACGCAGCTTCAATCATTTGTCGGTTTCGAAGGAAGACAAAAGGTACGACTGCTTCGCGGAGGAATGCGAAAATATGCAAAAAGATTCACCAGCGTATTTGCCTGTTTTCACACTCCTCACTTTGCTTAGAGAAGCGAAATGCTTGAAAACGGGTGGTACTGTGGGAGTATGTATATGCAGCTGTGTACCAAAGAGCGCTAAGCATTGGTTTATTTTGCTTCAGCATAACGCCACCACTGTTCGCGTCGCATAAGAGAAATCAGTAGCAAAGCGCAATGCAGTGTGAAACCTCGGATTACTTGTGATCGGTGGAGTACGGGCAGAAGGCGCAGCTGTGCCTTCGTCGCAGCCTCTTCGGATGCTCGCCCAGCCTGTGCTCATCCAAAACCTTGTTGGAGAAGAGGCCACCGCACGTATCCCAGGGGAATACAGTGGGTGAAGCGGACCAGCTGTTTCCAATATCGGAGAACAGACTCGAGTACGAAGACCTAATGAACTAGGAATATTTGACTGCTCTTCCATCACAGCCTGCACTCTTAATGGCCAATCATCCCACGCGCACGAAATACGACAAAAGCAGCGTACTTGTGGTCGCCACTGCCGCATTCCTTTTTTTTTATACTTAGTAATGTTGCTTGTAAAATGTTACTACCAGAAGAGCACACATATAGCAGAAAAAAAAAGACAACTGCAGATGGTCGAGGCGCTTTACCATATCTGCAGTTTCCAATTTTTTTTCAACCTGCGAAGTTTTTGAGAAAGCTCTAGAGAGACAGAGAGAAATGGAAAGGCCGGGAGGTTACCTAGGCAGCGCCCGGTATGCTACCCTATACGCTGGAAGGGGAACGGAGGGAGAGATAGAAAAGGGAGAGAACAAAGGGATATGACCACTTTTCTAGGTGTCCGTTGGCCGTTACTTGTAGGGTACACAGGGCACACACTGATTGAGAAAGCTCTAGAGCTTTGCTTTGTAGCCGTATGGCTGCGCTTGGGTGGATGTAAATGAGTATAATTACTCTTTTATTATAAATCTGCTCTATCTTGAGGGGTTCCGCTAAAATTTTGTCCAACAGCTTTAATATTAACAAGCAAGGAACATTATAAATCACTTTTTTATTCTGGATCAATGGGCACTGCTGATAAGAGTCCCGGGATAATTGTAGTCGATCTGCAAACTATACCTATATTGAAAATAACAATTAAAGTTTGCAATGAAGGAAAGGTTGGCACGTGGTTGGTAGACAGCGCCGACGCACTCGTGGACGGCTGAAAAAAGAGTGACGTGAAACCGAAACTATTAACGGAGCCAACCTGTGGCAGCAAACTGCAGAAACAACTGGGCGACTACGATAGCAAGAACCATGCGAAGAGGACGTCAAAGATGATATAGCCGACTCCTAGCAGCAGCAGTCAGTTTAAAGGCACTAAACGACTGCGAGATCAGAAGCATCAACTTTCGACCGCCATTTCAAACGAACAGCCATAATGGCGCACTGTCCGAAATAAAGAGAAAATAGGCGAGCAAGCGTAGGTACAATGTGTCTCGGCAAACTATCATCACGGGCTATTTTTTTTTCTTTACAACTGAGCATTCACTCTGCGATCCGCTATGTGATCTACGGGGAAGATATTTTGCTTTAAACAAAAAAAAAATTGGCCGCTCCGGTCTAGCGTGACAAAATGCACGATATCCTACACTTCTTATCGGTAATTCCTGGCAGCGTTGTGAATTCTGTAAGGGTGAATTAGGGGATGTTGCTCTGCGGAATTTAGTAGAAGAAAAAATCTCTCCTCCTTTATCACCGATTAACGGCGTACATGTGGCGTTTACCGTGACCTTTCCAGGCTTCTGTGTGTGCAAACAAACGCAATTTGGTGCAGTTTTACGTTATTGTAAACTGCATTCGCTATCTGAGAGAACGGTGCAAATGCGCTTCACCACATTCCTATTTTCTAGTTATTTCGCTTTTCGATTCGGGTCTGCGGTCCCTCACAAAAGTAGTCTATACACTGTCTATATACTTCTGATAGACTCTGTTACCTGCCTAAAGATTTTTTCTTTTTGTCTACTCAGAGTCTATAGACAAAAGCCTACTAAAAGTTTATGGCCATACATCTTCAGAGTGTCTATGGGATTTGTATTGCCTATAAACCGATGTAAAGTTTTTTCTATATTGAGTCTATTGGCTTTGTAGACAGAACTCTACACAAAGTCTTGGGACTGGCTAAAAAAAATTGTAAGCGGTGACTGCCTGCCCTTATTTGACGTATTTCCTCACCACTTCCAACACCTCGCTATCAATTGTAAACTGCCACTCCCTTGCCATACTGGAAAACATTATTTGGTTTTCTGCATAGTTATTTTTGGACCCACCGTTTTGCTGTGGCTGTTTAACGCACCGATTACGCTTTGCAGTACACCTCAAGAGTGACTTAGCAAGGCAATACATCGGCGAAGCCTTCATTACTATAGATGGATACAACTTATGAACACAGCGGCCTTTCCCCGTTAAAGGACCCAATTGCAGATAATGGCGGCAGCCGAGTCTTATCAACGCTCTTGGTGTTACAAAGAAGGCAGCGGTAAATGAAAGGGGACTATTCGTTCTCTCTGTGGTCTCGGATAGACCCATATTTCCATTTCGGCGCCACTCCCTGCATTGTTACGATAGCAAGGTCATTAGAATCGGCCGACATCTTGGATTGAAGGGGGACCTTTGACGGGGAAAAGGCGCTGCGTTCTTAAGTTGAATCCGACTAAAAGTCATCTTCTATTGTCGTTTATTGCCAACTGTTCCAATACCAGGCCTCTGAATACGTCCTGTAAACAGGCGCTGAAAAGCACTGGCGGAATCGTATCTTCATGCTGTTTACCTGTGCTTATTTGAATTTTATTACTCACTTTCTGGAGGAATACGGTACCTGCACAGTGGTTACAGATACCTCATGGTATATCTTTCCTTGCAGAAATTTTACTGCTGCTTATATGATGTATTCCCAGCCGTAATAGTTATATTCAAGTGCTTTTATAAGAGGCTCTCATATGCCTGACTTCGGTATGATTCTGTAATAAGCGTAACTGAAATAAAACACTATCAGGCGTCTCAAGCAGGATGACCGTAAAGCCGCTAAGCACAGCTCAAGCTGAATGGGAATGCTCTTTAGAAGTAAAATGTAGTCCGCTCTCATTTCCATCACCTTCACGTACAATAATGAGTTTTGCAATTGCGTGGGCACATTTACGTCTGCTAACCGACGCATTTCGCAGATTTAAAAGCTGTATTTCAAGCCGATTTCCTCAGATTCAAAACACGTAAACTCAAGAAAGTCTTGATCACGATTATGCCAGACATATGCACCGTTCGCAGCAGCTGGTTATTGTTACTGGGATGTAGGCAATAGATTATCAAGACGGAATAAAAAAAAACACAAAACAAAGTCAAACGTGTCACACACCACCACGCGCATGTTGCCACACATGTAGTCACCGTTCCAAGCAGCCGTTGATCCAAGAAAGCGGTTGGCCGAAACGCCACACCGCCCTTTATGTAAATATGCTGAGCGCCAGTTCAGATAAAAACCCACAAACCCTACCTGGTACTTGGCCTTAGACCCATGAGCCAATCCACCGCCTTGTCGAAGATGCGGCGAAGAGTAGTCAAAAGGCTCCAACCCCTTAGTGGAGGGCGGGTGCAGTCCACCGCGTTTGTTGTCAGGCCGACGGGGTGATTTCAAGGACCGTTTTAATGCGCGAGCATTGCTCGGTTTCTTGACCGAAAAACGCCTTCGCCAGAGAGTCGTAGCAGCAACGCGTGGTAGAAATGCGGCACGCGAATGACGTCATCACCCCTCCAGGCAAGAGAGCGAAATACTTTTCTTAGAACTCCGTAATGTGACTCTCCCCCTGCGAGAAACGCAAGACACCTTCCTCCATGAATGCATAAATGATTTGCGGGCGCCCCTCCTTCTATCTGGAGTGGCTATACAACGCCCTTTCACTCGTACAGCAAGGGAGACCAAGCTGAGGGATTTTATTTAAGGTGGGAGGGACTGGTTCTCTCCAGTATCACCCGGTCCCCCTCCGGGCCAGGCATTGAGTCAGATGCCTGAATTGACCAGCCTGAATTGACGTGTCCTTCACAAGGCAGGGGTAGATCGAGAGAGGCAAAAAAAGGAGGTTTCGCTCAGGACGCACGTTCAAAGCCAACGTTCATCGGCGCGACGCGTGCCGATCTAAGGTTAGGACTCGCCTCTCCAATCGATGCAGTCACAACTTCCCCAGGCATCTTAATCGACTTGGCGTTCAAAACAAGATGCCCTCACATTGCACGAAATAAGGTACGAATCGACCTACTGCTCCGACCACGAAGCCATGCTACAGCCGATCAACGTGGACCCGCCGACGTCGTCAGCGGAGTCCATGGATGACGGCGGGGAATAAGATGCAACGTGGTTCAGGCACCGGTCGGACAACGACTACGACGTTCCCCAGTGTATGAGGTGGAATTCCCCTGCCGACCCTATGGAGGAATCTCGAATCTATGCCACGGGTCCGCTCGGAAAAGTACTGTCCTCCCTCCATGAATTAGTGTCATCGTGCTGTAAAGGGGTGTAATCGCCAGAGAACAAGGTGGAATAGGGAGACCGTGATTTTCGGTCTTTGTGTGGGCATTAGAACCGCCAGCCGAAAACCAAAGTATTATATTCTTACGGATGGTATGTCAAAGGTAATACCGCTATTTTGGTATTTCGGTGGCCGCTGCAAGCAAGGGCTGGGGATTTAAATAGCCGACCAGGGGAATCGCTTCGTCGCTCTCTTCGGCTGGTCTTTTTGCAGCGATAACTACATTACGGCAGCACTTGAGCCTTCAGCGCGGCAGCGCAGCCACGCTATCATGTGGTTGGTCACGCGGTGCGGAGCAGCTGCAGGCGGCGCAGCCTCGTGTCTGATCACGTGGTCCGTCGCGTCGTTGCTCACGTGACCAAGATTCACTCGACCAGCTGTAGCTATCACGTCACTCCAGGTTTAACCAGAGCTAAACCACCGCCAATTTTTTGTACCTTGCTGAACGTCCCGATAACACTAATGTAAACTGTGCCTCCATGTTTTTGTTTTCTTACGCTCAATCTAATTTGGATATAAAAAGCAGGTGGAATGTCTTTTAGTGAAACTTACGCTCATCACAGTTTGCTGCACTATTTTCAGTGAACAATAAATTGATTGATTTTCGGATTCTTGACGGACACGGATAAATAAGAGCATTCGTCTCTCTAATCTGTGTCGATAGGTGTGTTTTTCAACTGATACATATATTCATGAGTCTGCTTGTGGCTACCGCAACATAAGACGTGCCTATGCTAATAATTTTTATCGGAATTCTGCTCCTGAAAACAAGGACCGCAGACGACTTTAAGGGTACTTTTTTGATAGAAGCACGCGATTTTAAACTATTCGAGTGTGTTCTACGTGACACCAAATTTCGATGGCTGCAGCGCCTGCAATTACTTTCTTATACTCCATCTAAAGATATCTGCTTTCGGAAATACTTTGACAGCTGCAGCAAAGCACCTTGATAACAATATCCAGCTACTGCCTTCATTTTCTTTTATTATAGTTTAGACTGTAACTAAGCTAGAAATACTGACTATAGTTGACACAGTGTAAGTAAGGATGGTGCGCAAATATAAGGTATATACAACTTGTTTTAATTTCTTGTGGTAGGTAAAATTTCTGAGCGCATTCCATTCATCTGCTTACAGACGGCAACGTCTTGAGGGCTTGATGCTTCAATACAAAAATAAATACTAAAATATGCATTATGGCAGCGACACTGAGCTCACCTTTCTTATTTATATAGAAACTCTGAGTCTTAGCGTGGTACTGGCTAGATCTCAGGCTCGGACACAAAACAGACTTGACTACCGCAAAATACTGACCAAGCACCCCCCGATACACGAGAGATAACTGCAGAAAAAAATGTGGGGAGGGGAAGGGGGTCTTCCCCGGTTCCGCACCTATATTAAAGATGGCGGCCACCAAAAATAATCACTCTGGTCTGCACTCTTTTAGCAAAAGTTATTGACGAAGACTGTCTGTTTGATAACGGTATCTTTACATTCACTCTCAAATCAATCGAGCGATTCCTCGCAGTCGGACCCGAAAACAAGGTATGCACACTTTTCCCTCAGCTCGCCGCGGTCTTCAGGGATGTCTGCAAGCCGATCGTGCAGTTCGCCATCCTCATACCCATCCAGCGCGTTCGTGATGCCGCAGTCTTTGAACGAGAGTGGTACGTTTTCTTCTGGGACAGCAGCCCACGCCTCAGATACAAAATCCAGCACGTCATGCCGTGATGGTTTCCGTAAGGTTCCCTTCGGCGTTCTCTCCCCCTTCCGCATAAATGCCTCCCAGGCCCTCCGAAGAATGGCCTTGAGCGGCTTGTTCCAGAACACGCCAGCAGGTTAAAGAAAACTGGTGCAACCGGCTGGCACGTACACAACGTCAGTGTCGCATTGCAGAATTTCCTCTTTTGCGGCTTGGGTCTTGTGTATAGGCGCCTTATCCGACCCGAGAAGCCGCCGTATGTGGTCAGTATTTGGGCCCCATATCTACGTCAGCCACTCCTTAAACTTCTCTGACGTCATCCAGCCGTTCTTTGAAGCGGTCACACGGCAATTCGCTAAAGGTGAAACCAAACACATTGCATTTAACAAGAGCCGATAATGAATCACATTATTATCCCGATGGAATATTAGCAAGCGAAATGTCGTTCTCATCTGGTACGCGAAGGCTCGTGAAGGCCTTCGTTGGAATTTTTAACCTTGGTTCCTTCAAGTGGACGAATGCCAGAAATTTGTGCCCAGAGCCACAAGCTGCTAAGGCAACTTTAAAACCCCGCCTAGCGCAGCCGGTGTTGGCAATCCGGACAGTACTTTCCCCCACGAGGTTGTTAGTCTGGTTCGCCGGGCTGTCCATTCGAACCATGGTTTGGTCAATATTCTCAATGTTGTAGAGAGTCAAGTCGTGGCGTCGTGGTAGAGAACCGGTAGCAGCACGGAATGCTCTCGTCTCCTCCACGCATTCCTCGGGATTTTTCTGGGTCTCATTCGTTGCTTGCCGCATACAAACTCTGAATCATGCCCTCCACCTCTTCAAATACATGCTGGAGGCCACAAAGTTGCAAAGCTGCAGGTTATTCGCTAACCTTAACGCTGCTTCAGAAAGCAGTTTGTTGCTGACGGCGCGTCCAGCGCTTCTTTCGCGCTCCCAAAATTCAAAAAGCGCGTCGTCCACTTCCCCGCTTGAAAACAGGGGCTCCTTTCGCTAACTTGCGCCGTACCTTAGACTTTGCGAAGTTCTATTGTAGAAGAACTTCATAGTTCTTGTCCCATTCGCATACTCTCTTGCTTGAACTGCACCTTAAATGCACATTAAATTCTTTTCATTCAACGTTTGCCACTCGATGACCTCGATATTCGTTTGCACTGTGTACGAATGCATAGCACACGCAGAAACACGACTGTCCTCGACGCTGTCAAACAACAAAATAGAGAACGAGGCTGCTCACGTAGTTTTCATTTACAACTGGATTGTATCAACTTGGATCGACAAGCATGTCTCGCTGCACATCAAAACTTTCAGAAAGATACTTCTCTTCGGGAGACCTGGATCTTCGGTTACGTCAAAGTTTTCCTCTCAGATAGAACAGCGACGATAGGGCTGGGAGAACTCCGCTCGGAGAAGTTCCACACCCCTAACAAGGGAACTCCCCAGGGCTCGGTCATCTCAATTACGCTTTTTAACGTTGTAATGATCAGCATTGCAAAACAGCTTAAGGAAGTCGAAGGAATACACCATGCCATGTACGCCGACGACATCACCGACGACATCACGGGCTCAGTAAAAGGAAAGGAAGAAAGACTACAGGAGGCCGCGACCTGCGTAGAGAACTACGTAAACGCGAGAGGACTAGCATGCTCTACCGAAAAATCAGAACTGCTCAGTCTGGAGAGGTAAACAAAACCGCACAGTCCCGAACAACGACGAGCTTAGGCTCAACGTCTACCTATAGGGAAAACCCATACCAGAGAAAACATTCATAAGAATCTTGGGCATGTGGATACAATCAAACCAACGGTATACACATGCACTTGCTGTACTCAAAGTTTCCACCCTACAAGTTGCCCGCATGATCACGTGCGTCTCCCATAAACGCTCGGGCATGCGAGAAGAAGACACGCAAAAGCTGGTGAGGATCCTGGTGATCAGCCGAGTCACTTACAGTCTTCCATACTACAACCCAATCAAAAGCGAAATCCAACAGATTGATGCGATTATACGCAAAGCATACAAAACAGCACTCCATCTACCGCAATGCACATCCACAGAGAAGCTTTCAGCACTAGGACTTCATAACAACTTTGAAGAACTGAGAGAGGCACAACACGTCGCCCAGTTGCAGTGACTACAGCAGACTCCGTCTGGCGGGGAGCTTCTGCAGAAGTTGGGATGCAACGAACAAATACAAGAGATCCAGCGAACCGCGACTATCCCGGACGGCATACGGGGCACAATCAGAGTGACCCCCATCCCCAAGAACATGGACCCCAACCTACACGAAGAACGCAGAAAGGCGAGAGCCGAGTACATCCAAAAATCACTAGCCCGCCAGACAACAACGGTGTATGTGGACGCAGCCACATACCCCAGAAGGACGGGACAAAACAACCCCAACGCGGTAGCTTCTGTGATAAACTCGGACATGCGGGAAATCATCAGCGCGTCGCTACGGGACTGCATGGTAGTCGAGGCTGAAGAAGTGGCCGTCGCTCTAGCGGCAGCGGAGGGCTACCGGAGTAAGCGATCCTTAACAATACTAACCAACTCTAGAACGGCATGTCGAAACTTCATGTTAGGCAGAATAGGTCACAGAGCTCTCCACATACTCCGCTCTGGGGACCGGCCCAAACAAAGCACAGAAGAAGAACCAATGAAACATACGATAGTATGGACGCCGGGACACGCGGGAGTGGAAAGCAACCAAGCGGTCGACAGGGTAGCTCGAGGGTACACTTTTTACCGAGCTCCCCCCACAAGCACCCTCGAGGAAGCCGAACCTGTCCCTAGAGATTACTCGGCAATCTTAAACCACTACAAGGGCTGCAGGAAACGGTACGCCCACCACATAAATCTCTCTCCAGGGAAGACGCCGTCGCCTGGAGGCTTCTACAGACGGGCTCATACCCGAATCTAAATATACTCAACAAAATACAACCCACACAATGCACATAAAAATGCTCATGGTGCCATGAAACACCTACGCTCTATCACATAACGTGGGCCTGCCAGAAAATAGAGGTGGCACCAAAAATACCACACCCGAGAGCGGAGCAATGGGAAGGAATGCTCCCCAGCGACCGTCAGGACGTCAAACTTGGGCTAATCCGGCGAGCACAGCTGGCAGCGGCATCCAGCGGAGCCCTGGACTAGGGGCAGACGACCATTGCTAAGAAGACGGACGACACACCTGACTCCGCCAAATTGCTCACCTACTCTCTAGAGCTCAATAAACGTTTTCCTTCCTTCCTTCTCTTCGGGACTGAAGGAGGGCGCTTGCTTTGTTGTTTAGTGAAATGTGAAAGTTGCTGATAAAGGGGAGAGGGCAATTACACGAGCGGGGGCGCTTGCTGGCTATTTTACAGTAAGTGTTGATGGCTACAAACAATAAGCAGGCTATAAAATAAGGTCCGAAAACGCAAAGGTATGCTGCTTGCTTCGCAGCAAAATTTCATCATGTACAGCTATTAACAATATTTGCGTTGGCAGACCGATAACACCGAAAGAATCAATAACTTCAATAACAGGTTTCATGTTGATATCAGACACCAGAAGCAGTACTGAATGTTATTGTATGCGACAACAACCCTAAACAGCTCAGCACTCCTGTTAACGCTTGAGATAGCGAACTAAAGAGTTATCAAACTGAACACCAGTGATCATTCAGATGAAAAACTGAAGCGTCTGGAATAACAACCATTAAAATGCGATGAATGACTCCTTTAGAAAAATTCCATTTACGCGCAAATGCAACTACAACATACACCAGTTCCCAAACAAGGCAGCAACATAAAATACCATGTCAAAGAGAGTATCAATGCGCAAATAGGTCGCCAAGTATAAACTTCCAAACAGAGTAATACTATTACGAAAGCAAATATGGGCTAGTGATGTTACGAACGAAACCACCATTGAGGAATAATTTCCGAACAAAAAAAGAGGAACAATACAGAAAACATAACAGCAGGAATTGAAAGCAATCATAACTGCATCAAAAAGTCGGTCTTCTCCAGACTACGGGAGCCTTGTGCGTTTTCATGGGTCTAGAGCATAGACGCCATCTACTATTCCTAAGTAACAATGCTACTCAGCGAAGGATACATTAGAAAATTTGTTGTGCGGAGCTGTTGTGTCCTGTGAAAATCGAGACCTGTACCTGTCCTGTCCTTGAGCTCTGTCTGCAACCTTGCACACAGCGTGAACGCTTTACGTCATACCTCCATTTCATGCATTAGTCACCCAGAACCACAAGCACGCGTGTGGAAAGGTGTCTGGTTATGAAGATTTTCAATTCAGGCAAACTGATAAAACGGCTCGGGTGCGTTAGCTGGCTCGTGAGTAGCGTTTCCTTGTGGCTCAAATTTCGAAATAGCCGCACGTGGCTGAACAGCCGTGCGGGCACGAACTGGCCACCGTACTGAGGATGGTGCACTGTGCGTTTTTCTCGAAAACATGCACTCTCCGTCAGTGTGTGCTGTCCAGCATACTGGCACCGTTCCTCTGGCCGGCGCAACTTTTATCACAGCTGTACATGCGTCAGACATACAGGCGGACAGTCCTTCAATGGCGCAGGGCTTCGACATGCTTTTTACTCTTCTAGAATAATCTCTATACCGGCGAAGAACATTTCAGGGCTTCACGCTGTTGTTTGTTGTGTTTTTCTTTATTTTAGTGATGCTGCCTTTTAAACCAAAGCACTTCTGCACATGTCACGAATCTTCCCGGAGAACACTCGGACAGAAAGAATAGACTGGTTGCTGGTCCGAAAGACGCGTTTCGATCCCGGCCGCGGCGGTCGAATTTCGATGGAGGCATAATTCTAGAGGCCCCTGTGCTATGCGACGTCAGTGCACGTTAAAGAATCTCAGGTGGTCGAAATTTCCGGAGCCCTTCAGTACGCAGTCTCTCATAGCATGAGTCACTATGGGACGTTAAACTCTCATAAAGTCATAAACCCAGAGACAGGCATTTAATACACCATACGTGAAACACACATTAGCACACAAAGTCAAATAACAAACTAACATAAAACACAGACGATACATACACACGACCCGGGAACACTGCTACCAGCGTCTACTACTAGCGTTCTACTGTTAACGGTAGGCGTTCGTGCTCACGGTTGGTTCGGGGCGCATGCGGCGTTCTATGGGTCCAGTAGCCAGCGTCGAGATGGCGTTCGACGTGCTTCGGCTGGCGTCGCTGCTGGCGTCGTAGAGGCTCCCGGTCCAAGCGCCCGTGGAGGTGAGGCCAATGTTGTTGGCGTCGGGGGCACCACCCGGATGGGTGGCGACAGCGCTGGAGACACCCCTGGCCGTAGCAAGTGGTAGCGTCCTCAGATAACTCCTCGGAACGGGCTCGGGAATGGCAGAAAGTCCATGATGACAAGCCGTAGAACGCGAGCTCACCGGAGCAGTAGCCGGCGTCACTCTGTTTAAACCGAAGCGTCCCTGACCCGCCGGAGCCTCGCTTTTCTGTTCTCCCCCCCCGTGGCTCGCTCACCCTCGCCCTTTTATAGCCTCGGCGTTAGTCCACGTGAGCCTTGTCGTCGTCCTCTTCTTCTGCTCTCCACCAATCATCTCTTTCCACCTCACCGAATGCTTCTTCATCTTTATTCTCCCGTTAATTCACGTCATCCTTATCGCCAACCTCATCGTCTTCTTGAAACCTTATTCCTTCATAATTTTATTTTAGATTCCCTATTATATGTGACAACACTGCATTTTTTTCGGTGGGGGGGGGGGGGGGGTTGGGAGGTAGGGACCCCAGTCGGCTCTGTCTTCGTTGCTGGTCGTTGCATTGGGATTCGTATCTTTCAGTCGAACCACAGAGAAAGCACACGTGCATAGCGTCAATGGTTCTGGATGGATTATAAGCCCATATCACGGTGAGTCCTGTGCAGACCCTAGTGCCCCCCCCCCCCCCCCCCCTTCCCGGTTACAATTTATACTTTCGTACTTGTTCGCTTGTCTGTGATTCGGGAACCAGTTCCGGAGCGGCATTCAATGAGGTGTGGGGTCTCTCCTACGCATGCGTCTTTGGTTGTGTGTTGAGGTTGTCCTTCCGGGAAAAGCCCTTTCTGCAGCTAGGACACACAAATGACGAAGACGTGCCAACAGTAGAATGTTTCCCTACGAAGTGGCGCTTGAGGCTACAGTCTCGAGTGCAGCGAAGCTCGCAGTCGCCGCACACTTAGGGATTCTCCCCTGAGTGGTCCCTCTCGTGGTTGACGAGATGCTGTCGATGTATGGAGATTTTCCCGCAGTCGTCGTACAGTAAAGGCCGCTTGCCCATGCGGGTCAGTGTGTGCATGTAGAAGTGCCCTCTGGCATTGAAAGAGAAAAGCAGGAATAGAATTGACACACTGAGCAAGACAACCTCATCGTTGGCTCAGAGGAGGAAGAGCGAAATCAATCCTTCGTGCAAACATCACATGAGACAGTTCACCTATTTGTACCAGCGTTAAAATGGCTGCGAAAGAAGGGTATTGCAGCCAGTTGGAGCAGAGGCCACTGCCATGATGCAGCATTATGAAGCTTTGATCAGCGCTTAAAAACGCATTCCTCTTATATTACATAATATATTACATAAAATTACAAAGTAAGATACATAAATGCCCTGATGCTTAGAAACCAATAAAATATGTCGCGCGCTCAATTTCAGTGCCGAATACTTCGCAGCGATTGGGAAAGCGAACAAGGGAACACACTGTTCACCGATTTGCTTTCATGTGCCGCGGCGCTAGAGGTTCCCCTGTATGTAGGAAGCGGGCTCTTCTTTACCATTTTTTTCTTGTTGGACCTCCCATTACTCCCTTTGATGCGTTCACGTAACGACGCGAACTCTCGCAGAAGTAGTAAACGCAAATTGAATCACTAGTTCCTCTTGAAAGAAGAGAAAAAGTATGACAGTTTCGTCGTTGAATCTGAAGACGTGCTATGATATTTAACGGAGTATTTGACTCTTGAACGAACAGGAGACCAAGTTATCACACTCCTCCCCTGCTTAGAAAAGCGAAATGCTTGAAAACGCTTGGTACCGGGGGTGTATTTATATGAAGCCTGTGCCAAAGAACGCCAAACTTTTTCTGGTGTTCGTTTCTGTCTCGTAACCACTGCTGATGACCTATACGAAAAATAAATACCAAAGCCCAGTGCCCAGTTTAACTTCGGCTTACTTGTTATCGGTGGAGTAAGGGCAGAAGGTGCAGCGGTGCTTTCCGGGAAGCCGTGGCCGATGCTCGCTCAGCCGGTGCTCCTTCAGACCTTCTTTTTTAGAGAACAGGCCACCGCATGTGTTGCGGGGGAGCCCCGTAGGTGAACCGGGTGAACTGTTTCCGTGCTCTAAGAGAGAACGGACTAAAATACGAAGCTCTAAGAGAATTCTGGTGTGGGCTAGTTGGTGCATACTACGACACAGATTGACACAGCGCAACAGAACGAGGACGAGAAAAAACACGAAAACACAAAACGGGCGCTCACTGCCAACATTTATTGTGTCATAAAAACCAGTACAATTTATACCATTCACGTGGACCACGTCATACACTGTCAGCCAGTGGAAACTGCGAAAAATCGCCTCACACTCTGGCGATCATTACGCAGCGAAAAGGCACTCATGGCACGTGCAAACAGTAACATGCAAAAGCATTACTAAAGTAATATTAAACGGACCACAGATAAAAGAGAATCGCGCTTGTGCCTCTGCCATTAACATCGGCGGTGCCAGTGGCAGTAACGAGTAAAATGAACGCGACGATGACAGGTGAAATGGCGATGAAAAGGGGGTGTACAATCAGGGTATGAATAAAAAAGAATGAGAACTTTATAGGCAATAGGCACAGTCAGGAGGCTAAAAGGGAAAATGAAAAAGAAACCGACGCCAACAAATAACACGGCAGAAAGTTAAAATCGTACATAACACTAACACCAGAGAAACATTTTAGACGTTACAAACACCATTAAAGCCTTTAAAAAACACAAAGGTGAAATGATCCGCTTAAGGCCAACAAACAACACGGCAAAATAACTAAGAGAAAATAAAAACAATGAGGTGAGATGTGAAAAAAAACCTTTTCTAGGGTGTCTAGGTGTGGTTAAAAAGCAAGGTTAAACATTCTCATTGTAAAAAGTACGTAAGGACAACTCAGCAGTCCCAAACTTCGTTTTCATCGCTGGCAGCTAGAACGCGAACCTCGGGCTTAGCCTGCTGCATCCAGCTGGCTGTCTTGTACTGGTGGGAAATGATTGCAGTGTTTGTCGCTCGCCGTGACCAGTCAATAAATCCACTCTTAAGTTGGTGGAGGTGCGACGATAATCACCTTGAACGCCGCACTGGAATCCGCAGTAGCAAGGTTTCCGTTCCTAAAGCGGAGACGAGCTGCCAGCCCACAGCCCCGCTTCCACCTGTCACATGTTCTAGCGCCTGACCTCAAGAAGACTCCGCTATCTCCAGTGGCATCTGCGGCCACGATGTGGAGGACCGGGTTTCAGGCTCCGAATGCATGAGCCGGCACAACAATTGGGATGAGGCCAGCTATTACGGTTGGGTGACTCACGTCGTAATTCATATAGGGCGGTGACTGCCTGCCTTGATGAGACGTATTTCCTTACCACTTCCAGCACCTAGCTGCATATTCAGAGACTGATGACCATTCCGTTGGCTTTCTGCATTGTAATTCTACCCTCACCGCTCTGCTCTGCTTGTCTAACGCATGATCATGCATTCCGGCTCATCTCCAGAGTGACTCAGCAAGGCAATGTGATCAACGAAGCTCAGATTACTAAGTCAATCTCCACTGACTCTTCTAGTCAACTGTTCCAAACACAGCTTTCTGTATGCCGTGTGTAACCAGGCGGTGATTAGAATAAGCGACGTCGTGTCACCTTGCCTGATACCCGTCCTTATTGAAATTTTATGGCTGAATTTGCGGAGCAATATAGTAGCAAAGCAGTCATTTTAATTATATTCTAGTCGATACTTCCCTACTAAAATTTTAATGCTGCTTATATGATGGAATATGGTGGCTGTGGCGTTTCAAGTCGGATGACCGTAAATGCCCCTGTACAGAGCGTAAGATTGAAAAGGAGCGCTCCGGAAAAGTAAAAATACACTACTCTGTCGCTTTAATTTCCTTCACGTACAAAAGATTTTTACATTCGTGTAGGCACTTTTATGGGTTGAACGGCAAGAAACATCAGCTCTCGAACAAGAAACCAAGACGTTATATAACGTGAGAGTATCAATTAGCAAAAAAAGCTTGAAGAATCAATTTTCGAACAAAGTAACGCTACTACAAAACCAAACTTGAGAAAGCCAAGTTACGAAGAACGAAAGCACCATTATGAATTTTTTTCCCAAGATGAAAACAGCAAGAAAACGGCGAACAGAGCGTAATGAATTTAGAGCAACGGGAACTGTATCAACTCGGCAGCCTTCTGCGGACTACAGAACCTGGCGCGCTCTGGAATCCAGTGCACAGACACCATCCCGTGGATTTCAAGTCAGTCGTGTAAGTTGTATTGGGGTTCGTATTTCACAGTTGAACCGTGGCGGAAGCGCACGTGCATGACGTCATTGATTCTGGATGGTATATCACTCCATATTCATGGATGGCATATAAGGCTGCACATTCCAATTTTGAATTTCTTCGATTGGTTGTGGTTCCGGAACTTGTTCCGGAGCTGCGTGCCATGTGGTGTGGCGTCTCTCCTACAGATGAGTCTTGAGGTGTGTATTAAGGTTGTGCTTCCGGGAAAAACCCTTTCTGCAGTGCGGACAAACAAATGACGAAAAGCAGCTACCAGTAGAGTGCTGCTCCTTGCAGTGACGCTTCCGGTCGGAAGCTCTGCCGAAGCGAACCGAGCAGTAGCCGCACTCGTATGGTTTCTCCCCTGAGTGGACCAGCTGGTGCACGACGAGGTTCTTTCGCTCTGTGAAGCTTTTCCCGCATTCGTCGCACAGGTGAGGCCGCCTGCCCGTGTGGGTCATTGTGTGCCTGATGAAATTATACCTGGGAAAAGAAGGCAACATAAGGAAAAGGATTGACACACTGAGCAAGACAGCCTCACCGCCGGCTGAGGGGACGAAGAGCGAAATAATGATTCCATTACAAAAACACCACATGAGACAGTTCACATAGATGTACTGGCGTTTACATGGCTGCGAAAGAAGCGTATTGCTGCCTGTTGAAGCAGAGACAACAGTCATGATGCAGCATTATCAATCTTTGATCAGCGCTCCAAAATGCATTTCACCTATTTTACATTATATATGAGATAAAATAAGAAAATATGATACATGCATTGACGCTTTCAAACAGCCGAATTATGTGCCGCCCTCAATTTTAATGCAGACCGCTGGACTCAGCAGCGACAGGTAATGTGAACAAGGGAACGCACTATTCGCCGAATGGATGGAATGTTGGATGGATGGTTGGATAAGGCTGAACCCTTTAAATTGGGCGTTGGTTCAAGCCACCTAGCCATGAGTTGTGAAAGTTTACTCTCGTTTTGATTTTAGCCAGATAATCTTAACTTATTACTGCTAATCGCTTAAAATCTTCTTTCCCTTTACTGTCCTAAAACCGCAATGCATTGGATAAATCAGCCCCGCTGTTTCCACTGTAGGGTGAAGCTTTTTACAGAGAAGTATCAAGTGTTGAGCCGTTTCCTCCTCCTCTCCGCATGCATCGCTTTCATATGCAGGGACGCTAGTGGTGCCCCCCTCTTTAGGAAGTGGGCGCTACTACACAGACTCTTTCTTTCCGGATCTCCCCATTAATACAGGTCGATTCGTCTCCGTAACGACGTGAACTGTCGCGGAAGCAAAAACGCTCTTTCAATCACTAGTTCCTTTTGCAAGAATAGACAAGCTGTATATGACCGCTTCGCCGTAAAATACGAAGACATGCAATCAGATTTAACTGCGCATTTAAATCTTGACTGAAAGGAAAACCTAGCTATCACACTAATCATCCTACTTTGATTAGCGAAATGCCTGCAAACGACTCGTACTGAGCCTGTTTATATAGGTAGGCGTGTGCTAATGAGCGCAAAACATTAGCTGATGTTCGCTTCAGTCTAACGCTGCCACTGTTCGTGTCCTGTGCGAAAAATAAATAGCAAACCGCAATGCAGTGCCAAACCTCGGCTTACCTGTGATCGGTGGAGTAAGGGCACAAGGAGCAGCTGCGCTTTCCTCGCAGCCTCACCGGATTCTCGCTCAGCCGCTGCTCTTCCAAAGCTTGCCTTTCAGAAAAGAGGCCACCGCTCGTATCGCCGGGGAACACAGTGGGTGAAGCGGGTGAACTGTTTCCATTCTCGGAGAGCGAACGAACTCGAGTAAGAAGATCCAATGGACGAGGAATATGTAACTGCTTTTGCATCACAGCCTGCACTCTTAATGGCCAATCAACACAGGCGGACGAAGCCCGACAGAATGCGCACAACTGAGGTCGCCACGGACGCATTCCCCTTTTTATGCCTTGTAATGTTGTCTTTATCATGTTACTACCAAAATTGCGCACGTGTAGCAGAAAAAATAACAGTACGTTGTCAAGCGCTTTACCATATCTGTAGTTTTAAATTTCTTACGGTTGTGTTTGCGATTTTCAGTAAACAATTCTTTCAAGGCATGAACATTTTGTGTTGTCACATATCATGTTACAACACAAAATGGCGTCATGAAAATGACGTCCCTCGCAGTAACAGCTCCGCTCTTCAAGTTATACTGGAAGTTAAACTAAAATAAGAGCGCTGCTGCTTGCACAATGTTTAATCTTTTATCTGCCGATATCATTTTTTGTAATGACTATGACAAGTGAGATATGCGATCAAGCCGGCTGGCTGTTTGGATCCGGATACCGCTTTAAAATTACAATTGTAAAAAAAATATGGGTACGACTCAGCACTTCCGTCCATCGTCGTCATCGCTGGTGGCCAGAGCGCGAGTGTCGACTGAGTCTGCTGCCTCCGGCACTTCCGTCCATCGTGGTCATCGCTGGTGGCCAGAGCGCGAGTGTCGACTGAGTCTGCTGCCTCCGGCTGGCTGCGTTGTCGAGCGGGGACCTATTCCACCTTCCCCTACTGCGCCGCAGAGTTACCCTAACGCCTTCTCGCCACACCCCATTCTGGCGGCGCTGCGTCCCTCTGCCGAAGCCGGCTTGTCCGGCCCCTTCCCGGCATATGCGTAACTTTCGCCCCTGGTCCGCTCGCCACGCACTTTTGCTAGACCTGTGCAGCCGCCTGCAGCTCCATGGCTCACGTCGATTAACCACCCAATATGCATATATAGAGAATCGAGTATGCTATAAAGAACGGAGGTAGCCTAAAAACAGTGAAAAGGAAACTAGGCATAGGTAAAAACCAGATGTATGCATTAAGAGACAAGCAGGGCAATGTCATTAGCAATATGGATAAGATAGTTAACGTAGCCGAAGAGTTCTACACAGACCTGTACAGTAGCCAATGTAATCAGAGCGCTAATGAGAAAGACAGCAGTGCACAGCAATGCGTCATCCCGCCAGTAACGAAAGATGAAGTAAAGAAAGCCTTAGAAGCAATGAAAAGGGGAAAAGCAGCTGGGGAGGATCAGGTAACAGCAGATCTGTTGAAGGATGGAGGGGACATCGTGCTAGAAAAACTAGCCACCCTGTATACGCAATGCCTTATGACCTCGACTGTACCAGAAGCTTGGAAAAATGCAAACATTATCTTAATTCATAAGAAGGGAGACGCCAAGGACTTGAAAAATTACAGGCCGATCAGCTTACTATCCGTTGCCTACAAAGTATTTACTAAGGTAATCGCTAATAGAGTCAGGGCAACGTTAGACTTTAATCAACCAAAAGATCAGGCAGGCTTTCGTAAAGGATATTCCACAATAGATCATATTCACACCATCAATCAGGTGATAGAGAAATGCGCAGAATATAACCTACCTCTCTATATAGCTTTCATTGATTACGAGAAAGCATTCGACTCAGTGGAAACCTCAGCAGTCATACAGGCATTGCGTAATCAGGGTGTAGAAGAGCCTTATGTCAAAATACTGGAAGATATATATAGCAACTGCACAGCTACTATAGTCCTCCATAAAGTCAGCAATAAAATTCCAATAAGAAAGGGCGTCAGGCAAGGAGACACGATCTCGCCAATGCTGTTCACCGCATGTTTGCAGGAGGTTTTTCGAGGCCTGAATTGGGAAAAGTTGGGAATAAGAATAAATGGAGAATATCTAAATAATCTGCGATTTGCTGATGACATTGCCTTGCTGAGTCACACAGGAGGTGAACTGCAAATCATGATCAACGAGTTAGAGAGGCAGAGCAGATCGATGGGTCTAAACATTAACATGCAGAAAACCAAGGTAATGTTCAACAGCCTAGCAAGGGAACAACAGTTCACAATTGGCAGCGAGAGCCTAGAAATTGTGCCGGAATACGTCTACTTAGGGCAGGTAGTGACAGCTGATCCGGATCATGAGAGGGAGATAACTAGAAGGATAAGAATGGGGTGGAGCGCATATGGCAAATTCTCGCAGATCATGATTGGCAGTTTACCAATTTCCCTGAAGAGGAAAGTGTACAACAGCGTAATCTTACCGGTACTCACCTACGGGGCAGAAACGTGGAGGCTAACGAAAAGAGTTCAGCTTAAGTTAAGGACAACGCAGCGAGCCATGGAAAGAAAAATGATAGGTGTAACGTTAAGAGATCGGAAGCGGGCAGAGTGGGTGAGGGAACAAACACGGGTTAATGACATCCTGGTCGAAATCAAGAGAAAGAAATGGGCTTGGGCAGGGCATGTAATGCGAAGGCAGGATAACCGCTGGTCTGTAAGGGTAACGGAGTGGGTTCCAAGAGAAAGTAAGCGTAGCAGGGGGCGGCAGAAGGTTAGGTGGGCGGATGAGATTAAGAAGTTTGCAGGCAAAGGGTGGATGCAGCTGGCAAAGGATAGGGTTAATTGGAGAGACATGGGAGAGGCCTTTGCCCTGCAGTGGGTGTAGTAAGGCTGATGATGATGATGATGCATTGCTTGGGCCATACCCGGCCGACACCGCACGCCGTCGCTATTGTAGATCAACTTGGACAAGCAGACGTCGTCGGGGGAAGCCATGGAAGGCGAGGAGGAATAAGATGCAACGCGGCTCAGGCACCTGTCGGCCCTCTCGGCACCTGTCGAGTGTCTTGGCCACTGCCCCGTAGTGGGTGTGCGCCATCTTTATTTCAGGCCAACCATCCAACCAAACACCTGTCGGACAACGACGACGACCTACCCCCAGAGTATCGGGTGTAATGCGCCTGAGAACCCGATGAATAAGTGTCGCATCAATACTATGGATACGCTCGACAAAGATTTGATATCGCTCTATGAAGTGGTGTCATCGTGCTGAAATGTGGTGTCATCGCCGGAGGTTGCGTTGCGCTGGATTTCCTGTGTTCGTTTGCGAAATCGAACCGGGAGCGATAAACCAAAGTAGGATATTTGTACCCATTCTATATTTAAATGTATTAAATCAGTTTTAGTGGCCGCTACAAGCCAGGCCCGGGGATAAAAACAACCGAACACAGGAATCTTCTCATCACTCTCAGCGGCCACTCCTTTTGTGTGTTGCATAGCCTACCGAAAACACGAACGTAAAGTGCGCCGCCCCATTTTTTTCTTCTACCTTAAAGTTAAGCTAATTTTGACCTTATAAGTAGTTGAAATGTCTGCTGGTTGAATTTATGCTGCATCCAAAGAAACTCGTAGATCTTCGAGAGATTTGGATAAATGATATCCTTCGCATCTGCAATGCCTGTCTCCGTGTGTTGCTCGAACAGTTGGGAGTGCTAACCAGTGCATAGAATTTCTTCACTGCAGATTTCCGTCTGTCTCAAAAGATGGATGGAACGCGGAGTTAATGGTGCATATTTGATAAAGGCACAGGATCTTGAAATAGCGCGAGAAAGCGTTGTACGCGGCGAGAAATTTAGATGGCTGAAGCGCCTTCAATTACTTGGTGCAATATATCGGGGAAATATTCTAATACCCGGTCTATGATTCCTAGAAGCTGTGGCAAAGCACATTGATAGCAGCATTCAGCGACTGCCTAATTGTTGTTTAATTATACACAGGTCTGTAATAATGAAGTAATTACTCATTGGCATCCACCCAAGCTCAGCCTTACGGCTACAAAAGAAAGCTATACAGCTTTCTCAGAAACATCATAGTTAAAGAAAAATTCGTCCTGGTCTGGGGTTCGAAGTTGATAGAGCAACTTCTCCGGTGGTCTCTGAGCGCGACAGAAGGCGCTCAATTGTGGCCGCCACGGCCTCATTCTTGTATTTATACTTTGTAATACTGCCTGTAACCAGCTACTCCACACGTGTAATACAAAAACACGTGTAATATAATATTATTGCATGTGTAAAAAAATCCACATGTGTAATAAAAAAAGAGCAGCACATAGTCGATGTGATTTACCATATCTGTAGTTTCTAATCTTTCACAGTCGTATTTCCCCATTTTCAGTTAAAACTTTTTCAAGGCATAGGCAATTAATTTGTGTATTATTATATTGCGTTGTCTATTGCATCATGAAACCCGCGACCGCTGCTGTAATGCTTCAGCCTTTCAAGGTGCACTGTAACTAAAACTAAAATAAAATCAGTATCTTTGCACAATGTTTGAAAATTTATCTCCCCATATCAATTTTGCAATGATTACGGCAATTGATCTATGAGAAGTTGGCTGAATGTTTAGATGTCCGATATAATCGGGATACCGCTCAAAAATGCTCATTGCAAGAGCAGAGGGAGAAGTAAATGAAGAGGCCAGAAGAAGCGGTCCTATCTAGGAATTTGTTAGGCCGCCCTAACCTCCTGCAACCTCCTCTGCTACAGAAACAGCGTTACACAATTTTTGTTAGGTCATCCCACGCTTGCCATATGCAATCTGCAATTTAAATAGTCCCCGCCTGGTAATGGCCAAAGCCCCTTGTGGATATGTGCCATTTTGTGAGGGGAACAACAACAACAATAACACCAAGACCCCATCCGGTGAGTGAGTGCAGGATGTGCTCAGCTGTGTGCTGTGACTGCCGCCTTGTGCCGCTATTCTTGTCTTCGATCTTGTCTCCTCTGGACGCCCTCTTCGGTCTTCTACGGTGAGGCCGATCCCCATGTTGGGGTTTTGAACAGGTGTTGTGTTTTTCTTTTATTTTTGAACCTATACTTATTCTTAATCAATTCTTAATCTCAGAGTAATGTCTTTAGCCTCCCCGAGTGGATGTTCGGCTCTTTGTTTAGCCAGTGACATTCCAGTGGCGCTTGTACCCATTGGAGAAAGAGTTCTAACACTGAAAAGCTCTAAAATCGGTGAGGTGAGCCCTTTAGGCCGTAGGGGCATTCTGTGCTGTTCCTTGGATTTGCAGTGCGTGTCGGTGATCCTGCATTGCACATCCTTCGCGTCGTTTCCAGTTAATTCCTTCCTAACAGGGCTACTCGCATCTGCCAAAGGTGTTCTCCGCGGCGTGGACCCATTGGCCTCTCATACGGAAATTACTTGAGTACTTTCAGGACCCCGGTATTGGCGTGTTATCTGTATACCGCTGTACCAGAGATGATAATGGCTCACGTGTGCCGACAGAGTGCGTGATTGCAAATATTGCAGGATCATCGTGCCCGCCTGAGCTTAGGGGGTTTGTCTCACAGTGTACTGCGTCGGCCCGCCCGCTAAAACCTCGTCCTTTGCAATGCAGAAACTGCCGGCGCTTTGGTCACAGGAGCAAAGCTTGCAGATCTGCGACGCGTTGTCGACTATGCGGGGACAACCATTCTGCAGAGCTTTGCACATCTAGGGGCCCAGTTGGGGACTCTTCGGCAGTGTTCACCCGACTGATAATGCTGGCTGTCCTAAACGATGTTATGAGCCGAATGGTCCGGACATCATCCAGCAGAGTAGATGCATTAGAGCAATTGCATGCCTATGCACAATTAGGCCGCAAAAGGCACTCTTATGCGGGACTTCCCAGGTCATCTGAGTCGGAGGGACAGCCTTTCTGACTAATTATGTGGTCTCAGTTGTCGAGAACGTGCATGCAGGCGTTGTGGGTCATATGCGGTCTACCTTCATTGAAGCTCTCTCCCAAGTTGTTTCCAGTCAGTTTGCTTCATCAACTGTTCGTCTACCCGTTCCATCACGCAGTTCTTCACAGCATCTCTGGCGTCTCTCCCTTGACTCCTATTCTTGCTGCGCCCTCGTTTGTGCCTGTACATGGTGCCCGGAATACCAGCCTCTGTAATCTTTTCACTTCGAATGTTGAGATGGCAAATCCTTTCCAGAAGCGTCGAGGTCCTTACTCTCCGTCGAAGTCTGCCCTCCCGAACAACAAATGCAAGAGAGGTTCCCCCGATAAACCGCATAAAACCGATGTTTTAAAAGAGGCTGCCACAGCCTTTGTGCTTTTACAATAATCACTGCGGTGTTAAATGTACTGCAGAGGAATCGCCGTTCAGTCGCATTTTCTTTCCACGATTTACAGTACCTTGTTTCACAATTCGATCAAGACATAATTTTACTCCAAGAAACTAGTCTTGCTCTTATTAGGTCAATCTCAAAAATCTTCGGGTATTCCGAGCCGATTGCAATAGCCGGCGGGGCGCTGGCTTGTTAACATTAATTTCTTCTATAATATTACATGGGGCGCGAATTTTTAACTGTCGAGATCGCAATTCCAAAGCGTGCTCCTCTTGCCGTTGCTAATGTCTAATTTTCATAAGTGTCCACAGTTCAGTTTATTGGTGTATTGGTGCTAGCTGGCGATTTCAAGCAAAATATCAATTCGACCAGGGGGGGCGCTGCGTTCGCCGTGGTGAGCAGACGTGCTCATATCGGCTCCGTCGTTAATGCCCGCTTTGGCAGTGCTGATTAGTTTGGATTACGAAGATTTTATTACCACTATGTTTGTGAAGGTGTCCGCTATCATCCGATACCCGACTTTCCATCCAAGGTGCGTTTTTCATCGATTCATCGGACTTTTCCTGGTTCACCGCCAAGAGGAGACGCTAGGCCGAAGCGAACCCAGGACTCGCTAGGCCTAGCCAGCTGCTCTTCTGCCACAACATGGAGGGTTCCGCCGCCGCTCTGACGCACGGTTCCCAGGTTTCCCAAATGTGCGTGCAAGTAGAAGGAGAAGAAATTACGCCCGAGGAATTCCGACGCTCGCCCGGATGGCTGCACATCGGCGGGCACACGAGCCGAACACGCCTGCAAGGAACGCAGGGTGAGTCGACTTCTCGTGCCGATACTCCGAGCTCTCGACAGAAGCCTAAATTCAACAAGAACGTTAGGAGCGCAGTTATTCGGGCGGCTCGCATGCCCGCCATGCCTGTAGAAGAAATTAAGATCGTCGTGCGGCCCCGCGATGGGCTCGATATTTTCAAGGCAGGAGCTGCATGCGTGGCTAATGCCATCATGGCGGCAGCGGGAATTGAGACGGCAGACCGAGCTGAGGATATGGCGTGTCCCAATACCCAGCAGAACATTATGGTGCTCAGCACTCCGAGCGAGGAACGAGCGGAGAAGTATGCTCGAATTCAAGCTATCAACGTCCGAGGCAAAATATACGAGGTGCGCGCGTACGGAACGACCGCCCACGACACAGTCAAGGGCGTGATCAGGGGCATAGCACTCGAGGACAGCGAAGCCGAAATAATGCAGCAGATTGTTACCAAGTACAACCCCCTCGCCGCAGGGGCGAAGCGTATCGGAAACACGACGACAGTAATCGTAGTGTTCAACGGTATCAAGGTTCCCAAGTATGTGCGTTACGGATCCACGCTCTACCCGTGCAGTCTCTACAGGATGCAAATAGAAGTTTGCAAGGTATGCGGCAAGGTCGGCCACAGGCGCGACGTGTGCCCCACACCGGACGTTCGCGTTTGCCTTGCCTGCGGTGTTTCTAATCCAAGAGAGGGCCACAAGTGTGTCCCCAAGTGCAAGCTCTGCGGCGAAGAACACCCCACCGGGGATCGCCTCTGCAGAGCCAAATACAAGGTTCCATACGTCGTACGGCGACGGCGATGGGAACGCCGTAACGCCGAAGAAGAGCAAAAGCAAGCACTCGAATCAAGCTCGTTTCCACGCCTCGGACGCTCCCGCTCGCGCAGTGCGTCCCGTAGTGGATCCCGCAGCGCGTCGCGCAGCGCGTCGCGCCATGCCTCACGCCACGCTTCCCGTCATGCCTCGCGCAGCGCATCCCGCGGCCGTGACTCATCTGACGGGAACAGCTTCGGCGTTCAGAGATCGCGCTCCCGTGACAGAGTCAGCTGGGCCGACGCCGCAGAGGGCGGAGTTAAAAGCAGCAGCGCTAGCTCCAGCAGCGCCACTAGTGGCCGAACCACGCCGAGCAGCTGGCAGGCGTGGATTACCAGCCCCTACTACAAGGAACTCGAACAACTCCGCGCAACCAACGCGACGCTGGTAGAAACCACGCGCCGGCTCGCCCAAGAACTAGCCGAGGCCAAGAAAGAACTCCAAGCACAGCGAGCCCAGCCAGCCACTGTCCCAGCTCAGTCATCCGAGACACGTACACCCGCCGTTATCACCGAGCAGAAAACCGACACGCCATCACACCAAGGCACACAATCAATGGATACAACCCAAGACGAGCCCCAGCCGGAGCAGACCACTGACCCAACCCCCAAGAAACGAGCACGCACCTCATCACGACAGTACAAGGACCTGACCCAATTGGAAACTCAGCTCGAAGCAAAAATCGAAGCGTTCGCCAACACCTACGCCAGCACGGCTGCCGTCACCGACCAACGCCTGGCGCGGCTGGAGGAGCTGATCACCACGTCCTTCTGCACCATACAAGAGCGTTTCGCCTTCATTTAACAGACCCTTAAGCCCATAGTACGCAGCCCCACCTTTGTGGCGCAATTCTACAACCACCCATACCTTCAAGAAGAGACGCAAGCCCCAACTCCGACACAATCTTGTCCCAGCCTCAAGCCACAATAGGATCGCTACCGGGCCTTACGGTCTGGCAGTGGAACTGCAACAGTTACAACAGCAAGAGAGCAGTGCTGCAACAACACATCACCACAGTAACCAAGAAACCCGACATCATCCTGCTGCAAGAAACGGCGACGGTGACCCCCACCCTCCCTGGGTATCGCGCTCATGTTAGCCCGGCGGAGGGACGGGGCGTCTGCACGTTCGTCCGCAAAGGGCTCACGTTCATCGAGCACCAACTCAAACACGGCCGCAGCAGGGTGGAATATACCTTCACCGAAATCATCCCAAACAAACAACGGAAAGGCAGCCTGTTCATCGCCAACATCTACAGTAACCCCAAGCACCAAACACAGAAATTCAAGACCCTACTACACACAGCCAGCACCCAAGCCAAAGACAACACGTTGCTGATCGGAGGGGACTTCAACGCCGCCCATCGAGCGTGGGGTTACGTGAAGGATACGGCCAAGGCACGGGACCTATTACAAGATATCCTGGACCACAACTGTGCCCTGATCACGGACCCCGCTCATCCCACCCGCATCGGCAACTCCGTAGCACGAGACACCACACCAGACCTTACGTTCATCAAGAACGACCACACGGGCAAAGTAACGTGGCACAACACCGGCGTCGACCTAGGCAGCGACCACTACATCCTCGAAATTACGATACCGGACCAATTCCGGGGCAACACCATTATGCACAAGTGGACGGACTGGGACGGCTTCCGTAAGGGACGTCCCACCACAGCACAAGACATCACAGACATCGAAACCTGGACGGAAGAGCTTTGCGATGCTGTGCACTCGGCCACCAAAACCATCGAAACGGACGAGGACGTCATCGCCATGGATAGCCGCCTGGCCCATCTGTTCGAGGCCAAACGTTCGATACAGGCGCGCTGGAAGCGGCAACGGTGGAATCGCAAATTGAGAAAGAAGGTAGCCGACTTAAACAGGGCCATTGAACACCACTGCAAGGTCCTGTGCCGTCAGCAATGGAACGAAATCTGCAACCGAGCTGACAGGCAACTGCATCGCGGTTGCACCTGGAATCTATTTCGGCACCTCCTAAACGAAACCAAGACCAAGTCACACCAGCGCGACCGCCTCGCCCGCCTCCTGCACACCACCACACAACAACAAGGAAAAGACGCCGTTATCAAGAGCCTGGAAGCCAAGTATCTGCCGGACACGCCAACGGAAATCCACCCGCCGTACGGGGGGCTGCCCAACGCGTGGCTCGACCGAGACATTACCGTGTCAGAGGTATGAGTAGCGCTGCACGAGCTCAACACCCGCCCAGCAGCCGGCCCCGATCTCGTTACCAACAAGATGCTACGAAACCTCGACAATGCATCGATCGAGGCACTAACCCGTTACTTCAACGAATGCTGGCGTTCGGGCAAGCTCCCCGGACAGTGGAAAACGGCAAGAACAATCCTGATCCCGAAACCGGGCAAACCACCGGACATCGGCAACCTGCGTCCCATCTCGCTTACATCCTGCGTGGGCAAGGTGCTGGAGCACGTGGTGGCCAACCGGTGGCAGGAATACCTGGAGAAGGAAGGCCTCTATCCGGACACGATGATCGGCTTCCGACACAGACTCAGCACACAAGACGCCATGCTACAACTAAAACAAGAAATCATCGACAAGACACAAGACAGCAAAGTAATTCTGGGGCTCGATCTACAAAGCGCATTCGACAAAGTCAAACACTCAGCCATATTAGCACAAGTATCACGACTCAACATGGGGGCAACGAGCTACAATTACATCCAAGACTTCTTGACCAACCGCACGGTGGAACTGCACGCCGGAGACCTCAGACTCCCCGAACGCAAGCTCGGTAGCACGGGTACCCCGCAGGGTTCGGTCATCTCGCCGTTGCTCTTCAACCTCGTTATGATCGGGGTAGCGAGGGCAGTAGCGGGGACCGGCGTCCGGCATACGATCTACGCCGACGACATTACCCTGTGGGCGGCCGGCGGCACCGACGCCAGCATCGAGCAACAGCTACAAGCCGCGGTTACCGCCATCGAGCAGCACCTTGACGGCACCGGCCTAGTGTGCTCGCCCGCCAAATCCGAGCTGTTCGTCCTCACACCATTACGACCGGGACGGAAACGCGCTCCCCCTCGGGAGTGCGATCACATCAAGATCATGACCGCATCGGGGCAACGCATCCCCGAAGTTCCCAAGATCAGAGTCCTGGGCCTGCTGCTAAGCAAGAGCGGCCGCAACGACGAGACCATCAACAAACTTACCACCAAGGCAATGGACGCCATCCGGCTCATACACCGAGTCTCGACACGACGGGCGGGCATGCGTGAAGACAGTCTCGTGCGCCTCGTCCAGTCGTTCGTGATCAGTCACATCGCCTACGTTGCGGCCTACCTCAACTGGCAGGTCACTGACAGGAACAAGATCAACACGCTGATCAGACGGGCTTACAAGACGGCGCTGGGCTTAACGGAGACCACGAGTACGGCTCGGCTCCTGCAGCTCGGCGTCCATAACACCCTAGAAGAAATAGCCGAGGCGCAGCTCACCGCGCAAATGGAGCGCCTCTCTACCACCAAGACGGGGCGCAGTATACTGACATCCCTGGGTTACAACCCCCGAACCCCCAGCCGGCAACCATGCGAGATCAGCGAGGAGGCGCGGGCTCACATCCATGTGGACCCCATCCCGAAGAACGTGCACCCCGAATACAACCAAGAACGGCGGCAGGCACGGGCCCAGGCCCTCATCGAGAAACACGCCCAAGACCCGCACGCCCGGTACGTGGACGCAGCGGAATACAAACGAGAAGGCTTCGCGGCAGTGGTCGTTGCGGCGGCTACCGGCACCACGACAACGGCAGCGAGCGTGCGGTGCACGGACGCCACAGAGGCCGAGGAGGTTGCCATCGCTCTGGCGATCTCCGAGGCCGAGTGTCACACCGTGCTCAGTGACTCGAGGAACGCCGTGCGCAACTTTGCCAAGGGGCGAGTGAGCGCGCCGGCGGCCGCCATCATCGGCAAGCTCCAGCCCCAAGACCGCCGCAGCACCATCCGTCTCAAGTGGTTCCCGGCGCACGCGGGCGAGTGTGCATCCTCGCCGAACCACAACGCGACGGCCCATTCGGCGGCGCGAGCGCTTACCCTCCGCGCCCCCGAGAGTGACCGTTCCGTGTGGTGGTTCGAAACCATGGACCGCGTAACCAGTTATGGCGAAGTTACCATGTGTTACCGCCTAGCTCGACGGACAATGCCGCCTCCCCACCCGGCACTCATTCGGGAGGAGGCCGTCATCCTAAGACAGATACAGACCGGGTCACTCCTCGCCCCGGCAGTGCTACACGTACTTCACCCAGAACTCTATCCGAGCGATGTGTGCAATGTTTGTGCAGCTGGTCCGGCGGACCAATGGCACATCATGTGGGACTGTGCCAGGTTCCCGACCGAGGCTACCTCCAGGATATACCCGCCCGAACTTCAAAGTGCAGTGCAGTCTGCAGACAAGGACATTCAACTATGGGCCGTCCAGCAGGCCCGGGGTGCGCTCGAAAAGCACAAGCCTCACGACCCACCACAAACGGGCCGAACGGGGGTAGTGCAGAGGAGGGCATAACCCCGGGTCGACGCTTGGCCAACGTCACGACGCGTCAAACCGTCGGTTGCCGGCATTTTCAATAAAGTTTTTCCTACCTACCTACCTATCAATTCGACCAGATAGCGCAGTGTTTCTCTGCGCTTTCAAGCGCGGTTGGTAATTCCGTTCGACCTACCCCTCCCTCCCCGTCCTCGAAGACTACATTGCGGTTACACCCTCTGAATTTTCCATAGTTTCTGGCCTCAAACCTGCAGCTCCTGTATGCGACGGTGTCGGTATCAGTATGTTAAGTCTTTTGTGCAAGACTTTACCTGCGATGTATTGCATGTTGTTAATATGCCGCTTGAGAAAGCTGGCTCCCTCCGGAATAGAAACTGCGAAAATATCCCTACTTCTCAAAGATCCCAAGAAGGGTTTTGCAATGAATAACATTCGGCCGATCGCCCTCGTGTCCAATTTAGTAAAACTTCTGAACGGATTGTTCACAGCCATCTGACAAGTCACTTTATTGCATTACAAGCCTTCAGTGCTTCTCAGATAATGTTTCGTCGTGGGTGCTCGATCTGGTCTGCTCATTTGGATTTGGAAAGCAGAATTAGGGTTGCAATGGAGAAGAAAGAGGTTGCGGCTTTAGTCACTTTGAATATCGCCAAGGCATATGAGAGCGTACAGCATTCAATTCTCTTGAACAAGCTTGACGCGGCCGCCTTATTACACAATTCCATGGGTGCAAGAATTAATAAATTAGAGACGTTTCTTCTGTTACAACAGTTTGTTTACTTCCGAAACCTTCTCTCGGACCAGTTGTGTGCATCAGGGATCGGTCCTGTCAACTATACTTTTTAACATACTCATGCCTGACATACATATTCAGGGTGACCTGAAAGTGTATGTGTATGCGGAAAGCATAGTCTTTTTCTTTTCTGCTAGAGATATTCATTCACTCTATAGGTTGCAGAAAGCCTACGTCAATGCCCTGGAAGTTTGGATGTGTAAGTCACATTGAATTCTCGAAGTGAACAAATCTTCCGTTCTCGGTTTTCGTCCAACGTCCCCTCTTTATATCTTCATTCTGTATCGTGGCGACCAATAATCCCACAAATTGAGTCCTTAAAATACCTAGGTGTGATAAACGACTCTAATCCAGATTGGTGACCTGATATAAAAAGTATAGTCCTCAAAGGTGAGTGAGCTCTCTTTCGCCTGGCGCGGATCAGCAATAAGAAATTTGGTATGCGCAGAGACACTCCCTTATTTCTCTATGAGACTTGCGTATGACCAATATTGGAGTTCCGTTGTGTTCTGTTCTCCGCTTGTCCTGGATACAAAATTCAACCTCTGGTGCTTTTAGAGAGACGCGGCCTACGGTGTTGTCTGGGTTTGCCAAAATCAGATGCAAATTGTGTCCTCTTTCTAGAAGCCCGCGTACGGGACTTGAACTCACGCTTTCAGCTTCTCACAGTGCGCACCTTCTTACGGGGATATTAACCTTTGCCTGAAGTGGCTCCTTCAATTTTTGACAAAACCAGCTTTGTCTCTACATAAAAATTGGCCCCTCTACAAACTCCCTCAATTGTGTTTAGAGAGCACCTGTTGTCTAGAATTTTGTTCTCGCTTATGTCCGTGCAATGCGTTAGCAATGTGCCAGTCGCACCTGCTGTTTGCTTCAGCCATACGCTGCCGCTTTACGTAAAGAACTTCTCTGCCAATGTGCTAAATGGTCTTCTGGAAGAATATCTGCTCCAGTACACGAGCCACGCAGCTGTTTTCACAGACGCATCTCAACATGTTGAAAAAGCAACAGAAGGTGTTTATTTCCAAGCACTAGATTGGTGTTATTCTATCCGGGTCAACGACTATACACCAATTTTTGTTCCTAATTTTTTTCTGTTGGTTTTTCTTTCAAAAAGTTCCCCGCAATAGTTCTCATGTGATCATTTTCTCGGACTGTCTCCAAATTTTTGCAGCGCTTTAAAGCTCGTCGACTAGTCTCTTGTACAGATCCCTAATGTACTTCATGGCCCTTCATCTGAAAGTAGGGCGTTTTGATTGGGCTGCAAGGCACTGTGTCCTTACTTCAGATTCGATGGCTGATTTGTTATAAAAATCCTTTTCGATTATTTTTCCTATGCTGATTTCTTATGAAAATCAGCCATCAATGGGCCTTTTGCGCATGCCATCCCAAACCTTATCCTTCTGACCACGACCCGTTATCAACGTTTCCAACAGCACAAGAGCCTGAGCCATGTGCCCTTTCTTACTACAGCGGATTTCGAAGCCTTAAAATTCGCGCGCAACATACGTTCATGCGCATCAAGGCAATATTAGGTTTTCATTACGGTAGTGCGCTGCAGGATTCCTCGCCTCAGTGTTTATTTATGCAGTTCTGAGTTCACTCCGTACAATCTACGTGCATCAGGAGGGAACGTTGCAACGATAAATCATTTCATCCTCTTCTGCCGGTAGTTTGCAAGCCAGAGAATTAACTTTTTGTAAATTCCTGTAGATCAATTAGGGCTGCCGTTTTAATTCTTCCCATCCTCCGCTCCTTCACTGACACCATGAGAGGGCATGCCCTTAAACAGGTGTGTGAGCTTTTTCACAGGTATATTATCGAAACACGGAGATTTTTGTGCTAACTTCTCGTTGCGTTTACTTTTCTCTAAAAGTTGTTTTATTTCTCATTAATGCTTTAAAATTCAGTTATTAAAACCTCACCACTTTGATTCTTCGATGTTCATTCTGATTTCCTCAAGATTCCTCAAAATTCTTGATTTTTTTTCTGTCGCATTTTTCATCTATTATTATTTTTGAGCCGCTTAAGATAAATATTCATGAGTTTTCTCCCGTGTGTGCCCTCGCTTTTGATGCAACAACAGCTCCCGCGCTCCGTTGTCATCGCTTATGGATAGAGCGCGAGCCTCGGGCTGGACCTACTGCATCCAGCTGGCTGTCTTGTCTTGATGGCAAATGATTGCAGCTTGTGTCGCTCGCCGTGACCAGTCAATAAATCTACTTTTAAGCTGGTGGAGGGGCCACGATCCTCACCTCCGACGCTGCCCTTGAAATCCGCAGTCGCGGGGATTCCGTTCCCATGGCGGAGACAAGCCAGCAGCCCCAAGCCGCGCTTCAATCTGTCAGCTGCTCTTTCCAGTTACGTCAACAAGACCTCGCTATCTTCAGTGGCATCTGCGACCAAGATTTGGAGGACAGGCTTTCAGGCTCCGAACGCAGAGCAGGCACAACAAGTGGGATAATGCCAGTTTTTTCGCTTTCAATATTCAGATCGCGTTTCAGATAGGGAAGTGACTACCGGCTCTATGTAGACGTATTCCATTACCCCTTCCAGAACCTCTGTATATGCTGTAAACTGCTGCTCTCTTCTAGGACTAGTCAACATTTCGTTGGTTTTGTGCTTATTTTTATTTTAAGACTCAATTCTGTGCTCTGGTAGTTTAACGCATTGATCTTACCTTCCAGTTCATCTCGAGAGTGAGTTAGCAAGGCAATGTCATCAGCAAAGCTCAGATTAAAAAGTCATTATCCATTGGCTCTTATCGTCAACTGTTCCAAATCCAGCCCTCTGACTGCCTTGCGTAAACAGGCGGTGATTAGAATTGGCGAGACTGTGTCTCTCCGCCTGGTAACTGACCTTATTGGAATTTATTGGTGACTTTACGGACCACAGTGGTAGGTAATAAGCCTTTATAGATATGATCTAATAGACAATTTTGTACTAGAACTTTACTTCGGCTTAAGTGGTGTCATATGGTGGCTGCGACGTTCCAAGTTAGATGACCGTAAATGCCCCTGTGCACAGCGGAAGACTGAAGGGGAGCGTTCCGGAAAAGAAAAAAATGTATTCTGGTATCGCTTTCATCGCTTTCACGTGCAAAAGAGATTTTTACAATAGTGTACACACTTTCATACATGCTAAAAAAATATTTTGCAGAATTCAAGACTTAATTTTACAATAACACCTTCGGTTCAACGTACGCAAAGGTACCGATATAATGATCTTGATGATGCTGACAGGCTGCCCAGTTTGCAGCGGGTGGTTACGCTTACTGGGTATATGGCGTTAGAATATGACGACGTCATAAAAAAAAACTGAAAGGTATCACACACCACCATTCACATTTTGGTACATATGTAGCCACCGCTCCACGCTACCCTGAGTCGCCGGACCGCCTAGCCGAACACCCGAAGAAAAGTGAAGAAAAGGCTACAACTCCTCTGTGGCGATGTTACACAATTTTAGGACGGCTGCAGTCCACTGAGGGTGTTGTCATGCCGAGGGGGTGTTTTAAAGAACCGTTCTAATGCACGAACATTGCTTGGCTTGTTGATCGAAAAACGCTACTTACTCAGAGAGCCGTAGTAGGCACGCGTGCCAGCAATATGGCACGGGAATGATGTCATCACCTCTCCAAATGCTCCTTTGCCGCCCAAACAAGACAGGGAGATTCTCCTCTTAGCACTGTGGTATGAGACTCCACCTCTGAAAAGGCCAATACGCCTCTCGCGATAAACGAAAAAATGTTTAGGGCACCCTTTCTGCTACCTGGTGCCCTATACAATGCCCTCTCTCTCGTATTACAATACAGACCAAGTAGAGCGTCTTTCGGCTCAAGTTAAAAGGGGCTGGTCCTCTCCTAAAGCATGACCCCTCCTCTTTCGCCGCAGACACTGGGTGAGATGCCACTGCCCAGCCTGGCTTGACGTGGTCATCACAAGGCAGGAGAAGATACGGAAAGGCGAGAAAGGAGACTTCAGTCAAGACGCAAGTTAAAGTACCAGTTTTACGCGACGCATGCTCAAAGCAACGCGTGCCGATATTAATTCCTCTTCCCTCTATGAAATCACCGCTACGCGAGGCACCACAATCGACATGGCTCATGAGAATGTGTCACCCACAGAGCACGAAAGTACGGATCGACCTACTACTCCGACCGCAAAGCCATTCTCCTGTCGATCAATTTGGTTTGCCGACGTCGTCGCCGGAGCCCATGGACGAGGACGATGAAGAAGGTGCAACGCGGCTCTAGCGTTGTTTACACGGAATATGGAATCCGCGCCCAAGTGACTGCGAGGGGGATAATAATAATAATAATAATAATAGTGTAGAGCGGTTTATTGGCACGATGGAAGCGCCGGCTACGAAGACCTTGGCACAGGCAATCTACGAGGCAGAGAGCCGAGAGACCAGACACAAGCGGCAGTGTTCCATCCAGCACGAGCATCCAACCGGCGGCGCGAGCGCTTCGTCGTCGTTGGCTTCGGGGCTGGGTCATCTTCTTCATTCCAAGTGCCCCGGCGGAAAGAGGGAGCCATCCTGGCGACTCAAGGAGAGGAGACTACGAGGGGGCTATAATACGGCTTCAAGCGGCGGACGTAAATGACGTCGCGGCCACGGCGGCGATGGTCCGAAGAAGGTGTCACCGGTTCGATAATTAGTTGACCGGTGACGTACGCTCCAAGATGCGGTAAGCGCCGATGTGCTTGGCCGAAAATTTGGACGTATTCGGAATAGAGAGCCAGGCCAGTGAGCCAGTGGAGAAGTGAACCGCGGGCGTGTCTTGATCGGAAGCATGGGTACGGAGACCTTGACGTTCGGCGGTGAAGGAGCGAGCCAACTGGCGGCACTGCTCAGCATGGCAGGTGATGTCAGAGAGGGAAGCATATTCCGAGCTGTCGGGTTTGTAGGGAAGGATTGTATCCCACATACAAGAAGGTTCGCGTCCGAATAAAAGAAAGAATGGGGAAAAGCCGGTGGTTGCTTGAGAGGCGGTGTTATATGCATAGGTGACGAACGGAAGAACCTGATCCCAATTGGAGCTGTCGGAGTGAATGTACATGGCGATCATGTCCCCAAGAGTACGGTTGAAGCGTTCGGTGAGGCCGTTGGTTTGAGGGTGGTAAGCAGTAGTGGTGCGGTGGACTGTGTGGCACGCAGCGAGAAGCTCGTGAAGAACTTCAGACAAGAAAACACGGCCGCGGTCACTGAGAAGTTCGCGAGGAGCGCCGTGACGCAGGACAAAGTGATGAAGAAGGAAGAAGGCTACATCGCGAGCAGTAGCCGCAGGTAGGGCAGCGGTCTCAGCATACCGAGTGAGGTGGTCCACGGCAACTATGATCCAGCGATTCCCAGCGGTCGTGAAGGGAAGTGGCCCATATAGGTCGATGCCCACACGATCAAAAGGGCGAGCCGGACACGGTATTGGCTGTAACGGGCAGTCGAAGGGCGAGGTGTCGACTTCCGCTGCTGACAGGCCGTGCAGGAGCGAACGTAGCGACGAACGAAGTTGTACATGCCCCGCCAATAGTACCTCTGACGTAGTCGCTCGTACTTTTCAGCGAGCCAGCGTGAACGCTCTGAGGATCGGCATGGTGGTGTTCACAAATCTCATTGCGGAGATGTCGGGGAATCACGAGAAGCCACTTGCGGCCATCTGGACGATAGTTGCGCCGGTACAGAAGACCGTCGCGAAGGGCAAAATGGGAAGCCTGGCGACGAAGTGCTCGAGGGAAGGAGGCCGTAGAGGGTGCACGAAGTACGTCGAGCAACGATGAAATCCATGGATCTTGGCGTTGTTGATGGGGCATGTCCATGGTAGTGAGCACTGCGAGTAGGGATGCAGATATTGGCGAAGAGGGCGCAGGAGAGGGCAGTGGGGAGCGGGACAAGGCGTCGGCGTCGGAGTGCTTGCGGCCCGATCGGTAAACTACGGTGATATCGAATTCCTGAAGACGGAGGGCCCAGCAGCCTAGGCGCCCTGAGGGATCTTTGAGTGAAGCCAACCAGCACAAAGCGTGATGATCGGTGACGACGGTGAACGGGCGGCCATGTAAGTATGGGCGGAATTTTGTTAGAGCCCACACTACGGCGAGACACCCCTTTTCCGTCACGGTGTAGTTCGACTCAGCCTTGGTGAGGGCACGGCTGGCGAACGCAACGACATATTCAGGAAATTCGGGCTTGCTCTGGGCAAGGACAGCCCCGAGGCATACGTGAGAGGCACGGGAGTGGGGGCAGGCGGCACTTCAACTGGAGGACCGTAGCTCAACGGAGCAGCAACAGGCGGTGGCGGGGTCGGGGGAAGGCCGACCTGGGGATCCAAGGGGGCTGGTTGTGGAAGAGGAGGGAGGGCGTCAGCGACCGCCTGCGTGATGGCGTGCCGGATCTCAGCGCTGAGGGGGGTCGGTGTCTGATGTTGGCGAGATAGGAGCGAGAGCTGCCGGCCGACCTCGTCCCGCACAAAGTCTTTGATGGTAGCAAGTAGCTCTGGGTTGATGGCCAGGCCGGAGATGGAGTCGGCAGGCGGAGGAGGCCGACGAGCGCAAAGACGTTGCTTGCGCAACTCGTCGAAACTCTGGCAAAGGGTATACACCGAGGTAACGGTGGTGGGACTCTTCGCTAACAACAGCTGAAAAGCATCGTCATCGATACCCTTCATGATGTGTTTGATCTTGTCAGCCTCGGACATAGCCGGATCAACACGCTTGCAGAGGTCTACTACGTCTTCAATGTAGCTGGTGAATGTCTCATCCGTGTGCTGAGCTCGGACGCGCAGGCTTTGCTCAGCGCGCAGTTTCCGCACTGCAAGACGGCCGAAAACCTCCGCAAGGGTGCTCTTTAGAACGGCCCAAGTGGGAATGCCGGCCTCGTGGTTGCGGAACCAGAGGTTCGCGACATCGCTGAGGTAGAAGATGACGTTGGTAAGCTTGACGCGGTCGTCCCAGTTGTTGTGGCGGCTCACCCGTTCGTTTGATTCCAGCCAATCTTCCACGTACTGGTCGCTATGGCCGCTGAAGACAGCGGGGTCGCGTTGCCGGACGGCACCGGAGCAGATGACTGGCTGCGACGTGGCGGCGGGCTGTTGACTGGCCTTGGTACTGGACATCGGGATGGTGCGGCTGCGAAGGTCCACGGTGATGGTGAAAAGGGGAACACAGCAACCTCCACCAAATGTAGAGCGGTTTATTGGCACGATGGAAGCGCCGGCTAACGAAGACCTTGGCACAGGCAATCTACGAGGCAGAGAGCCGAGAGACCAGACACCAGCGGCAGTGTTCCATCCAGCACGAGCATCCAACCGGCGGCGCGAGCGCTTCGTCGTCGTTGGCTTCGGGGCTGGGTCATCTTCTTCATTCCAATAATAATAATAATAATAATAATAATAATAATAATAATAATAATAATAATAATAATAATAATAATAATAATAATAATAATAATAATAATAATAATAATAATAATAATAATAATAATAATAATAATAATAATAATAATAATAATAATAATAATAATAATAATAATAATAATAATAATAATAATAATAGGTTCTTGCGGAAAGGAAAATGGCGCAGTATCTGTCTCATATATCGTTGGACACCTGAACGTGCAGTAAGGGAAGGGATAAAGGAGGGAGTGAAAGAAAGGAAGAAAGAGGCGCCGTAGTGGAGGGCTCCGGAATAATTTCGACCACCTGGGGACCTTTAATGTGCACTGACATCGCACAGCACACGGGCGCCTTAGCGTTTTGCCTCCATAAAAACGTAGTCGCCGCGGTTGGGTTCGAACCCGGGAAATCCGGATCAGTAGACGAGCGCCCTAACCACTGAGCCACCGCGGCGGGTATCGTCGAAGGGGCGCAGATTACGGTTTTGCTCTAGGGGTCGCCGCTCACCGAAGAGGTGACCGCTCGTTCGGCCGGTACGTTCAGTCCTTGTCTCTCCGGGAGATGTGGCCTTCGATGGAATGCGAGAGGTGCAGCTCGCTGCTATCATTCTTTTTTTGTCTTGCGAGAATGTTTTTGCAGGCCAATTGGTGCATACCGACAAAGGTTTAGAGCGCAGACCAACAGTAGAAGAAACGAAGTGACCGAACTGAACGCTGACTAACAAGTCAGGCATTTTATTGACCGATCAGTCGCTTATATACAGCAGCCGCTCGTACAAACAAAACAGAATGGCAGGATAACCTAGGAAGAAAATCAAAACAACTTATATCCCGACATTGCACAAAGTGAAGGCATGCAACTAGTTCTCTTACAGGGCGAGATATTCTGTTCTTTTTTCGATATCAAAACTGAGACGTTGTCTGTTCGCCGTCTGGGTTTCCCTTCTTTCTTATCTCACTTCCTTTGGGTAATCTATTCTGTTTCCCCTTCGTATCTTTTTTTCTCCTCCAACGTCCTGACACCAACACAACCTCGCAGGGAGTATTGTTTTGGCCCTTCCTTCCTTTCGACCTTTCCCCTTACCTCCACAACCCGGCTGCTTCCTTTGTCCCTCTCTGCTGCTCCTTGCTGCCCATGGGAATCGTGAATACAAGAACAATGGCCGACTTGGTGTGATCGATGACGTCGAGCACCTCTTATCCTTATCCATCCGCGCCGATATCAACCGTGTGAATACCCCTTCAAGTGCTCGTCGGACAGAGAATACGACATCGCCTCAGAGCGCCTGCAAACGATAAACAAAAGCCGCAACAATGCCACGGGTGTGCTCGAAAAAGTACGGCAATCCCTTGGTGAAGTGGTGTCCTTGTGTCGAAATGTGGTGTCATCGATGAAAGATTAGGTGAGGAGGCGAGATCGTGGTCTGTGTTCGTCTCAGCATTCGAACCTTTGTAAGTTATTGTGTCTGATTACATTGCTCCGTTCTTTCCATTCATGGACCTTAAATGTGCAATGTCATTACGGTTGGCAGTTCGTATAAGGAAATGAATGAATAAATAAATAATTATTTTTCCTGCAACACTGAGCACCACTCGCTTTTTAATCACAATCTTAGCCTCCCACTTATTACTTGTTTCGTCGGAATCTCGAGCACAGAACAATTCCCCTAAGTGCTCATGCACCCAAAGAATAAGCAGATTTCAAAGTGATATAAAATAAAGCAAATGTATGCGCTATGCATTGCAGTGAAATTTCATAGTGAAGTCCACCTATTGCTAATATCTGCGCAGGCAGACCGAGAACACCGCAACAATCGATTATTTGAACAGCAGATTTCATATTCAGATCAAGGAGAAGAAGCAGTGCTGAAAGGAATTGTATATGCCACAACGAGCCCAAATTACTCAAAATTCATACTGGCACATGAGATAAAGAACTAAATAATTATGCATCTGTACACCGGTGATCACCTCCATCATTTTATTACACGAAAGTCTACGGCGTCGATGATAGCAACCACCCAAATGCGGTCAATGACTACCGCAGGGCTATTCCATTTACGCGAGAAAGCAAATACAACAAACTTCGGCTTCTGAACGACACAACATGACAACATATATCGTCAAAGAGAGTATCTATGCGCAAAAAGACCGCCGATCATAACTTTTCGAAGAGTAACACTATTACGAAACGAAACATGGGCTAGTGATATTGCGAAGAACGAAAACACCGCCGAGGATTAACTGAGGAACAAGAAACAGTTAAGAACACAGACAAAATGACGGCATGAATAAAATACAACTCGAGCTGCATCGAAAAGTTGGTGTTATACGGACTACGGGAGCATTGCGCGTTCTGCGGTCTACTGCACAGACGCAGTTTCGCGGATTTCAAACCAGTCGTGTAAGGCGGAAAAAATAAACCTTAAGAAACCACGGCTGTTTAGCACTTGTTTATATGAGCTCGTATTAGTGTGTTATTTATTTATTTATTTACCTATGTTCGCCCACGGGGGAATGCTGTAGAAAGGTGTAACAAATTTTTGTAAGTCTTTACGGCCGCGAGTCCTTCTTTTGAAAGCACAACTACCCATAAAGGCCGCCGACAACCGTCGTTCTTTGCAGCATAGTTCCAAAATATGCATTTCTCTTAAAAGAAGAAACTTGATAGAACAGGCGTGTGTTTCTTCAGTCATGCTCGCATAAAGTCTGACATACAGGAGTCAGCAAAAGTGTAGAAACCAGGAAAACAATCTCAAGCCTATTTGTCATCTCTACCCGACGACGCGCCCCTGCAGTCGTGGTGAGAGCAGAGAGCCATCCTTAATGTGCTGGCCTGTTCGCCGAAACATTCCCGTTACACGTGGATTTTTTTTTACAGATACGCCGACAAGCACAAGTCTTCACTGAAGTAGCGGAAGGCTGAATCTGCACATAGCCCGCGCGAGTTGTTGATCAGTCAAGCTCTAACGCTAGTTGCTAATTAGAAAATCTTTAGTGTAGGTTCTACATGCTGTCTAAATTAACCATGGCCTCCTCTTGACCACAGTAATTCCATACTAAGAACGCTACTCAGCGAACGATGACTTAGTTTTTCGAGCAGAGCTCTTGTGTCCTGGGAAAATCAAGGATTGTGCCTGTGAACTCGAACACTCAGCGCGAACATTTTACGCCGCACCTGCATTTCGCATATTAATCCGCAGAACCACAAAAATATGCGTGTAAAGGTGTCTGATGCTAAAGTTTTCATATTTTCTTATAAAACGGTTCCCACACGCTAATTCGCTCGTGAGAAGCGTTTCCTTGTGGCTCAATTCTTGAAAAAGCCGCAGCTGAAGGAAATGGGCGTGAGAACTGGCCACCCTATAAGGGAGGGTGCACTGTGCGCTTCCTTAAAAACATGCACACTCCGCCAGAGTGTGCTTTCCAGGGTACTGAAACTGTTTCTATGGTCTGGCCGCCTTTACTTACGCCTGTACGTCAGACATACAGGCGGAGGGCGTTCCATTGTCGCAGGGCTTCGACACGCTTTCTACTCGTCTAGAACTACTGCCTGCACCGGCGAAGAAAATACCAGGGCTTCAAGCAGGCATTTTTTTTGTTTTTATTTCGTTCACGCCGGCTTTATAACTAAAGAACTTCTGCAGCACGTTTTTTTTGTGTCACCACACGACTCGGCCTTTGTTGCTGGTTCTTGCATTGTCGTTCGTATTTCTTAGTCAAACCACAGAAAAAGCACACGTGTATAGCGTCAATGATTCTGCACGGATTAAAAGCCCATATCACGCTGCGTCCTGTGCAGAAGCTAGTGCCCCCACCGGCTCTACTATACTCTTTCGTACTTCTTCGCTTGGCTGTGGTTCGGGAACCTGATACGGAGCGGCATGCAATGTGGAGTCGGGTCTGTCCTCCGAATACCTCTGCAGGCGTCTGTTAAGGATGTCCTTTCGGGAAAATCCCTTTCTGTTGTGAGGACAAACAAATTATAACGATCTGCCGCCTGTAGAGTGCTCCGCTTTGCAGTGGCGCTTCCGGTCGGAATTTCGGATGAAGCGAACCCCGCAGTCACCGCACCGGTAGGGTTTCTCCCCTGACTGGACCACCTTGCGGTCGACGAGACTCTGTCGCCGTGGGAAGCACTTCCCACATGCGTCGCACCTGAAAAGCCGCTCGCCCGTGTGGGTCAGCGTGTGCCTGTTGAAATTGGCTCAGCCAGAGAAAGATAACAAATGTAGGAGAAATAGTCCACTGAGCAAGACCGCCTAATTGCCAGCGCAGGGGAGGAACAGTGAACTGATGATTGCGTCATAAAAACACCACGTATTGTCGCACAGCTATATGTATACATGAAGCGTCTACATGTCTGCGAAAGAAGCGTACTGCAGCCAGTTTATGAGGCAGAATAATAGAGCTTTGATCAGCCTCTAAAACCACGTTTCTTTTCTTTTACAGTGCATATGAGATAAAATGACAACAGTGCATACAAAATTGTTGATGCTTACAAAAGGGCCGAAACATATCACGCGCTCAAATTCATTACTAAGCACTGCACTTTGAAGCGACGAGGAACGCGAACACGTGAATGCACTATTCGCCAACTCGCTTCAAAGCCCAGCCACGCTAGTGGTGCCCTTCTGTCTCGCATCTGTAACTCCAGGTCTTATCCTCCATTTCCGTTTCAGGTTGAGATTTCTGGTTTCTTGTGGGATCTCCCCATTAGCGCTGGTCGATGCGTCTCCGTAACGACGTGAACCGCCGCAGCCGTAGAAACGCAGCTTCAATCGCTTGTTCTTTTCGAAGGAAGAATAAAGGTACGACTGCTTGGCCGTGGAATACGTAGACATGCGATCAAATCTAACAGCGCATTTATTTCCCTCTTGAACGAACAAAAGACCAAGCTATCGCACTCCTCCCTCCGCTTAGAGAAGCGAAACTCTTGAAAACGATTGACACTGCGGGTGTAGGTACATCCAGCCGTGTGCCAAAGAGCGCTAAGCAATGGTTGATTTGTCCTCATTCTAACGCCACCACTTTTTGCGCCGCATAAGAGAAATCAGTAGGAAAGCGCTATTCAGTGTCACACCTCGGCTTACTTGTGGTCGATAGAGTACGGGCAGAAGGCGCGCGGCGCCTTCGTCGCAGCCACTGCGGATGCTCGCTCAGCCTGTGCTCATCCAAAACCTTGATAGAGAAGAGGCCACCGCACGTATACCAGGGGAACGCAGTGGGTGAAGCGGGTGAACTGTTTCCAATATCGGAGACCAGACTCGAGTACAAAGGTCTAAACGACTTTGAATATTCGACTGTTCTTCCATGACAGCCTGCACTCTGAATGGCCAGTCATCCCAGGCAAGCGAAGCACCACAGGAGGCGCGCAACTATGGTCGCCACTGCCGCATTCCTCTTTTTATACTTTGTAATGTTGCTTGTATTATGTTACTACCAGAACTGCACACTTATAGTAAAAAAAAAACGAAGAGCAGATTGTCGAGGAGCTTTACCCTATCTGTAGTTTCCAATTTGTTTTTTCTTAAACCTCCTCATTTTCTGAGAAAGCTGTATAGCTTTCATTTTTAGCCGTATGGCTTCGCTTGGGTTGATGTCAATTAGCAATTACTCCCTTATTATAAATCTACTCCACCCTGGTGGATTCCTCTAAGTATTTGAGCAACAGCTTAATATTTACTACTAGGAAACATTAGGGCGTTAAATCTCTCTCTGATTCTCGATTATTGGGCACTGCTGACCAGAGTCTTGGATACTTGAAGCCGATCTGAATTGATTAGAATTTCTTCTCGTCTGCAAACTATGCCTGTATTGAAAATAACAAATAAGGTTTGCAATGTGGGAAACATTGGCACGTTGTTAATAGACAGCGCCGACACACTCGTTGACGGCTGACAAAAGAATGACGTCAAACCGAAACTATTAATGAGCAAACCTGTGGCAGTAAACTCCAGAAACAGCTGGGCGACGGCGATAGCAACAAGCATGCAACGAGGACGTCGAAAATGAGAAAGCCGATCTCTTTCAGCAGCGGTCAATTTAAAGACACTAAACAACACCGAGATAAGAAGCATCGAACTGCGAGCGCCATTTCAAACGAACCGCCATAATGGCGCAGTCCGCGATAAATCAAAACAGGCAAACAAACATAGCATACATTGTTTCTCTGCAAGCTATCATCATGGGCTTTTTTTTCTTTATAACTGAGCATTCAGTCTGCGATCCGCTATGCTATCTACGGAGAAGATATTAGCTTTAAAGAAAAAAAATTTGGAGGCTCCGGTCCAGCGCTGCAATTTCCACGATATACTGTAATTCTCGGCAGTTCGTTGGAGCTTTGTGATGGCTAAGAGACGAATTAGGAGATGACAGTGCCCTGCAGAATTTCTCTGCAAGCTATGATCATGGGCTTTTTTTTCTTTATTAATGAGCATTCAGTCTGCGATCCGCTATGCGATCTACGGAGAAGATATTTAGCTTTAAAGAAAAAAAATTTGGAGGCCCCGGTCCAGCGCTGCAATTTCCACGATATATTGTAATTCTTGGCAGTTCGTTGAAGCTTTGTGATGGCTAAGAGAATAATTAGAAGATGACAGTGCCCTGCAGAATTTAGTAGAAGAAAAAAAACTCGGCTCCTTCATCACAGATTGACCGCGTATATGTGCCGTTTACAGAGATATTTCCAGGCTTCTGTGTGTGAAGACGAACGCATATTGGTTCGGTTTACATTTTTGCAGGGAATATCTTTCATTCAAAAGCATCGACACTATTAAGTAGTGTTCTACAGCCTCCCAAAGCAGCGTCGTTAGAATTGCATTGCTGGGTATAAATTTCAAAGTTCTGTATTGGCGTTATCATTATCATCGTCAGCGTAAGTACGCCCACTGCAGAGGAGATCCATATTTCATGCCTCTTCAATAACTCTATCCTGTACCAGCTGCAGGCACCTCATAATCTCATCACCTAATTAGTCACCCTTCGCGACCATCGGTTAGCTTTCATTCTCATCAGATGCTCTATCCATGCCCATTTCTTTCTCTTGTGTTCGGTTAGGATATGATTAACACTTGTTTGTTCTCCGACCCACTCTGGTGTCTCTCTCCCTGTTAACGTTACACACGTCATTTTCCTTTTCGTAGCTCGATGCGTCGTCTTTAACTTGAGTTGGACCCGTTTTGTTCGCCGTCATGTTTCTGCCACATCGGTGAGTAATGAGAAGATGGAGCTATTCTATACTTTTCGTTTAAGAGATGCTGGTAAGCTGCCATTCATGATCGGAGAGTACCTGCCAAATGTGATGCCGTCGATGCTTATAAGTGAGCAAGCACGTAAAGTGGCCATTACCAAAATGTGTTAGCACATTTAGTGCCATTCCCAGCATTTGGGCGTTGTGTGTTTGTCTGTATGTGTGGTTGTCTGAAGCCGGTTTTGTGGCAGGCTGCTCACCTGCCCAAAGGATGGAGCGCCACCAGCTGAATATATCAGGCAACAACCTTTTTAATTGTAAGGCTGGTCTGGACGAGCAACATGGTTCGCAACCCTACTCAATCAACCGAAATCACATCGACGGCATTGCCTGCCATAGCACCTGAATTGTTGCCATGTATTTAACTTTAGCATCAAAGAACACACACACACACATACACCAAAAACCGTCTTAATCTAGCAAAGCAGCGTAGAAGAAAAACACCACAACATGCTAGCGTACATATCCACGTTTTATCTAATTACCAGATCGACTGTCTTTTTTCTTTCTGTAGCTCTGTCTATCTTTCTGTCGGTCTTTCTGTCTGTATGTATGTCTGTCTGAAGCCTGTTTTGTGCCAGGCTGCTCACCTGCCCACCCGGTGTTGCGTAATCTGCCCACGTATATTTATATCCCACCACTCTGCAGGCAGGTGCGCAGCCTGCCCTCCGAGTGAGGAGGCAGCTCAATTAATGGTGAGAGTATTCTCAGGAACAGCAACTTGGACCGCAACCCGCCATAAGAAACCCGAGTGGCCCCGTTGGCAGCACAGGCAAAAGAAGGGCAGTCGCGCATCGCTTGACCGCCACACCACTGCTCCAGGAGTCGCAGGTGGACACCCTAGTATCTATGATTGTACAGAATGACCAATTAAGCATATATGTACACTAAACCACTATCGTTTTCCGAACAAATCCCATCCTCAAACACTGGATCTGAGCAACGAAACCAAAGTGAAAATCGAACTGCTAGCGCTCAGTCGCATTTAGCGTTACAACTCAAATCGACCCCAATTTTTTATACTAGTCATTCTATTCCGTAGTCCGGATCTGTGTTGTGTAGACCTACTTCCTTGCATTCTCTAGAGCTTTGCTACTAATTATAAACTGCTGCTTTCTTCAAAGACTGCAGAACACTTTTTTTAGTTTTCTTTTTTTTAATGTTTAGGCCCCTGGTCTGTTTCGCTTCTCTTAGTCGTTGATCATGAACTGCCAATCAAAGCGTCAGTGGCTTGCACGGCAGTATTATCACCGAATCCTCCTTATTCCCATCATTCGAACTACGCCCACTTCAGTATAAAGCACATCCTATGTCTTCAGGATTAACCCCATCCAGTAAAACCTGTGCCCTTGCACCGCTTTCCCGCAAACTATCTAATACGTCCGCTAACTTTCTGCCGCGTCCTGCCACGCCTGCTATTCCTTGGAGTTCACTCCGTTACCTTTCAGGACCATCGGTTATCTTGCGTTCGAAATGCATGCCCTGCCAAGCCCATTCCTGGCTCTTGATTTCGAATATAATGTCATTAACACCTGTTTTATCAGTGACCCAATTGGCCCTCCTCCTATCTCAACGTTACATCTATATTTTTTCTTGTCTAAGCTCGCTGCGCTGCCCTTAACTTAGGCAGAACCCTTTTCGTTAGCCTCCCCTTTTTTTCTCCATACGTGAATACAGGTACGATGTCACTCTTGCAAACTTTACTGATGAGAGATATGGTAAACTGTATTCGCAATCTGAGAGAACGTTGCAAATGCGCTTCACCCCATTCCTGTTTTTCTAGTTATTTCGCTTTCGTGATTCGGATCTGTGGTCCCTCGCAACACTAGTCTATACACAGTCTATAGACTTCTTATACTCTCGATCGTCTTCCTAAAGATGTTTCATTTCGTCCACTCATAGTCTATAGTCTGTCTATATGGACAAAAGTCTACTAAAAGTGTATGGCCACAAATCTATAGACTGTGTATAGGATTTGTTTTTCCTGTACACCTTTGTCTACGGTTTGTCTATAGCCAGTCAATGGACTTTATAGACAGAATTCTCAGTTTATAGAATGTGAAAAAAAATTATTTAAAGGGTGACTGCCTGCACTAAGTTGACGTATTTACTTACCATATCCAGCACGTCGCTACCAGTTGTAAACCGCCTCTATTCCAGGCTGGAGAACCTTAGTTCGTTTTCCACGTAGTTATTTTTAGGCGCACCGTTCTGCAGTGCCTGTTTAATGCATTGATTATGCTTTGCACTACATCCCAAGAGTGACTTAGCAAGGCAATGTCATCGGCGAAGCTCTCAATACTATAGGAGGATACAACTTTAGAACAGAGCGGCTTTTCCCCGTTAAAAGGACCAACTTGCAGATAATGGCGACAGCCGAGCCTTATCAAGCCTGGTAGTGTTACAAAACTGGCAGTGGTAAATGAAAGGTAACAATTCATTCCCTCTATGGTCTTGGATAGACCTATCTCTTCATTGCGACGCCATTCCCTGCATTGTTACGACAGCAAGGTCATTAGAATCGGCCGACATCTTGGATAGAAGGAGGACCTTTGACGGGGAAAAGGCGCTGAGTCCTTAAGTTGCATCCGACTATAAGTCATCTTCTATTGCCCTCTATTGCCAACTGTTCCAATCCCAGGCCTCTGAATACCTCTTTTAAACAGGCAGTCAATAGCATTGGCGAAATCGTGTCTCCATGCCTTATACGTTTGATTATCTGAATTTATTACTGAAATTCTGAAGGAATATGGCAGCTACGCAGCTGTTATAGATGTTTTCTAGTATATCCTTTCTTGCTGGAATGTTACTGCTGCTTATATGATGTATTCATGGCTGTTATAGTTCTTTTCAAGTGCTTTCATATGCCCTTACTGCGGTATGATTCCGTAATGTGCTTAACTAAAAGAAAGTACTATCAAGCGTTTCAAGTAGGATGACCATAAAGCCGCTACTCAAAACTCAAACTGAAGGGGAGCGCTCTGTAAAAGTAAAATGTAGTCTGCTCTCACTTATATCACCTTCACGTACAATAAAAAGTTTTGCAATTGCGTGGGAACATTTACATCTGCTAACAGAAGCATTTTGCCGATTTCAAAGCTGCATTTCAATCCGATCCCCTCAGATTCAACGTACGCAAACTTAAAAAAAGTAGTGATCGTGATTATGCTAGACGAGTGCACCGTTTGCAGCAGGTAGTTATCGTTACCGATTTGTAGGCGATAGATCTTCGAGACGCAATAAAAAAGCACAAAACAAAGTCAAACTTGTCACAAGCCACCATGCGCATGTTGCCACACATGTAGTCACCGCTCCAAGCAGCTGTTGATACAAGAAAGCGGTTGGCCGAGACGCCATACCGCCCTCTATGTAAATATGCTGAGGTCCATTTCAGACAAAAACCGACAAACCCTACCTGGTCCTTGGGCTTAGACCCATGAGCCACCCCACCGCCTTGCCGAAGACGCGGCGGAGAGTAGTCAAAAGGCTCCAACCCCTTTGTGGAGTGCGGGTGCAGTTCACCGCGTGCGTTGTCTGGCCGACGGGGTGCTTTCAAGGACCTTTTAAATGCGCGAGCATTGCTCGGTTTCTTGACCGAAATATTCGCCTTCGCCAGAGAACCGTAGAAGCCACGCGTCGCAAAAATGCGGCTCGCGAATGACGTCATCACCCGTCCAGGCAAAAGACGGAAATACTCCTTCTAGAACTCCGGAATGCGACCCTCCCCCTACGAGAAACGCAAGACACCTTCCTACATGAATGCAAAAAATATTTGGGGGCGCCCCTACTCCTATCTGGAGGGGCTATACAACGCCCTCTCACTCGTACAGCAAAGGAAACCAAGCTGAGGGGCTTTAGGATCAAAGTGGGAGGGGCTGGCCCCTTCCTGAATCCCCAGCTCCCATCCGGGCTAGGCACTGGGTCAGATGCCTGAATTGACCAGCCTGAATTATCGTGTCCAACACAAGGCAGGGGTAGATCGAGAAAGGCAAGAAAGGAGGTTTCGTTCAGGACGCGCATTCAAAGCCAAAGCCCATCGGCGCGACACGTGCCGATCTAAGGTTAGGACTCGCCTCTCCAAGCGATGCAGTCACCACTTCCCGAGGCATCTGAATCGACCTGACGTTGAATATAAGATGCCCTCACAGTGCACGAAGTAAGGTACGCATCGACCTACTGCTCCGACCACGAAGCCATGCTACTGCCGATCAACATGGACCCGCCGACGTCGTCACCGGAGTCCATGGGTGACGGCGGGCAATAAGATGCAACGTGGCTCAGGCACCGGTCGGACAACGACTGCGACATCCCCCCAGAGTACGGGGTGGAATTCCCCTCAGGACCCTATGAAGGAATCTCGCATCTATGCCACAGATCCGCTCAGAAAAGTACTGTCATTCCTCCATGAATTGGTGTGATCGTGCTTAAAAGTGGCGTAATCGCCAGAGAACAAGGTGGAATAGGGAGACCGTGATTTTCTGTCTTTGTATGGGCATTAGAACCGCCAGCCGAAAACCAAGGTAGTATATTAGTACCGATTGTATGTCAAAGGTAATACCACTACTTGGAGATATCGGTACTCGCTACAAGCAAGGGCTGGGGATATAAACAACCGAAGAGAGGAATCGCTTTGTCGCTCTCTGCGGCAGGTCCTTTTGTAGCGATACCTACATTAGGGCAGCATTTGGAGCCTTCAAAGTGGCGGCGCCTTCATGATATTATGTGGTTGGTCACGTGGTGCGGAGCAGCTGCAGGCGGCGCAGCGCCGTGGCTGATCACGTGGTTCGCCTCGTGGTTGTTCACGTGACCAAGTTCCACTCGGCCAGTTGTAACTATCGCGTCACTCCAGGCTTAACCAGAGCTAAACCACCGCGATTTTTTTTTATCTTGTTCAACGTCCCGATAACACAAATGTAAAGTGTGCCTTCAAGTTTTTGTTTTCTTCGAACCTTACGCTCAATCTAATTTGGATATAAACAGTAGGTTGAATGCCTCTTGGTGAAATTTACGCTCAATACAGTGTGCGGCGCTATTTTCAGCGAACAAGAATTTGAGAGATTTCCGGATTATTGACGGACATCGATAAATAAGAGCATTCGTCTCTCTAATCTGTGTCGCTAGGTGTGTTTTTCAACTGATACAAGTATTCATGAGTCTGCTTGCGTCTACCACAACATAAGATGTGTCTATGCTAATAATTTTTATCGAAATTCTGCTCCTCAAAACACGGGCCGCTGACGACCTTAAAGGTACTTAATTAATGGAAGCACATGATTTTAAACTAGCCGAGTGTGTTCTACGTTACACCAAATTTCGATGGCTGTTCCGCCTGCAATTACCTTGTTCTTTATACCCCATCTAGAGATAGCTGCGTTCGGAAATACTTGCTGACAGCTGCTGCAAAGCAACTTAATCACAATATCCAGCGACTGGCTTCAATTTCTTTTATTATAGTTTAGACTGTAACTAAGCTAGATACTGACAATAGTTGACACGAAGTAAGTAAAAATGGCGCTGAAATATAAAGTATATACAACTGCCTTTAAACTATTATTTGTGGTAGGTAACATTGCTGAGCGCATTCCATTCATCTGCTTACAGACTGCAACGTCTTTAGGGCTGGATGCTTCAATAAAAAAAATGTGCATTATGGCTGCGACACTGAACCCACCTTTCATATTTATGTACAGTGTGAGTCTTAGGGTGGTACTGGCTATATCACAGGATCGAAGACAGAACAAACTTCATCACCGTAAAATACCGAGCAAGCGCCCCCCCGCAACTCGAGAGATAACACAACAAAAATATGGGGGTGGGGGCTTCCTCGGTTCCACACCTGTATTCAAGATGGCGGCCACTAAAAATAGTCACTCTAGTCTGCACTCTTTCAGCAAAAGTTATTGACGAAGACTGTTTGTTGGATAACGGTATCTTTTTATTCACTCTCAAATACTTCGAGTGATTCATCGGAATATGACCCGAAATCGAGGTATGCGCACTCTTCCTTCAGCTCGTCGCGGTCTTCAGGGACGTCTGCAAGCCGATTGTGCAGTTCGTCGTCCTCACACCCGTACAGTGCGTTCGTGATGCCGCAGCCCTCGAACAAGCGTGGTATGTTTTCTTCAGGGACGGCAGCACCCGCCTCAGATACAAAATTCAGCACGTCCTGCCGTGACGGTTTCCGCAGGGTTCCCTTCGGCGTTCTCATCCCCTTCCGCATAAATGCCTCCCCGGCCCTCCGAAGAATGGCCTTCTACGGCTTGTTCCAGAACACGTCAGCAGGTTGAAGAATACTGGTGCAACCGGCTGGCACGTACACAAAGTCAGTGTCGCATTCCAGAATTGTGTCTATTGCGGCTTGGGTCTGGTTTACAGGCGCCTGAACCAATACCGTACGTGGTCAGTATTTGGGCCCCATATCTTCGTCAGCCACTCCTTAAACTTCTCTGACGTCATCCAACCGTTCTTTGAAGCGGTCACATGGCAATTCGCTAAAGATGAAACAAAACACATTGCATTTAACGAGAGCTGATATTGCATCACATTATTATCCCGGTGGAATAATAGCAAGCCAAAGTCGTTCTCATCTGGTACCCCAAGGCTCATGAAGGCCCTCGTTCGAATTTTTAACCTTGGCTCCTTGAAGATGGCGAATGCCAGAAGCTTGTGCCAAGAGCCACAAGCTGCTAATGCAACTGTAAAACCCCGCCTAGCGCAGCCGGTGTTGGCAATCTGGACAGTACTTTCCCCCCGAGGTTGTTAGTCCGGTTCGCCGGAGTGTCCATTCGAACCATGGTTTGGTCCATATTCTCAATGTTGTAGAGAGTCAAGTCGTGGCGTCGTGGTAGAGCACCGGTAGCAGCACGGAATGTTCTCATCTGCTCCGCGAAATCTTCGGGCTTTTTCTGGCTCTCATTCGTTTCTTCCCGCATAGAAACACCGAATCGTGCCTTCCATCCCTTCAAATACATGCTAGAGGCCACAAAGTTACAAAGCTGCGGGTTATTCGGTGACCTCAAAGCTGCTTCAGAAAGCAGTCTGTTGCTGACGGCGCGTCCAGCACTTCTTTTGCGCTCCAGAAATTCAAAAAGCGCGTTGTCCAATTCCTCGCTTGAAAACAGCTGGTCCTTTCGCTAACTTGCGCCGTACCTTCGACTTTCCAAAGTTCTATTGTAGAACTTCGTAGTTCTTGTCCGATTTGCATACTCTCCTGCGGTCCAGCTTGAACTCTCTAAATGTTCAATGCACATTCTTTCCATTCAACGTGTGCCACTCGATGACCTCGATCTTCGTTTGCACTGTGTACGAATGCATAGCACACGTAGACACACGACTGTCCTCGACGCTGTGAAACAACAAAATGGCGAACGAGGCAGCTCACGTCGTTCTCGTTTACTAATGAGATTGAATTGACATGAATTAACTGACATGAATAAGCATGTCTCGCTACAAATCAAAACATTCAGAAAGATACTTCCTTTTGGGGACCGAGGGAGGCCGCTTGCTTGGTTGTTTAGTGAAATGTGAATTTTGCGGATAAAGGGAAGGGGGCGCTTGCACGAATGGAGGCGCTTGCTCGGTATTTTATGGTAATTGTTAATGGCTACAAAGATTAAGCAGCATTCAAAATAAGGTCCTACTACGCAAAGGTATTCGGCATGCATCACAACAAAATTTCATGACGAAGTAAACCTATTAGCAATAGTTGTGCTGGCAGACCGATAACTCCGTAATAATCAATAACTTCAATAACAGGTTTCATGTTGATATCAGAGACAGAAGCAGTACTGATTGTTATTGTATGCGACAGCAAAAATTAACAACTCAGCGCTCCTGCTGACGCTTGAGATAGCGAACTAAAAAGTTATCAAACAGAACACCGGTGATCATTTAGACCAAATACTGGAGCGTCTGCGATAGCAACCACTAGTATGTGATTATGACTCCTGTAGAAATATTTCATTTAGGCGCGAATGCAACGACAACAAACATCAGTTCCCGAACAAGGCAGCAAGGCAACATATAATGCCTAATAGAGTATTAATGCGCTAATAGACAGCCAAGCATAAATTTCCAAACAGACTAATACTATCACAAAACCAAACATAGGCTAGTGAAGTTACGAAGAAGAAAACACCGTCGAGGAATAATTTCCGAACATAAAAAGGACATTAACACAGAAAACATGAAAGCTTGAATTTAAAGCATTCAGAACTGCATAAAAAAAGTCGGTCTTCTCAGTACAACGGAAGCCTTGTGCGCTCTAGGGTCTAGTGCACAGACGCCATCTACTATTCCCAAGTAACAATGCAACTGAGTGATGGATACACTAGACAATTTGTCGTGCGGAGCTGTTGTCTCCTGTGAAAATCGAGGCCTGCACCTGTCCTGTCCTTGAGCTCTGTCTGCAACGTTGCCCACAGCGTGAACACTTTTCACCGTACCTCGATTTCACGGATTAGTCGACCAGAACCACAAGCATGCGTGTGGAAAGGTGTATGGTGCTAAAGATTTTCATTTCAGGTATACTGATAAACGGCTCGGGAGCGTTAGCTCGCTTGTGAGAAACATTTCTTTGTGGCTCGATTCTTGAAATATCCGCACGTGGCTGAAATGCGGGCAAGCACTAACCACCGTATTGAGGAGGGGGCACAGTGCCTTTCTCTCGAAAACATGCCCACTCCGTCAGAATTTGCTGCCCAGGATACTGGCACCGTTTCCCTGATCTGCGCACCTTTTCTCACAGCTCAGGCGGACAGTCCTTCAACGGCGCAGGGCTCCCACCTGCTTTCTACTCTGCTAGAATAATCTCTCTACCAGCGAAGAAAATGGCAGGGCTTAACTGTGATGTTTGTTGTGTTTTTATTTATTTCATTCATGACGGATTTGAAACAAAAGCACTACTACAATGCATTTTTTGGGGGGACCCCAGGTGGCTCCGTCTTCATTGCTGGTCGTTGCATTGGGATTCGTATCTTTCACTAGAACCACGGAGGAAGCAAACGTGCATAGCGTCAATGATTCAGGATGGACTATAAGCCCATATCACGGTGCTTCCATATCACACAGCGCAACGGAACGAGAAGAAACGGAACGGGCGCTACTACCAACTTTTATTGCGTCATAAAAAACAGTACAATTTATGCCATTCACGTGGACAACGTGATACACTGTCAGCCAGTGGAAACAGCGAAAAAGCGCCTCACACTCTGGCGATCATTACACAGTGAAAAGGCATTCATGACACGTGCAAACAGTAACATGCAAATGCATTACTAAAGAAATAATAAACAGACCACAGATAAAAGAGAATCCGGCTTGTGCCTCTGCCATTTACATCGGCGGTGCCAGTGGCAGTAACGAATAAAAGAAACGCGACGATGACAGGTGAAATGTCGATGAAAAGGTGGTGTACAATAATGGTATGAATAAAAAAGAATGAAAACTTTATAGGCAATAGGCACAGTCAGAAGACTAAAAGCGAAAACGAAAAAAGTAGCCAACGCCAACAAAAAACACGGCAAAAAGTTAAAATCGTACATAAAACGAACACCAGAGAAACATTTGACTTTAAAAACACCAGTAAATTCTTTAAAAAACACAAAGGTGAAATGATCCGCTTAAGGCCAACAAACAACACACGGAAAAACAACTAAGAGCAAATAAAAAAATGAGGTGTGGTGTGAAAAAACCGTTTGCCGGGGTGTCTAGTTGTGGTTAAAACGCCAGCTTAAACATTCTCATTGTAAAAAGTACATAAGGACAACTCTGCACTCCCAAACTTCGTTTTCAACGCTGGCGGCTAGAACGCGAGCCTCGGGCTGAGCCTGCGGCATCCAGCTGGCTGTCTTGTACTGGTGGGAAATGATTGCAGTGTTTGTCGCTCGCCGTGACCAGTCAATAGATCCACTCTTAAGTTGGTGGAAGTGCGACGATAATCACTCAGAACGCGGAACTGGAATCCGCAGCAGCAAGGTTTCCTTTCCCAATGCGGAGACGAGCTACCAGCCCACAGCTCCGTTTCCACCTGTTCTAGCGCCTTACGCCAAGAAGACCCCGCTATCTTCAGTGGCATCTGCGACCAGGATGTGGAGGACCGGTTTTTAGCCTCCGCATGCATGAGCCGGCACAACAATTGGGATGAGGCCAGTTTTTTTTCGGTTTGGTGAATCATATCGTTTTTCGGAAATGGCGGTGACTGCTTGCCCTGAGTAGATGTGTTTCCTTACCAATTCCACCACCTCGCTGCATGTTCAAAGACTTATGACCATTCCGTTGGTTTTCTGCATAGTAATTCTACACTCACCGCTCTGCTCTGCTTGTCTAACGCATTATCATGCATTCCGGCCCATTTCCAGAGTGACTCATCAAGGCAATGTGATCAGCGATGCTCAGATTACTAAGTCAATCTCCACTGACTCATATCGGCAACTATTCCAAACACAGCCCTCTGTAGGCCTTGTGTAAGCAGGCGGTGATTAGAATTGGCGAGGTCGTGTCTCCCTGCCTGATACCCGTCGTTAGTGAATTTTTGTGGCTGACTTTTCGGAACACTATGGTAGCAAAGCAGTCGTTTTAGATATCTTCTGGTAGATACTTCTCTACTGAAACTTTTATGCTGCTCATAATATGGATCGTGATGGCTGTGCCGTTTCAAGTAGGATGACCGTATATATGCCCCTATACACAGCGTAAGATTGAATAGGAGCACTCCGGAAAAGTAAAAATATACACCCCTATCGCTTTAATTTCCTTCACGTACAAAAGAGCTTTTTACATTAGAGTGGGCACTTTTATGGTTGCAACGGCAAGAAACACCTGTTCTCGAACAAGAAACCAAGACGTCATATAACGTGAGAGTGTCGATTAGCAACAAAAGCGTGAAGCATCAATTTTCGAACACTGTAACGCGATTACAAAACCAAGCATGAGCCAGTCAAGTTACGAAGAACGAAAGCACCATCATGAATTGATTTCCGAAGAGGACAACAGCAAGAAAAACGCGAACAAAGCGGAATGAATTTCGAGCAACGGGAACTGTATCAACAAGGCAGTCTTCAGAGGACTACAGAAGCCTGGCGCTCTTTGGAGTGCAGTGCACAGACGCCGTCCCGTCGATTTCATGTCAGTCCTGGAAGTTGTATTGTGGTTCGTATTTCTCAGTTGAACCAATGGGGAAGCGCACGTCATTGATACTGGATGGTATATAAGTCCATGTCCATGGATTGCACATAAGGCTGCACTTGCCAATTTTGCATTTCTTCGCTTGGCTGTGCTTCCGGCAGTTGTTCCTGAGGTGCATGCCATGTGGTGTGGAGTCTCTCCTCCAGATGCGTCTTTAAGTGTGTGTTAAAGCTGTGCTTCCGGGAAAAGCCCCTTCTGCAGTGCGGACAAACAAATGACGAAACGTTCCCACCAGTAGAGTGCTGCTCTTTGCAGTGACGCTTCCAGTAGCAAACACGGCTGAAGCCAACCCCGCAGTAGCCGCACTCGTAGGGCTTCTCCCCAGAGTGGAACACCTTGTGGTCGCCCAGATGCTGTCGCCGTATGAAGCCTTTCCCGCATTCGTCGCACAGGTAAGGCCGCCTGCCCGTGTGGGTCATTGTGTGCCTGATGAAATTGGATCTGGGAAAAGAAGGCAACAGAAGGAGGAGGATTGACACACTGAGCAAGAAAGCCTCACTGCCGGCTGAGGGGACGAAGAGCGAAATAATGATTCCATTAGAAAAACGCCACACGAGACAGTTCACATAGATGTATTAGCGTTTACATGGCTCCGAAAGAAGCGTATTGAAGCCTGTTGGAGCAGAGACCGCTGCCATGATGCAGCATAATGAATCTTTGATCAGTTCTCCAAAACGCATTTTGCTTATTTTACATTATATATGCGATAAAATAACAAAATAAGATACATGCATTGATGCTTCCAAATCGCCTAAAAATATCGCGCCTTCAATTTCATTGCAGATCACTGTACTTCGCAGCGACAGGGTATGCGTACAAGGGAACACACTATTCGCCGATTCGCTTTCAAGTGTTAACCCATTTCCTCCCCCTCTCCACACGTATCGCTTTCATGTGCAGCGACGCTAGTGGTGCATCTCTGGGTAGAAAACGGGCGCTACTTCACAAAGTCTTTCTTTCCGGATCTCTCTATTAATGCAGCAAACAAAAACGCCGTTTCAATCACTAGTTCCTTTTGAAAGAAGTGGAAAGTGATATATGACCGCTTTGCCATAAAATACGAAGATATGCAACCAGATTTAACTGCGCATTTGCTTCTTGAACAAAAAGAAGACCTAGTTATCACACTAATCCTCCGACTTATATTAGCGAAATGCCTGAAAACGATTCGTGCGGCGCTTGTATATATAGGTAGACGTGTGCCAATGAGCTCAATACATTGGTTGATGTTCGCTTCAGTCTAACACTACCAATGTTCAGGTCCTATGCAAACAATCAATAGCAAAGCGCAATGCAGTGTCAAACCTCGGCTTACCTGTGATCGGTGGAGTAAGGACACAAGGAGCAGCTGCGCTTTCCTCGCAGCCTCACCGGATGCTCGCTCAGCCGCTGCTCTTCCAAAACTTGCGTTTCAGAAAAGAGGCCACCGCCCGTATCGCAGGGGAACACCGAGGGTGAAGCGGGTGAACTGTTTCCATTCTCGGAGAGCGAACTAACTCCAGTAAGAAGCTCCACTGGACGAGGAATATGTTACTGCTGTTCTGTCACAGCCTGAAGTCATAATGGCCAATCAACACAGGCGCGCGAAGCCCGACAGAAGGCGCACAACTGAGGTCGCCACTGCCGCATTCTTCTTTTTATACGCTGTAAAGTTGTCTTTATCATGTTACTACCAAAAGTGCGCACGTGTAGTAGAAAAAATAACAGTACGTTGTCAAGCGCTTTACCATATCTGTAGTTTTCAATTTCTTACGGTCGTGTGTACGATCTTCAGTTAACAATCCTTACAAGACATGAACATTTTGTGTGGTCACATATCATGTTAAAACAAAAAATGGCGTCCCTTGCAGTAACAGCTCAGCGCTCCAGGGTTGACTGGAAGTTAAGCTAAAATAAAAGCACTGCTGCTTACACAATGTTTGATCTTTTATCTGCCGATATCATATTTGTAATGACTATGACAAGTCAGATATGCGATCAAGCCGGCTGGCTATTTGGATGTCCGAAATAATCCGGATACCGCTTTAAAATTATAATTGTAAAAGGAAGATGGGGAATACTCTGCACTACCACCCATCGTCGTCATCGCTGGTGGCCAGACCGCGAGTGTCGACTGAGTCTGCTGCCTCCGGCTGGCTGCGTTGTCGACGGGGGACCTATTCCTCCTTCCCCCACCGCTGCGCCGCAGAGTTACCCTAACGCCTTCGCGCCACACCGCCTTCTGGCGGCGCAGCGCCCCGATGCCGAAGCCGTGGCTTGCCCGGCCCCTTCCCGGCATATTGCGTAACTTTCGCCCCTGGTACGCTCGCCACGCACTTTTGCTAGACCTGTGCAGCCGCCTGCAGCTCCATGGTTCACGTCGGTCAACTGCCCGATATGCATTGCTTGGGCCATACCCGGCCGAAACCGCATGCCGTCGCTATTGTAGATCAACTTTGACCCGCAGACGTCGTCGGTGGAGCCCATGGAAGCCGACGAGTAATAAGATGCAACGCTGCTCAGGCACCCTTCGGAAGACTATGAATCCCCCCAGGCTGTCGGGTGGAATGCACTTGCGAACCCGATGAAGAAATGTCGCCTCAATACCATGAGTGAGCTCGGCAAAAAATTGATATCGCTCTATGAAGCGGTGTCATTGTGCGGAAATGTAGTGTCATCGCCGCGGGTTGCTTTTCGAAGTGGAGGCAGGATTTTCTGTGCTCGTTTGGGAAACCGAACCGGGAGCGATAAACCAAATTAGGATATTTGTGCTCATTCTATATCTAAAGGTTTTACATCAATTTCAGTGGCCATGCAAGCAAGCGCTGCAGGGACAAAACAACCGAACACAGGAGTCCCGTCATTACTCTCAGCGGCCAGTCCTTTTTTGTCGTGCATATTCTACCGAAACCACGAACGTCAAGTGTGCCGCCCAATTTTCTTTTTCCAAACCTTAAAGTCATGCTAAATTCGGCCTTAAGACTAGTTGAAATGTCTGTTGGTTCAATTTATGCTTTTAACAGTGATCTGCGCTGCATTGAAAGGTACAGGTAGAGTTTCGCGAGATTTGGATAAATGATAGCCTTCGTGTTTGCAATGCCCGTCTCCGTGTGTTGGTCTAACAGTTGGGAGTGCAGACGAGTTTATTGAGGTTCTTTAACGCAGATTTCCATCTGTGTCAAAAGATGGACGTAACACGGCTTTAAAGGAACATGTTTGATTAAAGCGCAGGACCTTGAAATAACCCGAGAAAGCGTTGTACGTGACGTCAAAGTTCGATGGCTGAAGCGCCTCCGATTACGTCGTGGAACAAATCGGAGAAACATTCTAATACCCGGTCTAATATTTTTGACAGCTGCAGCAAAACACATTGATAGCAACATTCAGCGAATGCCTTCTTTTTGCTTTTAATATAGGCCAGTCTTTAACTATGTTAACCAGGTGGGCGCGCACGTGTGTCCGGACCGCGCCCATGGTGACCCGGAAGGTGCCTGCACGACACAGGAATGCAGGCTGTCTCCCAGCAGGGGTTTAAAGATCTTGTACTGGTGACCGGAACGCGGAAGCTCTGTCGAAGGTGCGGCACTCGGGAAATTGTTCAACCCCAGCGTGACAGAAGGGGACCACACTGATACCGCACTTCGTCGTCTGAGGACTGGAGCGAATACGATTATGGTCGTCGCTGCTTCCGGCAATCCTGTTCGAACACGTGGGGACGCTATTGTCGTCGATCCCTTTGGCAGTCCTGCAGTCACATCTCCCCCAGAGGGCTCACCCACCCTCGCGGTGGTCCTCAGGGAATCCTCCCCATGCCCAACTTCGCCGAACTCCACAGCAGGAAGGAAGCACGAGTACAACAGTAGTATAATTATGAAATGTGAATTTTGCAATAAACTAAGAAACTAGACAGAACACGCATATGTTTCACCATTCATGCTTGCTTAACATCTGACATATTGTGACGAAGAAGACGACGAACTGCGCAGTGGCGCGGGCAGGAGCGCTCGCGCTAGGCCGGCAGCCATTAAATCATCTCATTTCCATCGATCATCGTGTCTCTTTCTTCGGCTGGCCGCCACGTAACATTTGGTGTGAGGTGCTGGGGTCCCTTCATCGCCATCCTGGTCCCGGAGCTTCGGCGTCCTGCGCCTGCCGTGGTCGTCGGCCGTGTGTGCCTGGTCCGCACCGCCCGGCTGTGCCCAGCCCGCCAGACCCGAACCGACCTCGCCGCTTACCCCAGCCCCGTCCACCGCCCCGACCACACGACACGACGAACTGACCACGTTGCCGCGACCGGAATGACCCGACCGACCCGAGACGCTGCCCACACGTGAGGACACCGCCCCCCCTGCCTCTGCCGTTCGGTGCGTCCAAGGACCTCGGCCGTCGGCTCCTGGCAACCTGCGGCCCGGATGCTTCGTGGAACGGGACTCATTCGCCGATCGTCTCATTCACCGTGGCGGCAAGCCCTTCACCTCCTTCTTCTGTATCCAACCATTTTACAAGCCCATTGTCATCTGCAGCATTTCATCTTCAGTGCCGATCTTCTCGTTCGCGATCGGGACGATCGCTCGGTGGCCCCGAGTAGTGTGACGAAGAAGACGACGAACTGCGCAGTGGCGCGGGCAGGAGCGCTCGCGCTAGGCCGGCAGCCATTAAATCATCTCATTTCCATCGATCATCGTGTCTCTTTCTTCGGCTGGCCGCCACGTAACAATATACAGGAGTCAGAAAAAGTGTAGAGACCATGAAACGATTCCAAAACTATTTGTGGGCACTATCTTACGGCGCTTTTCTTTAGTCTCCGTAAGTGCAGTGAGCCATCCTTAATGTGCTGCCCTGAACGCCGACACGTTCCCGTTACAAACGAATTTTGTTACCGATACGCAGACAGGGACCACTCTTCACTTCAGTAGCGGTAGGGTAAGTGTGCAGATAGCGCGCAAGAGTCGTTGATTACTCAGGCTCTAATGCAAGTTGCTAATCAGCACTTCTTTAGTGTAGGTTGTGCATGCTCTTTAAAGCAACCATTGCTTCCGCTTGACTAGAGTTACTCCTAAGAAACAATGCTACTCGGCGAATTTTAAATTAGTTTGTCGTGCGGAGCGGATGTCTCCTGTGAAAATCGAGGCCTGTGGCAGTGAACTAATTGAGTCAAGTCTTCGCGCTTTGTCTGTGATGCGCACACAGAGCGAACGCTTTACGCCACACCTGCAGTTCACGAATTATTCCGCGGAACCACAGAACTGAGCGACATCAGCGCACGTTAATAAATTACAATTGCTTTAAAGACACTCTAAAATCAGCCCTCCAAATCACTTCAGACACTCGCGCTCAGATAAGTGCCGAAAGCAAGGCTGCACATCTATGTTCAGTACTGGACCATGCAAGGCAAAAGTCTGAATTTTTGGTTAAGAGAACAAAGGGTGCAATCGCGAACAATTGGTGGAATTCTGAGTGCACGCGTGCATATAGACGACGGAAAGCAGCTTGGAAGAAACTTCTCATCAATCAATGCCCAAAAAATTGGCTGGATTATAAGTATGTTGCAGCAACAGTTAAGCGCACTGTCGCCCGTGCAAAGGAGGAGTATAATACAAATCATTATGATTTCCTTTCCCAATCGGGAAGTAAACGAGCCTTGTTTAGTTTCATGAGGCGCAACAAGGTGATTCCTCCGACTGCCAACATTGAATCCCTCGTTCAGTCCCCTGCTGACATCGCAAAGGCCTTAGAAGATATTGCGTGTGGCCTAGAGCTTCGCTTTACATCTGCTTTACCTTCTACTATATTCACATGCACCTCAAGTGATTTCACTGAGGTCTCTATGCCTGAGCTGTCGCAAATTGTTCTGCGCTTATCCCCAGCGGCTCCTGGCCCCGATAAGGTCACTTCATCTATGATCAAAATTTTGTTCAATGAATCTCCTGCAGACCTGTTGGCTCTAATTAACCATTCTATTAAAGGTCCTTGGATACCGCATGAGTGGCGTCTTGCTGAAATAGTTCCATTGCTTAAAAAACAAGGGGAGGGCTTAACTTTAGACAATATACGCCCTATTTCGTTAACATCGAACCTAGTGAAATTGGTGGAAAGGGTCCTTCTCGGCCGTGTCATGTCATTCATTTCAGAAAATGCTGTATTGAATCCATGTCAAATTGGTTTCAGGCCGGGTTGTTCAATTTGGTGTGCTCATACTGATCTTGAGAGTCGTATTAAATTAGCTCGCAATAGAAAACAGTTTGCTGCGCTTGTCACATTGGATATCAGTAAAGCATACGACAGCGTGGAGCACTCGACTCTATTACTAAGATTACAGGAACTCAACTTCCCAAGCTATTTTGTAGCCTGGATTTCTGTTTTTTTAGAAAATAGAGAATTTTACTGCTGCCAAAATGGTATTTCCTCAAGGAGATTTCCACAGACAAGAGGTGTTCCGCAAGGATCAGTTCTCTCCCCTGTTCTTTTTAACATTTTTCTAAGCTCAATTCCATGCATTCAAAATGTGAAAACTTATGTGTACGCCGACGATATTGCATTTTTTGCATCAGCAGGTGACATTCACACTCTTTATCGAACCCTGCAAAATGACCTCAATGTTCTTGACAACTGGCTAGGAAGAATTCATCTGTCCCTTAATGTGAAGAAATGCGCATTGTTAGTATTTCCAGTTTCTGTTCCTGTAAACATCTGCCTGGTCTATAGAAATACCATAATACCTCAAGTTCAGACGGTGAAGTATCTCGGTGTAATATACGACTCTACTCTCTCCTGGCGGCCACACATTGAGCAAGTTTCTGCAAAAGGAGTTCGGGCCATTGGCATCCTGCGCAGGCTTTGTAGTGCTAGGTCAGGCATGAGAAGGCATACGCTTCTGATGATTTATAAAATGTACGTCCGCCCAATTTTGGAGTTCGGGTGTATTTTATTCTCAGGAGCTCCTGCCTATAAACTTCGCCCTCTTGTGCTTTTGGAGCGTGAGGCGTTGCGCCTTTGTCTGGGGCTTCCAAAATATGTCGCCAATGCTGTTCTGCACCTTGAGGCGCGAATGCCTTCGTTATCAGCTAGGTTTCGCCTTTTAACAGTTCAAACATTTTTAAACTTGTGCGATTCCCCTCTTCACGCTTCCAGTATAATATTTCTTAGTCAACCTTCCGCCTTTTTTAGTGCTGCCTGGTCTCGATTTCATACCCCGCAGATATGTTACGTGCAGTCCCTCCTTGATCGCATAAATATCCATTTCACTGATGTCCGCCAAATATATAACAACTCCTCATCTGTCCAGATTGAATTCGATGACATTTTCCCATCGAATGCAAAGCTGCAGCCCTTCCCGCTTCTTCAGGGTCTATTGCTGGACCACCTAAGGTCCTTTCCCTCTCATGTTCTTATTGCTACCGATGCCTCGCAGGATCGCGAAAAGGCAGGTGTGGGAATTTTTTCACTTTCACTGGATTGGTCTTTTTCTCTCCGTCTTCCTGACATCACTCCAATTTTTCTGGCTGAATTATTAGCAGTAATCCTAGCCTTACGAAAATTAGAATCTACCGTTTCCCAGGTCGTGGTTATGACAGACTCTCTGTCCATTTGCTCTTCCTTATCCTCGCCCACTGACTCTCGGCCATTACGCCTCTTTAAGTTCCTGATTCCGCTGCATCTAAATTCGGTAAGGTTGCTTTGGGTACCAGGTCACATGGGCTTTCACTTAAATGAGGTTGCAGATTCCTTAGCATGAGCCTCTCTCAGCGGCCCAATTGTTGCTGTCCTACCATCGTGTGCATATACAGCTGCGGTGAGGTTTCGCAGCTACACAATATTTCAGGAATTTGCTGTCTCGGCTCTTACATCGTCTCCCGAATATCAGCATCTTCTGCATCCTTGGAGTAGCAAAGACTGGCGCTCACGCAGACTAGAGGTCTTTTTCACGCGCTTGCGTTGCCGGGTTCCCCTTCTAAATTTCTACCTTCACAGATCTGGCCTGGCAGCTTCCCCACTGTGCCCTTTTTGTGCCGAACCTGAGACAATAGATCACTTCCTGCTGTTCTGCCGCCGCTTTTCTCATTTGAGGAAGCGTCTTTTGCAAATTCCATTTCATCAACTGGGCTTGCCTGTGTCTTCCGCGGTTGTTCTTTCCATTGGCGCTTCTTTGCTTGGACGAAGCGACAGCAGTGTGCGCTCTGCTGTGCAAAATTTCCTTCAAGAAACGCAGCGACTCCCATTCTAATTTCTTTTTCCTGATCTCTGTCAGTAAGACATTGCAACATTACAGGCACTGTGTACTATTATGTACATTAAGCAATTGTCCCGTCTTCGATCTCCAAGTTAACTGGACCCCTTTCCTTCCCTCTTCCAATCTATCAGACTACATACTATTTCCACTGCTTTTCCCGTCAAAAATTTCCTGTATCCAGTAATTAACCGCCTGTGTCTTGGCCACTCCCCCGTAGTGGGTATGTGCCAGCAACGTCTGAGGCCTTCCTTCCTTCCTTCCTATGCGTGCAATGGTATCTGGTGCTAAATATTTTAAATCCAGGTACACTAATAAAATAGTTCCCGCGCGCTTTTTCGCACGTGAGAAGCGTTTCCTAGCGGCTTAAGTCTTGAAAAGCGTTTCCTGAGGGAAATGCGCGTAATAACAGGACACCGTATTAAGGAGAGTGCACTGTGCGTTTTCCTCGAAACATGCAGGCTCCGTCAGAGTGTGCTGTCCAGCATTGTGGCACCTCTTCCGTGGTATGCCCACCTTTCCTCAAGCCTGTACATACGTCATACATACAGGTGACAAGGTACTCCAGCAGCACAGGGCATCGACATGCTTTCTACTCTCCTAGAATTACTCCCGGTACCAGCGAAGCAAACTGCAGGGATTCAGGCTGCTGTTTATTGTGTTTCTCTTTATGTTGCTCATGCCGGCTTTGAAAACAAAGCACTTCGGTGCTGCGTTTTCTTTGGGGGGAGGAGGGACCTCAGACGGCTCCGTCTTCGTTGCTGGTCGTTGCATTAATAATAATAATAATTGGTTTTTGGGGAAAGGAAATGGCGCAGTATCTGTCTCATATATCTTTGGACACCTGAACCGCGCCGTAAGGGAAGGGATAAGGGAGGAAGTGAAAGAAGAGAGGAAGAATGAGGTCCCGTAGTGGAGGGCTCCGGAATAATTTCGACCACCTGGGGATCTTTAACGTGCACTGACATCGCACAGCACACGGGCGCCTTAGCGTTTTTCCTCCATAAAAACGCAGCCGCCGCGGTCGGGTTCGAACCCGGGAACTCCGGATCAGTAGTCAAGCGCCCTAACCACTGAGCCACCGCGGCGGGTTCATTGCATTGCAATTCGTATTTTTCAGTCGAGCCAAAGTGAAAACACACGTGAATGGCGTCAGTGATTTTGTACAATATGTTAGCCCATAGCACGCCGCGTCTTATGCAGATGTTAGTGGCGGTTCCAGTTTAAAGTCTTCTTTCTCACTTGTCTGTGGTTCGGGAACCTGTTCCGGAGTGGCATGCAATGGGGCGTGGGGTCTCTTCTCCGGATGCCTCTGCATGCGTCTGTTAGGAATTTCCTTCACGGAAAAGACCTTTCTGCAGCGCGGGCAAACAAATGGAGAGTTCCTGCCACCAATAGAGGGCATCGCTCTGCAGTGGCGCTTCCGGACGGAATCTTGATTGAAGTGAGCGCCACAGTCGCTGCACTCGTAGGGTTTCTCCCCTGAGTGTACCCACTGGTGGCTGACGAGATGCTGCCGCTGTATGAAGCTTTTCCCTCAGTCGTCGCACAAGAAAGGCCGCTCGCCTGTGTGGGCGGTGTGTGCCTGATGAAATTGCCTCTGGGAGAGAAACGAAGTACAAGGACGAGAACTGCACTGAGCAACACTGCCTTAATAGCGACACAAAGGAGGAACAGTGAAACAACCATTGCGTCATAAAAACACCAAGTGAGGCCAAGTGGCTGCGAAAGAAGCGTACTGCAGCCAGCTGGCGCTGCGGTCACTGGCATGTTGTACCTGCAAGGTTTGGAGGCCAAGCTAGAGGGGAGCGGACTAGGTTTCAACCTATCTTTTTTCAAGCAAGGGGAATTGATTAAACAGACATTACCGGGACTGGTATATGCGGACGATATAGTGATAATGGCTGACAACAAGGAAGACCTGCAGAAGTTGTTAGACATATGCAGTACAGAGGGAGATAGATTAGGCTTCAAGTATAGTAAGGAAAAATCTGCAGTCATGACATTTAATGAAGAGGGCGGCGAGCATAGAATACAGGAGTTCGTGCTAAAGGTAGTGAATGAGTACAAGTATCTTGGGGTGTGGATAAATAAGTGTTGAGTATCTGATAGAGCATGAAAAATATGTAATGAACAAACGCATTATGGTGCGGTTCCACGTTTGTTTGCCCACACAGAAGCCTAAAAATGTTACTCCAAACGCTACTTGTACATATCGTTGCTTTGCGATGAAGCACACTTTTTTTTCTTGTAGTAAATTTTTCATCTCCTATATTCGCTGAAAGCTTTTTAAGGCCAAAGCCTTTAATAGCTCATGAATCGCCAATTTGTCCGTGAGCAGGACGTGTTCAACCAACCTGCCAATCATAGTAAACAATAAAAAAAATGCGCGCCGCCGTGATCAATCGAGATAAGTCTGGTGGGCTCGGCAGCACAGTGATGGCTCCAGCTTACAGACATTTCGTCCTCATGTTATAGTTCCTCAGCGCGGTACCTTGGTTGCCGCTCTTTGTCTGCCTGGCCGGTGTTCCGCCTTGCCCTGCTGATGCCAGCCCGAAAGACTACCTGTCACCTACCTTGCTGTCTCGACCTCCCGGAACGTGGTGCCCTTTCGAACTACTACCGGTGGATTACGGCGCACTGCGGAGCAACTCGTCACGACCAACCCAGCCTGACCAACAATCATCCCCATATCTGGAAACCCGATTGCCTCACCGTTATCGTTCGACAAGCGTCACAGCCGATCAGGATATAAAGCCAGTTCACCCGGAAGCGCCTTTCAGTGGGCTCGGCAGCACAGTGATGGCTCCAGCTTACCGACATTTCGTCCTCATGTTATAGTTCCTCAGCGCGGTACCTTGGTTGCCGCTCTTTGTCTGCCTGGCCGGTGTTCCGCCTTGCCCTGCTGATGCCAGCCCGAAAGACTACCTGTCACCTACCTTGCTGTCTCGACCTCCCGGAACGTGGTGCCCTTTCGAACTACTACCGGTGGATTACGGCGCACTGCGGAGCAACTCGTCACGACCAACCCAGCCTGACCAACAATCATCCCCATATCTGGAAACCCGATTGCCTCACCGTTATCGTTCGACAAGCGTCACAGCCGATCAGGATATAAAGCCAGTTCACCCGGAAGCGCCTTTCAGTGGGCTCGGCAGCACAGTGATGGCTCCAGCTTACCGACATTTCGTCCTCATGTTATAGTTCCTCAGCGCGGTACCTTGGTTGCCGCTCTTTGTCTGCCTGGCCGGTGTTCCGCCTTGCCCTGCTGATGCCAGCCCGAAAGACTACCTGTCACCTACCTTGCTGTCTCGACCTCCCGGAACGTGGTGCCCTTTCGAACTACTACCGGTGGATTACGGCGCACTGCGGAGCAACTCGTCACGACCAACCCAGCCTGACCAACAATCATCCCCATATCTGGAAACCCGATTGCCTCACCGTTATCGTTCGACAAGGTCACAGCCGATCAGGATATAAAGCCAGTTCACCCGGAAGCGCCTTTCAGTGGGCTCGGCAGCACAGTGATGGCTCCAGCTTACCGACATTTCGTCCTCATGTTACAGTTCCTCAGCGCGGTACCTTGGTTGCCGCTCTTTGTCTGCCTGGCCGGTGTTCCGCCTTGCCCTGCTGATGCCAGCCCGAAAGACTACCTGTCACCTACCTTGCTGTCTCGACCTCCCGGAACGTGGTGCCCTCTCGAACTACTACCGGTGGATTACGGCGCACTGCGGTGCAACTCGTCACGACCAACCCAGCCTGACCAACAATCATCCCCATATCTGGAAACCCGATTGCCTCACCGTTATCGTTCGACAAGCGTCACAGCCGATCAGGATATAAAGCCAGTTCACCCAGAAGCGCCTTTCAGTGGGCTCGGCAGCACAGTGATGGCTCCAGCTTACCGACATTTCGTCCTCATGTTATAGTTCCTCAGCGCGGTACCTTGGTTGCCGCTCTTTGTCTGCTTGGCCGGTGTTCCGCCTTGCCCTGCTGATGCCAGCCCGAAAGACTACCTGTCACCTACCTTGCTGTCTCGACCTCCCGAAACGTGGTGCCCTTTCGAACTACTACCGGTGGATTACGGCGCACTGCGGAGCAACTCGTCACGACCAACCCAGCCTGACCAACAATCATCCCCATATCTGGAAACCCGATTGCCTCACCGTTATCGTTCGACAAGGTCACAGCCGATCAGGATATAAAGCCAGTTCACCCGGAAGCGCCTTTCAGTGGGCTCGGCAGCACAGTGATGGCTCCAGCTTACCGACATTTCGTCCTCATGTTACAGTTCCTCAGCGCGGTACCTTGGTTGCCGCTCTTTGTCTGCCTGGCCGGTGTTCCGCCTTGCCCTGCTGATGCCAGCCCGAAAGACTACCTGTCACCTACCTTGCTGTCTCGACCTCCCGGAACGTTGTGCCCTTTCGAACTACTACCGGTGGATTACGGCGCACTGCGGAGCAACTCGTCACGACCAACCCAGCCTGACCAACAATCATCCCCATATCTGGAAACCCGATTGCCTCACCGTTATCGTTCGACAAGGTCACAGCCGATCAGGATATAAAGCCAGTTCACCCGGAAGCGCCTTTCAGTGGGCTCGGCAGCACAGTGATGGCTCCAGCTTACCGACATTTCGTCCTCATGTTACAGTTCCTCAGCGCGGTACCTTGGTTGCTGCTCTTTGTCTGCCTGGCCGGTGTTCCGCCTTGCCCTGCTGATGCCAGCCCGAAAGACTACCTGTCACCTACCTTGCTGTCTCGACCTCCCGGAACGTGGTGCCCTTTAGAACTACTACCGGTGGATTACGGCGCACTGCGGAGCAACTCGTCACGACCAACCCAGCCTGACCAACAATCATCCCCATATCTGGAAACCCGATTGCCTCACCGTTATCGTTCGACAAGGTCACAGCCGATCAGGATATAAAGCCAGTTCACCCGGAAGCGCCTTTCAGTGGGCTCGGCAGCACAGTGATGGCTCCAGCTTACCGACATTTCGTCCTCATGTTACAGTTCCTCAGCGCGGTACCTTGGTTGCCGCTCTTTGTCTGCCTGGCCGGTGTTCCGCCTTGCCCTGCTGATGCCAGCCCGAAAGACTACCTGTCACCTACCTTGCTGTCTCGACCTCCCGGAACGTGGTGCCCTTTCGAACTACTACCGGTGGATTACGGCGCACTGCGGAGCAACTCGTCACGACCAACCCAGCCTGACCAACAATCATCCCCATATCTGGAAACCCGATTGCCTCACCGTTATCGTTCGACAAGCGTCACAGCCGATCAGGATATAAAGCCAGTTCACCCGGAAGCGCCTTTCAGTGGGCTCGGCAGCACAGTGATGGCTCCAGCTTACCGACATTTCGTCCTCATGTTATAGTTCCTCAGCGCGGTACCTTGGTTGCCGCTCTTTGTCTGCCTGGCCGGTGTTCCGCCTTGCCCTGCTGATGCCAGCCCGAAAGACTACCTGTCACCTACCTTGCTGTCTCGACCTCCCGGAACGTGGTGCCCTTTCGAACTACTACCGGTGGATTACGGCGCACTGCGGAGCAACTCGTCACGACCAACCCAGCCTGACCAACAATCATCCCCATATCTGGAAACCCGATTGCCTCACCGTTATCGTTCGACAAGCGTCACAGCCGATCAGGATATAAAGCCAGTTCACCCAGAAGCGCCTTTCAGTGGGCTCGGCAGCACAGTGATGGCTCCAGCTTACCGACATTTCGTCCTCATGTTATAGTTCCTCAGCGCGGTACCTTGGTTGCCGCTCTTTGTCTGCTTGGCCGGTGTTCCGCCTTGCCCTGCTGATGCCAGCCCGAAAGACTACCTGTCACCTACCTTGCTGTCTCGACCTCCCGAAACGTGGTGCCCTTTCGAACTACTACCGGTGGATTACGGCGCACTGCGGAGCAACTCGTCACGACCAACCCAGCCTGACCAACAATCATCCCCATATCTGGAAACCCGATTGCCTCACCGTTATCGTTCGACAAGGTCACAGCCGATCAGGATATAAAGCCAGTTCACCCGGAAGCGCCTTTCAGTGGGCTCGGCAGCAGAGTGATGGCTCCAGCTTACCGACATTTCGTCCTCATGTTACAGTTCCTCAGCGCGGTACCTTGGTTGCCGCTCTTTGTCTGCCTGGCCGGTGTTCCGCCTTGCCCTGCTGATGCCAGCCCGAAAGACTACCTGTCACCTACCTTGCTGTCTCGACCTCCCGGAACGTTGTGCCCTTTCGAACTACTACCGGTGGATTACGGCGCACTGCGGAGCAACTCGTCACGACCAACCCAGCCTGACCAACAATCATCCCCATATCTGGAAACCCGATTGCCTCACCGTTATCGTTCGACAAGGTCACAGCCGATCAGGATATAAAGCCAGTTCACCCGGAAGCGCCTTTCAGTGGGCTCGGCAGCACAGTGATGGCTCCAGCTTACCGACATTTCGTCCTCATGTTACAGTTCCTCAGCGCGGTACCTTGGTTGCCGCTCTTTGTCTGCCTGGCCGGTGTTCCGCCTTGCCCTGCTGATGCCAGCCCGAAAGACTACCTGTCACCTACCTTGCTGTCTCGACCTCCCGGAACATGGTGCCCTTTAGAACTACTACCGGTGGATTACGGCGCACTGCGGAGCAACTCGTCACGACCAACCCAGCCTGACCAACAATCATCCCCATATCTGGAAACCCGATTGCCTCACCGTTATCGTTCGACAAGGTCACAGCCGATCAGGATATAAAGCCAGTTCACCCGGAAGCGCCTTTCAGTGGGCTCGGCAGCACAGTGATGGCTCCAGCTTACCGACATTTCGTCCTTATGTTACAGTTCCTCAGCGCGGTACCTTGGTTGCCGCTCTTTGTCTGCCTGGCCGGTGTTCCGCCTTGCCCTGCTGATGCCAGCCCGAAAGACTACCTGTCACCTACCTTGCTGTCTCGACCTCCCGGAACGTGGTGCCCTTTCGAACTACTACCGGTGGATTACGGCGCACTGCGGAGCAACTCGTCACGACCAACCCAGCCTGACCAACAATCATCCCCATATCTGGAAACCCGATTGCCTCACCGTTATCGTTCGACAAGGTCACAGCCGATCAGGATATAAAGCCAGTTCACCCGGAAGCGCCTTTCAGTGGGCTCGGCAGCACAGTGATGGCTCCAGCTTACCGACATTTCGTCCTCATGTTACAGTTCCTCAGCGCGGTACCTTGGTTGCCGCTCTTTGTCTGCCTGGCCGGTGTTCCGCCTTGCCCTGCTGATGCCAGCCCGAAAGACTACCTGTCACCTACCTTGCTGTCTCGACCTCCCGGAACGTGGTGCCCTTTCGAACTACTACCGGTGGATTACGGCGCACTGCGGAGCAACTCGTCACGACCAACCCAGCCTGACCAACAATCATCCCCATATCTGGAAACCCGATTGCCTCACCGTTATCGTTCGACAAGGTCACAGCCGATCAGGATATAAAGCCAGTTCACCCGGAAGCGCCTTTCAGTGGGCTCGGCAGCACAGTGATGGCTCCAGCTTACCGACATTTCGTCCTCATGTTACAGTTCCTCAGCGCGGTACCTTGGTTGCCGCTCTTTGTCTGCCTGGCCGGTGTTCCGCCTTGCCCTGCTGATGCCAGCCCGAAAGACTACCTGTCACCTACCTTGCTGTCTCGACCTCCCGGAACGTGGTGCCCTTTCGAACTACTACCGGTGGATTACGGCGCACTGCGGAGCAACTCGTCACGACCAACCCAGCCTGACCAACAATCATCCCCATATCTGGAAACCCGATTGCCTCACCGTTATCGTTCGACAAGCTCACAGCCGATCAGGATATAAAGCCAGTTCACCCGGAAGCGCCTTTCAGTGGGCTCGGCAGCACAGTGATGGCTCCAGCTTACCGACATTTCGTCCTCATGTTACAGTTCCTCAGCGCGGTACCTTGGTTGCCGCTCTTTGTCTGCCTGGCCGGTGTTCCGCCTTGCCCTGCTGATGCCAGCCCGAAAGACTACCTGTCACCTACCTTGCTGTCTCGACCTCCCGGAACGTGGTGCCCTTTCGAACTACTACCGGTGGATTACGGCGCACTGCGGAGCAACTCGTCACGACCAACCCAGCCTGACCAACAATCATCCCCATATCTGGAAACCCGATTGCCTCACCGTTATCGTTCGACAAGCTCACAGCCGATCAGGATATAAAGCCAGTTCACCCGGAAGCGCCTTTCAGTGGGCTCGGCAGCACAGTGATGGCTCCAGCTTACCGACATTTCGTCCTCATGTTACAGTTCCTCAGCGCGGTACCTTGGTTGCCGCTCTTTGTCTGCCTGGCCGGTGTTCCGCCTTGCCCTGCTGATGCCAGCCCGAAAGACTACCTGTAACCTACCTTGCTGTCTCGACCTCCCGGAACGTGGTGCCCTTTCGAACTACTACCGGTGGATTACGGCGCACTGCGGAGCAACTCGTCACGACCAACCCAGCCTGACCAACAATCATCCCCATATCTGGAAACCCGATTGCCTCACCGTTATCGTTCGACAAGCTCACAGCCGATCAGGATATAAAGCCAGTTCACCCGGAAGCGCCTTTCAGTGGGCTCGGCAGCACAGTGATGGCTCCAGCTTACCGACATTTCTTCCTCATGTTACAGGTAACCAACCGGCATTGCCTTTTTGCTACGAAATCTAGCTATAGGGGTATTGTTGTGTTGCCGAGCCCACGCTGTTGGCGCAAAATTGCATATGAATGTACACGGATGTTGCTGAACTTGTTGTTGTTAGCGGGTGATGTAGAGACTAACCCCTGGCCTCTTGATAGTGTTGACGCTATCTCATCTCCTGACCTGGTCAAGATGTTACAGGATCTACAGTGCGGGCAGTCAACCATACTCGGCGAGCTTAAATCAATTAACGAAAAGCTATCTGACCACGACAAAACGTTCGAGGACCTGAGTAACAGGCTAGGAAAAATGAGTCCGAGTTTACGTCGCTTACAGCCTTGAAGTCCGACCTGAGCGCAGTTCAATCGGCAACAAATCAGTGCTTGGCTCAGGTATCTGCTCTGACTGCCCGCGTTGTGGATACTGAAAATAGGTCTCGTCGCGACAACTTAGTGTTTTTTTGGTTTGACGGACAGCCCAAGCGAATCCTGGTCTGAATCCGAAAAGTTGATCATTCACCACTGTCATCAGTTTCTTGATGTCGACATTCAGCCACGCGATATTGCACATGCCCATAGACTGGGTACTTACACACAAGGAAAAAAGCGGCCGATCATCGTTAAGTTTGAGCGCTACAAAGACAAAGACCTTGTGCTTTCTTTGTGCAAAAATTTTAAGGGAACCGTTTACAGCGTCAGTGAAGACTTCTCGCCTGAAACTCGTCTTGCGCGGAAAAAAGCTTTTTCAGTTTGCGAAGGAACGTAACCTTAAAATCAACTTAAGAAATGACAAGCTTATCGCAAACAACAAAACATGCATTTATGATCACGCCGGCCAAAACGTTGTCGAAAAATCCTAGCGCGAAGTGCAAGTTCAACGCGAAATCACCAACGTCAATTATTCCCCGGTGCAATTCTTGTACACTAATATCCGCAGTGTTATACCGAAACGTGATGAAATTTGCAGCCTCATTTCTTTTTCTTCGAGTGACTTAGTACTACTTACAGAAACTTGGCTAAATCCATCAATAACTGATCACGAAATATTGCCTTCACTCCCTCACTTTGATATCTTTCGCAAAGATAGACCCGGCAATGCGCGCAGTGGCGGTGTTCTAATCGCCGCAAACCGATCGCTGCGCTGCACGCTCGTTAATATCTCGTCCCCTTTAGAAATAATCTGGATATGTTGCAATGCTACCTTTCCGCGCTTCCTAATTGGTGTTTGCTATCGACCCCAACTACAGACGTCTCTTTCTTACCTTTATTTCACGAATCATTGCAAGCTATAACAACCATGTATCATAACACCCCCGTCGTTCTTTTTGGTGACTTCAATTATCCCTCGATAAACTGGACTAACCCTGCTTCCACCTTGTCAAAGTGCAACAACGAATGTGAATTCATGAACACGTGCCTGACTTTCGGTCTATCACAGCTGGTCACAGAACCTACACGCATTACAGACCACTCCTCTAATATCCTGGACCTCATTTTAACAACCCACGCCGATATTTTTTCTTCGCTTATCTTTCTCCCGTCCCCGAGCGATCACGCTGTAATCTGTGGCTCTTTCCACTGCAGTTCACTCAAAAGCAAAAAAAAACAAGAAAAAACTGACTCTTTATGGTAAAGGTGATTATGCAGGTATGAATACAGAGTTGGCATCTTTTTGCGACACCTTCGCGGCCAGTTATAAAGAGCGTCCTGTTGATACTAACTGGCAACTTTTTAAAACCGAAATGCTCCGTCTAATCGCAAAGTACATCCCCACAGTCACAATAACAGAGCGTGCGCAGTCGCCATGGTTCAATTCTGTACTAAACCTGTTGAATAACAAGAAAAAAAGGCCCTTTCGCATTGCAAAGCATTCAAACAACGACGCTGCATGGGATAAGTATTTTCGCGCCGCCAGCGAGTACAAAAAATCTTTATATACCGCCAAACACAACTTTTTCAACAACACTCTGCCCTCTATGGTGCGTAACGACCCAAAACAGTTCTGGAAAACAATCAGTCCTTCAGTTTCAACCAGTATTTCTTTGTTCCATAACGACGGCTACAATGTTCCTGAACACGAAGTTGCTGGTGTACTAAACGATGCATTTTGCGCTGTCTTCACCAATGAGACACTTGTGCACCTCCCTTCACCCCCGAATTATGCTCATCCTCAAATGTATCCCATAACTTTCGACCCGTTCGGTATCTCTAATGTAATCGACAAACTAAAAAATTCATCTGCCGTGGGAACAGATGGCATTAATGCCAAAGTGCTTAAAAATACTAAAGTAGTCAGTAGTTTTGTTTTGTCACTCATATTTCAGCAATCGCTAACTAGTGGGGCCATTCCTGCTGACTGGAGGATTGGGAAGGTCGTTCCTGTCTTCAAAAAAGGTAACCGTTCATGCCCCACCAACTACAGACCAATATCTATCACAAGTGTTTGTTCAAAAATCATGGAGCATATTATTTATTCCCAGGTTGCATCTTTCTTTTCATCGGTCAACTTTTTTCACCCCAATCAGCATGGCTTCCGTCAAGGTCACTCTTGTGAATCACAGCTTGCTCTTTTCCTTCATGACATTCACACCAACCTTGACCTTAATACACCCACTGACGCATTTTTTTTAGATTTCGAGAAAGCATTCGACAGAGTATCGCATCGTCACCTGCTACTCAAACTGTCATGCCTTAATTTAGACTCTTGTGTGCTCACCTGGATCAGCAGTTTTCTAACCAATCGTCTCCAGTTTGTTGTCGCCAACTCCCATTCATCCGCTCTCTCCCATGTCCGGTCGGGTGTTCCTCAAGGTACTGTTTTAGGCCCCCTTCTTTTCCTAATTTATATTAATGACCTGCCAAATAACAGGTCATCGAACATACGCCTGTTTGCCGACGATTGTGTGATTTACCGCTCCATAAATAACCAATCAGATGTTGCCGTCCTACAGAACGACCTCGTTAAAGTGCAAGAGTGGTGCGATACCTGGCTCATGAAACTAAATGTCAATAAAACCTTTTTATTCTCTTTTCACCGCCGACGTAACTACTCACCTCCCAACTACCTCCTTTACGGTTGTCCCATAACTCAAACCGACAATATTAAGTACCTAGGTGTCCATATCTCCAGTGACCTATCCTGGCACAGTCATGTTACTAATATAGCTAACTCAGCCAATCGCGTCCTTGACTACTTACGGCGTAACTTTTCCTTAGCACCCCCTTCCGTCAAACTAATTGCCTATATATCACTTGTCCGACCTAAACTAGAGTACGCCAGTTCTATATTCGATCCTCACCAAACCAACCTGTCGAATTTACTGGAATCTATTCAAAATCGCGCTTCGCGATTTATTCTTTCAGAGTACTCATATCGCGCAAGTGTAACTGGACTAAAATCTCGACTTGAACTTCGCACCCTAGCATCCCGTCATCAACTAGCTCGCCTTTCTCTTTATCATACATTTTTTCACAGCTTGCCACCGAACAACGCACTCATCCGCCCAGCCCATCGTTTATCCCGTCACAGCCATCTCAAAGCAGTCTACCCCCAGCGCGCCCATACCACAACGTTCCAAAAATCATTTTTTCTCCGTACTGCCCTGGACTGGAACGACCTTCCCGGCCATATCGCTTCCCTTGAAGATCTTCAACAATTCAGGACTGCCATCGAAAATCATTTTTTTTTTGTCATAACTGCCGTACTCCCCGCCCACCCCTCATGTAATACCCCTTAAATGGGGCCTTTGAGGACTTAATAAATGAAATGAAATGAAATGGTGCGGTTCCACGTGCCCCGCCGCGGTGGCTCAGTGGTTAGGGCGCTCGACTCCTGATCCGGAGTTCCCGGGTTCGAACCCGACCGCGGCGGCTGCGTTTTTATGGAGGAAAAACGCTAAGGCGCCCGTGTGCTGTGCGATGTCAGTGCGCGTTAAAGATCCCCAGGTGGTCGAAATTATTCCGGAGCCCTCCACTACGGCACCTATTCTTCCTTTCTTCTTTCACTCCCTCCTATATCCCTTCCCTTACGGCGCGGTTCAGGTGTCCAAAGATATATGAGACAGATACTGCGCCATTTCCTTTCCCCCAAAAAACCAATTATTATTATTCCACGTTCTTTTTGTCGAAATGTTTTGTTTAAAAGCAAGAAAACTTTTAGTTGTTTTCTACATTCTTCCGTGCCTCATAAAACAGCGTCAGGAGAACTACATTGTTTATTATATATTTCTGAAGTGTATGGGCTTTATTATTATCAGCATCAGTTAAAGGTGCCCAATGTAAAACAACGCACTCTCCAATATCTTTTCAATAACTCGGTCCTCTACCAGTTGCGGCCTCCTGATCCCCTTATACGTCTAATTCTCAGCCGCCCATTCCGCAATTCCCCAATGTTCTCCTATGCTTGCCTTCTCTTGGGAATTAGTTGTTGACATTTCACGACCATCGGTTATTTTGCCTGCGCCTTAAATGCTCTGTCCAAGCATGCCTATTTCTTCCGACTGATTTCGAAGATGATGTCCTCTCTCGTTTGTTCCCTGACCCACTATGGCCATTGTCTACCTCTTAACGTTACAATAATAATTTTCCTTTCATAAATCGATACCCTTTTTGTTAGCCTCCAAGTCGTTGCACATTTGTGAGTACCGATAACCTGGATAAGTTCTCAATTTCCACTTTGAGGGATACTGTGAAAGTGCCCCTCATGATCTGAGAGAACCTGCTGCCAAATGCGCTCCACCCCATTCCTATTCATCTCTCGCGATTCGGTTTGCCGGCACTACCCGCCCTACGTAGACGTTTTCCCTTAGCACTTCAAGCACTTCGCTAATAATTATAAACGGCTGTTCCCTTCCCATTCTGGCGAACACTACTTTGTTTTTCGGCACAGTAAATTTTGACCCACCGTTCTCTCCTGCCGGTCTAACGCATTGATCGGGCTTTGCAGTTCATCTCCAGAGCGACTTAGCAAGGCAATGTCATCATCGAAGCGATGATTACTAATTCCTTTCCCTAAACTCTTATCGCCAGCTGTTCCAAATCCAGTCATCGGAATACCTTCGGTAATCAGGCGGTGAACAGCTTTGGCGAGTCGCTTCTCCCAGCCTGATGCCCTGCCTTACGGGAATCGCATCACTTACTTTGTGTACTAAAATGGTGAATAAGCAGTCGTTGTAGATATCCTTCTAGTACATCCTTCCTTGCTTGAATTTTACTGCTGCTTATATGATGGATTATATGTGGCTGTACAGCCGTTATAGTTATATTCAAGTGATTTTATAAATGGCTCTCCTATGCATTTATTGCGCTATGATTCCGCAGTATATGCGTCCCTAAATGAATACGCAATCCCGTGTTTCAAGTAGGATGACCGTAAGCGCCCGTAGGCACAGCGGTAGACTCATACTCTGAAGGGGAGCGCTCCTGACAAGTGAAAATGTAGTCCACTATTGCTTTCATCGCCAGAGAGTTCTACAATCGCATAGGCATGTTTACGTCTGTTGAATAAGCATTTTGAGGAGTTCAAAGCTGCGTTTCGCTCCCACCTCTTAGGTTCAACGCATGCAAACGTACCATTGTAATGGCAATGATGATGCTAGACGGCTGCACCCTTTGCAACGCGTGGTTACCGTTAATGAGATGTAGGCGATAGAACACAACGCAATAACAAGCAGAAAACAGACTCAAACGTGTAACATACCACAATGGACATATTGCCGCATATGTACTGACCGCCCCACGCAGTGGCTGATCCAAGAAGGCGGTTGGTCGATCGTCATCCAACCCTTTAAGCTTTCATGCTGAGCGCGATTTTAGTGAAAACCGAGAAACCCTACGTGGTCCTTTGTGTTAGAGCAGTGAGCCGCCACACTACCTACGTGAAAACGCCGCGAAAAAAAAAAGGAAGAGGGTACGATTTGGTGGGGACGTTACACAAGTTTAGGACGGGTCGAGTTCACCTCACGTGTTGTGCGGCCACTCTTTTTAGCGTTATATTGCGACGACTGTTTGAGGCAATGCCTCACTAAACAGTCGTGGCGTTCCAACCACCTCAACCCGGAGCGGGTGAAACACGGAGCGGCCAGTGCGGAACGAAAAGTCGTGAACAGAAGACGTGGGTAATATTGTCTCTTGAATACACGCACTCTTCTTATTATCGTTCTTCACTCTTGCCCACATGTTATTTATCCGTTGTTATTCAAACCCAAGAGCTCTTAGTTACTGCAGTATTGCCATTTACATCGTTGTTTTCTGGGAGCTAGCTGACCGTTCGGCGACCGCTTCCAAGCCTTGGCGAACACCTGCGATAGCTCTCAAGTGTGGAGATTGAAATGGCAGTGGTTTAGAAATCCTTGCGAGGTTAACGGGTGTCTGAAAAAATAAGAGACGATATGGCTCCACCAGAAACGCAGTATCGTGCGAGCGCTTCGAAATCTTGACTGCCCATCCACATTTAAGGACTTTCCGGCCTTCTCTGAGGGATGGGCCACCGAAGTTTCGAGGGTGGGCCAAGTCGGTTTTGACTCATTCTATGGCCCGCCCGGCCACGTCATCAGCCAACTACCATCTGCCAGATGCATGCTTGTGAGGAGGAGCGTGATGTATGCTGTCCAAGTTGGCAGCAACGACACAGATATCAAGCGCCGCCTTATTGCCAATCTGCATGGACGTTCCTGCAAGGCCTAGAGGAGTAGCGCCATTGACTCGGGCCCTGGGAAATTCGATTCTCATCTAAGTGTTGGTAGCCCTAGTTGCCAGCCCCGGTCACTTCTTTCCTGGATGCTTCAGACCCACATCCGCCAAATCCAATTCCCGGTGAGTTCGATTACTACTTCAAAGTTGTTAGCCGAATTTTGCAGCTTTTGCCACTCGGTTAAGTGATGGCGACCAAAAATTTTCCAAACCTAGTGAAGGAGTGCTTTCGAACCTAAATTTCGGCGGGCGGAAAGGCACGCCCCCCCCCCCCCCCCCCCCCCCTCGGAAAGCTACGCCCAAGCCATCCGTCCCACTGCCACAGTGAGCTTGTTTCTGTATAAAGCCACTGCACCTCGTCGACCACTTCGACCACTCCTCTACATGGCAGCTCGGCTCCCATGCAGGAGACCTCCAGCCCACAGTCGTGCGCCGTCGTTTTACCGTCGCCAGCGGCTGAGGCATCCCCTCGTCTTCTATGGCGGCGGCTTCCGCACGCCGTTTCTTCACCTGCACCCGCTCGGCCATCGCAAAGCCCATATCGCCCATAACTCACGCCGCGGGTTCATTATCTGCAATGCCATTTTCCGCCCAGCTTCAACCCAACTGGCGGCCCCACCAGTAGACCCTCCGACTACAGCACGCCTGGCTCAACTCAATTTCCTCGATTTCTACCGCCTGTTCCTTACGTCATCATCATCAACGTTTAGCTCCCCTCGCCCTTTGAGCAGCAGCCAGGCTCGACCGTTGGAGTTTGTTTCACCCGCCTGGCGGCCTTCACGAACCTGTGTCCTGGACATGACCCACCTGTACAAACTTGTATATACCGTTTTTGTTCTTTATCGCGCACCGCGCTAGTGGGGAGCATCTGTAGGGGGAGAGCATCGTGCAACGGAGAACGCTTTCGGCAATCGGCCTGGCCAGCAACGTCAGCAGCCGCGGCTACCGGGACATCAAATAAATTTGGACCTCCCACCACAAGCAATCGGACTCAATTGCGGAGATATAACAGAATCTGAAAATTTGTTTGCTCTTCCATAACATCCTGCACTCTCAGTAGCCAGCAATTCCAGGCGTACGAACAACCACAGAAGGCGCGAAAATGCTGCCACCACTGCTGCATTCTTCTCTTTATGCGTTGTAAAGTTCCTTGTATCATGTTAGTCGAAAAAGTGCACAGATATCGTAGAAAAAAAATAACACATGATTGAGTTGTTTATCATATCAGTGGTTTCCAATATTTTAAAGTCAAGTTTTTCATTCTCAGGAAAAATTGTTTCAAGCCTCGAACAGATTCAACTGTCTTATGTTATTTGTTGAATCATCAAAACCGTTTCCCCTGCTGTAAGGGCTCAAAATTCAAAGGTACAGTGTAAGTATACGTAAAACAAAGAACGGCTTTTGTCCACGGTGAGTGATATTTTATCCGCCCATATCAATTTTGTAAAAGATACGAGAAGCGATCCATCCGAAAAATACGGCTGGCTGTTTAGATGTCGTAAATTATTGGGATGAAACGTGATCAAACTCGTTGTAAGAAGATAGGATGGTTATGCACTGTCTGGCTTCGTCGTCATCGCTGGTGGCTAGGGCATGAATCTCGGGCTGAATCTTCTGCTTCTGGCTGGCTGTCTGGTCCTCGTGCGACCTAACTGCAGCCTGCGTTGGTCGCAGTATCCCAACATTGAATCCTTTTTTCACATGGTGGATGCGCTACGATGCTCACCTCCTACACCACCCTGGAACTCCGCAGTCTCACGGTGTCTTTTCCCATGGCGGCTACAAGCTAGCAACCCCTGACCCAGCTTCTACCTTTCGCCTTATGTCAGCGAGCCCCCACTGCCTTCAGCGGCATCTGCAACAAAGATGTCAAAGACTACAGGTTTGTCAGCCTCAGAACGAATTAGCCGGCACAATAAGTTGGATGATGCTCTCCAGCTTAACAACGCAATGTTCTACTCAGCTGCCGTTGCCATTTCGTCGTATTGGAACAACGATTCAGACATCAGCACCTGGCCTGCCTTCAGAACCACCTTCGCTGAACTGTTCGGCAGTCCAGCCGTTCGCAATTTCGTGCTGATCAGCGGCTACGCCCTCGAGCGCAGCAGGCAGGAGAAAGCTTTACAAGCTACATGGAGTACGACGATTACTTAAGTCAGCCTACTACCCTGGCTATCGCCGAAGAAGATAAGATTCGGCACATCTTCAAAGGCATCGATGATAGCGCCTTAAACACGCTCCTTTCCAAAGAATCTGACTACCATCGCAACGGTCTACTAAAATTGTCAGAGCTCTACGAGCTACGCAAACAGCGTTCCGCGTCAGCAGGTTCTTCACCCTGGTGACGCATCGCTGGCAGGACTGGACCCGGACATCGAGACCTCTTGCCTCTCTTCCAAAACTAAGCAATTTGTCCGCGAGGAGTTCGCCTGTGAGCTGTTGCTGCTGCAATGTCAAACGGAACCTCCACAATTCCTTGAGCCGCATCTCAGGCACGAAATACAGCGACATGTCTTCGATGCTCTCCCTTACGGCCATCCTCCGGCTCTTGTTGCTGCCCCGTTGCCGTTTGCTGAGGTCCTCCTCCGTCCACCTGCCCTCACCTCTGCACCGCTGAGCTACCCCGATGGCTTCGCGCCGCACCCCATTCTTGCGGCGCCTCGTACCTATGCCGAAGTCATGGCTTGGCCAACCACCTTCCTGGCATATATGAATATTCGCCCCTGCTGCGCTCGCCATGCAGTTTTGCTATATTTGCGCTACCGCCTGCACCTTCATGGCGCACATTCGTCAACCACCCGATATGCTTTCCTAGCGGCATACCCGGACACGCCGCGCGATTTTGCCGACGCCGCATGCCGCATGCCCTGCGCCACCTGAAATCTCCTGTTCGGCCCATAAGCTTCCTGTTCCACAGCGGCCACCACCAGAGTTCTGCTTATCTGGCGTACAAGTCCCGTGGATTACCCTCATGGGTAATCGTCCCCGCTTATATTGCTCTTGCGCCACCGACTTCCCTCTGCTGGGCCCGGCAACTAACTGTCGCTGTTCCTGGGCAGCGAACTGCGTACTCATCCGAACGTCAACGTCCTTTCTTGCCTGTAAACGTTATTGCCGATATTACTGAAGGTGTTTCGATGCTTGTAGACACTAGTGCCGCTTTATCTGTAACAATTAGCGAAAAGGCCCGTCGCTGTCTGCGCAAGGTGACGATGCATCTTTCCGGCCTGTCGCTGCGTATCGCCAATGCACAGCACTTCCATCCGACAGCTCGGACCGGCCGAGTTATAATTGCCAACGCTATGTATATTATTGAATTCATCGTCCTCGCCACTTGTTCTTTCAATGTCACTCGCGGCTGGGATTTCCTGTACCAACTTCATGTCCTGATTGTATGCGCCCGTCCTTAGTTCGAACTGTCCATGCCGTGTGTACTGCCATCCGCTACTGTGATTCCCGAGAGCATTCCTCGTGCTACTACCAAACTCTTTGTCGCTCAGGGCTCCCCTATCCCATCCGGCAGCGCTCTTCTTGTCCGTCTGTCTGCGACTTCTGCCGCTGACGCTACAGTTTTGATCCTGCATTCAGAGGTTGTTCGCCACCGCCGTCACGTGTTGCTGCCCTTCGCTGTGCTCATGAACATTTTATTTGAGTTTCCAAGCAAGTAGGCAAGGCTGCTGCTGACATTTCGCGTACTAGGCATTTGGGGACATAAAGAATAATATTTTATTGGTTAACCTACAGATGCACACTACGCAGCACTGATTTTTTGGTCACTTTATTAAATATGGCATATATCTGTAATATTCTCATTGTATATGAAGGGTACGCAGCGAGAAAAGGAAGTAATTATTGATACTAATCATGCAGTGTCTGTGTTTTTAAAACACTGAATGTACACAAAATTGCTTATGTGGATAAAAATCAAAATATATATATTTTTGTTCTGTTTTGTTTTATTTTATTTCGTGCATTATAAACATTCTAATGGGATATGTATTTTCCCAAATTCTTGAAAACTGCACAAAACACATTGATAGCAACATTCAAGGACTGCCGACTTTTTCGTTTTATTTATACGCAAGTCTTTAACTATATTAGAAATACAAACAATAACTGACGCTGTTGATGTAATAAACGGGGCAAATATAAAATTTATAGCAAATTAAATAATTCATTTTATACGATTACATTGCTGAGTACATTCTATTCATCATTTTTCACACTCCAACGGCTTCACTGCTGGAAGTCCTAATAAGGAACAAAATAATAAAATCCTTAATTTGGCTACGACGCTTAGCTACACTTCCTTATTTATTGATAATCTTACTCTTGTGCTTCATACTGCCTTGATCGGAAGCACGAACAAAGAACAAGCTCCACTAACGGTTCATGACAACTATAGAATAAGCAGCATTCAAAATATCAAAAAAACACAACGGAATGCGGCACGCATTGCAATGAAATTTTACAGCGAAGCGCTCCTATTTGCTATATTTGTACAGGCAGACCATGAACACCTTAAAAAGCATTAATTTGAAGAGGTTTCAAGTGAGGTGAGAGAAAACAAGCAGTACTGAAAGGACTTGTTTGTGACAACAGCCCCTAGCAACTCAGTAATCATACTGACACTGGAGATAACGAACTAAAGCATTATCAAACAGAACACCAGTGATCCCCCTCCATCACTTTATCACAAATGAATCTGGAGCGCCGGTGACCGCAACCACCAGAATGCGATCAATGTCTCCAGTTACGAAATATGCATTTCTCATTAAAAGAAACAACTCGACTAAAGAGGCATATTCTTCTTCAGTCATGATTGCATAACATCTGACGTAGAGAAATCAGCAAAATTGGAGAGGTCATGGAAACAACCCCCCCATAAAAATTTCTAGGCCAACGGGAATTGCACCGACAAGCCGGTCTTATCCGCACTGGGAGCCTTGCGCGCTTTAGGGAGTAGAGCACGTACGCCGTTGTGCGAATTTCAAACTGTCCTACAGAAAGGATGAGTTAAAGCTCATGAAAGCACGGCTGTCTAAGCAGTTAATTATTCTGCCCCGTATTTGTGTATTTAGTTATTTATTTATGCACCTGCATTGGCCCACGAGGGAATACGTAAGAAGGGTGTAACAAATTTTTCGGAGTCTTTGTGCCAACAAAACCTTCCTTTGAAAGCACAACTGCTCAGACCGCCGACAACCATTCTTTACTATAGCATGGTTACGAAATGTGCATTTCTTATTAACAGAAACAACTAGACTGAAGAGGCATGTGCTTCTTCAGTCATGTTTGCATAACATCTGACGTACAGAAATCAGCAAAATTGTAGATACCATGGAAACAATCTTAAAACAATTTAACACTGTAGGTGAGGTAAGTGCATTGAGCCATCCTAAATGCGCTGGCCTGTGCGCGACACGTTCAGGTTAGGCACAGATTATTCAACAAATAAGCCCTCGGGGATCAGTCTTCACTACAGTACCGCCAGGCTGTCTCAGTTAGTGGATGGGGCGCGCGAGCTCTTTACTCAGGCTGTACCACAGATTGCTTAATACCCCCCTTTTGAATGCACGTTCTGCATGCTGTCTATAGCAAGCCATAGGTTCAGCTTGACTAGAGATATCCCTAAGTGACAATGCTTCTCAGTGAAAGATAAATTTACAGTGAAGTTTGTCGTGCAGAGCTGTTCTCCTGTCATAATTGTGGCCTGCACCTGTGAACTAATTGAGTCGTGTCGTTGAGTTCAGTTTGCAATTTTTCATACAGCGCGAACGTTGTACACCACATCGGCCTGTCACGGATTAGTCCCGCAGAACCACAAGCATGATATCCGCGCAAAGGTGTCTCCTGCAAAGTATTTACAGAGAGAGTCGTACTGATAAAACGCTCGCGCGTGCTAACACGCTTGCTACCAAAGCCTGCAACAGCGCGAGAAGCGTTTCCTTGTGGCTTAATTCCCGAAAAAGCCGCACTAGAGAGAAACGCGCGTGCGAACATGCCTGCATATTAAGAACGGTGCACTGTTCGTTCTTCTGGACAACATGCACGCTCTGTCAGATTTTGCTCTCAGGCATACTGCAACCGTTCTTGTAGTCTACCCATTGTTCATCGGGCTTGTACGTACATGCGTCCTTCATACAGGCGGCAGACAGTTGAAACGGCGCAGGAATTCGTTATGGTTTCGAACGATGCTGGGTTTTTTGTTACTCAAGGGCGTCTAAGGGCAAAGAGCGCCAATATGCTTTCCATTCGTCCCGAATTACTGCCCGTACCAACGAAGAAAATAGCAGGACTTCACTCCACCGTTTGTTGCATGTTTTTCTTTATTTCTTTGCTACCAGCACATTTCTGTACTGCATTTCTTCTCCGTACCCATGCACCAGCTTCTTCATTGATGATTGTTGCGTTGTGGTTCTTTTTTTTTTAGATGGAACGGCGGTGGAATCCAAGTGTGTCCTGAGCAGAGGCTACGGGAGGCTGCACTTCCCACTATCGCGCTTCTTGGCCTGACTGTGGTGAGGGAACCTGCTGCAACCTGGTGTGGGATCTCTCCTCCGGGTGCGTCTGCAGGTGTCTGTTACGGGACTCCTTCTCAGAAAAGTTCTTTCCGCAGTGATGACAAACAAATGACCTATACGTGGCAATGAAAGTGTGCTGATCTGTACGGTGACGCCTCAGGGTGAAAGCATTCTTGTCGGCGCACTGGTACGAATTTTGCCCTGAGTGGGTCACCTGGTTGTCGACGAGACGACTCCGCTGTATGAAGCGGTTCCCGCAGTCGTCACACAGGAAAAGCCGCTCTGCGGTCTGGGTCAGTGTTTGTCTGTTAAGATGGGACCTGTGAGAGAAAAGAACAGAATAAGCAAGACAGCCTCGTGGCCGGCACAGAGGAGGTGCTGTAAAATAACCATATCACCATAAAAACACCACACGAGGCCGTTAAGCTATATGTAGCTGCGTTTGCACGGCTGCGAAAGCAGCGTATTGCAGCCAGTTGGCACTGCGGCCAATGCAATGATGCAGCATATGAAGCTTTGATCAGCGCTTAAAATCGCATTTTTTCTTTTACATTACATTTGTGATAAGATGATATAATAAGCCTCACGTATCTAGTGGTGTTTAGAAACCGTTTCGCGCGCGCAAGTTCTTCGCCAGGCACTGGACTTGGCAGCGATGGGGAACGCAAACATGTGAACACTATTCGCCGATTCGCTTCCATGCGCAACGACACTTGAGGGGCCCCTCTCTGTCGCACCTGTAACTCCGGGCGCTTATTCATCACTTCCGTTTCCATTGCGATTTCGGGTTTCTTGTCGGGTCCATTCATCACTTCCGTTTCCATTGCGATTTCGGGTTTCTTGTCGGGTCCTCTAAAGCCACGACTGTTCTCGTCCTGCATGAAAAATCAAACGCAAAACGCTACGCAGAATCAAACCCCGGCTTACTTTTTATCGGTGGAGTAAGGACACAAGCCGTACCGGTGCCTTCCTGGCGGTCTCGGAGGATGCTTTTTCTGCCGGTGCTCTTCGAAAAGCTTTTCCACAGTGAACCGTTCGCTGCATTTGTCGCAGTAGGTCATAGGCGAATCAGGAGGACTATTTCTCTCCTTGGAGGGCAAACCGAGCACAAAACGAACATCTTCCAGACTAAGAAAATCTAACTTTTTCATCACAGCCAGTATTCTTAATCGTCAATGACCCCAGGAACACGATGTACCAGAGCAGGCGCTCAATTGTGCCCGGCACTGCTTCGTTCCTCTTTTTATACTTTGGGTGCTGCTTCTGTAAGGTACTCAGGTGTATACTACTGCAATTGTACATGTTAGATGGTTTGCCATATCTATGAATTACTGTTTTTTTACTTCCGTTGCTTATCAATTAGCTCAAAAAATATCTGCCCGCATGAACAGCCTGTGCTGTCTGATATTATATTCTTGATTACATCGTCTACTTCGCACGCCTACTTTAACTGCTCTGTGCTGCAAGGTGCGGTGAAAGCAAAATTAAAATAAAAGAAATTGTGTTTCCGCTGTGTTTGATATATAATTTGTGCATAAAATTTTTTTTAAATTACTCTGCAAAGTGAAATGAAGCGCAGTGAAATGCTCAGCAAAAATTGGCCTCAGATGCAAAGCAGGTTGACTACATTTCAAGCAGTCATTTAGGTAGCACACCTCTGAGGCATGATTAATATGTCATGATTTTAATATATTATTCGCATGCTCTCTCCCCTTCTGCTTTTCAGAATCCCTGGCGTAGAGAACAGACGGCTGAAGGTGTCGCAGGGGACACCGGAGATGAAGTGGGCGGACTATTTCTCTTCTCGGAGGGCAAAGGGACTCGAGTACGAATATCTAACGAGCAAGGAATATGTGGCTACTCTTCAACCACAGCCTGTACTATAAATGGCCGGTCATCGCATGCGCACGAAGCAGCACAAATGCCGTGCAACTGTGTTTGCCACTGCATTATTCCTCCATTTATACTTTGTAATGTTGCCTGTATCATGTTACTACTAGAACTGAACATGTACAGTACAAAAAAAAAAGAACAGCAGATGGTCTAGGTGCTTTACGATATCTGTAGTTTCCTAATTTTCACATTCGTGTTTGTCATTTTTAGTTAAACATTCTTTCAGTGCATGAAGTGTTCCTGTAGTCTTATATAATTTTATGTGTTGCATCTTCAAATTCGCGCCACTGTTGTGACGGTTCAGCTCACGGGGGTACACTGTAAATAAATCTAAACCAGTGCTTGCATAATGTTTGTCTTTTTAACATATATATCACTTTTGTATTGAATATGGAAACGATTCGCGCGAACAAGGCTGCTAGCAGTTTATACGTCCAAAATTATCGGCTTACTGCTTAAAATGGTCATGAATGTGCTCAGTTACCAAACAAGTAGAGAAAAGTATATGCTGACACTCTTGTAGTAAACACTTGGGACACGAATAATATTGGTAGAGCGACATATTCACAATGCACAATACTTGTTTTATGGCCACTTAATAAATATAAGTAAGACACGTATATGTAATATCCTCATCGCAGATGAAGAATATGCACCTAGAAAATATAAACATTGATCTTGATGTCGAATGCCGACGTCCTTAAAATAATGAGGGCAAAGAATACAACTTACATGCTTTTAAACCTAGAAGATTGGTTTTATTTTATTTTCTCCTTTTTTATTTCGTCTTTCTGTTTAATGACACACATTCTCTTGAAGCTAGACTTGTAACGACAGACATATCCGACTTTCACCTTTGTCCGCCAAGAAACAAAGCGATATTGTGGCTTATGCGTTCCGTTCATGACCCGCTGTCTCAACATTTTTTTTTGCAATCCCACAGCAGTTTTTTGCAGCCTCACAGTCTTAACGTTTAAAGCTAAAAAGCGCCCCATAAAAGAGGTAATTATAGATCCATCACTCCAAATGAGGCTCTGTTGTAGGACCTTATCATCTCGGAAGTGCCTTTCCTCTCAATATAGCGATGTTTATGCACAAAGCAATGTTGTCTAGGCCAGACACGCGACAAAGGTTAAATATTTCAAAACACGCATCGGCACTGTTGGCTATAATAAAGCCGACAGTGCTTGCAGTTGTGGCTGCGCCTCGTGTGCGCAATGATCTGAGTTAGGTTGCAATCTCGACAAGACTGCCGTTGAAGTCTTTTTCTTGAATTCATGCGAGCAATGACAAGAATTGTCAGTTTCCCAGCAAGAAACCAAGACAACGCCTAACGTCAACGAGTGCATCTATGAGCAACAACCCCTTCATGTAAGGGTTCTCGTAGAGAGGCACACTATTGCATTACAGAACATGGGCGGCGCGAGTTGAGGAAATGCGAACAGCATCAAAATATGACTCCCTAACATAACAAGAGCAAGTAAGCAGGAAACATAACAGCATTCATTTACGAGCAAATGGAACTGCAACAACATGTCGGTCTTGTTCGGAAGTAACCTAGTGCACTCATAGGGTCTAGTCCATAGACGCCACCCAGCTTATTTAAAGCCTGCGCCATAAGGAAGAAAAAAAAAGATCAGGTAGGCGTGGCTGTCTGAGAAGTTGTTTACTCTACCTGTTTTTGAGACTTGTTTATGTATATTACTACATTCGCCTGCGGGGGAATAGAGTAAGGTGGTGTAACACAATATTTTTCATAGACTCACCGTCGAAGAAACTTCCTTCAGAAAGCACAATTCTCTAAGCAGAGTGCCAACAACCATTTATATATTTTAGCGAGTACAAGTTTCTCTCTGCACAATCATGAAATTTGAATTTCTCATTTTAGAAAGAAATTTACTGAAGAGGCATATGTTTCCTCAGTTCTGCATGCAGAGCATCTTAGGTGCAGGGGTAACAAAAAGTGCAGAGACGATGGAACGAATAGAAGACATGCCTGTGAGCACTATCTGATGGCTCGTCCTTGTTGTCGAGGTAATTGTAACCAGTCGCCCTTAATGTGCTGGCGTTCTGGCGGACGCATTTCCGTTCAACGCGCAGTTTACAACAGAGAAGCCGCCAGGCACCGGTGTTCGCTTGCGCGGTGGCAGGTTGTCTTGGTGAGCGATTACGTGCGCTAGCCGTTTAACCTATTGGATATGAAGAAAAATCCAACAGCGAGATTTGATATGTTTTTCGCAAAACTTGCTGTCATATAACGCAAAACCGATTTCTGAAATGTCAAGATTTCTTTAGTAGTGTCCAAGCTACAGAGGTGTGTCTTTTACACTACGATGGCTGCTCTCAATAGCACAAATGGCTACTTCGCTCCACTCCAACTTTACGCGTGATATTTTTAAATATCCATCACGTTTGTACAAGGTGATATAGCACTCCTCGCAGCTCCTCATGAATATTTTCTGGCTATACCGGAACCACTGCTGGTTCTCTAATTTTAGCGCGAAATATCCTCCTTTGTCAAAGAAGCCCGAGATACGAGTGAGCCAGAGTGTATTCAAATGGCTGGTTGCTCCATTTTGAGACATAAATAATGACGAGTAGCCCTTCTTGCGAAAGCATAAATGGTCAGCATGCTCAGATCCTGCAATCTGGTGCATAACTAGGCGTCCACATTTGGAAAGTTGAGTTCCCGGGTCGGCAATAGCCACCACTACTTTTGACCCTCACGTCAATCTAATAGTATTTGACATTTTGATCCGGAATTGCAACACCTGCCCTGCGAGCGTTGTAAAGAGAAAGGTTTGGCTGCAAAAAGTGCGCTTTTTGTGCGGTGCCGGCGACCACCGCTTTTCAAAACATCTTGGCTCAATGCTGTCATATTTGATCGTCATAACGAGTGCACTGCTGTCTTTATACCCTTTAGTAAAAACACGTAATCTACGCGATAAAAACAACAGCCAATTTCTCCCCGCTCATTTGATTTCATTTTTTTATTTCGGCCGAGTGGGCACTTTTCTAAGCCAGTTTTGGTGAACGGTTATTGTAGCCCGAAATCCCTTTCGGCGCTGCGTTAGAATGTCTTGACTAGTAAAACCATTGCCCAAGAAGACGAAATGGTCACTAAGCGTTGAAATCACCCCAGGCAGCGACAGGAGAACATACGCTTCCAAATTTTTCTCTAACGAACTCGTGGACTTTCCACAGTACTTGTGAAATGCATAACAGTAACCGTCTGCACTACACCTCATCCAGTTCTTATAACGAAAACTTTATTACAACCAAATAAAACTACATCAACGTGTTATTCAGGATAGCTAGCGGCAAGTAAAACAAGCTCTAAGGCCTCGCTAGGCAAAGTGGTTTATTTAAGAAAAATTGGAAAGAATCATAACATCTATGACCTGGAATAGATAGGCGCCATTGTGCCCACAGGAAGACCCAGCGTACTATAAAGAGTACGGCGGCATATAATTCATCGTAGCGCAAGAGGAGTGAAAGATGGTTGAAATTCTAATCATCTACTATTTACTGGTCTATCTCGTGCAGCTACATACATAAAACTAGCAAATTATGTAAATAAACGCGGCCGCATGAAAAATACAATCAAGTGACTACCTCTGTAGATAGCGAAAAATACCAATCCTGAATTTGCTCCATGTAGAGGTAACATAGTGAGGGCAGCAAAGGAGTCTTCGTAGTTAAAGTTCGTCGGCCTAGCCCGTGGTGACAAAAGCATCAACCATTTGAAAAACGACATTCGACCTTTGGTATTGAACTCTTTCAGAATTTCGCAGTGCTTTTAAGACTCCGATGGTCTCTAATGGGCCCTAAGTAAGGCTGTACCGCAAGTTGGTGAAGCCGCAGTTGTTAAAGCCAGAAGTTAAAGCCCCTCTGTAATGCCAAACGGCCCTGAGGGTAATGATAAATGAAAAAAAAAATAAATGAAAGTTGCTAAATCCACCAGGACCGGTCTTCGCTTCAGCGATGGCAGGTTGTCTTGGTAAGCAGATAGTGCGCGTGAGCCGTTTAATCAGGCAAGATGCTATCACAAGTCGCTGAAGTAGCTCTACTTCGCTTGTAGGCTTTCCTGCTCTCTTCAAAACACAGCTCTTCAACTCGATGGCGCTTAGTTCCCCGTGACCATACACACTCCACATATCATTATTCTCAATTTCCAAGATATCACACAGCGGGAACATTTTTCGCCACGCCGACGTTAGACCGATTAATCGCGCAGAACCACAAGCAGAACATGTGCGCTGAGTTGTGCCTTGTCAGCGATTTGCCACAGAAATACACTGATTAAGCGACTCGGCCACGTTAGCTCACTGACAAACAAAGCCTAGCACCCCAAAATGAAAAGCGGTTCCTTGTAAATCAGTTATCGATAAAGCCGTGGATGAAACAAGTGCACGGGCGAACAGGCCCCGTATTATGAAGGCGGCACTGGCGTTTATTTCCACAACATGCACGCTCCATCAGTGTGTGCTGTGAAGCAGGTCTGGCACCGTTTCTGTGGACGGTCCATTTTTCATCACGCCTGTACATCCGGCATACGTACAGGCGGCTGAGTGCTCCAACGGCGCAGGGCTTGGACAAGTTTTCAACTCGTCTAGAATTACTCCCATGCCAGCGAATAAAATAGCAGACCTTCAATCAGCTGTTTGTTTTATGTTTTATTTCGTCAGCTTTGCAACCAAAGCATTTCTGACATTTCTGGAAAAGCATTACGCCAGCTTCTTTCGCATTCTCTGTAATTGGGGCTCGTACTTTTGTCTGAAACCGTGGTCAAAGCACACGCACATTGGGTCAGGTATTCTTGAAGCTACATAAGCTCTTCGCACAGTCCGTCCTGCGGAGAGGCTACTGGTGGCTGCACTTCGCATTCTTGTACTTGCTGGCTGGGCTGTGGCACGGGAACTCGTTCAGGAGTAGTATGCAACCTGGTGTTGGGTCTCTCCTCTGAGTGCTTCCGCAGGTGTCTCTTAAGGGTGTCCTTCCGGAAAAAAACCTCTGTCCGCGGTGACGACAAACAAATGGCCTAGACTTCCTACCGAAATTGTACTGCTCTGTGCGGTGCAGATTCAGGCCGCAATCTCGATTAAAGCGAAGCTCGCAGTCGTCCCACTTGTACGGCATCAGGGCTTCAGCCCTGAGTGAACCAACTGGTGCTTGAGGAGATAATCTCGCCGTTTGAATTCCTGCCCGCAGTTCGTCTATATTTACTCCCTCTACCAGAGAAGAAAATAGCAGGGTTTTACGTTGCGGTTTGTGGTGTTTTTTATTCTTTATTTCATTCATGACGGCTTGTCAACCAAAGGACATGAACTGCATATTGAGGAGGAGGGGTCTCCACACGGCTCCGCCTTCCTTGCTGGTCGTTGCATTGGGATCGTGTTTTTCAGGACAACCGCGGATGAATCTGTCATGCAAGGCCTCAATGCTTCTGGGTGGTATATAAGCCCATATCACGGTGCGTCCTGTGCAGAGGCTACTGTGGTTCGGGAACCTGTTCCGGAGCTGCATGCAATATGGTGTGGCGTCTCTCCTCTGGATGTGTCTTTAGGTGTCCGTTAAGGATGCTCTTCCGGGAAAAGCCCATTCCGCATCGAGGACAAACAAATGACGAAGACTTGCCACCAGTAGAGTGCTTCATTTCGCAGTGACGCTTCCGGTTGTAATCTCGGCTGAAGCAAGCCCCGCAGCAGCAACACTCGTAGGGTTTCTCCCCTGAGTGGGCCTGCTTGTGGCTGACGAGATGAATTCGCTGTGTGAAGCTTTTCCCGCACTCCTCGCACTGGAAAGGCCGCTCATCCGTGTGTATCAACGTGTGCACGTTGAAATTGCCCCTGGGAGAGAAAGTAAACAGAGGATGGAAGGTTCACAGACTGAGCAAGACCGCCTCATCGCCGGCTCAGCGGTAGCGCCAAACAGCCATTGCATCATGCCAACACCGCATCTGGAAAGTAAACTATATATAGCAGGGTTTACTTGGTTGCGAAACAAGTGTATTGCATACAGATGGTGCAGCGACCACTGCGAAATGTGGCGCTGCAAACACGGCATATGAAGCTTTGACCAGCATTTAAAAACGCATATCTTTTCTTCTTTGCACTACATCCAAGAGAAAAAAAAAACGTAAGGAGGCACACACATGTACAGGTGGTTCAAAACGCCAAAATATGCTGTGTGCGAAAGTTCTTTGCTGGGCCTTGTACATGGCTGCGATGGGGAATGTGAACGCCCTTGTCGCAGAATTCCCTGCTTCGCTTCCATGCGCAGTAACGCTTGTCATGCCCCTCTGTGCGGCTCCCGTTACTCCAGGCGCTTCTACACAACTTGAGCTTCTGGGCTCCGCAATGTCCGGTTTCTCGTCGGACCTCCCTACTCCTGTGGCTTGATGTGTCCGCAACGATGCGAACCGTCCCAGCCGTTTAACCGCTGTGTTCTTTCTTCCAAAGGAAGACGCAAGGCACGACACCTTCCCCACGGAATTCGGCGACATGCAGTCTGTTGTTACTGCGAATTTTCCTCTCCAATATACAGTAGACTTAGCTATCACATTCCTTTTCTTGCGCAGGGAAGCGAAATTCTTGGAAACGCCTTATTTATATCAAAGAGCGCCAAAGATTGGCTGATGTCCGCTTCAATCTAACGCCGCCACTGCTGGCGACCTATACGAATAATCAATAGCAAAGCGCAATGCAGAGTAAAATCCCCGGCTTACTTGTGATCGGTGGAGTAAGGGCACAATTTGCAGCAGTGCGTTCTGTACGACCTTGGCGGATGCTCGTTTTTCTGATGCTCTTCCAAACTATCTTTTCCAAAGAACAGTTCGTCGCATATGTCACAGGCGAACACAATGGGCGCAGTGGGTGAACTGTTTCCATCCTCGCAGGGCGAACCGAGCTCAGAGGAAACTTCTTCCAAAGTAAGCACTTTTAACTCTCCCATCAAAGCCCGCACTGTTAATCGTCGGACATTACTGGCACAGGGGCTACAAGAAAATGCGCGCAATTGTGTCTGCTACTGCATCATTGCTCCTTTTGTACTTTCTACTGTTGCTTCTATCACATACTCTCACAACTGCGCGTGTATGCTTGAAATACGAACGGTACATGGTAGTCATACTTTGCCATATCCGTGGTTTCTTCTTCGTCATTTTCGTGCTTGTCACTTTGATTTCAATAAATCTTTTCTCTGCTTGAATTGTTTGTGCTGTCTGATAGTAGATTATCTATTATACTGTCAAGTTGCCGCCCCCGCCGTAAGAGCGCTGCGCTTCACTGTGCAGCGTCGTCAGCAAAGTTCTATAAAAAAATACTGTTGCGCAAAGCTTATCTTTTATTTCTGCATATTACTTTTATAATGACTACGCCATGTAATTTTCTTTTATTTCTGCATATTACTTTTATAATGACTACGCCATGTAATTTACGGAAACAAGACGGCTGAGATTTGAAAGACTCCATATTACTAGCATGTCGCTTAAAAATGCTTAGAAACTTTTGACCTTGGTTCTCAAGAAGGCAGGCACGATTAGAGGCAGTAATTTCGCTGGTAAACATTTGGCTCATGAATATTAAGGCGAAAGCCCTTAATGGCTCATACTCGCGGTGTCTGTCCGTCCGGCCACCCGTGAACTCTTCAACTCGATAAGCAAAAATATTTTTGCACGATGGGATTCGAGCCACCATCCTTTCGTTTCGCAGCTGAGCGTGCTAACGACTGAGCTACTACCTGCCAACGCATATGTAGTTCTCCTTGTCTAGGAAGCTGGAGCGTGTTTGCAGAAAGGCCTCGAATCAAATAGATACCTCCCAAATGCCCTCCAGTGTCTCCAGCATTTAAGATTCACAAACAATTCTGTACTGAATTAACATCATTAACCACAAATCAGTGAAACAAGCAGCAACAACGCGCTAAAGGCTTTCGCCTCACCGCAGTTTAGGTCAACAAAAAGCCCCCTGAATTTTTATTATTCCTGGTTTAAACACAAGCACAACTCGCAGTGCTAGTTTGATGCGAACTTTAAAAACACAGTTACACAGTACGTATCTATCATAATCTAATCACATGCTTAGGGCACACCAAGAAAAAAGAGCACCATTGATATCAAATGGCAAAAAGCACGTCTTGGCTGAGTTGCGAGGGCATTGATATAGCATATTCATGAACAACATAACCATTAATCTCTTTTATTCACCTTTTATCGGCCTTTATGGCTTGGGCTCGATAACATTTGAAGTAATTATATGCAAGGAATGGTTTTTATTTCTGTATGAAAATGTGCAGACATTTTTAACAACAAATGTATTTAGTAATCAGTCAGACATTAGCACGCGGCTGAGTTAAAAACACAGACGCACACGTGGGCGCCTGGCAAAAGGCCGGCGTGAAGCATAAAATATTTACTTAGATAACCTGTGGCTGCAAAATGCAGAAACAACCGGGCGGCAACGATAGCAACAAGCTTGCACGGTGTTCTTGAGAGATTTGAATGAAGCTCTCTCTCGACAGCGTTCAGTTTAAAGGCAGTAAATAAGTATCAAAAAGGAGCACCAAACATCGACTATCACTTTGAAGGAAAGTGATAAAAGCGAGTACCGACGGCGATAAAGGGAGAACGTGTGCGTGGAATCAAAATATGCAACGGCCACCGGGGGGAGGGGGGTGCAAAGTATAACACACTACTATTTTGCATTATAACGTACCATTCACCTCGCGAGTTTCCTCTGAAACCTACTGTGAATGCATTTGGCTTTGAAAAGAAAAAAATTTTGGACGACTACGATCAAAGGTGGCAAATTGTACAGTCGCCAATAGTCTACAGATATTTAATGTAATCTCCCGCTCCTATGTTTTGCCCTAAACGAATAGGTCGCCAAAATTCTGTAGCAAAACGTGCTTCAAGTGTATTATGCTACATTTCCTGCTATTCTGCTTGTCCTCAACTATGTGCGGCACACAGAAAAAGAGCAGCATTCTCGAGGGACAATGAAAAATCAGAGCCTTTGTATATCTTAAGATCTTTTCTGCGTTTTCCAATAAAAGTTCGCAGTGATTACTAGTGCACAGATGTCCTTTACAGCATGCTAGAATGTACCTATGTCTACTATCTTGTACCTTCCTTAAAACGTGTCCTAGCTAAGTTTGTATCGCCTATACGAAAGCTCGTCATGACGAGCGCACAGTTCCTATAAAAGCACCCGCGAAAAAGGTGCCTATACGAGACCTCACGAATCCCCATGGCCATCGTGCCTGCGATATCGTTGGCTAACATATAGGAGAAATCTGCAGATTCGTGGTCATCACGGTAATCTGTGCGTCGTCAATAAGACGACTTACAAACTGCAACAAAACTCTTGCTGCAACCCCGGAAAACAACATACAACAACTGCTTTTATTTCTTTTAATACATCAGTTTGCACCAATAACAAAAGTTATGTGAATAGCTGTCGCTGCTTATTGACTAATAATTGTGCAAAGACACTGCGGCGTCGTATTTATTGGTGCTCTTAACCGTACGGCCGTAAAAGGGGTAGAGACACCAAATTCCAAGGTTGTACAAAGAGTGTCATACGTTTCTTTGGTATGTGAACACCATAAGAGCCAAGTATTAAACTCAAGGCAGGTCTTGAATATATTTTATTATCATTTTAAAGTTTGCGAAAATGCTCGTTCTTGGAAGTCCGACCGATCGCTAGTGCACCAACGCGACGTAGCGACGGAGAAGAAAACACATCGGGTATTTGTGACGTCATTGCACAGTTTTTTGACGTAAGGGCAAAGTTTTGCGGTTTCGCGGCCGTGCAACACCTTGCTCGCGAACTTTCTTTTCCTAAACGCTCACGAATTCGGCTCACAACCAACGAGTCAACGCATGCTGTTGTAGCGGTCCCGCCAGTCACGCAGTCCTGCTTGCGTTTTAGTTTTCACGCACAGGGAGCTTCTAGGCCCACCAATCGCCATGCCTCCGGTTTCGCGCGTTTTTCACTTTTTCCTACGCAAGTCCGGCATCGAAGCAGCGATGCACAAATTTCCTCGGGAGGCCCCCCAGAAACAAGCCTGGATAGATTTTGTGCGTGCCACTGGGCGCCACTATTGAACTCCGAGCAAGTATACAATGTTACATGCTTGCTACACTTCCAAAACAGCAACTACTAGTGGAAACCGGCATACCTCGCTGGTTTCGGCATTCGAGTGAAACGTTTCCCGAGCCCTGGCGCCTTGCCAACGTGTTACTACCTCGCAGCAGCGCAGCGTCTTCACGCTGCGGAGAGCTGACACAGCCAACCAACAGTGCCAAAGCGTCAGGTGTGCATCGCAAGCTTTCTCAATGATGTCTGTTGGCGTGTATGTCCGCGATGCGGCGTAAGCTTGTGCAAAACTTTTGTGCAGTGCGCCGTCGATGGTGTCAGCTTCCTGACTCCTGTGAGTACGCGGGCATAGACGGGACCCCAGACTTCTCGTCCTCGAGCACAGGTTGGCATTTTTCGATAATCTGGTTTACTTGGGTTTTCTCATAGTGTGGGAGATTGATGTTTTGGTTGGCTGCTTATCTTAAGGTCACAGTAGCCCCGAAAATGTACAAAAAGACGTGAAATAAATGGTACTGAAACGTGGTGTGAACGCCGCGACTTTACTAGAGCTTCGTATAAAGATGGCCTCGCTGTTTTTACCTCTCCCCAACCACCGGCTTCCGCTATTGTGCAGTGCGCGGAACGCCACCACAAGCGTTACGGTTAAATCAAATGAACCACCCTCGAGCCCAAAAATCAAAATTTTTCCTCACTCCTTCTCTCTCCCAAGCGTATTTTGTTAATGCAGGTAGGAGGTGATAATAAGGAGCTTAGCACTGTAATGCATTCATGCAGCAGAAATTGCTCTTGACTTTGTAACCATTGTTACTGAGCTACTCCATGGTCAGTCTGCAGCACTTCTAAGCGGGTGCAATAGGTATGAAGGACTGAGAAGAATTTTGATAGAAAGAGTGGTGCCAGAGCTTAGTTTTGAAAGTGCAGTGCCTAAGGGAAAAGAAATGAGACAGAAACCCGCGCAGCCTTTGCCTTCTCAGTCTGGTACAGCACAACACAGGGACGCCTTGGAGCACTGCTGGGGGTGGCTTGGCGTACTAGGAAGCCTGTTAGTCGTGTAGCGCTACTTTCATTTTGTGCACTTCATAGACTAATAGTTCACTACCAAAGTGCAGAGTTGGACAGTATGTCTGTGCAATGCACTCTAGTATAGAGCTAGGGGGTTTGTGCTCATTGCACTTGAAGCACACCAATTGCCGGGCCTGCAGTTTCATTTCTTGTTGACTTCCAACTTAGAAAGACAGGCATTTAAGCAGCTTTGTACAAGTTTCCAGAAATCAACCACAGTACATATCAAATCTTGTGATACACGGGTTTTAGGGCAAGCACTTGACAAAGAGCCTGTATGACTGTCTAGCATAAGTTTGTCATGGCCTATCTGTATAAATGACTGGTTGTATACTCTGAAGTCTTGCCATTAGTTTCCATGCACAATTTTGTTCATTTTATTTCGATTTTAGCAGTTACCCATGGCCAAGCAGCACCGCTTCTCACAGTGCCAGAAAAACCTGCACCTAACAAGTCTGATGCACAGGTTCAGTGTACAGCCCCGGTGGCATGGAAATCTACGCAGGTGGCATTCATGCCTTAAACGAAATGTGTTAGTGTGCATACAGGGCATGCAACACAGGAAGCTGGCATGTGTGCAAAGGAGTACTTGTCTCCTTTTTGAAAAATAAGGTTTATGGGGGTTTAACGTCCCAAAGCGACTCAGGCTATGAGAGACGCCGTAGTGAAGGGCTCCGAGAATTTCGACCACCTGGGGTTCTTTAACGTGCACTGACACCGCAGAGTACACGGGCGTCTAGAATTTCGCCTCCATCGAAATTCGACCGCCGCGGCCGGGATCGAACCCGCGTCTTTCGGGCCAGCAGCCGAGCGCCATAACCACTCAGCCACCGCGGCGGCTCGATTGAAAAATAAGAAAGAAATATATTGTAATGCATGCATTGCGCTTTTATGAGTAGTAGGTGCTGTTAATCTCTGTAACAGCAGCACTAATTATATATTATTGTGTCATTGCATGTGATTTTCTAACGTAACATTCTTTGTGTTCTTGGAAAGAGTACTAATGATATAGTCATTAGCCCGGCTGCTGACTCGAAATACACAGGTTCGATCCGGGTCTCAGCGGTCACGTTTCGATGTAGGAAAAGTGCTAGAAGCAAATGTGCTGTGCGATGTCGGTGCACATTAAACAACCCCAGATGGTTGAAATTTTCTGGAGTCCTCCACTAAGGCGTTTCATGTAGCCTGAGTCGTTTTAGGACGTTGAAAATTTATAAACCAAACCAGCAAGCACACTAGCTGAGGTATTCTTTGGAATCCTTTAATAATTATGTGAACTGTTTGTTGAGAAGCACTCTTCTTTGAGAGAATCGTCAAAGTGGTTTACTGTTGGCAAGCCAGACATAAGTTTCTTTTAAAGTAGCTGCAAGCGAGCTAGTTATTCATGTCATCATCACCCGGGAGAAGCCTCAGGAATTTTTAAATGTTCAGTGTTTTGCCCAGCAGTTGGCAACCATTGTAATATGCCTCAAGAAAGGGAAATCATATGCTTCTGTGGTGTAAACCTACAAGTATGCACACAATAGGCTGGTTTCTTTGCACTGAACAGTCGAGGTACACCAATGTAATGCATCTCTGGTACTAGACACAGGCACTGCTCATCTGCGGTACAACTCTGCCTTTCTTGCCGATTACTTTAACAATGTTTGCTACTGCACATTGCTGCTCTTAATTCTCCTCCCAATTTCAGAATCTCAGACAAGCTTCACAGTTGCCGATATTATGCTGCAAGAGGACACAGCTCCGAAGTGTTCGTTGCCAAACTTGGATGGTTTGTCTGCAACAGTCGAAGACAATCCTCATGACAGCACTTACCAACCAAGTTTGGACGCCTCAGCAGCGTAAGTGTAGTATTAAGCAAGGCCTAGTCACAAACATAAAAGCTCAACAACATGTACATATCTTCGTTAATGGGCAATTTTGCTTCAGTAGAACTTGTGCGTAACATCAACATGCAAATATTTTTGTAGTAGCACCTGATGGTGGTTGTTCCTTAGGGTTTATGGTTGTTGTACATTGAGCAGATTGTTTCTTTATTTACATGACAACACACTAAACTGCCTGCAGGTCTTCATCGGAACCATCACCACCTCGGAGGCTCATTGTTTATGAGGACTGCCTGCTGCTACTCACCAATCTCTGCAGGAAGTGCCATCCCCCAGCGCAATCTTCACAGAAGGTAACTGAGTCTCGCTTGTCCACTGCAGTGGTTGCAGTAATCTTTTCTCACTTGATCACAGTTATATGCTAAATATGCTGTTTTATATCTTCATGTCATCATTAATTGTTTAATCTTGCCTTGTGTGCTTTTCTAGGTCACCGGCTCTTTTTCTGCGGTGACAGCAACATGTATAATATGTAGAGCACAAAGTGGTATAGCCAGCCAACACAGAAATGGATTGATCATGGCAACGTGCTTCTAGCCGCTGCCATTTTGTTAACAGAATGTAGCCCAACGCATTTCCTGCGACTCGTGGAGAATTCCGGCATCTGCTCCTTTTCAAAAGCGCACGTACAACAGAATTCAAAAGGACATCTTGTTCCCTATAATGCATATTGTTTGCATGTTTCATTTATAAATGCCTGAATTTTTGCTATTGTAAATGTGGAAATTATATATTCTTTCTTTAAATATGTTATGTGTAAAGTCATGACCACAGCATGCTATGATGATCTAGCTCCTTTCACCACGTAAAAATTGTATGGCACCCAATAGAGGATGTCTTTTGGCCTACAAAGTGCAGCGCGAACCTTCCAGTGTTTCATTGACTTCATTCTTCATCGTTTTCCGTTCGTATTCACACACATCGATGATGTCCTCTTCGTTAGGTATTCTCCTGCCGATCATCTCCGTCATCCGCACCTCTTCCTCGAATGTTTTGCCGACCGCGGACTCAATCTTAACACTGAAAAATGTGTATTTGGCGTTTCATCCTTGACATTCTCGGACACCTCTTCGACACCTACAGTATCCAACCTCTTCCAGACAAGGTCAGGGCAGTCGCGGACTTCCCCTCCCGGACTCACTATGTCAACTCCAGCGCTTCCTTGGCCTCGTCAACTACTACAGATGTTTAATTTCTTGATTTGATTCGATGCTGCAACCACTCAAAAGTTTACTTTAGTTGGCCAACCCAAAGGCATCCGCTTTCACCTGAATCGAGGCTGCCAATGCTGTTTTTATTGCTGTCAAGGACATTTTGCCTTTACCACCCTTCTAGTTCACGTGCCGCACCTGCCGAGCATCACAATCAGTTTCAGGTTCAGCTGTTGGCGGCGTTCCGCAGCAATTTCTTAACAGTCAGTGGTGTCCTCTCGCCTTTTTCTCGAAGAAGCTCTCATCTTCAGAGCAGCTGTACAGTGCTCTCGGCCGTGAGCTGCTCGTGGCATACATCGGCGTGAAACACTTCCGTTTCTTCATAGAAGGCCGAAATTTTGTCATCTTCACGGACCACACACCACTCACGAGCGCTTTCTCTTCATCCGAGACCACCTACTCACCCACGGAAACCCGACATTTGGCCTTCCTATTGGAATTTTTCCCGACATTCCGCACATCAAGATCTCCCATAACATTTCTGCCGATACTATCTCAGCCATGTAGCTTTCCTGGAAACACCTTCTTTTACCCTGCAAGTCCTGGCTCGTTATCAACAGCAGGATGAAGACCTTCAAGCAGTTTGTTCATCATCCTTGAACCAGTGCCCTGTACATTGTACTGATCCTCGAGTCGACATTATTTGCAATGTGAACCCTGTCACTAGACACACAGCCCGTATATAAGTACCTGTGCCTCGACGCCGCACCCTTTTCACCGATGTTCACCGCCTTTCTCAGCTCGGTATCTGTGCCTCTCAACGTCTTGTTGCTGAGCATTTCGTCTCGCCTGGCGTCAACGCCGACGTTCGCGCCTGGGCTCTGGCGTGCCTTGTTGCCCGTCAGCAGTGCAAAATTTATCGTCACACTATGACCGCCCTAGGAAGTTTCCAGCCTCTGGACTCTCATTTTGTAGTTATTCACATCGACCTGGTCGGACCATTACCATCATCGCACGGTTATCGTTACATACTTACCATAATTCACTGTTTCACGCACTGGTTTGAAGCCAGCCTTATACCGGACATCACTGTGGAAACGGTAGCCTCCGCGCTCATTTCCACGTGGATTGCCCATTTCGGCGTGCCAGCGGAGATCATCACCGACCAAGGTTGCCATTTCAAATCCGCACTTATAGCCAGTTCGACCTAGCTTCTCGACATCACCCTCCCCAAAACTACAGCTTACCGTCGGCAAGGCAACAGTTCGGTCAAGAGGTTACATGCAGTCGAAGGCATCGCCACTTCCTTGCCAGTTGTCCTTTTAGATCTTTATACGGCGACTAAGGGAGATCTCGGATGTGCCCCTTCTTATTTCGTCTATGGCGCATCGTTGCGTCTACCAGCTTATTTCGTGTGCCCGCCTGCCCAAAGCGTTGTCTGTCCTGTCCTGGCATACTTATGTTGAACATCTAACCACTATCCTATACCGTATCTCCGCCCGTCCGACACGTGCTCGCCAGTGCAAGCTGACTTTTGTTCACCTTGATTTGAGAGACAGTGCCCATGTTTTCTCATGCGTGGATTGTGCTCGCCGTCTGCTTCAGGCACCCTATACTGGACCCCATCTTGTCGTCGCGCGGGGCGACAAAACGCCGTGTGTCACCAGTTTTGACACAGTCATCTCCCTCAGCCTTTATGTACATAAAGCTTGCCTACGTCGACAGCACCGTGCTTCCTTCATCAGCTGCCCTCAGACTTCTCTTCCAAATTTTCTCAACAAGACATCTGCCTGCCTTCTTTCACCTAGCCGGAAGACTTTGCTGGGACGACTCTGTCTCCTGAGGGGGAGCCCTTGTGGTGGCATGTTAGCGCCGAGCGCTGTGAGGTGACGAAGTAAAAGAGACGCGCAGCGGCTGGGATAAAGCAGTTTGGCTGCAGCTGTTGTGGAAGCAATATCTTCTAATGTGGCATAGCATCCAGCCACGCTGGATCAGTGCTGTCAAGAAGACAACTGTGAAGTGCGAGGGACGCTTGCAGACCTAACATTTGGCCTGAACTATTGTTGGACGTTGTAGACTATGTAGTTGGAAACTGGCCAGAACTCCCTCTTGCTCACTGAGTTTAAGACAGCAGAATTTTGTGCTATGCTTTTGTACATTATATAGAGGCAGTAAAACTACTCAGTGAGGCATGTAACTTGATCCTTTCGTTGCTCAGCCTCAGCACTCGAAGGATGAGGTGTATTTGCACAGGATGGTGGATGCAGGCCACAAATACACGCAAGTACAAGTAATGCACACATACTTTCTGCAGCTAAAGCTCCAGAATCATTTTCTAAAAATCAAACAGCTGTAGCAGACCTAAGAGACAAGAAAAATCCTCGCAGTAAAAAGTAGGAGGGCCACAAAAAATAGCTTGCACTCACCATAAAGTAGGTCCGATTACTACTGATAGAAGACCCGACGTGTTGGCGTCAGGATAAAGTAGGATTTATAAACCGTAATTTGTCTAAGCTGCATGGTAGCTGCCCTCTACATAAAACCTGTATTTTGCTTTCTTTCTCGTTGTAACGTTGATTGCACAGTTGCACGCTTAGTGACATTTTGCACTGTTTTCTTTTTGCAAATTGTTCTGTCCAATCAAAATTCGCGAAGTCTGTCATGTTTTTGGTGTGTGTTCATGTCCTTGCTTAGTATAGCCTCTGAAAGTCCCACAGGTGCATGATTTCCGAAGTAATGCCCTGCGTGTGTGCTCATTATACTATGGCATCAGCCGGTTCTTTTAGATCTTAGGGTATTGGGTAAAAGGTATGTTTTTTAACCAGTTTAATGCAGCTCAGCCATCCAAGTACGGGTATGCTTCCTGTTTTACGTTTTTGTATTGTGACACTTTGATTAAGTGTTACGCATCTGCTAGTCAAGGCATTTTTAACACAGACTCACAGGTTACTGGTGCTATGGGGCAAGTGTATTTGTGTGCAAGTTGTTTATAATTGTGCAGTGCCGAAAGCTGATGACAAAAGAGAGGTAACACAAGTAGTTTCAGGTGGAGATGTTTTGGAAAAAGCAGTAAATCGTGGAAAAATAATAAATGAAATAAACGGCCAAAATAACAATAAAATGAGACAAAAAACGACAACTAAATCCAGGTGTGGAACTCTAGACTGCAGTGTTTGCAAATGGTCAGGGAAGCCTAACGTGTTTCATCTCTTCATGCAAGGTCGGCGAACACTTATATCTTACTTTTTATTTATTTGGTAAGTTTACCCTTGAATGCTTTCTATCGAGGGTATCACAGGAAGAGGGATGTGAAATAAACCACTGTACACCCTGATACCTTCAGTGGGCACAGTTTATTTCAGACACTGATTTATTCCAGGTAGAGTAACCCACAGTATCGCAGTGCGAGGAAAGAATTTTTCAATTTTCCCACGACACAGTTTGGCCGCACTCTAGAGATTCCTCCTCCCAACGCGACGCCAAATCCAGCGCACAAACTCTGTCAGTTTGCCGTGTACCTGTAACGACTGCAAAAAATAGTCGCTGCATTATCATGGCGATGTGCAAAATACAAAAAACTTTTAATTACAGAACCCTGAATCAATTTTTCCATTAGGTGTTCAATATCAGTGGCAAGTGACAGCGACTGAGGTGTCAGGCTAGGTGTATAGACAGAAAAAGAGAGTATGTGGCGATATTTTCTAAGAAGCTATATTTTCACTGCTTTCAGCTTTGCTGCCAAGATTGCCAAAATTTCAACCACTGTGCTGAAACTTTAAAACTTAGTTCATACGAAGGTGGCTGCATTCAAACTGTATAGCTGCGCGCGAAAAGGTGGCGAAGCTAGGTTTGAAGATCAAGACAAATGTGGAGTTTAATGCAAGAGACACAAATGTCATTATTGAAACTGATACAGGAGTGGAGCATGACAATATCGCTAGTGCCTCTCACATATGATCGAACATGCAACATCCAGTTACCTGTGGATCTCTGGTGCATTGAAGAGGGCCGGTCTTTCTTCCATTATGTCTTCCATTATTGTCAAATATGCAAGTTGCAGTGCGTAGATGTTAAGGCACACTTGTACAAGCATGTTGCTGCTGGTGTTGCACTGCGCAGACTCGGGGATGTGGGCAGCTATTCAGGGATTTCACGGCAGCACACGGACTCGAGCACGGTGTCCATGGCGCGACAGCGGCCGCATTCACACCTAGGATAACCGTCGTTATGATTATTATTATTAATAATATTATATTATTATTACTACTACTACTCTATTGCAGCAGACAAAACTGCACTTGCAAGCCGTTGCGCCCGCAGCCGAAGGGAATTACGGAAAACCGATTTGAAACGAAAAGAAACGAATAGAGGTGTGCGAATGGCTTGCTGGAGCGGCAAAAATTATGTCCCTCAATCACGCAAATTGTACGGCACTATACATGCACGGGGTAACACGTGCAAACAGTTCAGGCAGAAATGGAATCCGAACAGTGTAATGGGTGCGCGCGACAAAATGTATACGCATTGTTTACGCAAACAGCAAAGACCGAGCCACAACATGCGAGTATGTACGTGTTAGTGACCTAGTTTTTTTTTTGCGCGCGATAAGTTTCACTGGCAGCGTCTGACATAATGGCAAACAGGTAGGGAACTGCAGCTGAGACAAATAGAAAAAAAATCCCTTGGACGAGCAGCAAAATAACAGGACATCAACAACGCTGCCTACCCGTTGATGTTGCCTATACGATCGGCGTCCGCTGGCACAACCTGAAGTGCGTCGGGCCTGACACCTGCCTCCTCTTCGGAATCACTGGCCAGCGGGTCAAAAATAAAGTAGTTGATGTTGTTGTCTCAGATACGATGGCACATACCCACGGGGGGGGGGGGGGGGGGGGGGGATTTGCCAGGGCTTGGTGCAGGTCCAAACAGTAAAAAACTCATCCAGGTTTACCTCAACCCACGGGGGGGGGGATTTGCCAGGGCTTGGTGCAGATCCAAACAGTAAAAAACTCATCCAGGTTTACCTCAAGCGGCGTAAAAAAAAATAAAGTGGCTGTCGGGGTTCGCAAACGCGGCGTCTTCTTCATCGTCTATGTTGTCCCGCAATGCCTCATAATCAGTGTCCTCGCCAAAATAAAATTATTTGCCTTCTGACCCGGAGCTATTCGCCATTAATTTGCTACTTGCCCTGCTCCCGTCTCTACGTCGTCTACTTGTTAACGCACGTGCGTGTCAAGCAGACGACGTGCCCACTCGACGTCACGGTTTTCCGGGCCCACGTGACATCGCATTGTCTGGACACGCTTACATAAAAGAACTTCTTGTTGGGCTAGTTGGTAACTGATCATTGTACTTTTAAGGCGCCCAACCCCCCCCCCCCCCCCCCACACACACACTCTCTCTCTCTCCTCGTACTCTCCCGTACTCCTCTCGTGTGTATGGGGGGGGGGGGGGGCGGGGTTGCCGCCTTAAAAGTGCGATGAAACGCTAACAGTATGCAATACTGAATAGATATAGAGCGCACAAGAGACTTCAACATTCATATAGTCACCCCGTCTCATAAACAAAATGTAGGTTTGAGGCCAGAAACTATGGAAAATAATTCAGTGGGTGTAACCGCAATGTAGTCTGCACCCGGTGTGGGTAGGACGAACGGAACGACCAACCGCGCTTGAAAGCGCAGAACAAGACCTTGCGCTGCCTGGACAGGTTGATTTTTTGCTTACTGAGGTGGTAACACCACTGGCTCTGTAACATGAGAAGACGGCGAATTATGTTTGCGTTTCATGAATAAGCACAAAATTTTGCAATTGTGTGGGCTTGATAAATAACTGTTCAACTTCGCACTGCAGCCCCTTCTCCGCCTTGCCAATAATCCTTTTGAATGAAGGCGCGAAAAATTTGTAATTTATCCAATTCCGCGGGCAGTGGCATGACACAGGCTCTTCCAGGCAGCTCTTCTAGGTCGACATGCTATCTCACATCTCGTCATTCCACCATAAAGAGGGCTGTTTGTCTTTGACTGTAGATTATACCAAGAACACGATACGCTCACTGGCACCTAACACGGAATAGAGAACTTGCTGAGCGGGATCCTAATTATGAAATGATGCAATGGAGGAGAAAAATGGTTGCACAAGGTTTTTCTTTTCTTTAAGTGCGTAGATGATGGATTTTTGTGGAGAACCAGTAGCCCTAACGGGACAATCTACCGGGGTGAAAGTTGTTGGAAAGTGGTTACTGCAAGTACCACAGTCCACCGTTGACCACGAAGAAACCTGCACCTGTTCACTGCAAATGTTAAGTCAATGACAGTCCAAGAATCAACACGCATGCAACTCCTGAACTGTTGCAGCAATGCACTTTTCTTGAGGACATCCAGGACAAAAAAGCTGCCCTTGTACACGGGAACCCCAAATTACGTGATCAGTGTTGAAAGCGCCAGCTATCATCACTTCGTTGTTAGAAAGAAAAAGATCATTTAAATTATATGTACCGTGGACACCTAGAGGAAAGTAGACATTAGCAACAGCAAGGGGAGCACACTGTGGAATTGCAGTATTAACAGCAAACAATTCTCAGTATATTGCTAGAATTTGCAGTGACACATGCTCCAAAAGAAATACGTTAGAAATTAGTGTTATAAAACCACCACCAAGGCCGCAGTTATGATGGGCTTGGAATACTCGAAAATATTTTAGAGAAAATAAAATAATAGCATTAAACGAAGTTTCCTGAAGTAAAATTATGTCTGGGTCGAATTGCTAAACAAGGTTCTGTAAATCGCGAAAAGAAGATGTGACTGAACGGCAATTCCACCGTAGTACTTTTAACCCGGCATGGTTACTGTAAAAGCACAGAGGCTGTGGCAGCCTACTTTAACACAACGCTTTTATGCGTATTACCGGGGAAAGCCTTTCTTCCTTTTCTAGTTTGTGTGGGAAGAGTTTGACGGAGAGGAAGGAGCTCGACTCTTCAGGAAAGGGTTCGCCATTTCGACGTCGGTACATGTACATGTCGGGCGCCATGTACAGGCACAAACGAGGACGCAGCAGGAGTAGAAGGCAAGGGAGAGACGCCAGATATATCCCGCGTGAGCGTCAACAGTCAGAAGAACGCCGCCACAGGGAGCGCAACTGGGCCCCTCAGACGTGCAAAGATATACGGAATGGTTGTCTCCGCATAACCCGCAACGCGCCGCAGATATTCAAGCTTTGCTGCTGTGACCAAAGCGCCGGAAATTTCTGCACTGCAAAGGACGAGGTTGTAGCTGGCCGATAAGGTACACTATGGGCCAAACCTTAAGCTCAGACGGGCACGATGATCCTGCAATTACCGCAATCACGCAATCTGTCGACACACATGAGCCATTAGCTTCTCTGGTACAGCGGTATACTGATAACACGCCAATACCAGCGTCCTGAAAGTCCTCATGTAATTCCATAGCAGAGGCTGATGGGTCCACACCGCGGATCATACCTTTACAAGATGGGAGTTGCCCCGTTGCGAAGGGATTAACTGGAAACGACGCGAAGGATGTGCAATGCAGGAACTCCGACACGCACTGCACATCCAATGATCAGCACATAGTACCCCTACCTTCGAAGGGCGCGCTTTAGAGATTTTACAGTTTTTCAGTTTTAGAACTCTGTCTCCAATGGATACAAGCGCCACTGGAATGTCACGGGTGCCATTCCGTCCTAATGAATCCAAGGGCAAGCTTTGAGCTGGCAGGTTGGCGAACCAAGGAGCCGGATCCCCACCCTGGGAAGCTAAAGACATAGCTCGAAGCCCAAGAGTACATTAAGTCTGACTACCGCGTCAACAATGAAAAAATAAATATTAATTAGTTCAGCTAATCCAGGATATACAAAAAAGGCATTCGGCGTTCAATGGCGTTGACAATGTTCTAGACGCCGATGAATTTTAGGAAAGGAATGGCGCATATTTGGCTCCTTTATTCAGTGTACGCCTCAATCACGCTTTGAGGTACGTTTTGATGGTGACAGAGAGATGTGGGCTGCAAGCTTTAGTGGTGACAAAGTCGTGTCAGACACGCGGCGCTTCAGCAATAGGCCGCAGCGTTCATTGCGTGGCCAACCTCTCGCGTCAACCATTGACTACCACCTGCCATGGTGGCAGGGTGGGCGCACTGCCTATCTAGCGTGCTGAATGCGCTAAACGTTGCAGGCGCCAAGCCCGTCATCTCGGCTAGATCACGGGATAAGGCTGCAGCCCCTCCACAACTGTGGAGCCCCAGCTCAGCCACAGTAGTAAGTGGTTTTTTATTAAAATAATAATAAAAAGGAAGGAAACGATTTTTGTTAGGCCCGGCATCTTCCGACGATACTGAAGCACCTGAGCTGGGGCAGCGGAAATAAAGACTAGCAGGCAGAATGGAGAAATGAAATGAAAGGGGTGAGAGGACTGAAAGAGATGACTCGGTGACAGCGAAGACTCGGCAAGGCGGCACGGCGCGGCGAAGTCACGTGATGCATTGCTATGGCAGCGTCGCAGCAAGGACCAAACTTGCAGCCCACGTCGTAATTGGCTCCGCTAGGCCAGTAAAGCTTTTGTTTTAACAAAACCACCTGGATAAAAACCCCAACAACTCGTACAACCTCACCAGAAGTGTGAGCAGAAAGACCAGAGGAGGCAACAAAGTCTAAGACAGGAAGAGTGGCAGGAACCGGCACGCTTAACATGTAGAGATTCGAAGAAGCTGATGCAATGTTGTAGTTGTTGTTGTTGTTGTTAGCCTATCAAAAGATGACACATACCCACACTGGAGGGTCGGCCAAAAATCTGGTGGCTATTCACCTGTACTCAGGTAATTAAAATGAAGAGCACGCGGGAAAGCAACACCGGATGATTCTTCCTCGGGAACAGAAAAGGGATAAAAGTTTTGATTTAAGATTAGGGATAATAATACTAATATTAATTAAGAGGGGGACTGAAACAGAATTATTAAGTCAAAATGTAATAATTGACAGAAAAGAAAATTTTGTAGCAACAGCATGGCAGTCGGTGAGATTCTAGCAAGATATTTAGAACAGTGGTACAAAGAGATCTGTAGCTGAACCCAAATATGGCGGCCCCAAATGATAGCAAAAGCGGGCTGCTTAAACTAAGGCCAAGTTGCCACAAGGGCTCCTCCAGCAACTTTCTTCTCAAAGAGGTTTATCGGCGACAATACAGCAAAATATGCTCAACAGATTCAGTCTCACAGCAAAATGCACAAACGGGAAAGAGCGCCAAACCCGACCGGTGTAAATAGAAATTTAGAGGACGATACTGCACCACAGCCTCGTCAGAGATACTTTAAGCGGCCGAGATCGACAAACTTGCCTGTTTAAAGAATATCTGAGGTGCTGGTAATCGGCCAATGTTAGAAGCATTTTGCTTAGCGTGCTTAAAAACGCACGTCGCCGAAACATAGACGCTGTAATATGGGCTGTAGCCGGGATGTTAGGCAACACGGGGCCGCTTAGGGAAGCCTTCGTGAGAGTATCAGAATCTCATTACCTGTCACACTGTTTAGACTGCTTGTTCATACTGAATGAACAAGACTCAAATGTGGAGGAAGCAGGGACAAGAATGTGTTGAAAAAAGGACCGTCAACATTCGCAGCAAAGGACGAATACATAGATGAAGAATCGCTAATTACTGCCACTGCGGCAATAAAAGGGTCTAGCTTGCATACAGCAAGTACTACTGCCAGAAACTCTGCTTGAAAAGCAAGGGTGAAATCTGGAAGGCGCAGTGAAAAGAGCCAGTCTAAGTGCGAACAGAATATTCCCATACCTGCTTTTTTTTTGCACTGCGATGCGTCGGCTGCTATTCAAATATTTGCAGGTAGGGTCCTGAGATGAATTTGTAGTAGACCATTTGGAATACAGGGTGGCAAAAGTTTTGCATTTTTTGGGAAAACATCGTCGAAAACAATGTGGAGCGCGGGCCCTTTGGATTGCGACGGAAGGATGTCATAAATTTTCACATCTAAAGACTCAAGGAACGGTATTAGCACCCATATTGTTTCTACTTTACATAAACGATCTAGCGTTCAATCTTAACGCAACAGTCCGATTGTTCGCAGACAATTGCATTATTTATAAAGAAATTAAGTCACACGATGATCAAGTCATATTAAACAATGCAATTGGTCGAATTGCAAAATGGTGTCTAGAGTGGCAGATGACCCTGAATCTCGAGAAATCAGTGGCATGACTATATCAAGAAAAAAGAACCCGCTCGTTTTCTCGTATGAAGTCGAAAATAAACCTTTAAAATCAGTCCAAGAATACAAATACCTAGGTGTCGTCATCGCCTCTGACCTGAAATGGGATAATCATGTAGAATATATATCGTCAAAAGCACTTTCCGCACTCTTTTTCCTTAAGCGATCTATACCATCTGCATCTCCCGACACCAAGCTACTGGCATACCGTTCTCTCGTCCTTCCTGTGCTTGAGTACAACATCCTGTTCTGGTTTCCGCACACACAGAAATACATAAATAAGGTAGAAAGCGTGCAGCGGAAAGCAGTAAGGTTTATTTTTAACAAATATCAACGTAACGACTCCCCAACTGAACTTTTAAACGAGGCAAATCTCTCCACTATTAGTAACCGTGCCCGAATCTCACGCCTTCAATTCATCTTTCTCCTCTTAAACGGTGCCCTAAAAATAGATTCTGACCTCTACTTAGTTCCTTCACCGAAACGCAACACCAGAACGAAACATTCACTGCACTTAACAGAGTATAAGTTTAATACTGACACCTTTCGCTATTCATTTTTTCCGCAAGCGATCAGGGAATGGAATATGTTACCTGGAAATGTTGTTAATTCTGAATCTTTGATCAGTCTTCTTTGTAACCTGTCATAATGGGTTTTCTTTTAACTTTTAGTGAAGCATTGCACGTGCTTTTGTGTTGCTTAATATTACGTCATGTATTTTAAAGCTGTCTCCCATGATTATTCATTTTACAATGTTATATCAGTTGTATGAACTTTCTTTGTGATTTTTTTCTTTTGTGACGTACCTTAAAAGAAAACAAGCCTGTTCCCATTCCTGCAACAGCCTCGAAAGAGGCTAGTAGTATGTTCCAAATAAATAAAAAAAGTAATCTTTGCACAAACGCTACCTGTGGGGTATGGAAACGAGACCAGAGGGCACTAAAATAGAAGGTCAGCTGGCAAAAGAAAACGCTTTTTTAGCGGTAGAAATGAAATTCATAGATTCTTAGGTAAGTCTGCGCACTTAAATATCGAAGTCGAGATAAGAGAGGGGGAATGCAGGCTTCAAAGTATAGCACATTGGTAGCCACAAATTTTGGGAGGCCGAGGCACATCCTAAGTGCTTCCCTCTCCAAAATGACGAGAGGACGAAGTCCTTATGTAGCCGAGCCTGAAAACAACAGATCGAAATTCTAGAATTGGCCTGAAATACATTTTGTAAATCTTTAACAGCGCACCTCTTTGCATGCCTTACCGATAACCACATAATCTACGTAACATGCTCACAGCACGAGCCCCTTTCACCGCGACATGGTGAATGTGGGGTCGCCAAGTGAGTTTCTCGTCATATATGACCCATAGATATTTTAGGGATTGAACCTGCGGTATTGGTTCTAACTGGCAAGTGAGAGGGACCACTACACGATTCTGTAGAGAGAAAACAAGGATGGCGCACTTGCTAACATTTAACTTCAGATGTAAGCTGCTCAGCCTTTGCTCAAGTGTACTCAGATATGACTACAACAGACCATACAGGAAATGTATAGCCTGCGAAGCCGTAAAATACGCAATGTCGTCCGCATATATGTAAGTGCGTACATGGCGACGGAGAGGAATTCAGCTCAACAGAATATTAAAGAGCACAGGGGAAAGAACAGCTCCTTGCGGTACACCTCTCGTTTGTTTGTACCTCTCTGAATGAACACTATTATGGACGCAAAATAATTCCCTGTTATAAAGAAATGCAGATATCCAAGCAACTATATAATCTGGAAATGAAGAGACTGTAGCCTATGTAGTAGGATGGAGTGTTCTACACTGTTGTAGGCTTTGGCAACGTCTTACGTAACCAAAACCGTGGCCTGGCGTTGACGACGAGCAAGGAGAATTTTGACCTCAAGATCATCATGTGCATTCCTTATCGAACACCATGGCCGGAATCCGAATTGACCCGTGCTGAGTATATTTTTGCTGTCCACGAAGGCTGACACCCGAATTAGTAACACCCTTTCTATTAATTTTACCTCCTTCGATGTTAAATAAATTGCCCTAATATTGACACGAGGATTGGAAGTAGAAGAAGAAAGAGATCGCAGCCTCTAGAAGTAGACGACGCTGAAGTGTAGGTCCGTTTTCTCTGGTGCCCTCGTTCAGCCGCTGCAGTTCCTTTTCAGTGTAACAACTGTTACACATCCGGTGGAGCAGTGCTGGGTACGCTTCCCGACCTGCGTACGCCTACGAGATAAATACGGCACTCACACCGGTCCATCAGCGCCCAAACCGCCGCCTCCGCGGTGAGACACCTGAGTTCGAGCCTCGACCGACGGTCCCACCGGAAATGGCCACAGACAGTAGGTTCCCGGCGCCCATCCTCTACCACACGCCGCGAACACCGCCATCTTTTCACGGCGACGTGTACGAAGATGCGGAAGACTGGCTGGACATCTTCGAGCGGGTCGCCCGCTACAACGGTTGGAGCGACGACCGTAAGCTCCATAATGTGTATTTTGCGCTCGAGGACTCCGCTAGGACATGGTACGAGAACCACGAGAGCAACCTGTCCACCTGGGAGACATTTCGCCAAAATCTCATAGCTACATTCCCCAACGCAGACCACCGGGAGAAAGCTGAAGCTGCGCTTCGCTCCCGTAACCAGCGGACTAACGAAAGCGTCCGCATGTATGTAGAGGACATGACGCGCCTCTTCAAGCGTGCTGACCCATCCATGGCGGAGGAGACGAAGCTTCGCCACCTCATGCGCGGGGTCAAGCAGGAACTTTTCGCCGGTCTTGTGCGCAGTCCACCGCGTACTGTTGCCGAATTCCTCACGGAAGCGACTACCATGGAGACGACGCTCCTGCAACGAGCCCGGCAATACAATCGGGATGTAAGCACGCTTGGGCCCGTTGTTTCTTCGATGCCGCTAGGGAGTGATGCGGCCGTTTTACGGGACCTAATCAGGTCGATCGTCAGGGAGGAATTACAAGCCCTCCAGCTGCCTCCCAGCGCGCCGTCTGTTACATCGCTGTCTGAAGTCGTCCGGGACGAGGTGCGCCTAGCAGCACAGCAGCAACAAGTGCCTGAGATCCCAAGACAGACTGAGGTCAGACCAACCTATGCATCTGTCCTCTGCCGGGCCCCAACGCCAGGCTACGACGTGAATACCGCGACTCACGCAGCGCAGCAGTCTGGTCTTTCCCGTGTGGCTGCTCGACCAGCTTATCAGCGGCCACGGAAGTGTGAAGTGTGGTGTGCACCGGACCGGCGGCCCCTTTGCTACCACTGTGGTGAGGCGGGACATCTTTACAGGGCCTGCCCGTACCGCCGAGTGGGTCTGCGTGGTTTCGCGCCCGACGACCCTTGCCCCCGGAATGGCGAACGACCATTCGAAATTGAAGCTCATCTGTCGGCCCGTCAGAGGCCTGGGACATACGGTCGCTACGATCCTAGGTCGCCATCTCCGCTGCGTTACCGTTCCCCAAGCCCTCGCCGCGACGCCGGCTACCCTGAGCGGCGTTCTCCCAGTCCACGCCGGGAAAACTAATTCCAGCGGTCTCCGGAGGCAAGGCCGCTGCTGTCGGGAAAACTGAAGATCCTCCGCCGCCGATATACCGATACGCTGATTCCTCACCGGGGCAGGGTAGCGACAGCATCCGACGCGCTACTTCTGATTTGCGTGTGACGATTGACGGAACTGACACCATCGCTTTACTTGATACTAGGGCTGACTATTCCGTGATGAGCCACCCGCTCGCCCAGGAATTGAGCAAAGTTTTGAGACCATGGTTGGGCCCTAGCATTCGCACGGCTGGAGGTCACCTCATTAGCCCGGCTGGAAAGTGCACAGCCCGAGTCGGCATCCGCGGTTTCGTCTACGTGGGTGAATTCGTCGTGTTGAGCGAGTGTTCGAGAGATTTGATCCTGGGCCTCGACTTTCTACAGGCAAACGGTGCTGTGATCGATCTACACGAGGCGCGAGTCGCATTTTCGACGAAGCAAGCCGTGGCGCACACTAACACAGAAGGCCCAGGAGTCAACGCTCTGCGTATAGTCGAAGACGACGTAATGCAGCCACCACGGTCCAGTGTGCTGGTGTTAGTGAGGAACGACTCGTTTCACGACTACGAAGGTATTGCGGACAGTCACCCTTCGCTGTTGCTCGAGAAGGGTGTGGCTATTGCGCGCGGTCTTGTTGAACTGAATGACGGCTGTGCGACAGTTTTTCTGACGAATTTCACGAACGAAATTCAGCACCTCGCCAAGAGAACGGCCGTCGCTATCCTCGACGACGTGAATAGGTTGCCGAATCTGTGCCCCGTACAGGTGAATCTTCACGACGATGCCGCACCAAGTAACGCCCTTCAGAAGGTTAAAATCAACTCGGAGTTGTCACCTCATCAGAAGAACCTTCTGTCGTCGCTGCTACTTGATTTTAAAGATTGCTTCGCGGCGAGCTCCAAGGTCGGACGTACGCCGGTAGCCAAGCATCGCATTGTCACCGATTCGGCCACGCCACCAGTTTGTCAGCGTCCATACCGCGTTTCGCCTAAAGAGCGCGAAGCCATTAGGACTCAAGTCGATTAAATGCTTGCAGACGACGTTATAAAGCCGTCAACAAGTCCGTTGGCGTCGCCGGTGGTCCTGGTGAAAAATAAAGACAACACGTTGCGATTCTGTGTTGATTACAGGAAACTGAATAATGTTACCAAAAAGGACGTATACCTACTCCCGAGGATCGACGATGCCCTTGACCGACTCCGGGACGCCAGGTTCTTCTCTTCCTTAGATCTGAAAAGCGGATATTGGCAGATCGAGGTGGACGAGCGAGACCGCGAGAAAACGGCTTTCGTGACACCCGACGGTCTGTACGAATTTAAGGTGCTCCCGTTTGGACTTTGCTCCGCTCCGGCCACATTTCAACGCATGATGGACACTGTTTTAGCTGGTTTGAAGTTGCAGACGTGCCTTGTGTACCTGGACGACGTGGTCATCTTTTCGTCTAGCTTCGAACAACACTTGCAGCGATTGCGCATTGTCCTTCAAGCTCTTCAGTCTGCACAACTAACGATCAAGCCAGAGAAATGCCATTTCGCCTTCGAGGAGCTCCGTTTCTTAGGACATGTTGTCAGCACACAAGGTGTTCTTCCAGACCCCGACAAGACTTCCGCCGTCTCCAGTTTCCCACGCCCAACCGACAAGAAGGCCCTCCGACGTTTTTTGGGCCTCTGCTCGTATTACCGCCGCTTTGTTAAAGATGTTTCTCGCCTAGCTGAGCCATTGACTGCCTTGACTCGAGATGACACACCCTTCGTATGGGAAAGTGCCCAAGACGCAGCCTTCGAGAAACTCCACTGCCGCCTTCAAAGTCCACCAATACTAGCTCATTTTGACGAGAATGCAGAGACTGATGTCCACACTGACGCCAGCAATGTCGGCATCGGAGCGATCCTCGTACAGTGGCAGTACGGCGCAGAGCGAGTAATCGCCTACGCGAGCCGCACACTTTCTCGATCGGAACGGAACTATTCGACGACCGAAAAAGAGTGCCTTGCCGTCATCTGGGCTCTGAGTAAGTTTCGACCTTACATCTACGGCCGACCGTTTCGTGTTGTCAGCGATCATCACTCGCTATGCTGGCTGGCCAGCATTCAAGACCCTTCTTGGCGGTTGGCCAGATGGAGCCTCCGTTTACAGGAGTACGACGTTACGGTCATCTATAAATCGGGTCGGCAGCACCAGGACGCGAACTGTTTATCACGAGCGCCCGTGGAACCGGCTACGCAAGACATCCCCGAAGATTGCCCTGTTCTTTCTGCCATTAGCATCTCCCGTATGGCGCAGCTTCAACGAGCAGATTCTGAGTTGGCGCCACTCGTTCAGTATCTGGAGGGTTTGAATTCTCATGTACCTCGTGTGTTTCGCCGTGGACTACAGACCTTCATTCTGCGGCGTGGAGTCCTCTACAAGCGCAACTTTGACAGCAACAAAGAGACGTTTCTGTTGTTGTGCCATCCCAGTTACGCTCCGAAATCTTAAGCGCTTGTCATGATGAACCATCCGCCGGCCACTTGGGGGTTAGTCGCACACCGGCAAAGATTCGGCTTAAGTATTACTGGCCCAATTCACTCCCATCCGTGCGTAGATACGTAACAACATGCCGGGATTGCCAACGGCGCAAATCTCCTCCTCTGAAGCCAGCCGGCTTTCTGCAGCCCATAGCACCACCAAAGACCCCTTTTCAGCAAATTGGCATAGACCTCCTCTGCCCTTTTCCGAAGTCGACCAGAGGAAACCGGTGGATTGCGGTCGCGACAGATTGTTTGACCCGATACGCTGAGACCACGTCACTTGCAAACGGTACTGCTGCTGAAGTCGCCGACTTCTTCGTCCACAACATCGTCCTGCGTCATGGCGCTCCTGCAGCTATCATACTGACCGTGGAGCTGCATTTACGGCCCGCTTCACTCAGGCTGTACTCAAGCTCACGCACACCAGCCATAGACGTACAACAGCCTACCACCCGCAGACAAATGGCTTGGTAGAACGCCTCAACAGGACCTTGACCGACATACTTTCAATGTATATTGATATCGAGCACAAGACATGGGACGAAATTCTCCCATACGCAACATTCGCGTATAATACCGCGCAGCAAGAGGCGACGCAGTTCACTCCGTTCGAATTAGTCTTCGGTCGACAGGTTACCACCCCCCTCGATGCTATGCTACCCGTGGACCCCCCTGACAGTGAGAGTGAACTTGTTGTCGACGTCGCCACCTATGTTCAGCGCGCGGAAGAAGCACGGCAACTGGCCAGACACCGCATTCACCGTCAGCAGCAGATCGATGCTGACCGCTACAACCTTGGACGCCGCTACGTTACCTACCACCCAGGCGACTATGTGTGGGTTTGGACGCCCGTTCGTCATCGCGGGCTGTCTGAAAAGTTACTGCGCCGCTACTTCGGCCCTTACCTTGTTGTCCGCCGCCTCAGCGACGTAACGTACAAAGTTGCACCAGCCTCGCCAGCTCGTTCATCGCACAACGGCAAGCGCAGCGACGTTGTGCATGTGGTGCGAATGAAGCCGTACTACGAGCGACCCCGCGAGTGACTTTCCGGCTGCATGTAGTCATATTCCGTGATGTCAGACTCGTGGTGTACCTCTTGAACACTTTTTCTCCCCGCGATTCGGTCTGACGGTAACACCGCATCGGGGCGATGCTCCTGAAGAGGGGGCAGTGACACGAGGATTGGAAGTAGAAGAAGAAAAAGATCGCAGCCTCTAGAAGTAGACGACGCTGAAGTGTAGGTCCGTTTTCTCTGGTGCCCTCGTTCAGCCGCTGCAGTTCCTTTTCAGTGTAACAACTGTTACAATATTATCCAATTCATAGTCTCCACTTTGATTTTTAAGTAAAGGGATCCCTTAGGCCACTTTCAACTAAGGAGTTATCCAAACGTTTGATGGAGTAGTTTATGAGGTGCAATAAGGAGTCGGGAGACTCATCATAGAGAATCTTGAGCATCGTTGTAGGGATACTATCACGGCTAGGAGCAGCAGCTGGTAATCTGTGTAGAACTTTAGAAAGCTCCGACAGATTCAATTGTGAGGCATTATTTGTTGGCGCCACAGACACAAACAATATTGGTCCCAAATGCAGTAGAGATGAAAACCGATTTTGCAGGCCCCTGGCAACTGCTTCAACCGCCTGGATAGCTTCTTTAGGTGACATAACTAACGACGGTAAATTGCTAGAGGACGTGAGCAGTTTGTTAGACCGTAGAAAGCCGAATAGTGCACGTCGGTTGCCCGGTTTTGAAAGATAATCGAATTGTTCTGAGTCATATTTTTCCTTCGCACGATAAACGGTGCGTTTAAAAGTGGCTGCAATAAATTTATAATCACTCCAGTTATTTGGGCATTGGTTATGAAGATGCTTTTTCTATGCTGCCTTCCTCCGCCTGTAATCTCTCGTACAGACCGCATTCCACCAGGTAGAAGAATTCCCTTTTGTTGGCCGCACCAGAAACCCCCACTTTTTATGGCATTCTTCTATAGCCAGACATATGGTTGTTGACTGGTGGGCCTCGGCGATTTTAGACTCTGACGCAAGGACAGAGCGCTACACCGTCTGAAATCTGTCATAATTGCTTTTACTCCGGGCTCCGTCCGGAGTAAAAGCTGGGAGTTAATGCCCATTTATGCAGTGGCAGATGGCTCTTTCTATCACAAACACCCGTAAGGATTGTGCGACGCTGTTGCCCTTCCTCAGTAAGCCACCCCTTGCGCATCTGGCGCGACGCTCCTCCGAACTTACCAGAGTAATTCGGGCAAGCTCGGGTAGCACCTGTGGTTGCTAGGAAACAGCGTACGTACGGTGAATGAACGAACGATGTACGCAAAATTCTCCGTCGGTGTTGGTGAGCGCAAGAGTTCTTTTGCACACGAACAAAAACTCCCTCCACTGAAAGGGCAGATGTTTGCTCAGCGTTATGCGTTTATCCCGTCAGCCGCAAGTGTAATAAAAAAAATTAAGAACCATGAGAACCGTGGCAACACTAGGACGCATCGTTAAATCAGTGGCCATCGAGGCGCTATAGGCAGAGCATCTAGGCAGAGCCGGTCTGGGGCCGCTCTTTGGTTCCGCGATGGCAGGCTACTTTGGCGAGCAAAATCGCTTCCGAGGCTTTTAACCAGTGAATCGCAATCGCAAGTCGCTATCAACGCGCAATTTTGCGCTCAAGTTCTACATCCTCCCTAATGCACCGTACGACATCTATTCGACGCTGGATATGTCTGCCAAAATGCTGCAGATTGAAAGCGATATTAGCCAGTCTCTTGTGCCAAGCTTTGCTTGTGAAATTTGCCGCTTCTGCCTGGCGACAGTTGACAAATTTCAAACTCGTTTCGGAAGGAGGCACAGTGCGGAAAATTTTTGCTACGCTGTCAGTTCACGTCTCATTCGCCAATAAAACAGGCCTGAAAAGTTGTGCCATGCTAGCGAGTTGAACTTGTGGTTTACTAGTAAAACAGCTAGAGCGCGCTAAATGGCACGCTCAAAGAGTCTGCTACCAAGGAATGTTGTGAGCAGTCCCTAGCTGTTTTTCTTTCGAAAAACCGTGTCGGACCAAGATGCGACTGTGAATGGGCCGCCATTTTAGAAGGGCGCAGTGTGCGCATATCGACGGCAGGCACTAGCCGTTAGATAATGCAAATAGCAATTCTGCCTCAATCATCGTGTTCTGCCGTCCCCCCCCCCCCTTCCCGCTAATACGTGCAGCGTACGGACAATCGGCCGAGTGCTCTCTTGGCCAGCGAGCTTCGGCATGCCTTCTATTCGTCTAGAAATATTACCGTGCTCCCCCCAAAAAAATCCAGGTCTTCCGCACTATGTTGTTTGATTTTATTTATTTCGTTCATTTAACTTTTGCAACTACAGCACTTCTCCAGCGCATTGTTTGTGGTGTCCCTTAAACCTCCGTCATCGCAGCTCTTCTTTGCACTGGGTTCGCCTTTTGGCAAAGAATGTGCTTCTTGCTCTCTTGAAAATGAAAGTGTGCTGTGCGATGTCAGTGCACGTTAAAGATCCCCAGTGTTGTATCGTAGTAATGATAATTAGCAATGAAACAGTACACGTAGCATACGGTCGAGCCGATCTGTATTCTCCTACTTCGTCGTCTTCTCTCCCCCCATGCGCGCGAGTGCGTGCAGCGCACTTGCCACACTTCATCTTTATCACACCCAGGTGGTCGAAATTATTCCGGAGCCCTCCACTACGGCACCTCTCTCTTCCTTTCTTCTTTCACTCCCTCCTTTATCCCGTCCCTTACGGCGCGGTTCAGGTGTCCAATGATATATGAGACAGATACTGCGCCATTTCCTCCCCCCCCCCAAAACCAATTATTATTACTCTCATTAAACAAAAAAAGCAGTCTACTCTAAAGGCGCACGTTCTAGCTGCCATTCTCGCATGAAATCTAACGTACATGCGGCGCGCCTTAAATGAACTTCAAGGCAGTGACGTGCGCACATCCGATGCGGCTTACTGCTCTCCACGGTGCCAGGCTTCGTCATGCCGTCTACTCGTCTAGAATCACTCCTGTATCACCGAGAAAGCTAATAGCCATTCCACCTTTTTGGTAGCATATTTTTACAGTGAAAGCTCGTAGGCGCCTGTTTCTAGTTGTAGTATAGTAGTAGCAGTAGTATTGTAGGTCGTACTAGTTGTGGACGTAATCGATGGGTGAGGATGGCTACCGTGCAGTACAGAAGGTACGATGTGAGTGAAACAATGCGTAAACGGTGGTTGGCCAGAGCATATTAACCCCAAAGCGGAGGGTGGTTACAGTGGAAGGAGGAGGGTATGGCTAGAATGAAGAAAGGCGTAACCGCACTGTAGTTACCGTGGAAGGACGAAGGCATGGAGAGAGCGTTGGAACGCGTAACCGGAGGGTGGTTAATTCCACGGGGACCGCCCGGAGGGTTATCACCGTGAAAGGATTACTTTTACGGTTGCGCGGTATTTAATGTCCCGAAGTAACTCAGGCTATGAAAGGCTGCGTAGTGGAGGGCTGCGGATAATCTGGCCACCTGGCTTTCTTCACGTGCACTGATATCGCACAGTACACGTGGTATTAGCGTTTCGCCTCCACCAAAATGCGACCGCTGCGGCAATGAACAAATCTACGTCTTTCGGGTCATCGACCGATTACTATAACCAATGAACCACCGCGGCGGCTTTACTGAAGGAAGACGGAGGGTGTGGCGAAAGCGGGGGAATGTAGCACGGATCATGCGTAACAGCTGCTGCTAAACGCTGTGTCCGAGGAGGGGGTCATCAACGGTGCCGAAGGTTGGAAAGCAGAGCTGGCCGAAAGACGAGTGAGTTTGGAAAAAAAATCTAGCTATAGAATTATACAGATATGAAGTCGCTCTCATTCTCTACATCAATGTATAGGAAAATATAAATACCTCAACTGATTTCACTGATTTTTGCTTTGCGCACTGGTAGCCGCCCTATAAATGCGCCTTCGTATTTGTAGGTAGGTTTCCATTCTCGTCATAAGTAAGGGGCCCGAGCAAAGTCATCGGTCGTTGCTGCATACTCGGCAATACAGTCGCAGGAGTGCTTCGATGCTTTTGCACACCTTGCCGTAAGTAAACTTTGCCTTGCTTGCAACCATGCGATTCACCGGGTACGCCTTTGATGTTGGTACAGCAGAAAAGGGCATCTCCAAAAAGTTCTACTACACGGAAACCTCTGCCCGTACGACTACGGAGACTGACATGGCGCAGGATGCGGAACTGCTGAAGCGTGTTGAGCTCGCTGATAACAGTGCCTTGTTCACAGCATAAGATATGTGGACCGAGACAAATTTCTCTCTCACATCCATGGAAGCGCGCAAATTTTTTGGTAGGCACAAAGCCATATGCTTGCCGACGGGCACTTTGTCGTTGTCAGAAAGGTAATTTGCATCGCACCCGCTCTCGTAGTAAGCTTAGGTGTTTTCACTATCTTCTTTTTGTACGTGACGGGCTACAATTCAATCTAAGGGACTCGATGCGTTTGGCAATTGTTCTGCCGAAGGTCGATTCCGCGCAGTGCACGAAGCAGTGATACACCCGGCAAAACATTCTCAACGATTGTGCTGTTCGTGTTGTGAGCGTGACAGTTTTTTTTCTCGACAGCTTTATCGCTAAAATAAAAAGCTAAAGTGCCTGGTTAAGGTGCTGAACCAGCGTCTGCTAACCTAGGCAGCACCGCCCTATCAGCTGCCACAAATGCGGTTGCTGTAGTTGGGTGCTTTTTTAAGGACACTAAAAATATTCGTTAAGAAGAGTCGACAGTAGCGCTAGATACTACGCAGCGCCAACCACAAAACGAATGAAGAGACAGGCTAACCCGGGTGCCACTGACCACCGATTTATTCAAAGTTCAACCATGTATATACATATCCGCAGGCCTAAGAAGGCGCAAGCTTTCAGAGAATCTATCATACCAGCAAGCAGGAAGTTACCGTAACACGCGCAAAACAAGCTACATCTGTCCATTATACAGCACAACTCATGTATTGCATACAGTCTGGTCCCATTTTTTTTTATAAAATCCATGCAAAGAATTTAGCTGCAATTTTTATTTTTCGTCTACTTCTGCACACACCAAGGAAATGCGGTGTAGAATCAGTGCAATTTGTGGAAAGGCAACCAGTGCGAGTGCTCGCCATATTGGACACTCCCCAATGCCACGTCTAGCCGATGTGTTCTCTACATCAAGTCGGGGGGAGCTCGCATATCACTTCTGTTGCACACTAAAACGCGCGCTTTTCATTCTTTTGACAGCCGTGCTATTCGGACTCGTAAGTGATGAGACGGCTACGCTAATGAAGCTACTGGGGGCTTAAAAAAAGCACTGGAACGTCAGACCCGTTAGCCACCTTCTTATAAAAGTCCGTGGTAGACCTTGTGCATCTTCTTAACCGCTTCCAGGCTCTGTTCACTCTGTGGCGAAGCACTCTTGCATGTGCCGTGCTTCATTTTCTTCTCAAGCGTTTCTGCAACTACCACAACGGCCTACCTAGGAAAGAAAGCTAAAACTAGATTGCCCGATTGGTGGTCAAAACCTACTTGCATCACATGGACACACGATTTCAGGAGCGCAGACTCGAAGGTACCGTATGGCGTGGTGTATAAAATCGTCTAGTACACGTCTCACACTAACCTCACGTAAAATCGAGCACAGCTTTATCAGAAAACAGTAAAAGTCGTAACGAAAGCCTTTAAGGACTTTGCCAATGTTGAAACGATTAAAATGACTGTGCAGACAACGATCGATTAATGATAAATAAGATATTGCGCTGCACTGAGGCCATGCATGGTTCTATACAAATTCCAGTCTTATGCAGATAAAACATTGTAAGGCTAAAGAAGAAGATGCGTCGGATGATTTGAAAAGACGAAGACGAGGTGACAGTGCTCTCGAGAGTTTTTGCCAGCGCTACGCTTGTGTGTCTTTTGCCGATCTGATCCCAGACTGCTGCCGTTGCCGTTCCCGTCGCCCCAGTACCTCGTAACAAACCCCCCGTTACATTTGGTGGAGGTGCCGGGTAGAAACATCGGCCCTGGAGCTCCGTAGTCGTGCTCTCCCGGCGCGCACGATGCCTGAGGACGTCCAACACCAGGCCGTACAAGTGGGCCAGGCTGTCATCTGTGCCGGCTCTCTTCGTCAACGGGACCCGACCATTTTCAGCGGGACTGACGAGAACGATGTGGAAGATTGGCTCACATCGTACGAGCGGGTGAGCGTATACAACAAATGGGACGATGTGACGAAGCTAAACAACGTCATCTTTTATCTCGCCGGTGTGGCTAACCTCTGGTATCGCAACCATGAGGCAGATATTCAAACCTGGTCCATTTTTAAGACTAAATTTGCAGACGTATTTGGTCGACCGGCTGTCAGGCAACTCCGAGCCGAACAGCGATTGCGTGAACGATCTCAGCAGGCTAGTGAAAGCTTCACTAGCTACATTGAAGATGTCGTCGACTTGTGCAAGCGGGTCAACACTCGTATGTCGGAAGCCGACAAGATCCAACACATCTTGAAAGGCATCGATGACGACGCTTTTCAGATGCTTCTAGCGCGCGACTTGCGTACCGTTGCTGAAGTCGTCACGCTGTGTCAAAGCTTTGAGCAGTTGCGCAAGCAGCGGATTCTGACACGCCAGCGGCCACAGCAGGTTGAGTCGCTCGCTGGGCTCACGCCAGCTCCTGACCCCTCGCTGCTACAGCAGATTAAAGACTTCGTGCGGGAAGAAGTGGCACGTCAACTTTCCTTTCTGCCGAGCGCTCACGACCGACCATCATATCTGACTCCAGCGCTCCGACATACAATTCAAGAGGAAGTTGCTGAGGCTCTTCCACCGGCTCATCCGTCACCACCTGTCACGGTTCCGCTGACATACGCTGACGTTGTCTCCAGACCACAACCTGTGGCGGCTCCGCTCACATATGCCGAAGCCGTCGCGAGACCGCCTCCTGTCGCGGCTCCAGTGACATATGCCGATGTCGTAGCAAGACCGCACCCGCCAATCTATAGTGCGCCTCCGGCGCATTTGCGAGGGCCAGTGGCTTACCGACGACCTACTCCAAGGGTCAGCGATTCCTGGCGCACAACGGACAATCGGCCGATTTGCTTCTTTTGTGGTCTCCCAGGTCATGTAGCTCGGCATTGCCGCCGTCGTCTCCCGGACGCGGAAATTCCTCCCCAAGCTCCTGGGTACTGGCCCCCACCGAGTCAGTACTCTGTACCAGCTGCGCCGCCGCAAAGTCGTACTTCCTCGCCGGACCGTTCTACCCTCTCCAGCCGCCGGCCCTCTTCTCCACGACGCCGGTCTATTTCGCCTATGCGACGTCGCCCCACCGCTAACCAGGAGGAAAACTAGGCGCCGCAGTTCCTGAGGCGAGAACTGCGTCCACAACGAACTTCGAAAGGCCTCATCCGTCAGCCGCTAACCTCATTGAAATTTCCGTCGACGGCGTTTCTGTCATGGCGCTTGTCGACACTGGTGCTGCCGTTTCCGTCATGGACGCAAAGCTGTGTAGTTCTTTAAGAAAAGTAAGGACGCCAATTGCTGGACTCTCACTGCGCACCGCCAGCGCTCAGAACATCCAGCCGTCCGCAGCGTGTACCGCTCGCGTTGTAATCCAGGGGACCATTTATGCCGTCGAATTCGTCGTACTGCCCTGCTGTTCTCATGCTGTTATCCTGGGCTGGGATTTCTATCGCGCCATGCTGCTATCATCGATTGTGCTCGAGCTGAAGTCGAGTTCTCTCACCTGCCCGAAGCTGTCTTGGACACTGCCCCTCCTGGTGCCTGTGTTAAGGCCCTAGTTGCCGAAGACATTGACCAGCCTCCCTGCTCTTCAGTCCTCGTACCCCTCTCTTGCGGCCCTCTTCGCGACGACACTGTCCTCTTCACTCCGTCCCCTATCTTTCTGCACCGCAAGTGTCTGCCTCTGCCATACGCTGTACTGACTATATCCGCTGGCCTCTCCGTACTGTACGTGTCTAACCCATTCTCGTTCCCCAACGCCTTGCGCCTAGGTGAATGTCTCGGCACGGTACAACCATTCGCGTCTCTGCTCATCCGCAAAGAGACGGACGACGCGCCGCACCTCTCCATAGCCGCACTCAGCCCACCTACTGCTGCGCCCGATCCCTCCTCAACCGAAGCATTCCTTCGCTCCATCGACGACAACCTTCCAGCGCCGCAAAGGGCACAGCTTCTCACTTTACTTAATCAGTTTCGCTCATCATTTGACTCACATCAAAGTTCCTTGGGCCAAACTTCCACTGTCACCCATGCCATCGACACAGGTGACCACGCACCGCTGCGACAACGTCCCTATCGTGTGTCTGTCGCCGAGCGCCAAGTTATTGAAGACCAAGTCGACAAGATGCTCCAGAGCGGCGTCATTCAGCCCTCAAGCAGCCCATGGGCGTCGCCTGTGGTGCTCGTCAAAAAGAAGGATGGCTCCATACGCTTCTGTGTAGATTACCGCCGCCTTAATAAGATTACGCGCAAAGATGTCTATCCCCTCCCGCGCATAGACGACGCTCTGGACTCTTTGCAAGGGGCCGAACTCTTTTCATCTCTTGATTTGCGTTCCGGGTACTGGCAAGTTCCTATGAAAGAAGCCGATCGCCCCAAAACCGCCTTTGTGACACCGGATGGCTTGTATGAATTTACGGTGATGCCCTTCGGGCTTTGTAACGCCCCCGCGACTTTTGAGAGGATGATGGACACCATTTTGCGCGGACTTAAGTGGAAGACATGCCTTTGCTACCTCGACGACATTGTGGTCTTTTCCCCGGACTTTGACACCCACCTCTCCCGTTTGAAGCACGTCTTGACCTGCCTCTCTGACGCCGGCCTGCAGCTGAACTTAAAAAAATGCCGTTTTGCCGCTCGTCAATTAACCATCTTAGGTCATGTTGTCTCTAAGCAGGGCGTCAGTCCCGACCCAGCGAAACTTCGTGCTGTGGTTGACTTTCCCAAACCTACCTCCATCAAAGACCTGCGCAGCTTCCTGGGTTTGTGCTCATATTTCCGCCGGTTTATTCGCAACTTTGCGTCCATTGCTGCGCCTTTGACTCAACTGCTGTCTGGAAGTGCGGATTTATCACTGTGGTCTCCAGCGTGCGACGACGCATACACCACCTTGCGCCGTCTCCTCACGGCGCCGCCCATTCTGCGCCATTTCGACTCGGCCGCTCCTACCGAAGTGCACACGGACGCCAGCGGTGTTGGCCTCGGCGCTGTCCTCGCCCAACGAAAACCTGGCTTTGACGAATACGTCGTTGCTTATGCTAGCCGCACACTCACACCAGCAGAACGCAACTACTCCGTAACTGAAAAAGAGTGTTTGGCGATTGTATGGGCCCTCGCGAAGTTTCGACCGTACATTTATGGGCGCCCTTTTGACGTTGTGACCGACCACCATGCGCTCTGTTGGCTTTGCAACCTGAAAGACCCCTCCGGCCGCCTCGCTAGGTGGGCCCTTCGCTTGCAAGAATATGATATCCGCGTCGTGTATCGCACCGGCCGCAAGCATCAAGACGCCGATGCACTGTCACGCTGCCCCCTTCCAGCCGAGATCGCCAGCCTTTCCACCTCCGACGCTTCTCTGCCCTTGCTTCGCCTCAGCGACATGCCTTCAGCGCAACGCATGGATCCCTGGATCGCTTCCCTTCTCGACCTTCTCGCCAACCCGACGGCTGCTTCACCGTCACGTGCGCTCCGCCGCCAAGCTGCCCATTTTGCGATCCGTGACACCCTACTTTATCGCCGTAACTACAACTCCGAAGGTCGCAAGTGGCTGCTCGTTATTCCACGTCACTTACGCTCGGAGATATGCGCATACTTCCATGCTGCCCCCCACAGCGGTCACGCGGGCGTTTTCAAGACCTACACCCGCATACGGCTGCGCTACTACTGGCGCGGAATGTACACCTTTATCATGAAGTACGTGCGCGCATGCATTCCCTGCCAACGTCGCAAGACACCTCCCCATCGTTCTGCTGCTGAGCTGCAGCCGTTACCATGCCCTCCACGCCCGTTCGACCGCGTTGGCATTGATTTATACGGTCCGCTTCCATACACTGCAGACGGCAACCGTTGGGCTATAGTAGCGGTGGATCACCTTACACGATATGCCGAAACTGCTGCCCTTCCGGCTGCCACAGCGACGGACGTCGCCTCCTTCATTTTGCACCGATTCATCCTTCGCCACGGTGCACCTCGTGAACTGCTCAGTGACCGAGGCCGCGTGTTCTTATCTGAGGTGGTGAAGGCGCTTCTCAAAGAGTGCAACACGATTCACCGAACTGCCACCGCCTATCATCCGCAGACCAATGGCCTCACTGAGCGATTTAACCGCACACTCGGAGACATGCTCTCCAAGTACGTCGCTTCTGACCACACGGATTGGGATCTCGTCCTTCCGTACGTTACTTATGCGTACAATACCGCTACGCAGTCTACCACCGGATTCTCTCCTTTCTTCCTACTTTACGGCCGCCAACCCTCTGCTACTATCGACACTATCCTCCCTTACCGCCCTGATGAATCCGAATATCGGCCTGTTTCCGACGCCGCGCAACACGCCGAAGCCTGCCGCCAAATTGCCCGGTCACTCACCACTGACACCCAGCATCGCCAGCGCTCCCGCCTCGACCAAGACCAAACCCCACCGAACTACACTTCTGGTGCACTTGTGTGGCTCTGGATCCCTTCAGGAACTCCCGGTCTCTCCTCAAAATTTCTTGCGAAGTACCATGGTCCCTACCGTGTGCTGGAGCGCACCTCTCCGGTTAATTATATCGTGGAACCCCTCACGCCGTCTCCTGATCTCCGCCGCCGAGGACGGGAGACCGTTCATGTCCAGCGCCTCAAGCCCTACTACGACCCCGCCGTCTTGCCATCACCCTAATTCGCCAGGATGGCTCCTCTTGTCCCCGGGGTGATTGTAAGGCTAAAGAAGAAGATGCGTCGGATGATTTGAAAAGACGAAGACGAGGTGACAGTGCTCTCGAGAGTTTTTGCCAGCGCTACGCTTGTGTGTCTTTTGCCGATCTGATCCCAGGCTGCTGCCGTTGCCGTTCCCGTCGCCCCAGTACCTCGTAACAAACCCCCCGTTACACATAGTAAATTTTGTTAAAAATAAGCTCAAGATAAAAATACTAAAAGGGGTAAAAAGTTCTGAACAGCTATGTCAGTTGAATTTTGGAGGTAAATTGCAGCGCCTTATGTGGTGCCGCCTAAGCGTGCTGCCTCCGTGAAAACCCCTTTACAATCGCGTCAGGGTTGTCAGTCGTTTCCAGGAGAACCGTGGCGAGCATCCACCTGGCGCATCAGACCCTTAGTGCAATAAGGGCCCATACCATAGTACATCCTGTGCAGCGGGTGCCGATGGCAGTGAAACTAACGGTTCTGCTTGCGGGCTTGGTATAACTTCTTGAACCTGTCCCCCGACATGACATGCGAGCTGGCTTGAGGTCTCTGAGCTGCGTTCACAAACACGTGTCGCTCGTAGTTGAATTTCTCGGAGAGCCCCTCCCAGTCGCAGGGGCACAGGTGCGACACAGTCCCGCCAACGACAGAGTACTGCCGTCTGCGGTGGTGCAGCAAGGGATACCCTTGTCTGAAGTGCTGACCGCATTCGGGGCACTTGTGCGGCTTCTCCCCCGAGTGCATCAACATATGTCTGGAAAGATTCCCCCGCTGCGTGAAGCCCTTGTTGCCGACGTGAGACACGAAGTGCCGCTCGCCCTTGTGGGTCCGCTCGTGTCTGGTGACATGGTTCCTGGGTGCGGGAAAGACAAAAGAAGGATGAAGTCATGCACATTGTAATCATGACAGCCTCGCTGAGAAGTGCGAGAATGGAACGTAAAATAGGCCTCATGAAAAGACCACCGCTGGTCGCTGGGGGCCTTTAGGGGCGTTTACAGGGCTGCGGCAAAAGCGCGTTGCTGATATCTGGCGCAGCGGTCACAGAGATAAGCCAGTCTAATGAAGCTTCTGCCAGTAATGGAAATGCATGTTTTTTTCTGTATTCAGATGTAAGAACAATAAAAAAATGAGCTACACACATTCGGCTTATCATAAATTTGTTGGTGGTGTGCACGTTTTTTAGCAGACATGCATTCGGCTTCGCAAAGATGGCAGAAGCACACGTGATCTGTCAACTTCCCCGTCGAAACGCGTCGCTGGACGGTAATTTCTCCGAATCGCTTCCAAGCATATGCCCCCATTCGTGCCCCAATGTGTCGCAGATAGAATTTATACTACTGCTGCACCGGTCGCGCTTTCCAGTTAAGCCCTTTTCGGTTCCTTTCTACCACTGACAAATCGTGCTCATCGATTCGTCTCCATAGCGCAGTGAACCACTTGCTTGACTCTGGCGCAAGAAAAAGCGCTCTCGCTGCTCCACCGCCGCAGCGATGTAAACGATGCTTTTGTCAATCTTCCACAAGGCAGACGCAAGGCATGACATTTCGTCATGGAATACCACTCCATGCATTCAGCTGCAACTGCTCATTTTACTCTTGAATCAACTAAGCGCCAATTTATCGCAATTTCTCCCTTCTTCCGGAACCAATATTGTCAAATACTCTTTTTTGTGTATTTCTATGCGGCATCGCGGTCAAAGAGCACCACACACGAGTTAATGTTCGTTCCAGCATATGACGCCAACAATGTCTTCGACCATATGAACTTTTAATAGACAAACGCCCCGCATGGTAAAAATGTGGCTTACTTTCTATCGCTGGAGTAGCCCCTGTAGGCTCAGCGGTGACTTCCGTCCAGCTTCTGCTGGTGCTTGCTCGATGAGTGCTTTTGCAGAAGATCGTGTTGAGGACGTGTCGCCGAATGTGTCGCAGGCGAATACCGCGGGTGAACTATTTCCATCTTCGGAAAAGGAACTGAGCCCAAAATGAACACCTTCTAGGCTAGGAATGCATAGCGGAGCTTCCATCACCGCGTGCACTTTCAATTGTAAGCTCTCAGAAGTATAGGACATGCGGCGGAACACGCGCAACTGTGTCCGCCACTGCTTTGTTGCTGCTTTTATACTTAGTGCTGTTGCTTGTATATGGGACCACCCCTGAACACGTGTTCGAGATAAAGGACATATAGTATGGTGGAGCTGCCATAAAAAGAATGTAAACCAATAAGCTCCTGCCTGCACCACTGACGTATAACAGGCTTGACCCAATCGTAAAATAAATGAAAAGGCCCGAAGGCAATCAATCGTTTTGCCACCCGTAGGTGGAAAAATAAAAGAAAGGGGGGAAATGCTACAAGCGACCCATCGCCGGGGGAACGGGCCCGGGTAGACTCCCCTGATCTCCCCTAGGACGTAGCGGAGGGGGTGGGATGTAGGGTATGGGAAATTGGAATTGGGAAAGGGTTATGGGAATTGGGATGGGAATGGGGACAGCGAGATTTTGCTCTGATCCTTCGTTTGACATTGACTCCATTTCTGGCCCGCCTGGCCAGGACAGGTAGGGCATCGAGCTTTTCCAATGGTGCGGCTCCCCCACGGGATGCACGACCTCCCACTGGCTCCGACCGTCGGAGACAGGAAAGAAAGAAAAAAAAATTCCTAACTTGGGGTCCGCAGCCACCTGCTCCTCCACGATTTTAAGGGTTGGATCGGACCGGCCGGTTACTAGCCGTCGACTGTGTTTCGCGGTTTTTCAGACTCCGGAAGAGTGTGTGGTGTGGTCCGGCCAACAGAGGCCCAGGTCGTCAGCCTATCGGCGCTTGGCCCTCGGCACCATAACCCGGTAACCCTGGGGGACCCACCTGTGCTACCTTCCAACCACCATGCACTTATTTCCTCCCCTTGCTTGCTCCACGCCTACTGAGGAGGGAGTATTCAAGGCCGGGCGCCCGGGCCACGAACCAAGAATCGGGCAAAGGGTGAAATAAGCCGGGCCTACTCCACCGGTACTCCACACATCGACGGTTTTCGCACTGGTCCTACTGCACACCCTCTACCTCGGCGTCCCCAGTGGTCCCCAAGACCGGGTCAGCCTCGGCGTCCGCAATATGCCACCCATCATAAGCGATCCGCAATGAGGCTGCTTCCCCGAGGACATCGATTCCGAGGAGCTCGGGCTGTCGGAACCCCCGCGCGGACCTGGCCTCTATGTAGCCAGAAACCGTGCGTCGGCACGCTACCGCGCGGACCTGACCTCTTCGTAGCCAGAAACCGAGCATTAGTAGCCGTGCACGTTCCCGTGAGCGGAGGTTTTTGACTTTTGACATTCCTTCCTACCGGATTTTGTGGGTCTAACCTGGTCTGCCTCCAGGCCTGCCTCCGCACAGACAACGGACCTCACGATTCGGCTGGCCCTCACAGCCGTGGGAGTTGCTGCAGCTCCCAAGAGGATGGGCCCCGGACAACCCATCCCCACCGCTGGCGTTGCACCGGAACAAAGCCTAGTAGCCGAAACTACACCGGCCCGTATCCGGCGGCAGGGGGGGCCACGGGCAGGCCGCACAGTCGGATTTCCCCCCCCCCCCCCCTAGATAAAGGACAGTTGATGGCAGAGGTGCTTTCTCATAACTGTAGCCTTTTTTACCATTCAAGTTATTCAATTTCAGTTCAAGAATTACCTTCCCCGCGCCAACTTTTTGTTAATATGTTATTTAATGCATCGTCAAGCCTACTCCCTTGGTGTAAAGGCCCTGCACTCCATGATGCAGTGTATTCTTAACAAATATAAGTGCATTGATTCATCAACTAACCTCGCGGCGATTTCGTTTTTATCGACACTATCATTCAGAGCACAACATGCGCGACTCAGATTTTGATTTCCCTTGATTCACAACTACTACAAGACAGCCTTATCAAATTACATACCTTTTCACAGTCATGTTCGTCGAGGCATAAACACTCACGCCCTTTAACATAATACTCATGCCATTATGACACGTTTATGTATTCTTACTTTCCCCTCGTAATCAGAAAACGAGATCGCCTTGATCCCTCAATTATTACTACACAGAAATTATTTCAGTTCACGTCACAGATAGAATCTATATCAATTACCAATTAACGCCGTCTCTTTCGCGCATTCAAACGCCTCTCATCACTTCAATAGATTGTTAATGAACCCAAAAGGAAGTTTGTCTTTTTTTACCCTATCTCTCCTGAGCTCCTTTTTGTTGTTATTTTCTTGAATTTCTCATTGTAATCTTGCACCTGACTCCAAGACATGTATTTTTTTAAATTCTTGTATGTATACGTGTGTTCGCAAAAAGGACATTTTTCTTATGTTGCTGTTTTATTTTTACTTGGCTTGTTCCTTTGTGTTAACCATTGTTTGATTTTTGTCATGTAACTCATGAGTGCACTGTTTGAATTTTTCTCATTGTTCGCCTACCTGTTTTATATATATATATATATATATATATATATATATATATATATATATATATATATATATATATATATATATATATATATATATATATAAAGGAATTGGTTTTTGCACAATGTTTGCTGTTCGGTTTCCAAATACAGTTGCAACCGGCCATGTCGAGCTGAAAGCAAATCACGGAATAGTACGATACATCCATAAGTCAATGTATAAAAGAAGGTAACAGACAAGTTTATCTCTATCTTAGAAGCAAAAATACGTTGCACCTAAGCTAGTGAGCCCTATTTGCTACGACGTACAACGCACCTATATACGTGCTGGCAGCGCACCGCTTAATAAAAGCTGTAATGCCTAGCCACCTTCGCATCGAAGCCGCCAGGCACGGTTCTATGCAACCAGCCGCTGCCTATCTTAAATGTCTACTCCTGTTACCAGAACGCTGTAACTTGAATAACTGCTCATTAATCTAGGGTACAGCTGGTTTCCGCAAACCTTTCGGCAGAGAAGCACACAAGGCTATATCCGCCGCTAGTCTTTATTTATTAGGCTGGCTTCTCGCGTGTCGGCGGTGCATCGAATACAGTGTGTACAGTAGACTCAGGGCCACCGTTATATGCAAGCCTCGCCTACCTAGTGACGTGGTTCGCAGCACTAGCGCTTCCAGCAGGTGCCCGTCTGAATGCGAGCAAAAATATCAGAGGCCCGTTGCGGGAAGCTTCACAAGAAGGGATGGGGCGCGCATATAGACATACCGGACGACTGGCGAATTTGGGCTGAGATATACTGCGTGACTTTACTATGCCTGTGAACAACATTGTTTGGGCGCTAAATAAAGCCAATGGTCGAAAATATCAAAGATTTATAAGCTCGGGCTGGACTGCATTATTTCTATAAAACTAGGTGAAGCGATTTGCGTAAAAAAAAGGGTGTCCTGCTTCGAAGTCCCAATAGATTATCGTCAAAGGGCTTAGAAATGCTCAGGAATAATTGACTGGTTTTATTTGGTTTACTGTCCAAAAGCAGCTCAAGCTATGAGTGACGCTGTAGAGGAGGGCTCCGGATGATTTTGACCACCTGTGGTTCATTAGCCCTCACTGACATCGCACAGCACGTGAGCCTCTAGCATTCCGCCTCCACCGCAATGCAACTGCCACAGCCGGGATCAACAATAAAGCACTGTAGCTATAGTGCTCTTTAGCGAATGCTTTAATGTGGTAGCAGTAAGATGAGCTACCCTTTAAGAAAATGGCAAAGTGATTTAGATGCCGCGTCCGTGAAACCAGCAGCACCATTTTCCAACAGCCCCAATCCCAAACAACCGTCACAAAAATATCAATAATTTTTTATGCTGCACTAAGCCTGAAAATTCACCTCATCCGATAACAAAGTTCTCCGCAGGCAGTGAAAATAGAGTAAGAAGCAGTTTATATGACTGGCTATCATGCACGTTCTAACGCAACGCTTTTGTTTTGCAGACAGATTAATGGGGCTTCATTGAAAAAGTGCAAGATCTTCAAGAGACTGAAGGCCTCCGAGCACCTAACAAACTAAGGAGAAGCCACAGAGAATATTATCGGCAAATAATGAACGTGGAGATCGGCCACCCAAACATTCAGTTCTTCTGTGAGTAAAAGCCTGAATGTCTCTCAACTAGTGAAGTTGCCACAGTTAAGGAGATGTGAAGGAAGAGCAAGGTTTATTACCGACACTGAATACCAAGTTGTGGTACAACGCTTATTCTTGTTGAATTTAATACTTTCCTTTTCAGCTTTTTTGACAACTCTCAAAACCCAACCGCAATTTATCTGAAAGCCCCACTACAAGCATCAACCTTTTAAAATCAGATGAAAACTACGTTGGCCCTTTCAGCCAAATTGATATGTTTGAAACTTGCATCCGGAGGCCTCTTCTCTATGTCCGGACGACGAATTTCCATCACCAGTCTTGCCTTTTTTTTACGTGCGCCTGAGCTGACGGAAAGGATATTCAAGTCTACTGTATGCAGGTAGGCTCGAAAACTATACTCCATCATCAAGTAGATTCGCGCAGGCATGATTCTGCATAATGCCAGTAAAAATATCTTCAAACTAGTTTGTGCGATCCAGAATTGAATTCAGCTGTGTTGAATAAAACACGACAAGTACATGTAATGAGCATTACAGGTTTAATACGCATGACTGCAAATAACAAAATGTGTAACAAATAATCGAACTGATTAGAAACCTAGATAGACCACGTGTTTATACGAGAAATTTTTTGCTCATAGTGAAGGTTGATAGTAAGCCTCAGTCATGAGTAACTGTTACCACCGCGAGAACAATCTTGAATTACCCTATAAGTGATTATGAGTTACATGGAAACGCAGAAAACAATGCACAATATAGACAATTCAAATAATTCCATAGTCATGATGAAGTGGAAGATTGCAGCAGTAAAATTTATAGCTGCTCCTGATCACAAATGACCTTCCACTGCAGCAGGAGCGGATCTACGGGCCACTCTTCGAAGGGGCGGTCCCACCTGAGACTTGTATTTGTTCGATTTCATGGTCGAAAAATGGGGTTTGGCAAGGATTCCTTATGCAACATTTCTCTCCTGGGGGTTGGGCGACCACACGCGCTGCCTTCACGCCCCATAAATCCACCCCTGCTCTGTAGCCTACGTTTTTTTTTCGACCGCATTGCGCAGCAGTCAATACGTTGCAGTACACCAGCCAATATGATTTGCTTCGAATGAAACAGTGCCGAACCTAGTGCTGCCTTTAAATGATCTTAACATGTCCGAGTAAATTGTATCACAGGAAGGCTGCCATGTATCCTCTGAAATCCAGTGCTAATCGGCTTAGCCACATGGAAATGTTCTTCACTTGTGTGCGCCATCGAGGGGTCTGCAACATCAATACGTCCCTCTGCAGTTCTCGGTGCTTATGTGCGACCGCGAAACAACGAAAACGTGACCCCAGACTTGGAAGAGACCCTAACACTTCCACACGCCATGATACAATGGAATCAAGAAGAAGAAAGTCTTCATGCACTTCAAGAAGCGCCTCTCATTACAGCACCGGGTCATGACTCTGCGGACTTTGGCTGCGGCCTAAGCAGTTTCAGCAGCAAAGTAACAGTGTACTAGAGGCTTCATTGTAAGGGTTGCACAGAAAAAAATAACATGCACTGGACGTACTGAACACCAGCTTTCTTGGGCAAACATTTTCACGATCAGAACATTGTAAGGCACTTTTATGGTAATATTGAAAGTAATCGTTCATTATTCTGATATGTAGCAAAACATTTCTTTTAAATTTTTTCCATCGATCGCATCGAACAGTTAAGACTCTTATAGAAACCCAATGGGGAACACTTCTAACGAGAGCAAGAACGTGAAAAGAAAAAAAAAAGATGACTGCCGTCGGGTGATCTGCAGAAATATTGTTATAGTGAAATCTTTCTTTATATGAAAAAATTGCGCTCATACACGGTATCCCGCTAAAAAAATGCTTTAGTCCAGGATTGCTTAGTCCAAAATGTGCTTAGGCAGATCAGAATGTATGAATATGTACGCATACAGAAGAATAAATTTTGATTTCATTTGATTTGATTTGCTGGGTGCGGTATGCTGGTGAACAGCAGCATCAACAGCATACTAATTTTTATGCGAAACAATCTGATTGATTGCGCCTAGAAAAAATATAAACCACACCCTTCACACGGACGAGTACTTGCTTAACAATTCTCTTTGGGCAAGTTAAAAAATTTACAGCTGATCGGCAAACCTTGTCACTTGGACCAATTTATGAATAGCACGAGAAGAGTTTTGCGAGCCTCAAAAACTACAGAGGACGTCCAGAGCATGTGACCGCCACGATCAAAGTCATACTGAAGGCTTAAATCACACTTTGCCTGAGGGAAAACTGACGGCGGATTACAGAACAAAGTGTGCATATCTACGTGCTCAGCTAATGAAACAAGTTTTGTTCCATCATCAGTAATCAAAATAATCACGAGCTGTCGTAATAATGCAGTTGTGATTGTGTTCTAGCCTCAGAACACTGTATACCGGGCTATTGTATCCTGCTTGTGCTGAGTGGTTGGGCAAACCACTCAGAAAAGCGTGTTTGTTTGCTCTTTAATCAGTGCATTTGCATGTCCAGGTTTGCGTGTATATATGTGTATAATTTTCTAAGCACAAGTTTGTGAATATTTACGGATATGAAAGTGCAAGGACTAAAATGTCAAGTAAAATACCTGCCTTATAACTCTGACTGCAACACTGTAGTTGAAAAGGCGTTATGCTATATCTTGAGCTGAGCACACTTCTTGCAACGAAATGGATAAAACGGACCTCTTGCTTTGTTATTATATTCCGTTATCTTATGGCAATAGCCTAAATAAGGTGAACAGGTTATATCTTGATATTATTTATAAAGCTTATTACTGCTCCCATTGGTACGTGATAGATAGTTCGAGTAGCTGTAGCAGCACTGATGCATTTACTAAGTGCTGGTGACACTCTTTCGTGCCCGACGCTTGTTTGCCATTGTATATCTGAGCAACTGGTCTGGCACATCATAACATAAAGAAGAGAGTCGGTGAATGTGTTAAAATAGAAACACAGCTTAGTATAATCATGTGTCGCCAGTCACCGTCATTGAATTAAAATTATTTGTATTCGAACTACCCATGATCTGGGATACTGTTTTTTTATCGAAGTTTCCAGTTTCACTGTTTTGGGTTGTACTTTCATTTGTGTTGCTATGTTTAGTGAGCTTTCATGCATAAATGGTCGCTGCCTACATTTTGGTTATTATCACTTTATATTCACATGTCGCCTAAATTGCCTGCTTCTTTTTTGTTGTGTTGCGGTGTTCGTATATATCTGATCTGTTTCTGATTTGTTCTCGCTACCGTTTTAATCTGCTCTTTTCTATTGTAGTTTGTTATCTCCACATGTTTATAATAAATTTTTTTATAAGCTTTTTTATGCTGGCTTAATTTGTTTGATATTTAGCCTAAATGTTTTGATTGATTTCGTTGATGTAATACATGTATTTTATTGCCCTTCCCCCTCTTCATGATGTCGTCTACTTTCGGGCGATTTTAACTGCACACTGAATAAATAAATATGCTGTTGTCGTTTTGTAGTGCACAATCTACTGTAAGAATTGAGCGCACTGTACTTGGGCACCCATATACACGCTAGTCTTGCACGAATCTGTACATGCTGAAAAAAAAGATGTTGTTTGATGTTTTGAATCATGGATTTGCATGCACAGGACTGTGCTTATATAGATACATGCTTACGTAAGCATGCTGAACGCTCACGCCTGTCGAATGACACGCACCAATGAGTCGAGTAAAAATCGGAGGACGCTTAAGCTTCGACTTTAAGAGTGGAACGTGACAAAGTGTAGCAGCGCTGCCAGGGTATTGCTCATGTGCGCAAAAGTACACAAAGACCACAACGCATTCACTAAGTACCCATATATTCAATTCGAACCAACGAGCCTTCCTAGCTTCTTCTGCAAGTACTTGCCTCGCAGTCTAGAAGACCTGGGTTCGATTTCCCGTGTCCCCCCACAACGCCGACAACGCCTTTTCTCCGAGCTTCTTAACGTTATCGAGTTAAAATGCCCAGGCCGCACCTAACTGTTGGCTGCAAGCCCGCATTTAAGAGCTCTTCAGTGGTACGCCTAGCGCTAACCGTACTTCTGACAATGAGGCGCACAAAGCTGACATTTGGTGCTGTTTACTTTTTCAATGCATTCTATTTTCTTATAGTGATTGCCTGAATCGGCTTCACCGTACGCACTGGTGCTACATATAAAGGTTCTTGGATGATCTCACCGGTGTTTCAATGGGTTTTAGAGTCCGTTCAGCAGCAGTAATGCGTTCAGGAAATAAATGTCACACTATTTCGTGCACTTCTGCATCCATACCTGTTGCTCATGTATACAGCGAGCAAAACGCTTGTCTAGAACACGTTCTACGCGTGTTTCGGTATAGACATGCGATGTCTAACGCTCACATTTCGTTTAAAATGGCATGGATGTAAGCATTTGCAATTAAATTCAAAGCATTTAATCGTAATTCAGTGCCTTCCTGGTCCCAGCGGTTTTAATAGCTGCGAAAAACACAGTTCTGTCATTATGGACAAGTGTGTCGCCCTCTGTATCAGCGAACTGCCGTTATAATCGTTCGTTATGATGCTGTGAGCTTTGCTGTGGACGAGTACTAATCCGTTTATGAACGCGTCCCGCGTCAGGAAAGACATGCAAGGTTGTCCTCAGTGATTGAGAAAGATATAAAAAAGCAAGAGATCTGTGGCACTTCAAGAAACCTGCGACATTTACGTTAAGAAACACTGACCATCCCAAACAAACCAGGCGAGCCGTTGCTATGGACGTTGGCGCCATTTCATTTCGGATTTGTTGTCTTCCTCTTCCGACAAAGAAAATTTCTGACGTGTATTTGACAATCAGGACCAGAGGACATGCGTAATCTCGTATGCTCGACTAACAAAATGCACGCCAAGAGCGTCACAATGACGGTACTCACTTTCAAACAAAATTTAGAAACTCCAAATCGGCCATTTCAACTTACACTAAATATGCTACGCTACATATCCCTCCCAAATGTTCCAAAATCCTATAATTTTGCCGTTACAGCATGTTTACAACAGTCGAAAGCTGCTGTGCATACCGCCATCATCCCACGAACTACGTTGCAGGCTAAACTTCGTTCTTGGCCCAGAATTAACACGCGCCTAAAACAGCGTAAAACACAAGAATCATTGGATCAAGGTAGCATTCATGTGCTGCACACTAAAACGCATAGGCTCTACGGGCAGCTTACCCTAACGCGACAGTATATTATCTCTGCCACGACTAACACCTGCCAGCGCCAAATCCTCCTTCAAATGATACGTTCCGTTGAGCGAGTTAGTTTTTGATTTACATATCTACAGCGGATTAGACGACACAGAACGAACAGAGAAAAAGAATGCACACAACCCATGTTATCTTCAGTTACGTTCGCAGCGAGTGGTGCAAAATGGTGTGCGCCACGGAATGAATCATTTAGGCGCGAGAGTGCTTGGGGCAGTGCGAAGAACCGCGTCTATAAAGAGGGGATTGGGGGTCGTCTCCAGAGGTCGCGTGTTGTAAGGGCCGCTGTACGACCGTTTTTGAGACGCATGCAGACGCGTCCTTGCGACCATGCGCCCGGGCCGAACAGTAGGGCGCATGAACACATCCGCCCGGGCGCACCAAGTTGGACATCAACATCGAGACGCACGACCAGATGGTCGCATAACATCTATTGGCTGCTGTCCCATGACGTGCAGGGCGCTGCCTCTTCTATATTCACTGCGCAAGAATGCCGCCCGAGAAGAGGAGTGAAAACGAGGCCTTGTTTCTTCGGTGATTAGGAAGACAGCTAGTTCAAAATAGTAATGGTTTTCGGTATGAAATATGTTACATAGGTTGAAGTGTGCTTTCGTTTGCTGTTGACAGGACGGTCAAGGCATGGGAGACGGCTGAAGGCGAGTGAACGAAATCCTCATGACGCAAGCGATGAAAGTAAATCATGTGCTCTTTGCAATGCCATCACTCAGGTGGTTGCAATCTCGACAATACTGCTGTTGAACTCATTTTCTTGAATGCACGCAAGCAACAACAACTATTATCAGTTTCTGACAACAAGACAACATATAACGTCATATAGTGTATCTATGATCAACAACAGCGCCAAGTGTGAGCTTCCGACAAGAGGAACGCTCTTTATAATACACAACATGGGCTGGTTAAGTTGCAATTTTTCCACACAACATGAAACTAAAACGTTATGGTTTATGGGGGTTTAACGTCCCAAAGCGACTCAGGCTATGAGGGACGCCATAGTGGAGGGCTCCGGAAGTTTCGACCACCTGGGGTTCTTTAACGTGCACTGACATAGCACAGAACACGGGCCTCTATAATTTCGCCTCCATCGAAATTAAATTCGACCGCCGCAGCCGGGATCGAACCCGCGTCTTTCAGGTCAGCCGCCGAGCGCCATAACCGCTGAGCCACCACAGCTGTCAGCATAATAATATAATTCTCGAACTTAACAAGAGCAAGAAAACAGGAAACATAACGTTTACTTATGAGCAACAGAAACTTTTCAACATGTCGGGCTTCTTCGGAAGCCTTAGTAACATTCTCTACTCTATAGGGTCTATAGTACACAGTCGCCACCCAGTTGATTACAGCCTGTGCTCTAAGCAGGAAGACATAAAGAGCAGGTAATCATGGCTCTCTGAGGAGTTCTCAAATCTACCTGTTTTCTTTGATCATTTATTTATGTATATAACTGCATTCACCCGCGGGAAAATAGAGCAAAGGGGTGCAACAAAATATATTTCACAGTGGTCCCACCGATGAAACCCTCCTTAGAAAGCACAGCTCTCTGAGCAGGGGGCCGACAACCATTTATATATTTTAGCCAGCACATTGTTCTCTCTACCACAATCATCAAATTTGAATTCCTCATTTAAAATGAAGCACTCGAGTCAAGAGGCATCCGTTTCTTCAGCTTTGCGTGCATAACATTTGCCATGAAGGGGTGATCAAAAGTGCTTAGACGACGCAACCATTTGCACGAGTGCCTGTCAGCACTATCTGACGGCTCGTCCTTTTTGTCGAGGCAAGTGTAACGAGTCACCCTTAACGCGCTGGCCTGTTCGCCGACGCATTTCTGTTTCACACGGATCTTTCAACAGAGAAGCCGAGGGCACCGGTCTTTGCTTCAGCGATGGCGGGTAGCCTTGGTCAGCAGGTAGCACGCGCGAGCCGTTTCATCGGTAGTCCGCTATCGGAAGTCGCAAAAGTAGCACTACTTTGCTGTTTATTAATCCCTTAGAATCGCCCGGTTTCAACTTGATGGTGCTTAGTTCCCCGTAACCATATACACTACCCATGTCATTAAGCTCAGCTTCCTATGTAGCAAACATAAATATATAGTGAGGCAATAAAAAGAATAAATATAAAAACGCCTCTGCCTGCAGCAAGAACATTTCTCACCGCGATAATTTTACACTGATTAATCGTGCAAAACCAGATGAACATGCGCTCAGAGTTTTGCTCTCCCAGCCATTTGCAATAAAGATATACTTATGACACGGATCGGCAGCGCTAACTCACTGGCCCACAAATCTTGCCACCCCAAAAATGAAAAGCATTTCCTTCTGGCTTAGTTATCGAAAAAGCCGTGCACGGAATAAGTGCACGGGCGAACAGGCAACTGTTTTACCATGGGGTCTCTGGCGTTTGCCTTCACAACATGCACGCTCCGTCAGATCGAGCTCTCCAGCAGGTCCGGCACCGTTCCCTTGGTTCATTTTTCCTCACGCCTATATCCGTCATACGTGCAGCCACCTGTGTGCTCCAAAGGCGCAGGGTTTTGACATGGTTTAAGCTCGTCTGCAATTAATCCGCGCACCAGCGAATAAAATAGGAGGCTCTCACTCGGCTGCTTGTGGTGTTTTTTTTTATTTCCTTCATGTCGGCTTTGCAGCCAACGGATTTCTGCTTTATCTTTTTTGTGGGCGCTCTTACATCTGCTTCTTTGCTAGTCGCTGTATTGGGGGTTCGGATTTTCTTCCGTAACCGTGATGAAAGCGCATACGCGTAGTGTCAGATTCTTGAAGCTACCTAAGCTCATCGCAGAGTGCGTCCATGTACAGAGGCTGCGCCCCCCCTCGGCAGCACTTCCCACTCTCGCGCTTCTTCGCCTGACTGTGGTAAACTTTTTCAGATTAGGTCACTTGGAAAACCGCGTGTCGTAGGCGGCCCTAACTCGCATCCTAACCTAGCAGTGGCGCTGGCGTCGCGTTGAGATTGGTGTGGAGAGTGGCCGTCGCCCGCTGCCGCCGCGCCACCCAAGTTCAGTGCTTTGTTTGCTGTGTATCTTTTCACTGTCTATCACTGGTATGCGCTCAAAGTAGTTATTTCACTGTCATTGTGTCTTTCGGTGTTGCTTTATAGGAATGCAACATGACGAACGTGTGTCGTGTTGTAGGCCAAGATTGACGCGCTATCAACATGCCGACGTGCAGCGCGCCGAGCTGCCGAAGTTGACATATGCTTTTGAAGAAAAAAAACGCGATCTGCGGCACTTGTTCAAACCTCACAATGACCCCGAAGTGCTCAGGGCGTGGGCAGATGCAATTCCGCGAAGAGCCTTCAAGGTACCATCGAACATGTACATTTGCGATGTACATTTTGAACCGGAGGACCTCATCACTTGCTACGAGCACATCATTAATGGCAGTACTGTTGTAATTATAGGAAGAAGGCGGACTGTTGAACAAGGTGCGGTGCCACGAATGTTTCCAAATATTCCTGTGCACCTCTCAAAGCCAAAGTCATTGAAGCCTGGAAGGAAATTCCCGATACGAAGAGATACAGTGAAACACTATGTTCGCCTGTCGGAAAGTGATGATAGTGTATGCTGCGTAAATAGAGAAAATATCGTTCTCGATTAAACTGGGACCTCTTTCGAACCAGATTTGGGGTAAAATGAAGCAACTTGGATTCCTGCGTTCTAAGGGCGCTCAAAGTTTGAGTCCTGGAATGTGCAGCTGGCGACCGAGGAATTTTTCTTCAGAATTGCTGTAAACAGCGGTATCGTTGCGATTAATTCACAGGGCAGTGGCTGTGAAGAAAGACATCACTGTTGCTGTCAGCTCAAGGGGAAAGCTTGTCCTTCGTGTGTATATACCGAGTGCGGTTCGGGGAACGAGCTACAGCTCTCAAGCCTGAAAAAGTGTCATCCTTTGTTAGCTATTGTGTGCACGGGTTGTCATTGTAGTTTATTTCCGCCCATTGCGGCCGTAACAACTGCTCTCAAGAGCCATAACTTGTGGAGGAGCATCAAGTGCTTTCGGCTCTCTCAGCAAAGCTTGTGCCCACTATGCAAAAGCGCAAGGAAAAATACCTTTGCGCGATAGAAGTGAAGCCAAGACAAGAGAGGAAAGGACCGGACCATACATGAACAAAGGATTCGTTTAAAAGCAAGGAACTTAAGGAAGAAAGCTTTTAGAGCCACAATTTTCCTACAAAAAGCGAAGAAAGAAATTCATGCAACGAAGATGAACCTAATAAAGTTTACATCAGTGAAATTCCGCTTGAGCTTATTTCTCTTCCACCATTACAAGCCTCTTCTGATCTGTTCAGAGCATTTTAATTCTAAGCCAGGATGTCTACGCACATGCAGCATTCTTCAAGTAAATGCGGCGGTAAAGGTAGACACATCCCAGTAGTGAGGCGAGTTTACCGACTGGAAGCAAGGTATCATCGTGGAGCCTAATCGCATAAAAAGGGCACTTGCAACTCTGAAAGGTGATTAAGGGTACATTTTTCACCTAGTAGTCGGTCGTTTTGGAAATACATTCTTGCGCTCAATTTATGAGCAGGCTTAAACATGCACACAGAATGACCATGGGCACGCCTTCTTAAAAAGCGCAGCCGTGTGTCGAAATGTACCTGGCCGAGGTATGGAGTAGCAATATCAGATGCAACAACGCAAAACCGTCTCGAACGTGGTTAATGTTAGGAGGGCCGTGCCGGAGTGAAAGCTTAGGAAGCGTCAGCGCGAAGCAGCCGCCGTCGTCCATCAGCCGGCTCAAGCCGATTGCCTAGTTTAGCCATTTTCCCCCTGACTAGAATCCCGGATTTCATTTTTTATTTTTTTAGTGTAAATGGAATTCAAGTAGCTGTTCTGAGCTGCTTTAAGGCCTTCGCATTGCTGGGAAAGCTCCTTGCTTCCACCGTTCAGCACGGAGCGCTCGGAGAAGTAGCAGACGATCCCAGAAGAAGCAATCCTAACGCGACTGCAGCGCCGCCGCTGCGCGGGATACGGAAGGAGCCCGCTCCGTCTACATGGCGTGCGCGCGCTCTTTCCCAACTGACCTAATCTAATAACGTTGGCTGTAGTGCGGAAACCTGTTCCGCAAAACCATGCTGCCTGGTGTGGGCTCTCTCCTCCGGGTGCATCTCCAGGTGTCTGTTAAGGAGGTACTCCCATCAAAAAAATTTCCCGCAGCGAGGACAAATGGCCTAGGCTTGCCATGGAAAGCGTGTTGCTCTTTGCAGTGACGATAGAGGGCGGAAGCACTGGTGTAATAGCGTTCGTGGTCGAAGCATTGGTTCGGCTTCCACACTAAGTAAACACGCTTGTGGTCGACGAGATGCTGCCGCTCTGTGAAGCCTTTCCCGCATTTGTCGCACAGGAAAGGCCTCTCACCCGTGTGGTTCAGTGCGTGTTTCTTGAAATTGCCTCTGGTAGGGGAAAAAGAACAGAATGAGGAGATCTGAGAAACTGCGCACTGCGCAAGACAGCCTCAAAGTCGCCCCAGAAGAGGAAGACCGAAATAACCATTGCATCATAAAGAGAGAGAGAGAGAGGGAGGATACCCTTTATTTAAAAAGCAGAGTTTATCCGTGCATCATACAAACACCACAGCAGCCCATTCAGCTATACATTGCAGCGTTTACATGGCTGCGAAAGAAGTGTATTGCAGCCAGTTGGCACAGCGACCACTGCAATGGGGCAGCATATGAAACTTTCATCACCATTTAACTCATTTTATCAGGAATTCACGTCATCTTCCCCACAGAATGCGACGGCCTGCAATCTGCTGTAACTGCGCATTCGCCGGTTGAATCAACAGTAGACTAAGTTATCGCAATCCTTTCCTTAAGTAGGGAAGCGAAATCATTGGAAACAGTGTATCTATAAGAAATCGTGTAGCCAAAACGCACCAAACATTAGTTGATCTCCGCTTCAGTCTAAGGCCACGACTGTTATTAACCTACACGAAAAATCAATAGCACAGCGCAAAGCAGAGGCAAACCTCGGCTTACTTCTGATCGGTGAAGTAAGGGCATACTTTGCAGCAGTGTCTTCCGTGAGGAATGGGCGGATGCTCGTTTTTCTGACGCTCTTTCAAACTCTCTTTTCTAAAGAACAATTCGTTGCACATGTCACAAGAGAACACAATGGGTGAAGTGGGTGAACTGCTTCCATCCTCAGAGGGCGAACCTAGCACAGAAGAAACATCTTCCAAACTAAGAACTTTTAACTCTCTCCTCACAGCCCGCACTGTTAATCCTCAATCATTGCTGACACCGTATCTACAAGGCAAGGCGCGCAATTGTGTCCGCAACTTCATCATTGCTCGTTTCATACTTTGTATTGATGCTTCTATCACGTTCTGTCACAACTGCACACGTACACCTGAAAATAGAACGGCGCTTAGTTGACGTGCTGTGCCATTTCTGTGGTTCTTCTTTCTCATTTTCGTGCTCGTCACTTTGAGTTCAATAAATCTTTTCTCTACAAGAACTGTTTTTGTTGTTTGATATTATATAATCAGCCTGTCAGTCAGTTTTTATTTTGGGGAAAATCACATCATCTTGCGGATGGCGGAGACTAAATGCATGGTTGTCTGACGAGGTCTCTGCCGCCGTAAAGCCTGTTTCACATGCAAGCGAACCGCTTGCGATTTCCGCCGCCGCGGCGAATACACCCTCTCTCATGGCGCGCTCACACTTGGACATTCGGCGGCGAGAGCGAGCGGAATCCGCTGCCGCGGCAGATTCCGCTGGAATACCCAGCGGAAATCCCGATCAGTCCAGGACCGAATTCTGCCGCCGGAAAAAAATCCGCCGAATCGCGTCAGCCAATAGGATGGCAAGGAAATTGCTTCTGCCGGTAGAGCAAGATGGAGTCCGTGCACTCGCAGGACTCCCAGCAACACATCGTCGCTGTGGCCGCGTCACCGACATCGCAGCAAACAACGAATATGTTGATTGATGCCGTTATGAATTATCGCGTGCTTTATGACAAGCGGCACCCACCACATAAAAACAATCTTTTAAAGGACGACCTTTGCAGCAAGATCGGAGCAGCCCTTGGCAAGAGCAGTATGTATGCAATATTTCCCGCATGCACGTCTTGTTTACAACGTCTGGTCTGTCACAGCTTGCAGTGAATGAGTTACTTAGTACTGGCGTTGGAAATTATTTTGATACAAGCGGGCCTTTACCCGTGCATAAATGTTAGACTTGTGCATGGCTGAATGCTGTCTGGTGGCATATGGAGCTTTGATCGAGGCGTCAGCATAGAAGCTGATGAAATTCTAATGAACCGCGATATGCATCAACCCCTTAACAAACTCTGAAAAGCTTTTTGACGACCGAAACGTGCTTTTCCGAGATGAACCGCTAATTAAAGCCGAATGTATGTACCTGTGATTAGTACCCAGCTGACAAGTTAGGAAACTGAGCGGTGCTCTTGCTTGGCGCGAGGCAATTCCACCGGTGCGCGGCGAATTGTCCAAAGACGCGGAAACGATCACTGCAGAAAGTGCAGTCAATTCGGAAAGTTTTGGACCGCAAACAATAGCATCTGTTGCTGAATGCCCAGAAAACACATTAGTGTATTTAGCTACCCACCAGTGTTGCATGCTAAGAATGAGTATGCAGAATGTGCTGCGTGTTATTTGTGCAGTGATGCACAGCTGAATAAAGGTGTGTGTAAAAATGTATCCTTTGCTGCAGGTATAGCTTGCCAGAACAAATTTAAGAACCTCAAGGATATGTTTATGAAGCAGCGCAACCTCATTAAAAACAAAATGAAGAGTGATGCGGGGACATCAGATATCCCCACCATAAAGTGGCGGCATTTTGACTCTATGATGGCTATTATGGAGCCCGTTTCAGCAGAACAAATGTAAGTTCAAAAATTTTGTTGCTTTTTACAAATTTATAGTGCATTTTGAAGTAGAAAACAAGACGAGAGACGGATACCTCAGATAAGAGCCTACAAACTCCAATAGAGGAAGAAGCATGCATCTCTATGTAACCGCTCTGCAAACACTGTTATACGTACATGTTGACAGAACAGCAGAACGTTTTGCATGACTATGCGCATAATGCCTTCGAATGGAATTTGGCAACAGTGTTATGCAAATGTTACTTGCATGCGGGTATCATCACAGTGAGAACTACAGTACCTGGGCACACTCAACACAGCGTCACCCCCTTTCAGGAAAATTGTCTTGTGCTATGTATTGTAGACTGTGTGGTGTATTGTTATCCATTCTCTCCTTTTTCATTTTTTTCAGCCTGTGCAACAACCTCACATTCAGCGCCGTAAAAGAGTGAGTCGCACCACTTCAACTCTCAGCACTGGCAGAATATGAATGGCATCTTCAAACAAAGCTCACATCAGAAATTATATTTTCAACAACACAAGCGCATGCAGCTTCCTTTCATATGCCTCAGAGCGTGTAGGCATTTAGTAGGCATTTCGCATTAAAGAGCACTCACTGTAAACAACTCGAGTAGGCCTGCAGTACTGTTTCAAGCACACTCGAACCGTTCTTCATTTTGAAGCAGCAGTTAACACGCATGTTAACACATATTAATCAAGAAACTATGCGTAATATAACCCTTTATTCATTACCAGACATTATATGAGAGTTGAGTCAAAGCAGCCGTGATTAAACACAGAGCTGAACTGTACACATAAGAGCACAGAGTTGAACCACACACAATATGTAGGTTCAAAATTTCTTCCTGTTGTCAGCACTAATATGCGAGGTTTGTTTTAAAATGTTTTGTCACAGCTGCAGCAGAGTGATGGCATCCTTGTAAGCATTCATGAGAGGAAATTAGCGTGCAGTCATTAATTTTCTCATTAGTGAGTGAAAAAACAACCAGTATTCATTACACGATATCACAGCACGAAGGCTTCTGTCCGTTGCACCAGTTTATGAGTGGCACATGAAGTTTAAAACTGGTCGCTACACCAGTCGCAACTCACTGTAGGTGACCTTCAATCACACAATGTAACTGCAATAGAGCAGCAGATGCGAGATAATTGGCTGGCAGTAACTTACAAAGTGCCACCAGACAAACTTTAGTCATGACTTTGCTCTGCATGGATCCTAACATGGTGGATACCACGGTGTTGGTGATACGGGCATCAAAATAGCTTACTATTGATCCAATAAACTGCGTGTATGTCTACTATCACACTCTGATATTTCTTGAAGCACAAAGCCTATGGTAACTAGGGGTCAGTGCACTGCTGTGCACTAGAGAGCAAATACAGAAGCTTAGAATGGTGACAGTAGTTGTTGCCAAAACCACGAATTTGCTGCTATTATTGACATCAAATGATTCGGATGCTCTGCTGTGACTGTAAAATAGTGCGCTGATACATGCATATCGAGATGTGCACTGTGATCAGCAAGTCGTGTTCTGGCCTGCTTTGAGAACCATTTGAAGCCTGCAGTCATATCCAAATGCTTTTTTCAGTTAAGAAATACTTCATTCATTCATATTTATTGCAATGTGCGGCACTTTCAGTACGTGGGGTTATTAGTGCTGCCGATGGAGGTCCCAAAGTAATACTGTCTGAGGGACCTCCTGTTCGTAAATAAAAAAATTTCAGCGGTTCAGGTGCAAGGCAAAGAAGGTGTATAGAAAGCACGCAGATGAAAATCAAGAAACTATCATGATGCAATGATATCAAGCAAACAAAAATGTACAAATGTGAAAATACAAGAATGCAAAGTATAAACTGCAAAGTAATACAGGCAAGATATGTATACAATACACAATAATAAAAGGAATGTTCATTTTAAACTTGTCCAACATTCAATAATTTTTTCGAGAGCTAACACCAAAAAGTCATTATGTACTTAGACCCGTCAAAGAGGTATCATGTGTCGAGAATTTCCGAAATGAAGCAAAATACGCTGAGAATGAGTTTTCATGAAGCCAGTGAGAAGAAGGGAGCTCCTAGTGGAATCCAAGCATTTGTGAACTGGTGGAACATGGGCACTGAACGTAGTGGGTACTGCATAGAATGATGACATGTATTCACCCATTATTTCGAATTTTTCACTCATAAAAAGAAATTAATGTCACTTGTTACCACTGTGATTTGCTGATGCACTGCGCATGTTGCTGCAGAACTGCATATATACAGAGGATGATGGGGAAGATCACGCAAGTGATCCGCAACCAAGCTACGTTGGCATGGCTTCCCAAGAAAATTGGGGTACGCCAGCTCAGTCGCCAAGTCCACCTGGAACGCCTGGACCTCTGTGACCTGCGGAACCTGGAAATACACGAGATGTGAGATGAAGAAAAACTAATCTTCTCTGCATTAGACAATTTTGATGCCGAAAACTGATTTATTTTAGGTTCCTGAGCACAGATGTGGACTCTAGCACTGAAAGGTATACGTGCCTTTATAATAGCTGCCTTCGCCACGGGCAATGTGCTTATGATGCAAATTTGCTAAACTCACTCATTCACTTTCTTTTCGCTTTGCAGGCTTCCTAGGCCACAAAAACCTCGTAACCTTGTAAGAACTTAAACAGCAGAAAGGTAAAATAAACAATGCTTTTTCTATGTAAATGACTTCAGTTAACAAGAAAAATTTAACTCCCAGCTCTTCAGAGGACCCACACATGGAAATAACTTCAGCGTGTTTGAAACGCGTAGTCCAATTGAAGTTTCCAAAACAGGAGACGGACGATTTGGCTCACCATTTCTGTGTGACACTTGCCAACAAGCTGCAATCGCTAAGCCGATCACAGCAGTTAGATGCTATGCATGGGCTTGATGTTTTAATGTATCCAAAAATGAGACAAGCATTGGCGGACCACGGCAGCTAATGATGATATTTATGTTCGAATAAAACTGAAATATCTTGCCTGTTCAATATCTATTCCCTTTCATGTTCGCTTGCCATGGTACCTTGCCATGGCTTATCAGGGTTCTGCACAGCCTATCCCCATGTCATAGGCAAGTCTGGAACAAATATAATACAAAGGTATACCAAAAGCAAAAAAGCCCACTTTGCATGTCCACTACATCTATGCGATGTACAACTGAAAAATTGCTCAGCACAAGCTTGCAGAAGACCTACAACCAGCTGCAGGCTCCCAATACCTGGTTGAGTTGCCGCCTGTGTTCGGTATGGCACACAGTGCAGAGTTTCCGTTGTCTTCTGCTCTCCGACTTCCATCAACAATCCTGCCTTCCCAGTCAATGTGGTCAGCTGTTCCAGGAGGACAGTATGTAGACTGGGAGCTGGAAGATTCTTTGATTAAGGAATTGTGCAATGTGAGGCATGCCAAGATTATGTAGTGGGTGTCTTTTGCTTTGAAGGGACGGCGCAGAATGCGCCATCTCTGGGCTATAATGCCAAAAGCGTTCCCTACCACCCTACGGGCTCTGCTGAGGCGGTAATTGCAAATTCTTCTTTGGTGCAATTCTTCAAAATGGCTTGGTTCAGTGACAGCAAACAGTGGTGGAAGACCTGCAGTTTGAAACATGAGTAGAAAACAATAAAAATGCAGACTAACAAGTCATCAACAGCAGTGTTTAGAGGCAATGTCAGCTTCTGTAATGCCATTTTCTTCCACACTTGTTCTGATATAGAAGCACCCGGTGCCGCTGACCGGAACAGCAAGCACCCCCTTATGCTAGCCGATAGACACACTTGCTGGGCATGGCAAATGGGCATCTAATTGCAAATGTGGCCAAACCGTGGGAGTGGGAACCTTTCGGGAGTCCTTCTAGACTGGGTCCTTGCATGTGTGCGCATCTATGTGTGCGTTTGTGTCATAGACTTGCATGATGCTGGTGGGGCAAATCAAGTTGCCCGTTGTAGTAGTACCTGCATGCAGGCAGTTAGTTACGACATAGGTGCAAACACGTTGAGCATGCAGGGAATGCATGCCAAATTTGTGGTGGCTACCATATCGCAGGTCAATCTGAACATAACGAATATCTAAACAGATTCCTCGCTACTGTAAATTAAACACATGCGCTACAGTTAGAAACCAAACTGAGTGAAGCATGAGATTGATCTTACACTACAATTCTATCACAAAATGATAGCTTATGTGATTCATGCTACAATGCTTGTCAAAAGAAAAGGCCTGTCACACGTATAAAAAATAGTGCTTTCTACTACTGCCACAAAGCACTTGAACAAACAAACCAATTAAACATACTTTTCCTTGAGTATGGACGCATCATATATGTTTTTAGGGGAAAGCCTCGTCCCCAACAAAAAAGTATGGCATGTGTCCAACTGCTCCAAGATGTTTGCCAGGGGGAAATCCTCTTTGGTTCTGCTCAATTCATTCCTGGAGTATGCTTCGGCCAAACACCCCGCCATCCGACTCACTCCCAAAGTAGCCAACCTCCACATAAGCGAACATGAGAAATGAGACAACAGGCAGAGAATATTTTTCCAATTTAAAATGAATCAGCAGACTGAAAACAGTGCACTCTTTATTGCTGCTCTCATATGAGCAACAAGTGAAGTTCACAGCAGAATAATACTTGCACATGAATTCTACACCTCCTCAGAAAGGACACTGCAGGTAGCAGACCCACAGCACTGAAACATTTCGTGTTGTTAAGTTATTGTGAGCCTTCACTGCATACCACAAAGCATGCAGCTCTGTATGGTTATATTTTTGCCTGACGACCAGTTTATGCAAAAAAATATTCGCAAAGTGAATATCAAGTTAGCTCTTTGCTTAGGAGGAACTGTGATTTCTTGCTACAAAAGCATAGGGATATTCTAATCAATCTAGCTAGCTGCCTGCACAACATGCAAAGAGGAATGCAATCCACTATCAGGGAGTTATATCTGTCATATGCCTCAAGATAAAAGTGTACAACAGCTTTATCTTGCCGGTACTCACCTACGGGGCAGAAATGTGGAGGCTAACGGGAAGGGTTCAGCTTAAGTTAAGGACAGCGCAGCGAGCCATGGAAAAAAAATTATAGCTGCAACATTAAGAGACTGGAAGCGGGCAGAGTGGTTGAGGGATCAAATGCGGGTTAATGACATCCTAGCCGAAAGAGAGAGCAAGAAATGGGCTTGGGAACGGCTTGTAATGTGAAGGCAAAGTAAGCGCTGCTACTTAAGGTAACAGAGCGGATCCCAAGAGAAGGCAAGCGTAGCAAGGTGTGGCAGAAAGTTCGGTGGGCGGATGAGATTAAAAAGTTTGCAGGCATATGGTGGGTGCAGCTGGCAAAAGGAAAGGGTTAATTGGAGAGACATGGCAGAGACCCTTGCCCTGCAGTGGGCATAGTCAGGCTGCTGTTGATGATGACACCTGTAGTAAGCACTTCAGGAAGCACGTCAGAGGCACTTCAAAAATAAGTGCATGCAGGAGCAATCTGTTTCTTAGTTTCACAGCAAGAATAAACAAGTTTTACAGGGTGATCACTATGAGTTTGCGTATATGTTTACGTGCAACCACTCCTCGGGTTCCGTTGGGCATGCGACATATATGGGGCCAACGACCTCCCAAATTGCCCGGCATGTTGATGAGATGATTCCACGGGCGGTTGAACGTCTATTCAAAAAACAAAATGATGACAAACGCAGTGTGTCGCCGGCAGCTAAGAACCTGAAGAAAAGAGTGTTTCCAGTGAGAAATGAGGCCGCGTACGAGTTAACAAATCAAGTCTTCAATCGCTCAGCGTTTGTTGAAGCGTGGCTTTACCTCACAGTTTTGGCAAGTCGGTGCTCTGATGGGATCGCTCTGGGAAACTTTGTGTCCTTTTTAAGGATTCTTGGCCTGGCCAGCTCCAAGATAGTTTCGAATGCTTGAGGAGGCATTCTTAGGTAACTACAAAAAAAGAAAGTAGCCATTCGCCATTCACTGTTTCAGCACCGCCACTGCTACGCTGATCATGACAGAACTTTGTCAGAAAGCACATAATTCTATCGGCACTTACTCTCGATAATATTCCACGTCACGGGAACGTAGAATGGGCAGCAGTTTGTAGGCATGGCTGAGCTCCTCACGCTACTGAAGGGCAGGTCGCACCCACCAACGTCGCTGGTGCCGTTTCTTCTTCGCTGCGTCCCGCATACGCTGTCGTTGCTGCGCAGCCAACAACGAGTTTTCCAGAGGAATCAAGATTATTTCCTTCTCTTTTGAATCGCTCATTATTGTTCACAGCTCGCACGTCGAACGCGAATGAGACAACGCACGAGTCAGCACAAACGAGGCAGACTGAAAAGGTGCGTACGAGGCATGGCCGAACTGGAGAAGGCGGCACCTTAGCCACCCAGCGGCGCGCGTGCGCCGCCGTTCGAGTCGGGCCAAGCGAAGTCTCGTTCCTATCTGTGGTCAGCGAGAGCTCCTTGTCACGCAGGCGGCGTGGTTGCCAGCAAATGTGAGCGAAACAACATTTCGGCGGCGACGGATTCCGCTCGCTCTCGACGCCGAATGCCCAAGTGTGAATGTGCCATCAAGCGGCGAGGTTCGGGCATGTTGGAAATTTTCGCGGCGGCGACGCAGCACCACCACATCTCAACTAATGACGGCCCGGCGTTGCCACCCGCATTTGTACACCGCACCTACAAACTTTTGTTTAAAAAAGAAATTGTATAAAGTAGTGTTTAATGCTTAGAAAGCAAGAATTATATTTAAATAAACTGTGAAAAGAAATGACAAAATAATGCTTATATACTACATTTTTTTGTTTGCAGGCCACCAAAACCAGTTGCAAGCGCATATCTTTTGCCAGCAACATTGGTTTTCGCAGCAGCGGGAAACGCGCAGCGGCGATGCATGTGAAACGAAAGCTCGCGAACCGCTTCGCAGCGCCGCGCCGCTGTTCACTCTGTTCGCCAATTGCTTGCATATGAACCTGTCTTAACAAAAGGAGCAGCCTACAGCAGTACAGCAGAGAGCTGGTACAAAAAAGAGAAGCTGTGTTAAAGACTAGTATACGCATACATCCTATAAAACATGGCTGTACTTAAGCACTATGGGCATTTTTTTTTAAAATCACATTGTAGATTCGCTCAGATATCACAAAAAACACGCAAAAGTAAACAATTGAAAAGAAAATTTACATTTATCATTAACAATCTCAACGGAATACAAAGTTGCCCGCAGTTCATGTTTGATCGTTTTTCTGGGTAGGCAGAAATCTAAAATAGAAGCAGAGTTATTTAACATGTTTATTACCTGGCATTCCAGATCTTGTTTTCTATAATTTGTTCCGACTTTTTTATTTCTGCATTAGGGGTTGCGAATATCATATTGAGCCAAAACAGGTGTGTAAACACTGTGGAGTTTCTGTTTATATATTCGCAGTGCCAGTATCCATAAATAGACTTTACTTGCTAGCAAAACATCAAATCTGGGAAAAAGTTCTTGCGTCGACAACAATATAGTAGGGCCGGTGTGGTTCACAAAAATTCAGAGGACACGTTTTTACAGCAGTTGTAGCCTATCATGGTTCCCTTTTGTCGTTGTTCCCCACACCAGAAACCCAAACAAAAGTTTAGAACAGGGAGTAATTTGGTGATTGCTTTAGCCAAATGGGTAAAGGAGAAGCTATTTTTCGAATGCATCCAACAGACTTCGTGAGTTCGGAGAGCAGATGATTAACATGAGGGGTCCAAGGCAAGTCTTCATTAAACCATACCCAAAGGAACTTTTGCACTCTTACTTGTTCTAAGATGTGTCCTCTGCACTGTAAGTTAAGCATTTTTTTATGCTTATTGATTGACTTAAATATCACGAACTTCGTTTTTACTGCATTCAACTGAAGCTTGTTGTGTTGGAACCATGTGGATAAATCATTTAAATACAGGTTGGCCGATTGTTCAGTGTCAGGCAGTGTTCTGCCTGTAAAGATTAAACTAGTGTCATTAGCAAACATGGTTATTGTGGGTGTCATTAGTAGTTCCGTAATGTCATTCACATACAAAAGGAAAAGTAACGGGCCTAATATCGAACCTAGCGGGACACCTAGTTTATTGTCAAGTTTCCTATTGAAAAATCTCATATATATGTATTATATGTCTCATATATACGCAATTATTGGATATGTGTCCACATATAAGCCACACGTGCTCATATGTCTTAAGTGTCCCTCGTATGCCAAAACACATAAATACGGGTCTCATACAAACGCATTTGTTGGACATGTGTCATATGCGTCACATATCCCATGCGTGTCCCTCGTAAATACGAGGGCCTCTTATTCCATGTATAACATACGAGGGCCTCTTCGTGGGGTTATGATGGCTTTGGAACTTATGCACTGGAAAGCAATTAAAGAGGAATGTCCAGCTAACAGCTCTGAACATGCAGGCTACATCAATGAACTTGCAACCCTTAGCAGAGCAAATGCTGCATCCCAGAAATAAATGCATGCTTGCATATGCCTGGTTGCAGGGAATGAAATACGACTATTTTCTTTCACTGCCTTTATTTTTACATTGCAGGGGCAGGTAAAGACAACTACTTATTGTCTCTCAACATATCTGCAAGGTAACGATTCATCTTGCCCCGCCGCGCTTTTTGATCCTCGGCAGCTGGATTTGCAATAATATAAGCATCAAATGCGTCTGAAAGAGTAATATTCATGACATAATTATAAGACATACAGGTGCTGAAGAATAATGTGATTCAAATCATGTACATTTAAACAAACTGAACACTCAGTCAGGAAATTTAAACATATGAGACTTACTGCCCACTGCTGCCAGCTTTTCTGGGGTCAGCCCAGGTTTCTGTATGGTACCAGCTTTCAGTAATCGCCGGCGTGCAGCGCCGGTGACACTTCTTCCCCGAAGATTTGAGACTCACCACAAAAGTTCTGCAGTGTCCTTGCAAAACAGGGAGTCCCAACCTCAGGAAAGGAGCCAGCGCCACCGCTCAGCCCTCCCATACATCCCATTCCCGAGATGTACCTGAAGTAAATGAAGTAAAACAGCACGTTTTTACACTGTACGGTAACAAACTGAGAAGAGACATTATTTGCCACATTAAAACTGCTAAATTGCCATTCTTAAGGGTTGCCATATGTAATATTACGAAAATATCAATTCTCCTTGCATATGCTAGTAATGACAAAGCATAACACTCGGCCCTCTACTTTAGAGTTAGCAGGACATTGGGCCTCCTAGTCACCTCTGTCCACAATTATATAAAGCTACGTTAGACAACACAGGTCGACTTCTGTCTGGATTCCTGCAGACATGTTGGCAACACTACTGTTGCCAGGCATTCAGAGGCAGGCACAGAACAGATAAAAGTTCAGGTATATTAAAAATGTAGCAACTAAAACGTAGCATCAGAGGCTGCACTATTAAAACATGAAACTTGGAGGTTGTGTTGATGGTTGCTCTAAGCCATTGTTAAACAAAGCTACTCTGGTTTGGTTTATGGTGGTTTAACATCCCAAAGTAACTCAGGCTATGAGGGACGCCGTAGTGAAGGGCCCCGGAAATTTCGACCACCTAAGGTTTTTTAACGCGCACTGACATCGCACAGTACACAGGCCTCTTGAATTTTGCCTCCATCGAAATTCTACCGCCGCGGCTGAGATCAAACCTGCGTCTTTCGCGTCAGTAGCCGAGCGCCATATTCACTGATCCACCGCGGCGGCTTCAAAGCTACTCTGAGCTGTCACTGCTGTGCAGGCAAAATTTTTTTTTCTGCTCCGTATACCAAGCATTCAGAAGGAAAATGTCATGCTTTCAAGAGGTGTGCACTGCTCTTCAGGCCCACACTTGCCAGTTTCTAGATTGCTTGTCTGCAACTACCAATTGGTATAATGGAAGGTAAAAGCATTTCAAGCTTTCAAAAATAGTTCTAAACATGAGAAGCCACAATACCTGGCCCCTGACTTCCACAAGAGCACCCAGATGATCCTGCAGTGGACCAGGAGCCATGCTAGTTGAAGCCTGCAAAGTGCAAAAACTTCATTTGCTACAAAATAGTAGTCTACATGGCACATAAAAGGGCAACCGCAGAGGATTTTTAACTTTGAGTTTACTATTGCATTACACTACTTCTTCAGAATAAAGAGAAATTGATTAATGAAAGGTCAACAAGTGAAAGACTGAAAACCAAAACTGTAATTTGACCAATAGGTCAAAATAATGTATTTTTAAAGGTTATGTCACAAAAACTCTTAAAGTGGTTTGATTGACAAAAGTTTGCGTGCAGTTACCAAGAATGAGAATTAAAAGCATTTCAAATCACAAAAATTGTTCTAAGTAAGAGAAGCCATCGCACCTGTCTACTGACTCCAGAAACAATGCCCAAGTTCTGAGATGGAGCCAAAGCCATGCTACTGGAAGCCTGCAAAGTGTGAAAACTTCTCATTTAAAGAGTAATGTACACGACATATTCAAGGGCAATTTCAGGGGATTTTCGAATATTTTCAGTTTGCTATCTTATAACACTAATTCTTCTAAATAATGAGAAATTATATAATTAAATGTCAACAACTAGAACACTGAAACGAAACTGGATTTCAACCAATAAATCAGTATATATTTTTAAACATAATGTCACAGAACCTCTTAGCGGTTTGATTGGGAGAAATTTTTTGCCTGCAGTTACCAAGAATAAGAGCTAAAAACACTTCAAGCTCACAAAAATAGTTTTAAATATGAGATCTGATCATTCGGACAGCCCATCCCGTCTTGTCAACCACAAATACTATTCTATGGCATAAAACTCTCGTTAATTTGGACAAATTTGGCTACCCTTCGGTTAATTCAGACAGGCGGCAGAGCTTGCATGTGTACAAGGAGGCCATGAGTGCATCAGAACTTAGATGATGAGGATACAGGAAGCGGCGCTGGTGTTAAACCAAAATATAAAGGCGCCACCGCATCGGTGTAAACATCAGCCAAGAAGGCAGAGAATTGGTTTATTCTTGTTTTTTTTTTGTTGCCCGGCTGCGCCGCTGCACCACATTTTTTTTTTCCCTTTGCGTATGCACCGTTGAGCAAGGTGTGCACGTGCTGGGGTGGTGTGTGGACAGCGTTCTCAGCAACAATCCCAATAACGCTGCGTTCTTCGGCTCCTGCGATGGCTACCAAGGCCCTAACGAAGCAGCCGAAACATGTGGCGAAGGGCTTAATTAGCTCAGAAAGCCGAAATACTGAAGGCAGCCTAGGGAGGAGTTCCGCGACAGGCCATCATGACAAGATTTAATGTGAAGAGGAACACGCTGAGCTCTTACATTAAAAATGAAGCTCATATTTTGCAAGGTTACGATGGCCAACAGTTCTCCGACAAGCAAAAGAGACTCTGAACGGCAGCATATTCAAAGCAGAAAGAAGCACTGCTTCAATGGATTGCGAATGCGCAAAATTCGCAGCTGCCCTTGAGCGAACTCTCATCTGCACACCACCAGAAAAGTACGCCCTAATGATGGACATCGGAGGTTTGAGTGGATCAGAAAGGTAGTCTGGCCGCTTCAAGAAGAGGCATAATTTGATCTTTTTGAGTGCCTGCGGCGAGCAAGGTACTGTGGATGCAAGCATGGAGAAGGATTGGAAGAATGTGCTTCCGAGGCGCCCTGCTGTTATGAGCCCTGCAATGTATTTAAAGAAGCTTTGCGGGTGAATAGCGAGTTACAAAGATGACAACGCATGTAATGAACTGCCGAGTCACGCTGTAGAGGCTGTTGAGGCCCTGAGTGTCTGGAAGACGTATGTGCAGGTTCTACAGACAGCGTGCGCACACTGCATCATTTGGCAGGAGAGCACTAAATAGTAGTAGTGATGCAAGTTCTCGTAGAAGGCTGTCAACAATAACAGATTTTTAAACAATATTAAAGGTCTGTTGATGTGGGGCACTTTCTTGCTTTTTTTCTGCCTCTCTCAATAATTTGACATTCGGATATTTCTTCGTGTCCCACGAAATCCGAATTAACGGGCTTTTACTGTACCTTAAAGGAGAACTTCAGAGAATTTTCAAAGATTTTGAGTTCACTATTATCACATTACACTTTTTAACATGCTTGTCTCACTTAAAAGATATATAGTTCTTCAAAAAATGAGAAATGAAATAATAAAATGTCAGCAACTATAAAAACAAAACGAGTTTGACCAAATAATCAAAATATCATTTCAAAGATTATGTAACATAACCTCTTATAATGGCATCATTGGGAGATGTTTGCCGGTAGTTAGCAGGAATGGGAGTTAAAAGCATTTCAAGGTCACAAAAATAGTTCTAAACATGAGAAGCCACCGCACCTGGCCACTGACTTGGCAAGAACAACACCTGGATGGTTCTGCAGAGGAGCAGGAGCCATGCTGGTGGAAGCCTGCAAAGTTAGAAAACTTCTCATTTTCCACAAAAAGAGTAATGTACATGGTACATTAAATTACAACTTCAGGGGATTTTCATATATTTTGAGTTTACTAAAACATTACACTTCTTGAACGTCTTTGTCCAAGTTCCAAAAAATATAGTACCCTAAAATAATCAGAAATTGCATAATCAACTGTCACAAACTAGAAAACTGAAACCAAAACTGGAATTTGACCAATAGATCAAAATATAATATTTATAAAGATTACGTGACAGAATCTCTTATAGCGGTTTGATTGGCCGAGTTTGTCTGCCTGCAGTTACCACGAACAGGAGCTCAAATCATTTCAAGTTTACACACTGCTTCTAAAAAAGAGGGCAATTAATTCACTGTACCTGACCACTACTCTCGGCAAGAGCACCCAAGTTTTGCGGCATAACCAACTTGGTGCTTTTGGAAGCCTGCAAATTGTGAAAAATGTTGACATTTTCCACAAAATGGTACTGCACTGCTCCACTTGAAATTTTACCAAAAATACTGGTACGCCATCGTAATATCAGCTGGCTGCATGGAATTAAGAGCCAAAATATTTTGTGAATCCAAACTGTGCAATCGTAATATGAAATGAGCATCTCTGCTTGCGAGGCGGCAACGAGTTCAAGATACGATCACACACATGCATGTAAAACAAACAGCTAGAACTACCATAACAGGTGCCACTGCAGGCAACATTATTACATACAATGAATACATGCGATGAAATTTATAAACTCAAGGTATAGCTCAATACCTCCATGTTTTCGAAATCCCCTAGTCGAGATGGCTGCCGAGTGGTAGCTGCTGCCAACGGAGCACTGAGTTTGCTACGAGGTGAACATCCTCGTACTTGCTTCAGTGGTGAGGCTCCGGAACACTCTGTGCGGCAAGTACAACTTGAATGTTCCTGCATAACATAGAGAACATTGCAAAAATATTAAGCATCATTAAATACGCATAATTCTGTACAGGAGGATTAACAAAGTACACTGAGGGGGCCAGTTCATCAGAAGAACGTAGCATGAAGAGAGCACATAGAAAAGGTACTCAGCAGCCATTACCAGCAATGGCCATTAGGTCCGTTCAATTTGGCTGCACTGGATGCACCAATTTAAAGAGTGCAGCACTTCCGTATTCATTTTCCAAAAGTGCCCACCTAGTGCAGCATGAATTTTTTACTGGCTTGCGCTGTCTGCGGTGTAAGTGTAGCTGTAGTGCAGAAAAATGGTGGCACCTGTGTGTAGGTTGGAAAAGATATGACCGCCATCCTAATGAAATGAAGGCAGTTTCTTCTTGAAAGGAAGGGATGGACAGCCTTCATGGTATAAAAATTGTAAACCTCAGCCCCCCAAAAAAGAATTGTGAACTAGACAGACAGCATCTCAGCAGATAGGTATTCCTAAATCATATGTGTAATACCCATGCAACAAATTTGTCTGGAAAAAACAATTTCCTGGGGCTAGTTGATAGTGACATTTCATTACAATTAGTTTGTTTGAAAATTCTTCATTGTTTGCGATGTTAGTGGGCGTTGATGCTAACAACGTGCAGCTGGCAGCAACTCTGTGCTGACACCGAGGCAAGCAGATGCCCATGCCTGATGCCCCACACAAACTCACTAATCCGGCACTGCAGATATGTGGCACAGCTACGTAACTTTTACGGAACTAATGCAATGAGTGCAGCCAAATCAAACTGACCTATTGAGCAGTGGGCTCACTATAAGGTGAACATCCTGCTACTTGCCCCAGTAGTGAGAGCAACATAAAGTTTAATGCCACCCACAAACTTGACATGAATGCCTGAGCACATGGCTTGGACTGATAATAGCACCAAGCAGTGTTGGCTGCTGAGTGTGAGACCACATTAGGTGGCTGCACAGGGCCTGCAATCAGCTTCTGCAAACACATCACACGGCATGGTCTCCAACCCAGAAGGCAATGCTCCACAGCATTAAGGCAATCCTAGAAAACCAGTGGGTATTCATGCTAAGTTTGCAGATAGTGTTACAACACATGATCACTAACGATGCCACCAACCGGTACCCTTAGTTTTTATTGTACTTTGATATAGGAAATCAACAAAACTGGCAGGGTGTCCTAAGGTGTAATGTGATGAGATTGTGAGCCAAATGTGAACCTCAAAATACAAAGTGCACAGCTTTGACCTTAGCTCCTAGCAAGATACCTTGCAGTCAGGTCAGTCCAAGCCCACAGAGACGGGATTTGAATGCGCAGGCTCCTTTGCCAAGCCATGTACCCTAGCAAGCCGAGCACCAGGCCGGGTCATAGCTCGTACCCATTTTGAGGAAACCGGTGGGTAAGCGGCCAGCAGTGGGATTCGAACCCACCTACCTCCCGAAGCCGAGGCGGGTGCTCTACTACAAGGCCATGGCTGCGGTTTAAAGGGCCACAAATGGGCTTCTACCGCACGAGGCGGATTTAACGTTGTTGACGGCGGAACTTGTCGCTGATCCGTCAGAGCAACTGTGGTCAAGACCCTTTCCCAAGTACCTCACCCAGATGAGCCGAGCACCAGGCCGGGAGAAATCTTGTACCCATTAAATACCGATGGGTACCCGGCGGCACTGGGAATCGAACACAGCACCTCCCGAATGCTAGGCAGATGCTCTACCACAATGACATTCCTGATCTTTAGATCAGTTCAAAGTCTGCTGAAATCTCTAACTGAACTTGCCAAAATTGAAACTGCTGATAGTTTTCAATTAACCTGCTTTCTTTAGTCCCGGCCTACCATCTCTTTGCTAATCTACATGCCAATCTACTTCACACTGTTAGAAGATCATCAGACCTTAGCTGGTTTAGATTTTGTCCACTTCTCTAAAATTCACAGGCATGGAAATGTGGAAATTGCAACATCCAGTCCTCACTCTGCAGAAAAAGCAACTTTCTCAGTAAAACACCTTGCTTTATACACACCTCCCGGCACAGATGACAGCTAGCTTAGAGCCAGCATTCTAAATATGAAACACAACAGACACAACATTAGAAAAACACCTGGCCGGGTATTTCAGATTTCTTTCAACTGCTTTTTTTACGCCACCAGTAAGAAAAACAAAAGCATGTAAACCAAGCTACTAGGTTTGGTGACCTGAGCTGTTAATTTCAATCATGTGCTTTGCAATTATGCAGAAATTCACTTTGCTTCAACACTCTCATTCTGCTTTTGAGTCAAAATTCTTAGCTGCTGCTGGCAGCCACCATTTAAAGGGTCCCGAATGCCCTCTGGCCAAAAATGTCCTCTACCCAGACGGTTGTGAGGCATTGTCCCCAAAACACACGGCCGCAAACAATCCTTTCACTCATTAAAGGGGCACTGCGATGTTTTCCTCAATGCCATTCAATCTGATTAAAGGGATTCACCATACACTCCAGAGACCAGTGCAAAAAAAGAATTTTCAAAATCTGAGCGTGTGAAGGTGAAAGTTATTCCATTTCAAAAATTCAAAATAAAAAGATCATATGAAAATGTATTTCACTCACCCAGTACCGAGATTGGCGCTACCAATAAGAGCTGCGCCTAGTGCACACGCAGCGGAAGCTTGCATGCAATTCTTACCTTGCCCGCACTGCCCTTACCTTGCACTGCCAAGAATTTAACTTAATTGCTTAGATTTCATTTCCTTAAAATGCAATTTAAGATTAGACTTCAAATAGCATATATCAACACCAGATGCACCCAAACACACAATTGGTTGCACACTGTAATCAGCACAAGTTACCCACTTTTGAGACAGTCATACTGCTTATCACTCACTAAATTTGTTGAGGAAAAGATCCTCAATTCGGTCATGGCGGGCCTGGAGCTCTGCCTTTTCTTTCCGTACTTGTTTCAGTCTCCGGAGGAGGATCGCATTTTTTCGGCGCTCTTCCAACAGCTTCTTTGGAAGAACGTTACCATCCGAGCTTGATCCGTCCATTAATTCTTGCAGCTTCTGCCGCTTCGCTGTTTTGATATTGTTTGCTGCATCCTTTGCTGATACAGCCTGCAGTAAAATGCCCCATTAATGTGCTTACGATAAAAGTTACAGCACGAAAACAAAGCCAAACATAAAAAACTGATTCTAGGGCAAGCTTGATGCCAGCAATTTTCTAACTAAACAATAATATGCATAGCTGTAAAGGAGGACTAAAAGATGATATTATTCATCATGCATTTACTTCAAGTTACTTCAGAATATCAGGCCATTTTCAATGCAATTTGCACAAGCCTTGATACTTTTACATCAAGAAAAGCATTTTCAAATAGGCCATTTGCACTTCCCTTGCTCTTGGGAAAGCTTGGAACATTTCTGACATTACAGTGTCGGTCCAGATCAAAAGGCTAGACAAACATAGTTCTTGATAAAGATGACATTGCTACCGTGGTAACTGTTCTCTTGCCACGCCTTATGGCATTGGTCATATATGACCAACGTTTTTAACCTGCTGCCGAAAATTCATGTCAGCGCTCCTGGACAGGCTGCACTGTATAGTCGGCTTCTATAACACTATCTCTTTGGTTTCATTTTAAAGCTAAAGCTTCCTTCGCAATCTTTCGCAATCTTTAAAGTGTCCTTCGCAATCTTTTGCATAAGCAATATGTATGCAGCCAAGCTCAGTGCCAGTCTATACTGCAATTCAAGAATCCGCTGAAAAAGTCTTTTGACAAAGGCTGCCTGGCTGCTTCCAGCAACAATAAATATTTGAGACATACAGAGAGACACCTGCCTGGCTCTTCTCTTTCATTTCATTTCATTTTATTACTCTCAAGGCCGGTCAGGCGTTACAGAGTACTTAGTACATACATTTGCCTGTGAAACTGCGGCTACTGGCTCGGACTCCTCGAAGTCAAAGTCCGGCATCGGAATTTTACGCCTGGCTAGGCGCTGTATGAGGTTTGCCTTTGTTACTGGAACAGAATAAATGAGACAAAATAATGAAAGCGTCAGCAAACACAACACAAGCTACAAAAATTTATGTAACCAGCAGATCTGAAAACAGCGAGCTTCTCCCTGCCTCGTGCCAATAGTTCAATTTATAAAAGAAAAAACTTTAAATGGCGTTCGCTGGACTAGCTGCTATGTGCACGGGGCGCACGCACTAACAAAGTGGTAACGCAAGCGTTCTGCACGCGTTCGCGAACAGTAAAAAAAGCACGTGTAAGGCTTCATGTAAACAATAGGGCGCTTTTTCATCCCGATAATCCATGACCACATACCTCATTTAAACGCCACCAAGCTTCGTTAAAACCGTATAGGTTGTAAATACTGTACATCACGTCAGACGTGTAAGCGTCACACTTCCTGCAGGCTTCTCAAATCTAAATGACCACGTGGTGAAGTAACTGCAAAACTCACCTCCAAGTTCCATTACTTGGGCGGAATAAAATCCCTCCTCCTCTTCTTTGCCACCTCCCCAGTAAGCGTCTTTTTTCTTTGCCAGGTCGCTTACAGATGATGGCGTATACTCGCGTATTAACGATAAATGAACTATCGCTTTTGCGCCGTCGAAATATTTTACATATGCATAGCTAGGCGCAGCTGAGGAACTCATCGTCGAACGACAATGCGGGGGCAAAACACGCGTGTGACAACCGCTCACTTGCAACCTGCATGCAGCAACACAGCAAGGCTCAGGTGGCTAGTGTAAGTAGGCAGGCGTGAAAACCGGCCGGGGAAGCATGGCCCCGCTGCGCGCCGATGCCGTTTGGCGGCGCTGACGGAAGATGCGCGGTAAGGCATGCAGGCGAAATGGGCGCTGCGCGTAGGCTAAATATTTACCACTAAGGCGAAAATGAGCCTGTTTCACTTACCGCGCGTTTTCTGCGAGTCTCAAAGAATGAATCGTTACCATAAAATAATGTTTCGTTAACTCGCATCACTATTCCTGTGAAATATGCTGCTTCACAATCCCAGTTGTCATTGCGTAGCTGGACTTAAGCGCGTTTAATTTCTGCGTGCACATAATAATAATAATAATAATAATAATAATAATTGCTTTTTGTGGAAAGGAAATGGCGCAGTATCTGCCTCATATATCGGCGGACATCTGAACCGCGCCGTAAGGGAAGGGATAAAGGAGGGAGTGAAAGAAGAAAGAGGTACCGTAGTGGAGGGCTCCGGAATAATTTCGACCACCTGGGGATCTTTAACGTGCACTGACATCACACAGCGCACGGGCACCTTAGCGTTTTTCCTCCATAAAAACGCAGCCGCCGCGGTCGGGTTCGAACCCGGGTACTCCGGATCAGTAGCCGCCACTGAGCCACCAAGGCGGGTGTGCATGCACATTTCGAGACGTTGCCCAGAATGTGAGCGACGCCGTAGTGGAAGGTTTCGGAATGATTTCAACCACTTGGGTTCCTTAAACGTGCACTAACAGTGTGCGTTGGCCCGCCATCGAAACGCGGCCACTACGGCGAGAATAGCTCGTTGTAATGCGTGCCGTAGGACCTCGCAACTGCAATCGCATTGGCTGAAGGCGCCCCAACGCGCAAACCAGTTTTTGTCGCCGCTTGCGAACTTGTAGCATGTATGCCATTTTGACGCTCATGTAAGCAATTTCCGACGATTCTAGACAGTGAAGCAACACATCTGGCCATGAAATAGTGTGTTTACAACTGAACACCCCACTTCAACAAGCAGCAAACCAGAATTGGCTACCTTCTGGGACCAGCAGACCCCCGCTCAAAACCAGAAGGCTTCCTTCTGGGACCAGCAGATCCAAGCTAAACACCATTGGGTGCCCTACAGGGACCATTTAAACCAGCAGCAAACGAGGCCTACGGCTTCCTTCTGGGACCAGATGAAACCATTAGAAAGCAGAGCTCTATTAAATTTTCATCTGGGGGGGGGGGACTTTTGCAGAATTTAATCTACAACACACAAGGTTTCATTGATTTCCGTTTCTTCGCACTATCCTCACACCCTTAAGCAAATTGAGTGAATCCTCGAGGCAATAAAAACGTACACCTGATGCTGTCAGCGCAACAGAATGCTCAGAACAACCAATTTTTGGCACATCACTAATCGACTGTTGAATCTCTGCCGCCGCTTCAGCTGAATGCAAGTCTGTTTTTCAGGACGTTGACAGGATAGTAAAATGATACTGACGGTTGTAAAAGGCCCCCAAGGTCCAACTCATTAGTTGCCTCAGCTGGAAGTTCTTTGGGCCATGCTGTTCTGCTGGGACTCCGGAAGTTTTTTTTTCGAGTGGTGGCCAGGTCTTCGAATTTTTTAGTTGTTTTCCTGTTTATTCCGTCTTTTATTTAAATGCTTAATTATTTTATTTGCTTTTTGTTAATGTTTTCATATTTCGCTGTTCAAAAGTGTATTTAATTGTTATGCATATAAAACCTGAATTGAAATGGGCAACTTTATATACATATAAAGATGTACAGATGAGGAGTGATCGACAGCATTAAAAAAGTTTGTTTATACTGCTGCTAATCATGCTCATGTACACTGAAATTAAACGTTTTAAGGCTGGGCATGAAGTGAGTGAGCTCAGCCTCACTGTGCTTTACATTTATAACGTCCTGAAATTGAATCGTTTGTGAGAAATCTGATCTGAGTGCAAGAAGGAGGAGACTTGGGAGGGGGCGGTGCCCCCTCCGGAGAAATGCTGGGGGGCAACCGCCCCCCCCCCCCCTGTTCCGTAGTCCCTGGAGCTTCTGCACACTTCACAATGAGCTGTCAAAACACCCTTCTTAGCCATATAGCCTGCAATGTAATATATCAGCCGCGCATCGCGGTGTCACTCAGCATAGCTGTGATGGCGTACAGCCACTTCCACTTTTTCCGCAACCACTTTTGCTGTTGAAGGCATCTCGCCCTCGCATAAAATGACGCTGCTATAGACACTACAATACAGGCGACGAAACGAACTGAACTGACTAAAACTGCAACGGCGTGTGCAAGGCCGACGCGGCTGAGCTTACCGCGCCGCTAGCTGCAGCGCCGCATTCCCCCTGGCGGCATCGGTGCGCAGAGGGGTCACGCGCGGCCGACGGAAAGCGCCGCGATCTTCACACATCCCCAGTCTAGCCACCCTAGCAAGGCTAACAAGGCTAAAGTGTACTAGAAGAGGGCAGTGGGCTCACTGCCCGTCGTTCCCTGATGCCGTTCATGTCAAGCACGAAAGGTGGCGCCACCAGCAACTTCACTGTAGCTTCGTGCTGGTCGGCGCTGCTCGGTCGCTCACATATATGTACGCGCTGCTTTAATTCCTGCACCTACTTTTTTGGGGGAAACGGCTGACGGACGCTCCGTACATGATCTGCAAAGGAATTCATTAGTTAGCGTTTTTATACTGAAAGGCCGCGGCGCGGCGCTGATGTCAACTTCACTGTAGCGGGCCGTGTCGACCGTGTTGGAGCACGTGCGTGCGTGCGTGCTTGCGTTAATTATCGCGTTTTCTTGAAACGTCGTGCTGCTGGCGTTTTGTCTATGACGCACGTGCTCCAACACGGTCGACACGGCCCGCTACAGTGAAGTTGACATCATCGCCGCGCCGCGGCCTTTCGGTGAAGCAAAAATCGTTGACATTTCTGGCGCGCCCGCCAGTGGTAGCTTGGCTGGAGAGTAAGCCCACTGCCCCTTCTAGTACACTTTAGCTACAGTGAACTAGAATATTTTCCAGTGAAGCGAGCGGAGGGGGCAGCGCCTTGGTACGCGCGTCACCGAGTGTGTCTCCTGAAGCGGCGGCGCTGTTGTCGACCGCTCTTGAAGGCAGCCGGCGGCGGCGGGTCAGAGCACGCCTGACGGCGCTTCAGCTGTGCGCTGGCTTTTCGTTCAGTGTGGCTGCATTGCACGAGTATTTTGATGTGAGTGTATTAACATCTTGCAAGAATGAGTGCAAAGCAACGGCTCAACCACTGCTACGCCCCAGGGTGCAGCACAGGATACGCAAGAACTAAAACCGCGCCAAAGTTGTCGCTATTCAAGGTGCCTGCTGATCCTGAGCGCAGATCCACGTGGGAGAGGAACCTACATCGAGGCGACAAACCGCTAACCGCAGACTGCGCGGTGTGTGAGCTACATTTTGAGCCACGCTTCATTTTTCGGGATTACGTGCACCACATGAATGGTGAGGAAGTTCGAATTCCACGCGGGACGCCTACGCTTACCGCAGATGCAGTCCCCACAATTTTACCCAATCTGCCAAGTTACTTGAGCAAGCTCCCCACTCCCAAGAGGAATGAGAGAAAAAGGAGCGGTGATGACGATGTCACACCACGAAAAAAGGCGCGAAGGCAGGTTACAGAGGTGATCGAAGATGAACCTGTCGAACCTGCGGCCAGCAACGAAGTATGCGCGGCCGCGACTGTCGCTGCGGTGAGGAGAATGGAAGTCCCAGGGAAGCGATGGACGCAGCATGAACTTCAAGACGCAGATGGAGTATGTTTTACATTATGTGCTCTCGACTCGCTGTCAGGTGAGGTGAGCGTGGAAAAGGCCGTGTTCTTCATTGCAGACAGTGTCGGTGCCTTGCATGCAAAGAGGTTCCTGGTGGGCAAGCAGGTAGCTGGAGCACCAGTGGCAACAATGCAAGATGCTGTAACCACTATGCAAGAAGCACATGATTTTCATATCTGCAAAGGTGCAGCGTCGAGGGATGAAAACTCCCTGATGACCAGTTTAACAGCAACCTTGCAAAGTCAAATTGAGTACAAATCAAGAGCAGCATATAGTACTCGCTGTCAAGGCAAGGCAACCAAAGATGGTACTTCATGCGTCAGTTGCAAGTACTTAAGGAAAGCGCTTTTTAAGCGGCAGTCATGCCTGAAAAGGCGTCAAGGAACGAACAGCCAAAATACTGGTTCGCGATGCCGCGGTCCCCCTGCCAAGAAGCTGCAAGCGTGTTGCCGAAAAAACAAACGGCTTTTATCAAAGCTAGACAAGCTCTCAGTGGACCTTCAGGAAATGAAAACTAAGCGCGCTGCAACAGCTGAGGAAATACTTTCTCGGAAGATGAGCTCCTTATCACCAAAGCAGCAGCTGGCTATAAGGCAGTGCTTCGAAGCATCCAAGAGAAAAAGCCCACGGGGCATGAAGTACGATAAGGAATGGATGCTTGAATGCATATTGCTTAAAATGAGGAGCCCTAAACTGTACCGGTATATGAGGAGGCAGAACATATTGACCCTCCCAAGTGACACAACGCTGCGTAAATACACTGCCCAGTACAGGAGCGGCTACGGATTTAATGAAAAAATGCTGAACGTGTTGAAAAAGAAGGTTGCCCACCTCGATGTGTTCCACCGACACGGTGGAATAATAATAATAGATGAAATGAAGCTAGCAGAACACTTATCAGTGACAACAGGTGCGAAGATAGAAGGCTTTGTCGACCTTGGCCCATATACGCCCGAAAACGAAAAAACATTGCCATGCAATCATGGTCTTGTGATGTTTGTGCCACTCGTTGGCAACTGGACTCAAGTTCTTGGTGTTTTCGGGAGTAACGAGAACGTTAAAGGTGACCTGCTGGCCAAAATTGTAATCGAGTCCACAGCTCTTGCAGAAAGGGCTGGCCTCTTAGTGGACTACGTCACATGTGATGCAGCGGCCTGGAACCGGAAAATGTGGCGCATGTTTAATATTCGAGCTTCCTTGAAAGAAGTGGTCTGCAAGAAACCGCATCCTGTTGACAGCAGCCGTTCCTTAATTTTTTTTTTTCAGATTTCCCACACCTTGTCAAAAATATTCGAAACAGGCTTCTTGTCACGGCTTTTGACACCCCCGATGGAACGGTTTCAATGCAATTTGCTCGAAAAGCTTTCGAACTGGACAGTAATGCTATAACGATGAAAGCAATGCCTGGCATAACTACCGCGCACATCAGCCCCAATAATTTCGAAAAAATGCGGGCAAGTTATGCATTCCAATTGTTCGGGCATGGTCCTTTGCGACCCTTTTTTCTTTACCGCACTCAGCTAGAGCAGAGCTGCGGTAAACTTCAAGCTACAGAAAAGTTTTTCATAAGAATGAAGTCCTTGATTGCTGTGATGACTGGCAGGTATACAGCTGAAGCCGTCAGGCCTGCTTCTGATGGTGTGAAGTTAATAAAGGAAACCCTAGGTTTCCTCGACACCTGGGAGCGCCACGCTGATAAAAAGAATTTTCTGAGCGAATCTACCGCGGAAGGCCTAAGAGTCACGCTAACCAGTACTCTTGAGCTCCTTCAGTACTTGCACAACCAAGTTGGCTACAGCTACCTGTTGACATCAAGGCTGAGCCAGGACAAAGTGGAGAACTTCTTTGGATTGGTAAGGCTTTCATCTGGCTGCAACTGCCATCCAACACCACAACAGTTTGTTATCACTGTTCACTGCCTCTCTTATTACAACTTGGCACACAGCGTTGCAGGTGGAAATGCAGAGAGCGACATATTAAGTTCTCTTCTTGACGCGGGGGACAAAGAGGAAACTGCAAAGCAGCAACTGATGGAGAAAGTGAAGGTTTGCTCCGAAAAAGAGGGACCGTCGGCTTCATGTGGCAGTGCAGCTATGCAACATGTATAACACCCAAAGAAGTGACTCAAGGTTGATCTATCACATCTCTGGGTACGTGGCGAAAAAGTGCGTGCTACCCACCAAATGTCCTGCATGCATCGATTGCCTCTTATTGCCAGCAGAGCAAGGGCGCCGCGTGCATGCTGCTGAATTTGTTAAGCATATTGACGAAGGAGGCTTACTCTACCCCTCGGTTGAACTGTTCCGTTTCATCACAAGGCTGGAGGACATTTTTACTAATTGCTTTAGTGCGCGCAAAGTTCATTCCGAAAGTGTCATGGACATCTTACACATGATCCATTGTGCTGCTCCTTTAAAGGTGGGATGCAATGCACATGCTGAGAGTATCACTCCTCGCATAGTGAGTTTTTATGTTACTACGCGGCTTCATTTTTTTATCAAAGGACTGAACAAGTCAAACATGCTGTCGAAGCGAAAGGCAGCGCAGCACCTCAAGCTAAGCAGATTAAATTAACTGTATTTGTACAGTGTTTGCTTCGGGCATTGGAGCTTTCAAGTTGATCTCAGTGAAAATTACAAACACCTGCATTAAAATCGTATGAAGCAGTTTTTCGACTGTTTTTTTGCGTCAATGGCTTTTATTGTGTATACCATATGTGTTGACTGAAGTGCATTCTCGTATCAGCATGGAAATCATCAGTTTTACGCACCTAATATTCTGTGAATTTGTGTCTTCGTTGATGAAGAACACGGTATGTATATATATATATATATATATATATATATATATATATATATATATATATATATATATATATATATCGCGTATACCCCGTGAGAAATGGTCCCACGAATAACTGTTACTTTGCGAAATTTAGTCTCTCGAAATATGTCGGAAGTGCGACAGTTTGTAATACTTAGCTAAAAAAAAAGAAACGTTTACAGTGCGCTCAATAGCCTTCGTCTGTTATTACTTGCTATGGCGGGATCGACACATTGTACACTCAATTCAGTCAACATCCGCACATGCCAGATATCTTCAAATATTAAACACACATAGCAAGCGCGAAACAAAACTACGTTGAACGTGCAGCTATATAACGAAGCACGCTTTCCAGTCTCGTGTGCTGGCATCGCACGCTGCGGAGGCGAGCCGAGCGTTCAAGAGTGGTCGATCGCAGCGCCGCCGCTGCAGGGGACACGGCGTGCGTCAGGCTGAGAGGCGCGGTCGCGCCACTGGAAAATATTCTAGTTCACTGTACTTTAACAAGGCTAACCAACTCGGATTGGCTTGGCGCCGCACAAGCCGCAATCGTAAGGTACGGAAGCCGCTGATTACGATGATGATGATAGACTTACCAGCATTACCTTCTAGCCTCTATACCAGCATAATGAATACGTTTTATTCGGTCTGTTTTGTCTGTATAATTTCAGTGCCGGAACTTAGTCTTCGACGATGAACTCTATCCCCCTCCATGTCGCAGCATTATTGTATAGCGCATCAGGCCATCCTGTTGACTGCATGTAGTTGCAGACGACGCGGAGCTTCTTATATTTGTCTCCAATAGTTCACATCATGAATTACTTGAAATGTTACAAATATTAAGCTACAAATATTGATTTAAGTATTGCTTTAAGGGGGAAACAGGGAATGGGAAAACAAAAAAGGAATATATGTGATTTAAGCAGCAAGTTTTGTGTGGCTTACAACAAGAAACATTACCTGAAACGTTCCAGTGTGCAGCACACACCTAAAAAATCTGGGCCTAGCTCTCGGACGGCGCTGAAACATTTTCGGGTCTGGTTCGAAGATATAAAGGTTCTGTTCCGCGGCTCTTGATTTTGGTCTTTTGTCTGAGCTCTAAATAGCAACTTCTGGCGATCTGCAAAAAAAAAAAAAAACTTATTTTGGAACGTTCTTAAGTGCAGCAAGTGCGTGAAGAATCTAGGACTGTTGCAAAATAAGTATCTTCTGGCAAGGTGCGTGGTATCATATACTATTGTCACTGACCAGCAGAGGAGGGAATACACATTGTTAAAGAACGCAGCGCGAAAAGACAAGGACATACCAAGAAGTGTACAGGATTGCAGCGCCAGCCCTGTCCACTTCTTCGTTTGTCCTTGTCTTTTCGCACTGCATTCTTTAACTATGATCACTGGCCAACAAGCCCAAACAGCCACTTTATTTCATCAGTGGAAACATATAGATTGCTTGACAAGTAAATATATGCACTGAAAGAATATATGCTATAAAAACAAAAGAATGAAAGGTGCGAGTAGGAAGGGCTTGGTTCTGAAAAAAAAAATTGCAAATGTGCGCTACAACACGGAATGGCGCCAAATATGCAGAACCATGCCCTCGATCGAGGTGATTTGAAGAGTTCTGCATAGTTTCGCATAATTGTTCTCTACCGCACCGATATATCGTGTCGAGGGTCATATCGGAAACGGGTAAGGGTTTGGGTCCTGCTCGAGACAATATAAAAGTAGTCGACATGAAATTTGATAGGCAGCCGGCCTGTCGGTAAACACCCCGCATGCCGTGGTCGGCCCGCGCTGGAGAAGTTATCTCGCATATTATATATCTTTGTAACGCCCGAGGCGTTGCGAGAGATTTTCGATCGGGCGATGGAATCACTCGGGCGGCGGAAGGATTTTTGAGGGCTGCCTGTGGCGTATAGCACTGTTTTTCACGACTAGCTTTCGCTGGACTAGGAAGTTTTTGGATTTCTTTCTTTGGCATATATGTGAGATAAAACCTTCATTTCTCCGATGAAAAAAACACATGCATAGTGAATAATTAAGGTTTATGGTGTAGAGGGTTTAACGTCCGAAAGTGATCGCTCAGGCTACTAGGAGCGTCGTAGTGAAAGGCTCCGGAAACTTCGACCACCTGGGGTTCTTTAACGTGCACTGACATCGCAGACTCTAGCATTTCGCCTCCGTCGGAATACCAACGCCGCGGGATCAAACTTACACTTTCGGATAAGCAGCCGAGTACTATCCACTGAGTCGATCACCGCGGCAGCTTACAGTGAACAAGGCTCATGAAAATCCTCGCAAGCTCGACAGACAATTAGGTTCAGGGAATTAGGCCTAGGGGGATTTAACGTCCCAAAGCAACTGAGGCTATGAGGGAGGCCGTAGTGAAAGGCTCCGGAAATTTCGACCACCTGCAGGGGTTCTTTACCGTGCACTGGCATCGCACAGTTCACCGGGCCTATAGAATTTCGCCTCCATCGAATTTGGACCGCCGCGGCCGGGATCGAACCCGCGTCTTTGAGGTCAGCAGCTGAGCGCCATACTGAGCCACCGTGGTGGGCGACAGATAATTAAACTTTAAAAATGACGAAATCCACTCATTGAACGCGGCATATGGAACAACCATCGAATGAGAGGCGCATATATGCGCGCGACAAGCGAATATAAGTGGACTCGAAAACACAGACATCGTATGTGAACACACTAAATAAAAAAAAAAGACGGCATTCGCAGATGGGATGCAGCCGGCGGAAAACTTATATCACTGCAGCTCCAAGAAATTTCGCGCAAGCTACGTACGTTTCTTGTATATACTGAATACACAACTGCGTTCATTTCTGTCTGCGTGGTTTGCTTGCAATGCTTTCAAGAAAGTTTGCAAATTATCAGAAGGAGTGGTTCTATCGCCAAGACGTGCAGTCGGTGAGAAAAGACTCTGGCCGGTCCACGCGCGTTCCTCGAACGAAGCCGATATCTCGACTATTAGCCGCGCCGGCTGGAGACCGCACTCATGGAGATGAAAGAACACAATTCTAGCTTTTACCTCCACAAGTTTGTGCTCCAGCTGCCGGCTAACAGCAGAACTACCACCGCCTACGTTTGAGGAACACGTGGTCCACAGAATACTGTACCCGACTGTACACACACAATAAAACTGAAGACAACACGGGGGCAGAAGCGCCATTCTTTCTTGTGTTCGTACGGCGCTAAAATCATTTTATTATGTCTGACAAATCAACTATAGCTGACCAGCTAACTCTTTAAAAAAAAAATGTCCTTTCGCCCCTTTATCCTTCTTCTCAAAGGCCCGGACAAGGGAACGGTATATATTGACACATGTGTAGGAAGCATGCATGCACTACTTCTGAATAAGCTTGATGTCTTGGAACATGATGCCAAAAACTTCTCAAACACATGAATTGCGCTTGGCGGCTCCGGTGTCAGAAAAACAAAAACAAAACCTTGAAACCCTGTTTCTAGAGCTGCAGCCCGCCGAGATTACGTGAATGTAAGGACCGGCTTCTTGTTACGCTGACTTGAAATGAAGAATTGGAGCGTTGCAGAAGAGCATTTTCGCTTTCTAATCGTGACAAGTGCGATCCTCGATACGTCACAGATAACAGGCTTTCGCTAAACAAACCAAGGTAACGAACTGGAAAACAGTTCTCAGCGAGGCCTACTTTTGTTGCCACGACAGGCACAAAAATATTGTGTGTCGTCTGCTTGTGTGTCGTCCGTCTCAAAACAGAACCACCAAAACGCTGCCGCACGGCGGATGACGCTAGGTGATGTGAGCCGCCGTCCAAATTCAAGGGTTCAGTTATATTCTTCTATCTTATCCATCCATCGTTTTTTTTTACTCCACGTTTATTATCCTCCTGTGAATCGAGTGCGGCGACTTTTCTACAGGCAATATCCTACGAAATCGCTTTGCATCACGCCGCCATGAGCCAGGGCAGCCAGCCTGCGACTCCAAAACGTCGCAAGCTATATCTGGAAAATGAAAGCCGCCCGTTTGTTGTGCCGCGCTCAACAGCATGGTTCAATAAGAAGCGGTCACTCACGTCGCCTGCAACGTCTGTTAACGGGAACCCGACTTATGTCTCCGACTCCGCTAGCGTAGAATCTGGAGCCAGCTCTAGTGCCGCTGGGCCAAGCCAACCAAGCAGTGAATCCCACTTCGGGGCCGCAGCCGAAACTGGCAGCAGCGATAAATGCTGTCAGTTGGACGACAACACCGGGGCCGACAATAGTTCTCTGTCGCACACTGACGAAATAGAACCGCGAATGGATGCCACAAGCGAGGGTGACTGCAGCAGCAGCAGCAGCGAGGAGTACGGTGACCCGGATGACGGCGAAGACGACGGTGCCGCTGTGCCGCACGGTAGTGCTGTGCCACAATTTGACAGCGCAGAGCTTCTTTCTGAATGTATGCAGGAATTCGGGCGCAAAACACTGCCTGGCTCGTCGACGACATTCGCTGAGGCAGTTGTTCTCATAATGGCCTTTGTTGTGGCTAACGGGCGGACTTGGTCAGCGCTTGGCGACTTTCTGAAGTTGGTAGATGCCTTGTTCGGGTATCAGCAGTCGGGCCTACCGCGCTCAAAATACCTGTTCAGAAAGTTGTGGGCACGGAAATGTGCAAGTCTCGTTCAGCGCCATTTCTACTGCGAAGTGTGCATGTTACCCCTCCAGGCCAGCAGTGACAGTCATATGATTCCTTGCAAAGTGTGCAAAACACAAGTAGAATTGCGCACTGTCAAGAAAAGAGGCCGTTTTTTTGCTCTCTTGAACCTTAAAGAACAGCTTCGCCTTGTCCAGACAAAGTTGGAAGTTTACTTTTTGCAAATATGTCAAAATTGGCCGAGGCAGCTAGTTCTGGAAGTAAAATAATAACCGACATTGGCAATGCGGCAGTCTGCAAAGGAATGCGTAAACAGGGACTCCTAAAGTGGAGTGATTTCACGTTGACAGTGAACACTGATGGCAGCCAACTCTTCAAGTCCAATAATTCATCAGTCTGGCCTATTCAGGTGTGTGTCAATGAACTACCGCAGCCTCATCGCACGGAGAATTCTTTTCTTGCTGGCTTGTGGTTTGGACGGAAACACCCTGACATGATGCTGTTTGTGGGAGAATTTGTGAAGGCAGTGTAGGCTGTTGGTGAGGTTGTCTGGCAACATGGGGCTGCAGCTGTGGCTTCGAAAGTGTACACCCTCCCACTTTTTTAACCTGAACGCACGAGCGTCGACCGCCGAGTCGATAAGCGCCGTACGACGGAACACAGCGGCGAAATGAGCGAGAATACGCGCGTGCGCGCAATGAGCACTCCGGTGCAGCTGTCCTTTGCCAGGCTGTTACGGGAACCGGATCCAACCCCACCTGCTTTTTTGTGCGTTATCGCATTTCCTTCTATTTTCTGCATGCCGCTGGGAAAACATTAGAAAAGGTGACGTGGTACCGTCTGCTTTCCTGCATGAGAGCAAGGTGTGAATTGATAAACGGAGTAACCCCATCAGATGTCCTTGCCATCGCGCTTCATGATAATAACGCCTTTCATCCGTTTTATTCGGGACTGTGCTTCGCATAGCGTGAATGATGCCGCCTCGGGTTCCAGAAGCAAAGAGAATAGATGCAGTACGCATGTCTTTGAGCGGCGCATCCCAAAGACAGATCGCGAGCACTTTAGATTTACAGCTAGCTACAGTGAACAGGATAATTTGCGCGTTTAGAGATGAAGAGCGCATAGGTGACGCAGCAAGGAACTGCGTTCGGAAGACGACAGAAGAAGAGGGTGCCGCCTTGGTTCTTGTCGCCGAGGCCAATCCCTTCATGACGGCCGGCCAGGTTAGAGATGCGCTTGGCCTGGATGTCAGCGAAGAGTTGGGGAGAAGACGCTTTTTGGAAGAAGGCCTGAAGAGTCGAAGTGCTTCCCAAAAGCCGCTTCTTTCGGACGCCGCGAAGGCAGAAAGACTGGATTTTGCCCAGGCCCATCTTCATTGGACAGCAAATGACTGGCACAATGTCGTTTTTACCGACGAGTCCACATTCTGCACGCAGTGGGACCAAAAGCGCAAAGTATACAGACAGACCTAACCAGGTTCGGTTTTTCATACTATAAATATTTAGTTAGTGCCCGCCTGTTTCTGTTTTTCATGTAATTTTATTTGTTTTATTCTGGATTACAGAAACCGGAGCAAAGGTAAAAGGCAAGAAGCCTGACAAAGGCCTTTGCTCCGTATGCAGTTCGGCACACAGAGATTACATTATAAACATACATAACCATAATTGCAAATACATCAGTCGTAATTATTCATCATTAAATGTTTCAGTAGTGCATTACAAATGATATCGGATCTTTGTTACAAAACACGTCATAAAAATTGAGTAATTCTTTTCATCTCTTATAGGTATGACCCCTGATACGTCCAGCAAGTAAGAGCCAGTGGACGCAGAAGTGTCGACGTTTGGGGGATGGTAACAAAAGAGGGTCTCGGAGCACTACAGAGAATTGAGGGCCGATTTTGTGCCAACTCCTACATTAGTATTATAAAACAGGAGCTCCTTCCTCATGTCCTCGACGCTCCATTTGGTGACGGCTTCTTCATTTTACAACAGGATTTGTCCCCCGTGCACACGTCTCGCGCTGCCAAAGGCCGCCTAGAAGAACTCTGTATCATGACCATTGACTGGCCGCAGCTGGGAGCGGACATGAATATCATTGAAAACGTGTGGGGCATAATGAAAACTAACCTGTCCAAAATGGGGCTTCACAACGCCAGCTGCGATTAATTGTGGCGCAAAGTTCAAGCCGAATGGGACCTTTTGAAAATGAACCACGACCTCGTACCAGCGACTCTCTTGCGCGACGCATTGCCGCGGTTGTTCAATCTGGTGGAGCTTTTTGCAGCTACTGAAGGACAACCGGACGCCCATAGCTTGTCAAGCAGCTGTTTTAGGAAAATCTCTAATACCCCTTAGTGCTAGTGCGAGCAGAGGTATCCTTATGGACTCTGCATTTTTCTTGTTTGTTCTCGAAAAAGCAATAAGTTTATTTCTGTCATGAGATTGACAACGCGTCCGCACTTTTATTTCCAAGATAGAAGTTCCTGTTCAGCAGGAGTTCGAGTGGCAGATACCTTTAATTTGCCGCAGGAAAGTGCTACGTGGCCCATAGAAAAAAGAAACAAAATGCTGATAAGCATGTAGTATAATCAGCGGGCGTATATCGCATTCCATCCAGCGCTAGTGCTGCCACCTGACCGCTTATTTATAACTTGATGGAAGCGTTCAGAAACGAAAACGGATGATGACGATAACGGTGCTCTAACGAAGCAGGGGTGAGGTCCCGTTCGCAGAACAGCCTGGCAGAGGTCAGCTGCACCGGAGTGCTCGCTGCGCGCACGCGCGTATTCTCGCTCATTTCGCCGCTGCGCTCCGTCATACGGCGCTTATCGACTCGACCGTCGACGCTCGTGCGTTCAGGTTAAAAAACTGGGAGGGTGTACATTGCGTGTGTGTGTTTGTGTGTGTGCGTGGATGCCCCTGCAAGAGCATCTGTTGGCAACCACACGCAGTTTAATGGTCTTTTCGGTTGCCCCTGGTGCCTAGCATGTGGGAACTTGGAAGAAGGTAAGAACGCCACTCCACTAATATTTATTATTAGTACCTTCGAGCCATCCTGTTGCTGGCAGTTTAGTGATTGCTGAACAAAACTAATTTTGCATATTTAAAGCCACTGCCACTGCTCATCAATGTAATCCGGTTTGCTTGTGCTGATATTGCAAAATTGGACTACTATCTGGGTACCTTGCTCGAAGAGAGTTGAATGATACCTCTGCAAGTACTGTCCTCAGCTTTTGTCGTCTTTGGGAGCCGAGAGGAGCGCTAATAAACGCCATAACTTCATTTTTAGACCATATACTTGTTAACATTCATGATGGCCCTTCGATCTATGTAGAACTTCAGACGCATGGCCAGTTTGCAGCAAAGTTCTGTACTGCGACCTGTTCAAGAGCTAGTGATGTTGTTCATGCCAATTGCTACACTTGCCTACCCGCTTAAGCTGCATGCAGAGTCACCATATATGCTGTTTTAGATGATTTTTATCAACAAGCAGGCACTGTTTGAGGGTGGTGTAATCCCTAATCAGCAGTTTGTCTTAGAGCCATGGCCACGGTAGCCATGGCCTGTCGGCCACCTTGTCAGCAAAGTAGTTGCAGTCGCATCATAGCACCTTTGTTTAGGATAAATTTCCTTGCAGTGGTGTGCAGCACCATTAACATTGTGCACTGGTTTGTTATGCCATTAAAGAGGTGGCATATACCAGCTTCCCTTTCGGCAGCTAAAGGCAACCAAAACAAGAGATGGCACTTGTGCTGTTAGTACACGACTCTCTCTTAGTAAGCTTCAGTTGGTTACAATTCAGAAACAAAGTAGATTTTCCCTGTCAAAGGACCCTCTTCCAAGCAGTGGCATCGGCCAGTTATCATGGTCTTGCTAGCGTGACAGTGCAAAGAGTAGCAGATGAAAGGGGATAGTCTCCTCCTTGCATATTCACACTAACAGGTTCATGAGAATCAGCGGACGCCATGGCCGGAAGGGGGTCGTTTGACGGGGAAAAGCTGCTTCATTCTTCAGTTGTATTCGACTGCAATTAGTAGTCCAAAGGTAGTAAACAGCTGGGTAAGAGTTTATTGGTTACATCAGCACTTGACCTACGCCTGTTACTGAAAGAGTGTAGTTAAAGAAGAGTACTAGGCTGTCTCTGTGTTTAAACATGAGAGGCACCCATTCTTTACGTAAGATCTTTTGCATTCTTCTATACTGTAGTAAGAGTCCTTCAAAAGATGTTTAACCTGCAGCCATGACTATTTTTCACCGTGCTGATGACCTTAAAGCTTTCTTGCTTAAATTGATTCCTTTTCTTTATTTGCAAACACTTCATTGAGCAGCAGTGTTGAACTGAACAAACTGAGAACCACCAGAAGTTCATTACACGTCATAAACTATTAGTGCAGAGTGCTTGGCGTCCAACATTTTAAAAGATAGCTTGGCGTACAGAAAAGAATTTGGGTTTAAATTATGCAACATCCACTTTTGAAACATCCAGCAGATGTATAGGCAAGGTCTTGCCAACAGCACTAGTATTTGACTTTGGAGTATCAGGTGCATTGCCATTTTTATCGTAGAAAAGTTTGGCAGTATTAAAGAAATTGTGCATTTTGTAGTAAAATCTCTTTGGGAACCTTACTGGACAGTAAACATGTTATGCTTTGTTGTAGCCTTTTGGCGGATTTCCTTTTTTTAATGTTTTCTTTGTACAATTTCGGCCTTAATCTCAGGTGATCATTATGGCAGTTTAGGAAGGGCATTCGACTACTGAGCCGGAGTTCCTGGGTTCGAACCCGGCTGCGGTGGCCACGTTTCAATGGAGTCGAAATGCAAAAATGCGCCTATATGTTGTGCGATGTCAGTGCATGTGAAGATCCCCAGGTGGTTGAAATTTTTCTGGAGACCTCCACTACGGCACCTCTTTTTCTCCTTCTTATTTCGCTCCTACCTTCCTTCCATCTCTTAAGGAGTGGTTTTGGTGTGGGCCTAGATGTGAGACAATTACTACACCATTTCACTTCCTTGAAAACCAATTTTCCAATTTTTTTTAGGACGGCGCCTGTATACCAGCACTGAGCCACCAGCAGAGGAGAGGACATCAAAGGGTGTCCGAAAGAATATGAAACTTGCCATGCTGCAGAAGGCATCGGTCAATGGCCTAAAAGGACCATCGCCTTTGTGGTCCTTGAAGTAGCTTAATCTTGTGTCGTGCTATACGGTTGAATATATGCACTGTGTGCTGCTTGGTGTGACAAGGCAGTTCACAGAGTACTGGTTTGATTCATCCAGCTGCCGTTTGGTTCATCCAGTACTACATAGGTGAGTATTTGTCCATGATCTGGGTTTTCGTGTTTTCTAGCTGACATAAGGCTGTGTGGTGAACTATGCTTTGTTGCTCTTTCAAGAATTGCACCTATCATAACATACATACTAAGCAGTTCTTGTAGCTAGGTTTATTGGTACATATTCAGAAAAGGTACATGAGCGCAAAGTATGGACACTGATGAATTGACAGCACAGAACTAGCATAGTACTGTAACAAGATTTAGTTGACATGCCTGCATATTTACCCATGTGCCGAGAGACAGACTGCATACATTCACGCATTTATGGACACTTATAGACGGATACAACTTATGAACACAGAGGCTTTTCTCTGTCAAAAGAACCCTTCCAACCAGTGGCGTCGGCCGATTCTCATTACCCTGCTGATGTGACCAAGCAGGGAGTGGCAGACGAAAGGGGGTAATCCCTTCCCACTGTGTCCAGGGATAGACCCCTCTTTTCATTGTGGCGCTGCTCCCTGCATTGCCGCGCTAGCAAGGTCATGAGAATCAGGTGACGCCGTTGGCTGGAAGGGGGTCCTTTGATAGGTAAAAGCCGTTTACTTCTTGAATTGTGTCCGACTTTAGGAAAAACTATTCACTCTAGCATAGCACTACTGATGGGTCACTTATAGTGATTGCATTTGCAGGACGGCCAAGTACCGTGAATGCCCTCAACAAACGTCTCACCGGCATTCGACCACCACATCACGTCACCCGTCTGCCTCGCACAATCCAGGAGAGGCACTTCTGGGAAGCACACGAGTGGCGAAACTGGCCGCTTTTTTACTGGGTGCCGTGTTGCCTGAACACCCTCCCTGCTATATTTTTGATGCACTTTGCTCTTCTCTGCGAGACAATTTTTACACTTCTACAAGAGCAACGTTCATCTGCGGCCATCAGTTATGCAGGTGAGGCGAAATATTCTGTCTGGAGCATAGGTATTTCATTCTGCATTCCAACCTTAAGATTTTATATGCACTCTGGAGTAATCCTCTAATCGACAGTGGTACCGGAATGGTCCTTTGGTACCTTTGCTTCCATCTTGTGGCAATCAAAAAGATGCTTTGGACGAGCCCTACTTTCCTTAAAGCATACACAGATTGCCAGAAAATGCACAAGCTGGACTCTTAATACCCAGAAATGACAGTCTGCTTATGACGAGGCTGGCTCGTCCAAGTCTGCTAGCGGGTTAAGGCGGCATATACGCCAAGTTCTGATGGCATGATTTTTCTTTTTAATTATGTGTAAGGCATTACATCGATCAGCACGTGACATTTGCCAACTATGACTTATGAATAATTCATGATCGCATTTCTTGTGTCATGCTGTTACTGTTTAAACACCAGAACGATGGCTGTCACCTAAAAAGTTAGTCTAGGCTACATGAGGCTTGAAAAAACTGCAATATTATCACTGCTGCTTCATTCATTGTCATTCCGGTTCTTGAAACAGGCTTGCTTTAGTGTTGTACTGAATTCGAATGACGAAGTAGTAATTATATTGCCGTTTATTCATGCCTCATGTGACGTATACTGACCTTTGACATTGCAGCCATTGTTCAGTTGTTAAAACAAAAACAGCATGAGAAGAAATTTAGTAGTAAAGTACTGAGGAATTGCTCGTGAGTACCAAATGGTGATTCATGTATACTAATGTCTCATGCATGATTACACTCTAAGAAAAAAAGGAGTGGTCTTAGTTCTTTGAGGGGGTAAAGCCACTGACGCTGTGGCGACCCCCTTTTGTTGTAACGTTACACCTTCGTCGGGGGCCTAAGTGCGCACAGTGTAATGTTTAGGTTGTTATTGGGGTAATGTTATTCCGTCTGGCCAAGTGTAAGTATAACCCTTTGATGACTAACGTTACCCCTCCTCAGAAAGACTAACGCTTAGGCCATGAAAGTGTAAACATATGCTTCACTTTCTGGTGCATGTTTGCGCCCACTCAGACTAAGCTTATGCTCAATCCCAGGGCGCAAACTTATACTCGCAAAGGCTACAGTTAATCCTGTCTAATGAGCTTATTACAACCCTCCTACAGAGCAACTTTCCCACCGCCACCCCGCCCTCTACAAAATACAAGCAGATAAACATTCGACCGTACTTACCAGGACTGATACGGCGTCATCGCAAAGTTAGCCTGTTGGCAGGCTATCGAAACGCGTTATTCGCTCAGCGACTGCACACCACAGGTACAGAGTCGGACAGCAGATAGCATGACAAACTCTGTCCAGAGACGCTAAGTGCAAACTGCGCCCTGCAGCAGCTGCCAGTATCAGGCAGTGCCGTGACAGGTCGCGCTTCCCTCCTCCTGCGGGCAGATTTTTTCTTTTCTTCTTTTTGTTCCCCGGACCGGATTCCGCGTGTCCCCCGCGTATGCTTTCTTGGTAGAGGGATTTAGCATACCGGAGACATACTACCGGCTTAAGGTACTCTTGTTGTGCACGTGCAGCGGCCCTTCCCGGCCGGGTGCTTGCTTCTGCGCATATGTAAAAAATTCCTTGGTTAACTGTCCGAACAGAAAATCGCCTGTTTTCTTAACGGCTGAATACTAAAAAAAGTGTGCGGTAGGAAATATCGCGAATGTACATAAGCTCTGCGCTTCTCGTCTCTAAAATGGCAGCCACTACGAAGGTGGTGCAAGCGTGCTTTAATATAAGTTATTTGAAATATTGCGTATAAGTTAGAAAATGAGCAAGTGCACGCACTTAAGCGGAAAAAGCCTGTTTTCGGATTCTGTTTCTGCCAATTCTTATATGTACGACAATCGCTACTATACTATTGCTAGAAAGAAAACTAAAAGTTGACACAGCTCCGTTATATATCATTCTTCAACACCTTACAGAAAATAAGTAACCGAGTACAATTGAAATAACTCCATCAGAAATGTATATGAATACCGGGGTGAATTACAGCCTCAGGAAAGTAACGTAACAATTACTGAAAACTAGGCTGTTATTCTTCCGTTACTTTCCTCCAAACATTTATAGTTCCATGACAAAAATTTACTCAGACTGCAGTGAACTGCAGCAGCTTGCTTGATGATTTGTTCTTTTAATAAACTGCACATCTCCAACCAAAAATTTTAATTTGAACCGAACGTTTCCAGGCTGACTCGGCTCCTTCATCAGGGGTGACTGAGGGCTGTAGCTAGTGTCTTTTAAGTATAGAGGGGAGGAGGGGGTCAAAGGAATGACAGCGGTGGTGCGAAAGGCATGGTGGAAGGAGAGAGGGCGTTAAGGCTGTTAGTCACGTTGTCGCACTGTGGGGAGGCGGTCAATGGCGACTTTTTTTTTGTTGAGTTGAAGAGCGAAGTCCCTGGGCATATACTGGGGGCAGGTTTCCTTTTGTGCGGTTGATGTTGTTCGGGGTGGTTTGTATGTGCCAGTATTCCAGAAGGAGCCTTTTGTGGTAATTTGTTTCGGTTCCCAGGATGCGGGTTTCTTCGAAGTTGATTCTATGGTCGGAGTCCTCAAAATGTTCCAACCAAAAATTAAAATTTTTGTTTGGAGATGTGCAGTTTATTACAAGTCTTCAAACCCAACCAGACAGACAAATCTGTCAAAATGTTTAGTTTTCAATGATTTGTTCTACGCTGTTAATTTCCGAAGGCAATTGTTTTTCGAAGCTGCGGTCAAAAACGTTCCTACGTTTACTCGCGAAGCGATTAGCGGCCGCACTGATCACATTTAGAACACCTTGCGTCGATTTTGGGTGTAATTAGAGGTAAGCTGCGGCGCCATCATACATGACACGGGGGGGGGGGGGGGGGGGGCTACAGAGCGGTCACGTGATACCTCTCGGGAGGAGAATTTCCATAGAAGACGGCGTTGACCCGGTTGTGGTGCGGACATGATCGTGCGCGATGCTTCTCGGCAACCGGTCTGTTGTCGCTCGGTCACAAAGAATACTGCTTGCCGTCAGGAAAGCAGTACCTTCGGCTCCAGCTTTTTTTTTTTGGAAAAAAGGAACTGATTACCTGTAATCAACTACAGAAAAAGTAATTTAATTGCCTGGAACTTTGCCGTTTGAAAAAAAAAGTAACAAATTAATCACAAAATTGCAAGAAAGTGCAGCTGATTACAAGTAATCAATTACATGTAATGCGTTACGTACAACTCTGGTACGTATCGTCATATCTTCTGTACTTTAAAACCGCCTTGGTGGCTCAGTCGTTATAGCGCTCAGCTGTTGACCCGAAAGACGCGGGTTCGATCCCGGCCGCGGCGGTCGAATTTGTGTGGATGCGAAGTTCCAGAGGCCCGTGTACTGCGCGCTGTCAGCGGACGTTAAAGATCCCCAGGTGGTCGCAATTTCCGGAGCACTTCACTACGGCATCCTTCACAGCCTGAGTCGCTTTGGGATGTTAAACCCTCATAAACCATGAACCATCCATACTTTGAAAGATCTTCCAAGCGTTATTATTAAATAACGGCCAAGACAATGCGCCAGATATCAAAATCAAGCAAATGTAAGCTTGTAGTTGTCACAGGAGAGCAAATCAAGCCAATCTACACTAAAAATACAGGTACTAGTTTACTCATATTTACGAAGCCTTAGACACACACACACATATATAATCAATAAAATGTGCATGTAGAGATGGTCCACAAGATGTGGGACACAAATTTGTGCGCTGGCCGGAACGTAGTGAAATTTGCTCAGTCAAAAAGCATACTTAATAAAAAATAAGTTTCACAACGCTCTTGCAGTGTTCACACGTGTGTCTAGGATTCACGCTCACTTGCGCTCGCATTAGCAAATCAGTCGAAAAGCTTCTAATGCGGGATAACTTCAAACCCTTGAGTGTACTCCTGTGAGCAGGAAGTCAGCGCTGTGCATAGACAGCAAGGACAGCACGGTGAGGGGTTAGCGTGGCTCCCGAGCTGCGCGTCCGCTGCTCTATCCCGCCTTCGGTTAGTCATCCGACGGGTCACTGAACGTAGACCCTGTATGTAAGAGGGGACAAGTATTCCTAGGGAGTGTTAACATTGCCTCGCGTCTGAATGATGATTCAAGAGCTTTCTGCGCTGGAGCACAATAGCGCTCGGCGTCGTACATCGGCGAGACCAGGAACTTCGCCGAAAGAATGAAGCAGCACAAAGCGGATTAAAAATCTGGAGGAGCGGACTCGCGACAAAAAACTTTTTGGACTAATTGCTGCAGTGACACGAGGCCAGAGGCGCCTTCCTTTTCCCCTTTCCTGTCCAGCCCTTGCTACAGGAATTTGCGAGTGTGCATGAGAAATGTGAGCTTTAACAAAGTTTGAGCACTCTTTTATTGATTACACCATAATTATTTATGACAAGCACGTTTTCTGCTTTCTGTTTTTCTCTTGGCGTATAGCATTCAAAAGTCATTTTCAAATTTAATTGAGAAATAAACAAAAAATTCCATTGCCAGGGAGGAGGAGAAAGCGTCAGAGGACCCAAGACTCCTTCCCACAAATCAGTAGGTTCATCTCTGTATGCGCCACTCAGCATTTCCCTATTTCTGCTCCTTTGTAAAAGATTACCTTGGGCTCACCCCCAGCCCTGTTAACAGCAAGGCTGTCAAGGGCAAATTGCATTTGCGTTATCACTCGTAACATAAAATGAAGTATTATGTAAAGCACGAATGTCCTACAGACGAGAGTGAGCTTATGGTGCAAGTTTAATCATGACACTAAATCAGGGTCCGCCGATCTTGCCATTACGTGCATCTGAGCATGAGGAGGAAATATGCACTGCTTGAAACGGACACAGATTAAATGCGCATAGAACGTGAGCGTTGGAGCTGATCGCCGCATCATGTCAAATTAAAGCATGGAATGTTTTTAGTCGTACTAGAAACAGTCTATATGGAAAAAAGATGTAAGCATTTGAATTCCGTTTTGAGCGCTGACTGCTAAGCTTAATCTTTTTACTTGATGTATTTGCCACACAAGAGAAATCGACCATTATATAAATTATTTCCTGTCCCTCTGTGAAGTCGCCACGCGCATCGAGGCACTTCACACAAAATTCTCCACGAGCGCCCCATCGCGGCATGCGAGCAAAGTATAATCACCCCGCTGTTTTGGGGGCAAGAAAGGACGCGCAGTTATCAGCACTGGTAGCGAGCGTAAGTAGGGTGTAAGTTTTCTAAAAGGGGGTAAGTGATCAGTAGCGTGCTTTTAACGGGTGCAAAGTTATTCCTAGGGTCCTCTAAAGAGGGTAAAAGTCCTTTTTACCCCTTTCTCACACCCTTTTTTCTTAGAGTGTACAAAGAAACATGCAACAAAAAAAATTGGTACCCATATTTATTAAGGTGCCTGGCTTTTACTTTTCATTCTCCAAAAAAGTATTCTAACAATGAAAGGTACGAGTCGCTACAATATGGAAGGCGCTGAGCGCTGCCAGCACTGTTAAGCTTTGGAGAAGCGTGCCCGCTCCACTCCCAGGGAACACTGCTGTCTCCCAGCCACGGAACTGCGAGGGAACTCGCGCCAGTCTGAGGGATGCTCCATCATGATCCATCAGGTCGACGGACTGTAGCAGAGCCCGGTGAACAATTGTGTCCTGTTTTCTTTGTCTCTCTCCTGTAATAATGTACTTTAGGTTCAATATCTTTTGTTACATTGTAGCAAGAGCTACACTACGCTTCTAATGCCTGTGCCATATTTTTATGCTTGTATCGCCCTCCCCTATGTAATACCCTCGCACGAGGGCCCTTAGGGGTATTGTAAATAAATAAGAGTCAGAGCCGCTTTTCGAGTGGTTAGGTCGCTCGGCTACTGATCCGGGGTTCTCGGGTTTGAACCCGAACGCGGCGGCGGCGATTTTGAGGAGGCAGAACGCTGGGGCGCCCGTGTGCTGTGCGGTGCTGGTGCACATTGGGGATCCCCAGGTGGTCGAAATTGTTCCGGAGCCCTCCAATACGGAACCCCTTTCTTCCTTTTTTCTTTCACTTCCTCCTTTATCCCTTCCCTTACGGCGCGCTTCAAGAGTGCAACGATATATGAGACCGATACTGCGCCATTTCCTTTCCCCAAAAAAACAATTATTATTATTATTATTATTATTATTATTATTATTATTATTATTATTATTATTATTATTATTATTATTATAATCACCTCTTAGGTAATGCGCGACCCGCCACGGTGGCTCAGTGGATAGCGCGCTCGGCTACTGGTCCGGAGTTTCCGGTTTCGGGGCCGGCCGCGGCGGCTGCGTTTTTGGGGGGGGGCGGGGCGCTGGGGCGCCCGTGTGCTGTGCTTGTCGGTGCGCGTGGGGGATTCCCGGGTGGTCAAGGTTGTTCCGCGGCCCTGCACTGCGGCACCTCTCTTCCTCTATTCTTTCACTTCCTCCTTTATTCCTGCCATTGCGGTGTACTTGGGGTGTCCAACAGTATGTGAGGCGGATGCTGCGCCGTTTCCTTTCCCCAAGAACCGAATATTTATTATTATTATTATTATTATTATTATTATTATTATTATTATTATTATTATTATTATTATTATTATTATTATTATTATTATTATTATGCATGAAAGCTACTGCACCCTTTAGTTTCGTCAAGAACGGTTGCTTGCCTCAAAACACATGCTGTCGTGGGGTTGAGGTGTCCACCAAGATGTCTTGATCTGATCTACTGCGCCCTTTCCTTTCGTCAAAAACGCTTCCTTTTCTCAAAGAGAAAAAAAAAGAGTTGTAAAGTTAAGAATAACGATGGAAAGAGAGGCGCGGCGGCAGAACCGCGTCCATCCGCCGAGATGTCAGGCAGATACTGTGCCATATGCTTTCCATACAAACCAATTTATTTTAAGCGACGACGCTGGTTAGAGCAAGAGATATTGAAAGTACAGATGAAATCTCAGCGATGTGGTCACTGGTTGACCTGAATGTGCTGAACACTGCTATTCTCGGCGCATGCGCGATATTTAGGCGTGACGTCACACCTCACTACCGCGCATGCACTGTTACCACGGCAACCAGCTGCGCCATTCCGCCGGTGTTGCAGTTTCGCCTGGCTGTGGAGCTTCACGTACAAAAACCCTGAGGGCTTGCGTTTGCGCAGCGCTAGAGATAGCAGGGGCGATGGCTTCCTGGCCTTACGGGGCTGGGATCGAGGGGCTCTCACACATGTTGTGAGGGCTCCTTGTCATCTGCGATATTGTTGCTAAACCTTCGTCATCGCTTGAGATGGCACGGCTGTTGCGACGCGCGTTCTTTCAACCTTCGCGCTCACATAGCTTTCAACTCTCCTACTGTGTGCACCATGCGGCGATTGTGGCTTCGCTTGAGCCAGAGGGTTGGCCCGTGCACTTTCTTTTTCATTCTTCCTTCAGTCACAACAACAATGACAAAATTCCTAGTCAGGTCCTCCATGTCTTAAGAAGCTGACAGTGAGAGCGTGTACTGCGCGCGGCGTCCCCGGTAACGAGGCGGCTCACGAGCTAGCCCGAGTTCTCTATTTCGGGTAGCCGTAGAGCCTCCCGAGCACTGGGGGAAAGAGGAGCGCCTGATAAATTACGGAGAAATAGTTAACTATTACAAATTTGGACGTATGCTGGCACCCCACCAGACCCAATATTAAACAGTAGAGAAGATGTCGCGCGGAGGCGGCTACAAACCAATACATTTATGAAGCAGGTATGGGCTTACCACGCGTACCCAGAGCTGAGGTCGCATGATCGAAGCTCACACTGTGGGGCGAGAGGGACCCTCGATCGCATAATTTGGGAGTGCCCAAATTCTTTTTTAGCGGGCAAAAATTTCTTAGTAGAGAAGCCTGGGAGGCCCTGCTAAGAAACCCGGACCATGAGCTCCAGAGCAACGCCATCCATCTGGCGGAAGAGGCCGTTACCAGTCATGGACTGCCAGCCAGCCTCTAACCGCGGCGGTGCAACTCCCCTTCTCCCAGGCCTGGGTGCCGGGTGCGGGGAGAAACGTCTTTTCTTGTAAAAATTAAAGTTGTTCATTCAATCAATCGGCTACAGGAAACTGCTTCGAAAGACCTTGAAATCGTTGCTTAGCGTGAAGAGGCCCGTCAGCGTATGAATGAAGCTCGAAGGGCTAAGCGTGCGCTCGTAGCTCTCGCTATGCACATCCTAGCCTAGCTCTGCTAAGCCAATGCCAATTTTTTCGCAGTCTCTCTAGAGTGATACTTTGCATGCGTTGCAATGTCTTTTAGATTCATTTTTTCATGTTGTTAGGATCAGTTAGAAAATCCCCGTTATCATCAATTTGCTGTATAATGTTTGGTTTGTTTTTGTACCTTTCGTTCTCACTCGTTCTCTTGCTTGCGACCGACGAGAGCTGGGCACGAAACGACCGCCCCCCTTGTCACTTGGTAGCTGATTTCTGGGCGATCATGCCACGCTGAGTCGAGGGCTTCTCCTTTCAGTCCGAGACCGCTATCTCCACACGCTGTAAGCGTGTCTAGGATTGCAAGCCACAAGTGCGTGTAGGTGACCTTTACTTTTCATTGCCGTTATCTTAGCTCATCTTTCGGATGGAAGGAGACAGTATGAGATTTCTTATCCATGACGAATTTTGCATGTGTCGGGAAAATGCGGCAATCCTAATACCACACAGTCGCAAGCTGAAGCTGTTTGCTCCATTCATTTGTGAGCCTTTGGAGGTATTTTAGGGTAGCAAAACCACAGCGGTGCATTACAGATATTCCTGCTGCAGTGGGCGTGGAAGGGTAACGATTTCAAAAATGGCGGTGCTGACAGTCTCACTTAATTCCTCACCTTTCATGGTAAAAGCCCTTCCCTCTTTTTCTCACTGTAAACTGAGAGAACAGAAGGATCGTTTGCCTTAGGAGTAGCACCGTGACAGCAGAGCAGAAATGACAAGTCTAAAGGCGAACCGCACAGTGCATGAACAACAGCGAGACCGCCTTCATTGCGTCGTTTAACGAGCGCCACAGCAGGCGTTAACCCAGGCGAAATGGAGGGTTGTTGTTGTTGGCTGCGTGAGGAAGTGCACCTGGTAGCCCCTGAAACGCGTCGAGTCGGTGGAGAACGGCCGCATGTATGTTCATAGCCTGGACTAGGACGAACCAGCGCGCCTCCATCTCTGGGTTAAATGGGTATAGATGGCCCATCCCTGGAAATATAAAGAAAGCGGTGTTGTTTACGAAGCACGATGCTCAATATGGCAGCAACATAATGAACACAAATAAGGCTATCTCAGTACGAATGCGTTGTAGGGCATAAATGTATTTTTGTCCGTGAAAAGCCTCGAATAAAATGAAGAAAATAGCCAAGAATAAATGAATACGCAATGCGCAATAGGCGAATATGAACAGTGCACTGAAGGAACTACATTTCCCAATTAGGTAAGAATTAAATGCCTTTACTAAGAAGAAAAATGAAAAATGAAACTTGGTTTTTGAGGAAAGGAAATGACGCAGTATCTGTCTCACTTATCGGCGACATCTGAACCGCGCCGTAAGAGAAGGTATAAAGGAGAGAGTGAAAGAAAAAGGAAGGAAGAGGTGCCGTAGTGGAGGGCTCTGGAATAATTTCGACCACCTGGGGATCTTTAACGTGCACTGACATCGCACAGCACACGGGCGCCTCAGCGGTTCACCTCCATCGAAACGCAGCTGCCGCGGTCGGGTTCGAACCCAGGAACTTCGGATAAGTAGCCGAGCAACCTAACCCCTAAAGAAAGGCATATGTAAAGTAACTCGACTATAACTGAGAACACAACAAAAATACTACTGACTACTTCCTGTTCTCGTCTTTAATGGTTACGAGGAGGAACAGTTCTATAAGCATGCTTTGCGCACAGTGCCGATTTCTCCTCCCCCCAAAAAAGGCATACTGATCCGGAGTTCCCGGGTTCGAACCCGACCGCGGCGGCTGCGTTTTTATGGAGGAAAAACGCTAAGGCGCCCGTGTGCTGTGCGATGTCAGTGCACGTTAAAGATCCCCAGGTGGTCGAAATTATTCCGGAGCCCTCCACTACGGACCTATTTGTTCCTCTCTTCTTTCACTCCCTCCTTTATCCCTTCCCTTAAGGCGCGGTTCAGGTGTCCAACGATATATGAGACAGATACTGCGCCATTTCCTTTCCATCATAAAACCAATTAATATTATTATAAAAAAGGCAGAAGAAACATCGGCACGGGTGCGAAAAACTTGCTTTTAGAGCTGTTCCTCCTCTGGAACCATTAAAGACGAGAACGGGAAGTATTCAGTAGTATTTTATTTTTGTTGTGTTCTCGGTTCTACTCGTGTTGCTTTACATATATACAGAACGGCAAAGTGTAGAACGGCAGGTGCCAGCTGTAACTGTGAGCTTTCCAAAGGAAATTAGACATTGAGCTATCCTCTCTATTTCGAATGCGCACAGCACGCCGGCAAATGTTTCAGTGAAACTAAATTTAGCGTAGACATGCAAAATCCGATCAAAGCAACCGACACATAGCTGCCGGCAAACTTCGTAACCGTTTCAAGATATAATAGTTTATATAAAACGGTTGGCTCGAACAGAGCTGACAACGAACGATGATATATATCTAAAGACTAACACTCGATTGTGCAACTCAGAGAAGCAGTCAATGTAGAATGCCGGTCCAGCTGTTATGTGCCGATAAGAACCATAGCCTGGAAAGAACGACTGCTTAAATCGTGCAATACCATCTCAGGCAAGCAGGGAAAAAAAGGTTGGTGAAAACGTCGCGACACGCATCAAGAAATTGCGCATTTTTGCCGTTCATAAAAGGCGTCAAAATGCATTCCTGAGATCACGCACACGAAGAGCTACAGTTTCAGACCCGTTCACTTACTCCCCGCAATGAGGCGGCGATCCCGGTGGACGCTGTTCATGGGTGTGCCCATTATTGTTGGTGCTCTCACTGGTGGTAACGCAGGTCACGTCGAAGTACTGAGGAGGGCGGCTACAAAGGTGTAGTTGTATCCAACAAAAGGTCCGGTCCAAATGGAATACGTGGCTTCCAGGGCACGAGATGCCGGAATGAAAAAAAAATCCTCTTTGCTTTCTTCAAAAAATAAAATGTGGAACGTACTACACTTTTCTTCAAGGATCAGCTGTTTGCGACAGAAGAAAGTCAAACCGAAGTCGAAAAAGAACGGAAAACCTTTTGTAGAAGCACACACTAATAAAGAAAGATACCATAAATATTAATTTCTTTCATTCTGTAGTGACCGCCACCTGGCAGCGCCGTAAACTAGCCGAAGAAGAGGAAGGTAGTAGTGAAGAAAAGGTACCTCCCTCTTCCAATCTATAAGACTACATACCTCTTCCAATCTATCAGACTACATACTATTACTCGAATCCGACCGCGGCGGCTGCGTTTTTATGGAGGAAAAACGCTAAGGCGCCCGTGTGCTGTGCGATGTCAGCGCACGTTAAAGATCCCCAAGCGGTCGAAATTATTCCGGAGCCCTCCACTACGACACCCCTTCCTCCTTTCTTCTTTCACTCCCTCCTTTGTCCCTTCCCTTACAGCGCGGTTCAGGTGTCCAACGATATATGAGACAGATACTGCGCCATTTCCTTTCCCTCAAAAACCAATTCTTCTTCTTATTATTATGAAAGGTACAGGGTGTTAACTGTGTTCTTAGCAAAAATATAATCTTTCCTAGGCCTGCGGTTTCTTAATTCACACATTCTGGAGTGCAGTGTTGCTACAGCATAGAAAGGCATGCAGTGCTACTAACAGGCTAGATGGCACTGAACATAATGTCTCAAAGTAACCGTACCTTGTAGTAGCGTGTGTGTGTTTGCGTGCGTGCGCGTGCGCGCTGTCTACAAATTCGCAAGAAAAATGAATCATTTAGGAAACAAAAATGAAGCAGTAGGATGCATTTATGATAAGGCCTCCGCTGTAATTAACTGCATGCGCAGTGCCCAGTTGGAAGTACAAAATATGGCACCAAGAACAGCAGCGTTTCGTTCACTTTGATTTCTTACATTAGTAATACTAATAATGTTTTTCTTACAGGAGCACATGCTAACTGTATGCAGTGGTGTTCTGCATGCCAATGAAACATTAATGGTCATTCTGGTCAAAGCTAGCCAGCGAATGAAAATGGCATGCCAGTGACCTCTATTTCACACAGCAAGCACCTCACTTGTAGGATGCCACTATGCCCACTTGTAGCAAACTTCAAACCAGAATTAATTTGGGAGCCTGTTTGCATGTAGAACAAAGAGGGGTTTATTAAAAAGGCCGATATTACAAAAAACTTGCTGTCTTTATCATCCTCTTTGTTTAAACAAGAGTCAAGTGCTTGTTTTCTGTTTCTTATTCTTACAGCAATAAACTCATAAATATATCCACTTAGTGAATCGTGGCTTACCAGCAAGAAAGCCGAGCAGTATAAAAGGGCTATGATGTTTTCAGCTGTGACAAACGTTTTTTCAGTGTGAAATGAGAAAGGGCTGAATCGGGCAGATTTTGAGCAGTGCTCATTAGCTTTGCAAATTTAAAGTGAATTCTTGAGAGGATTGCTTCTGCATATTTTTTTTTGTTACAGCATATGATTTTAACGGCCAAAGCACTTACCGTGCGACTCACTGCTTTCTCTGTACTGGCCTGAACATTTGTTCGATGACTGAACATGCCAGCTTGTTTGCCACATAGCGCTAAACAGACACGGATGCAGTTATACAAACAGGACGGGCGCTTGTTGGCTCTGTTTCTTTTCTTTAACACGGAAAACATTAAATGAGACATAGTCAATATTCCGGCGTAAATGGCACATTATTAAACGACCACTCTTATGTATTGTCAAAGTTTGATGTTTGACAAATTATCTGGAATTATTCCACGTTTGTACACCTTTGTTGCTGCACACTTTCTCGTTGCATCATGTAATAACAAGTGCTCTGTGCTAGCTGTTGTGAGGACCTGTCGTTTTTCAAGAAAACAAGGAATCCAGGATACTCTGTTAGGTGCAGAAGTCACAGCCCATAGTGCTGATCTGATGGAAGCCATCTGCCCTACGAAGCCAACATATATGTGGGCTTCTTGGGTGTACACGATGCCAACATGGTCACCACCTGGGGTACCTCAACTCCCAAAGTGCATTGCCTCAGTGGTGGTGTAGCGCAACTTCTTGTGAAAGTGGTCTGTTAACAGTACTGAATTATCTTAGTTTTAGAGAAGTGGGCTGGTGTTCACATAGCCGCATAATTAAATATTGTGAAAGACTATGCCACAAGTAAAATAGCTTTCTTTTTTTTTTTCAGATCGCCTCCTGCAACGCTTCGTCCGCCGAGCTGCAGCACTATACGGGGAACGGTGCATGAGCTTCAATGTGCACCAGCTGACGCATCTAACCCAAGCTGCCCATAAATTCGGACCATTGTGGGCCCATTCTGCCTTTGCATTCGAGAGCGGGAACGGCCACATCGTTAAACTGGTGACGGCAGCAAATGGTGTGCCTGATCAAATCTTGGAGCGAGCAATCATGAGTCAGGAACTGCACCTTGTTCTTTCTTTGAACGCAATTCCACTGAGTAGCCAGCAGTTGTGCAGTGAATTTCTTCATTACCCTAAGGAGAGCAAGGCTCACTATGTGCAGGGTGCCTGCATGTTTGGAGTGCCGAAGGAAGTGACCCTGCTTCTGCCAGCAGAAAAGGTTGCACTGGAGTTAATGCTCAATAATATTCCTCGAATGCAACAATATTTCAGATTTTTTTTATAGAGGAACTGTGATGCATAGCCAGCAGTACCAAAGGGGCACCAAAAGTGACAGTAGTGTCATTGAGTCTCAAGATGGCGAATTTTTCATTATTAAGAGAATTTTCGAGGTAGTTGATGATGGGTCCCCAAGCAATGGTGAAGTTGTGTTGCTCTGCAGGAAAACTGTTTGTGAAGACTGCGATTTGGACTTGCCAGGTCACATAATGCAGTGTTTTTTTTCTCTAGAATGCCCACTGGTTGCGCTGAATCTCAGTGGAGTAGCCAAGCCTTGCATTTTTGTCACGCTCAGCAATGAAGAAAATTATGTTTGCAAAATTCCAAACCTCATTGAACGAGACTAGGAGGCAGTGTTAAAAGTGCACTAATGAGATATCTGAACTCGTCTTTTTACCGCGAGAACTCTATCTACACACTCTGGGCATTCTTAGAAACTTCGATTTATTGTCCTGTGCACCAAATTTTCATAATTTAGATCAAATTAAACGTCTTGGCTCCCGCCATTTTTGAACTCAACGCTGTAGGTAGGAGGAGTCAACCAACGCGTGGAGCCAGCCCCGTGGCGGCTTGCCGCTCTGCCATTGGCGGAGTGGTACGTAAATCAAGAGTACACGCGTATCTTTATTTCCATGGGCCTAATTTACGGCTATGTTGTCTGCGACTGAAACTATTTATTCACAGAAATTTCCTAAAAACTAAATAAAAGCGAATGCAAAGCCGCCACTATAGACTGTCTGAAAGGCACTCCACGAGTTGGTTGACTCCTCCTACCCTGCAGCGTTGAGTTCAAAAAAGGGCGGGAGCTCGGAGGTTTACTCCGATTTAAATTAGGGAAATGGCCCGCACAGGAGAATAATTCGATGTTTCTGAGTTCCCGGAACGTGCAGATAGAGTCCCCAAAGTAAAAAGACCAGTTGAGATTCCTCTTTAGTGCACCTTTAAGCCTTTGTCATTTCACTAGCGCTTGTTTACCCATCAAATTGTTAATAAGAAATTAATTTGAAAAATACTGTATAGTAGGGCCATAATCATCATCATCAGCCTAATTACACTCACTGCAGGGCAAAGGTCTCTCCCATATCTCTGCAATTAACCATGTCCGGTGCAAGATATGGCTCCCCACAGACTTCCAAACCTCATCCGCTCACCTGACTCTTGCAATCCCCGCTACACTTGCCTTCTCTTGGAATTCGCTCCGTTACCTTAAAGGGTCCCTGAAAAGGGTGTTTGAGGTTTTCTATAAAATGCCCGCATTATGTAGAGTACAGGCCAACGAGCGTTCACGTCGCATACAAGACCTTAGGAGCGAGCCGATAATTTACAACACCATATTTAAAACTCCAGCTTCTGCGCCTAGCGGTGACCTGCGGTGCTGTGCTTTTGCCCGAATCCGCGCTTGTTGCGTCATGTAGTGGTCATTACATCAGCAGCAGACTGCTAGCGTTGGTTGTGTGCGTCAGCAGGTGGCAGAGGGAGCGAGTCCGAGGGGCTGGCCGAGGAGCGCCAACATTGCAGCGTTCACAAAGTGACGAGAGGAGAGGGAAAGGTGCAAAGACATGGAAATTCAAATGTTGACTACAGATAAATCAGCTTCCAGAAAAAGCATATAAAAAATTCTTACTGGAGGATATTTGTGAAGCGGCATCCTTTAGCATCCTGGGCACGTCGGATCTTTGCTGAGACCGCCTTTCACAGCCCCTTTAAGGTGCCATAAGTCATCTTGCCTTTGCATACATGCCATGCTCTTGCGCATTTCTACTTCAAGGCAGCTATGGGGGAGAGAAGGCAGGCAGATGGTTTCTTGAGGGGCACGAAGTGAAAAAGAGAGGGGAAAGCCTCAGGGTGCTTGCCAACGTTTGAACTAGAGGTTAAGACAAATCCTCTTGTTGAAACATTGGCACGCACCCTGCCACTCTCCCCTTCCTCGTCCACTTTATGGATACAACCGTTATAACTCTTCTCTTGAGGGATATTGGCAATCTGCTATTCACGACGTAAGTGTGCCTACCAAATGCACTGTGCCCCATTCTGACTGCTATCATTGTTCCATACTTATGGACTGGATCTGTGGCCACTGCCTGCACTAAGCAGCTGTGTTTAACCTATGGGGCCCTCGAGCCAGTGGCTTTGTATATATGTGAGTAGTTCTTAGCGTGGTGTATTTTAACATGTTAATTAATTCATAAGTTTACCACTTACAATAGTTTTCTGCCTATCACGAACTGTTTTTGCTTTCACGACGGTTTTGAACATTATCATAGATTTCTGAATAATTTTTAGACCCACCATTGTGCTTTGCTTGTCTTGGTCCTCGATCATGCATGTGGGGATTAATCTTCCGAAGCTGCACATGGGTTATGAGAGATGCTGTAATGGGGAGCTCCGGATGAAATTTGACCACCTGGAGTTCTTTAATGTGTACTGATATCGCACAGAGCGCGTTTTTTTTCCTGCACTACAGTGCATTTGCACTGGAAGGAGTTGAATCCTGTGACCTTGTGCCGTACAGCCAAATGCCATAGCCACAAAACCATAACTTTGGGGGCACATTCTGTACTGTGTGAAGCGAAAATTCGGAGATTCCTCGTGTATTAAGGTGCGCAGTAATAGCTGGTCAGTCTGGCGATACTGAAGTGCTAAGCTCCTTGGAAGATGCTACAGCTTGCTACAGTGTGCCACAGATTACCAAGCCAGCTTTGCCAACTACCCGCAAGATTGAGTACTGTATTCTTAAACTAGCACTGCTGCTGTGTGATGAGCATGTGATGCTTGGTGTTCCTCAGAGCTTAAGTGGGTATATGTATTCCAGCAAAGTGCATGTCACAGGTCCAGCTTTTGTGCTGTTCTTCACAGATTGATCGACCACACAAACCTGATATTTCCACTTGTAGAGTACCACTCATGCTTGTGGCATTGTGTGCCTAAACTAAGTTTTAAGTTACTTTTACTGCATATCACAACAAGGTTGATAACGTGGAAGCGGACGAGCCATTCCAAGATTAAATAGGATGGTGGATGCGATCAGGCACCCTAAAATGTTCAATCAGAGGTACTAAAGGGGTACTGCGTGAAACTAAGAAAGAGACGAGAGACGGGGGTTCGCAAGATTGCATCTTGGCATCCACTGATGGTTCCCTACCTTCTGCTGGCACCGAGTGTGGATACCCTAGCTGTTGTGTTTATTAGCAGTGCCAGCACTCATTGTGAGCTTGTCGAGGCCCACTGTACGGGTTACTAATCACCAGGAGAGTTGTCAGCCTACTCCCCACAGCATTTTGAGCGTGCTGCAGCCCATGTTGCCCATTGTTTCTGTCCATAAGAAATAGGTAGTCGTTGACATACTCCACAATCCTGTAATGAATGCTTTCCAACCCAGTTTCCAAGTCCCTTTTTACCTAGCTAAGATAAATCTTGTTCACAATATGTGTGACACTGGCAGATACTGGCTTTCTTTATGCACAGTTTCGATAGCCATGTAATAAGAGTAGCGTGCAAAATAAAAATATAAGGTGACCGGCTGCAAAAATGCCCTCAACAGAAATATAGAACTTGGCTTTAAAGGCAAGTTCATTCTTTCGTGCTGTTCTTTTCTAGAATGGGACAATTCACTCAGCCAGCTCTCCATTGTTATCGTAAATGTTGCCTCTGACACTTGCAAATAGTGACCAAATGTGTTGAACAATTGTCGTTTTGTTTGCATGCGGCTAAAAAAATGGCAATATGCAACAGACGTGTGGACAGCCCCCTTCCCGTCCTCTGTAATTTTGTGGTGTAGAGTTCTGGCTATAATTTTACTGTGCTGATATTATTTTGATGGGACTGTAATATAGAAATCTTAATTGTACGCAAGTCAATGTGCTTGCTGTGATCCACAGCTGACTGAAAGGCCAGTGAGCAACCCTCACATACCTATCGTAACTTGTATATGTGTGGCATAGAAGGTATCTTAAAACTGTTCTTATGCTTAACCAAGGTATTTTTTCATTAAATTCTCTTCGCAGCCTGTGTTTTACATGATCAAACAACTCATTTTGTGCCAGCTCATCACTCATATTTTGCGTCAGTGTGTGACCACCAATAGTGCAGTGTTCGGTAGTATGTTTAAATGGAAAATTCCAGTTATCTGTAAACAGATGTCACATTCTAATGTCAAAATGGTTACTTTCATTGAAAAACTTTTTACGCTGGTAAAGACAAAAAAAAAAATTGAATACAGGCATCACCACAACTCTCCTTTTTCTCAAGCACTCTGTGGTGGTGCCGATGCTGTTTTCCCATCATTCAATTTCTAGCAGTGATAACAGAGTATTTTTCAGTCTAGATATCACGACTTTCAATGAAGTAGCAAGAAAAAGCTATTTTATTTTTTAAATACAATTATCCCAGCAATGAATATAAATTTTGCTGCTGAATAAATATCAGAATGGCTAGAAAAGGCCATACAAAATATTTTTACTGAGAACAAAAATTGCATGGACATGTCCTCAGTGCCCCTTTGAGTAGCAATACTTATTTTTTTCGGTTGTGTAATACAGTTGGATGCAACTCAAGTAAGAAGTGGCAAATGCCCCTCTATGTTTTATCTCACAAGTTGTTTGCATTGCTTTGGCAAGTACAACGACCTACGTCGATCAGGATGGCGCGTACCTTGTAATTGTGTTCCCATGCATGTACCTGCCATGCCCATTATCTTGCGACAGGTAATACCCCTCGTGGGTCTTTAAGGTAATAAAATGAAATGAATGAATGAACAAGTAGCTCCATTCCAGTGAAAGAAGGTTTAGTATGTTAGGTTTATTTCTTGACAAGATGACGCTTGGCATCTTTTGGAACGAAGATCCACTAGTCACATGCAGTGCTGAAGGTCAGATTTGTTCCTGAAATGATCTTGGTCGGGAGGCGCACCGCCGCAACAGCTATGTGCCTAACAGTCACGTCCGCCGCTACACCGACCGTTGCTCCAACCGTTTTCTCTCACCAGTTGTGTCACGTGGGTCACCCAGTGACTCCCTCTTGCTAGATAAAAGGGCAGCGCTCGCCGCCTAGATAACACGAGAGGGACAGCAGGGGAGAGCTGCTGCTCCTGGCCCCACGAGGCTGGGAACTAAAGGGCCCGCGCCGTTTGTAGCAGGGGCCCTCTTGCAACCAATGCATCTGTTATGCATGCCATCATCATCCTCGTTGCGAGGCGCGTCTCCTGTCTCTGTCCTCTCTTTCTCCTTGCTCCCCTGTCCTCTAAGTTTTCTATCTGCGAGAGGCAGCAGAGGTGGCTCATTATAGCCAGTTGGAAGGCTCGTGCAATAGCAACAGCTTGCATACGTAGTGCCTCACACCTATGTCATGAACTCCTTGGGTGTTTTGCCTATGTGTATGCCCTACTATCGGTGCAATAACTGCCCTATAGTACTCTTCGGAGGCTAACAAAACAGCCTAGTTCAGATGAAAGAAGGCTGGTTTGCCTCTCACCTCCGACCTTGCAGTGTCAACCACCCAGGGAACACTGCCTTATACTTGGTGGTCTACAAGTTTCCGTTTACATGTGACCTGGGAGTTTCCCGGATTGAAACTGTGGCAAACTACTCACGAACCATAAGACTGTCTTTAACGTATTTTGCCGAAAGAACCAAGACTTGCCAAGAGTTAACAGTAAAGAATAACTGCATGTTGCAATAGAGATGAACGCAGACCTGTGTGTAACCAAATTTAACCGAGCTTCCGCTCCGTGTAACCTGGCTCAGCTGATTTGTGGCACAGCAATTTTTTATCTTCTCATTTTGTTTTGAGATGGGCGGACAAATTCACCTGTTGAAAAGGGCATTTATAGGCGACTTTTTTTTCTGTCACCACCTATCCGTATTCAGTTCTTTAGTTGTCGTGTCAAATTTTTGGATGTAAATTTGTTTACTGCAATGTGGTCTATGCCCAAGGAAGCTGGGCCAAATCCAGGCAAGGGCAGCCACATGTCGATGGAAGCGAAATGGAAAACAGGCCTGTGTGCTGTGCGTTGTCAGTGCAAATGCAGTTGAATGTAATCCGGAGCCCTGCACCATAGCATCTGCAGTAGCTCATCATAGACATTGTCCTCATTTTTTCTAATCTCACTGTTTCAGTAATGGATGTGCTCCGCTTGTATACACACACTTAATGAATCACATTAGCCAATTTACGGGCACACATCTCATTGTCATCATCAAAACTGTCATGAACACAGCTGTTTGTGTTCTCCTCCTCCATGCTAATTACAGCACCTGGTTTTTTGAGAGGCATCTGCCACTTTGTTCTTAAGTTGTATCCGACTGTGGTAAATATGAAGAAATGTAACTAATGTTGGATATCACTTGCTGCTGTGTTGTTCCTGTGGTCAGTGTACAAAACTATTAGGCCATGATATATTATGTAGTGTTTTGTGTAATATGCAGAGTTGAGTTTCGTTGAGCAAATGGTGGTGGAAGATTTTGTTTGTACGAGGGGTGTTCAGTATATTTTGCCTCCTGGTGTGTAACACATTCATTAACTAATTAAAGGGAAAGATGTTACAATGAAAAGAAAGTTTGATGTTTTCATTTTGCACATGGCACCACTGATGTTGCAGTAGTCACAAGGAAACTGTCGGTCTGCATCAGTGCACGGTTAGAAAAGTGTGCCGAAACCATATTTTGGATAGCAGAAGGTGTTCCTGTTATCAATATCCATTGTCGAATGAGCCCTCTTTATGGCAGGGTGTGTTATGTTTCCAGTTAGATGGTGGGTAGGGACCGTACACATGCAAGATCCAGCTTTGTCGAGTATGAAACAAGAATCTCAGTGGATTCTTGGTGCTTGCATTTCACACATGAGCTCATGGCACTTGCGGATGATTTTATTTGTGATGGTTGTCACATTAAGCAGATAGCTACTGCAGGCATTCTTGAATTTGAGTATGCTGAAGGAATTGCGTGCACTTTTGCTTAAATTTAAGTTTGTCCTAAAAAAATACCATTTAACATGACAACGCTTGGAATGACAAGTCGGGTGACAAAACCACCGCGTTGAACAAGCTGCAGTTTCGGGATGCACTGCCTCACCCACCTATAGTTCTTAACTAGCGCCATGAGGCTTTTTGCTATTCCTGTAACTGAAGGAACATATAAAGATCATGTAGGTCCCAACTGGGGCCATCGGCCTCATTCTTCTCCGACGGCAAGTAAACAATAGTGCATCGATGGCGTAAGAGCATCAGCGTCAGTGGGGGACTATATCAAAAATTAATTACACCTCCAAAAAAAGACATCCCAGTTAAACTTAATTTTGACTTTGACATCTTTCATTCTTGTTAACACGTTACAGACAAGGAAGCAAATTATTCAACACACCTCTCAAGCTTAGGATATTTGTATCCAATTTTTGTGTCTGTATATTCAGTTTCTTGCTATTGGAGGCTACTTCAGTAATAAGGGCTGAATAATTCAATTAATTCATTTATCTTATGGACTAATGTATTGTGGCCTCATTTTCTGTAATCTTTTAGGTCGTGTCCTTGGCCTAATTATAGGTCTTTATTTCCTGATAGTTCTCTAAACAAACTTTTTTGGAATGTATGCACTTGAGCTGGTGTGTATACATTTGAAAGCACAGTACCAGAATGCCATATGCTTGTTCACACATGTTGTGCTAGCTGGTACAACTTGGATTAGTGTGATGAGTGGGATTTAACATCCCAGAGCTGCACATTGCCTATAAGGGACACCACAGTAGAGGAACTGATTTCGACCACCCGGGGTCGAATTAATTATGAGCTCAGTTGCCATGCACATGACCATGACAGACAAGATCAAATTTAAAGCATTTAAGTTCATATGAGCCATATAAAAGACACATATGAGCTGAAATATAATTGAGAGACACATATTGGCCCATAACAAAGACATATTGTCCCACTCGAGCGACTGAGACACATCCGAGTGATACAAGAGACACATCATGGCCCATACGAGTGACTGGGAGACACGTATCAACACATACGAGTGACTGCGAGACACATATCAACACATACGAGCGATACGGGAGACACATATTGGCCCATACGAGTGATACAATAGACACGTATCGGCCCAACTAGTGATACGATAGACACATATCGGGCATACGGGTGATTTGGGGAGCACGTATTACCTTATTTGTGACACGTATTACTTTATACGTGACACATATCGGACACAAATCATCTCGTGTTACACCATATCACGCACATATAAATTCATACGAGACACATATACATCCATATGAGATTTTTCGTTACGGTTGTTTTCAAGAAGTACAGTCTATTTTAACAAACTGACGCCGAAACGATAAGTAGCTCTTTATAAGGTCCAATGTGATTCCTCGAATTTCATAGCAATCTAATTTTATAGCTAAGATTTCGTGGTCAATGGAATCAAAAGCTTTGCATAGATCGAGAAATATTTCTAAGGTGAAGGGCTGATATTCAAAATTTCCGATTATTTGCTGCTTGACGGCAAGAAGAGCATCCTGAGCTGTCTTAATTTTTTTTGAAAAGCATACTGCCATGGTGACATTCTATGATACTTGGTCATATATTTTCACAGCCGGTTAGTGATTGACAATTCGTAAATCTTTGAAAACACCGGTCGCACTGAGATTGGCCGATAATCCGTAATATCATCAGTTCTACCTCCTTTGCGTATTGGAATAACATTATCCAGCTTTAATTTAACCGGGAAAACTCCAGTAGAAAACGTGAGACTAATGAGATAGGCTAGGACAGGGATGATTATTAATGACACTCGCTTTACATGTTCAACTTTAATTTCATCATACAAACTTGCGACATTATTTTCAAGTGTATTAGAAGACCGTTGATTTCTCTTTCAGTAATAGCTTCCAAAACGAATGAATTTACTCGACGAGAAGGCCAGTAGTTCCCACCTTGTTGAACAGCCGGCTGGGGTATGGCTGCATTGATGAAATACTCGTTAATTCCACCTGCTAGCGTCTTGCCTACTATGGAGTCATTGATTACTATTTCGTCAGCCTTAACCGGTGATGGGTTTCTGCCAGTAAGGTAATTTACCTGCCTCCAGATCTTTGCCGGATCCGTTCTTGCCCTGGCAAACATTGTTTCATAATATGCAAGTTTGGCTTTCTTGATATAAGCGTTGAATTTGTTGCGATATTTTTTTATATTCATTGAACAAGTCGCCGTCTTTGCATTTTATAAATTTGGGGAACATACTACTTTTCTTCTTTATGCGTTTTAGTAAGGCGGAGCCAATCCAGGGCTTTTTAATTTTCCGATTGCATTTTTTATACTCTCTCAGCGGAAATGCATCGTGGTAGCAACTAAGATCCGAAGAAAAACCTCGAACGCAGATTTTGCGTCCTGCTGTAGGTACACATTTGACCAGTCAGCCCGCTCAATTAAAGAATGAAAATAGCTTAAGAAGGAGTCATTCACCACCCTATATTCAAGCCTGCTGCGTTGATAGTTCGTGGTTAAGGTGTGTTGTGTGGCACAGAATACGAGCAGATGGTCACCATTGTCGCATGATAATGTCCCTGCTTTGAAATCTGATGCATTCCGGTTTCAAGCACATATATCTGTAGAAGTAGAACGTTGTGAAGCAATTCGTGTTGGCATAGTAATTGCATTTTCGCACCCATAAAAGGATAACAGATTCCTCAAGTCGCGCGCAGAAGAGTCGTCAGCAAACGTGTCGATGTTTACATCTCCCAAGGGAAAGAACTGTTTATTAGCATTATTGCAATAGATTATTATATTTTCTAAATGCTCTAGAAAATGCCGCTTGTATCCAGTCGACGGTCTGTACAGGTCAGCAACTAAAAAGGTGCTGGTTTCCACCGTTACGCACTCTATATCCCTATTCATAACTGTGCACTCATCCACAATATGATATGCGTACTTTCGTTGTAGATAAATAATCAGACCACCACCTCTACCAGTTCTGTCTAATCGTATCGGCATGTAATCAGTAAAAGTATTGGAAGGCTCTTCTTTGTTTAACCATATTTCTGTGAACATGAATGCGTCCAAATTAACTTGCAGGGACTTTAGCCAAATGTTGAGCTCATCTTGTTTGTTCCTCATGCTACGGACATTCAAGTGTAATAAGGAAAAATCTATTACATTGTCAACTTGCCCTCCCCCACCCCAAGGTAGAACTCAGCGCTTCAAGGTGCAGTGTAAGTAAAGTTGAATTACAAGAAATACTGATTGCACAAAGTTTGATCTTTTATTTCCACACATTAATTCTACAATGACTAAGTCATATGATTTACTTGAACGAGACGGCTGAGTTTTAAAAAGATGATATGATTCCAATAAAGCTTAAAAATACTCACGAACTTTTGACCTTAGTTCCTGAGCAAATAGGCACGACAGAAGCACACATTTCGCTGGTAAACGTCTAAGGCATGATGATTGTTCTAATTTTGTTTAACCGACAAAAACAGATTGCCCACTTCTGGTTTTGTGCAGGCTTTGAAAACATACAAATACAGCTCGCATATATCATACCCTGACCGATTGTTAAGAGCACAAAAAATGAAATATAAAAAATGCACGTTTAATTCCAAAACCCACGTTGTGAGTTGCGAAGGCTTTAATACGGCATCATCACGAACAACATCGCCTTTAACCTCTTTTTATTCACCTTCTGTGGGCCTTCGTAACATGGGCTCCAAAATATTTGAAGTCCATATGCATATAATGACTTTTCTTTTTTTATGAAAAAAAATGGAGGACGCTTAAGCTTCGTCTTTATAAGACTGGAATGCAACAGCATGTTGCAACGCTGCCAGAGTATTACTAATGTGCGCATCACTATACAAAGCACTTCACGAAGTGGAAGACTAGAACGCACTCACTAGGTCCACTTTTATTCGGTTCGAACCAACTAGTCTTCGTAGCTTTGTAGCTTCGCTCAGTTTAAAGAAATGTACACTTTTCGTGTACAATTCTCGAAACTTCCTCCTGCTCTCATCATCAGCTTCCTTTGCTTCAGGTCGATCTCCGAAGGCGTTTGACCGCGTCTACCATTCTTTTCTGTTTTCCCTTCTAGAGCGAGCAAATGTTGAGTTTACTGCACTTAAAGGGCGAGAACTTTGCTACAGCAATTGCTCGACGAGCTTAATTTTAAATGGCCACTTGTCAAACCCTGTAGAGATCCTCTCTTCTTTGAGAAAAGGGAATCCGATGTCAACTCTGCTTTTTGCTCTTTATCTGGAGCCGCTTTGATTGAGTGTTCTGAGCAACAGTAATATTCATGGCTTCTATGTTTCGGGTAATGAAATCAAAGTGCTTGCATATGCTGACGATCTCGCTTTTCTTCTGCACTGACAAGCACAACATTGAAAAAGTTGTGTCGGCATGATAAATTTGGCATTGTCTCTGACGCTGAGATGAATCGCTCCAAAAGTCCTGGCCTGTGGCTCTGCTCAAGGGGCTCAACAGCGCTATGTTATGCCGGACGAAAATGGCCATTTGTGCCACCCATTTATCTTGGCGTTTCATTTCAAGCATTTAAGTCTGGTGCACATTATTGGAAGGAGTGGATTCCGTCCGTCAAGCGTTATGCTCAGAGTTTTGTCGACATCAATTTTCACTTTTCGTCCGCGTTCAGGCCTCCAGCACCTTTCTGGCAACAAACATTTATTACGTGCTCCAGGTCTTGCACTGCGCTATACGTTACATCCAGCGTTTTCACCGAATAGTTGCGACATTTATTTCGGCATGCAATTTCGTGCCGATAAGAGGTGATAATCTTATCAGGCCTGTTTGGGCAGGAGGATTGGCTGCTTTCACCTCCATATGAGACAGGTAGTTGCCCGTTTTTTCTTTTTTTTCGTAATTGTTCCCACCCAATCATTAGAGTATTCTTGCAGCTCATTTTCATGACCCTGTTTTCATACTTAATGGTTTCTTCACATTTTACTGAGCACCTATCTTTACTGCGTTTATGCAGGAAATTTGTACTTCTGTGGGGTTCTTGACAGCACGATTTTCTAACGAGCACTTATTTTCTGCTCCGCGTAAGTCTGTTAATGAATTTGATAACGATGGTCTTTCTGCCGCCATTGTATCGTACTCTGTAATTTGGCCTCAGGAGACGTGTTAACGCGAGTTTTCAAGATGCCAATCCGTCTTTCCGCCAAAACCTCCTTTTACAAAATACACACCGAAGATCTACCTGTTAACGCGTGGCTTCATAGGAAAAGCTCTTTTGTGCCTTCTGTTAACTGCCCTCTCTGCAATCTACCTGAAACCACTGAACACTTTTTATCAAATGAAGGATGGGATTTTGTTTTGGGACATGTTGCAGAGGACGCTAAGGAAAGATTTTGTTTTAAATTGCTACAGTTTTCTTTACCTCGCGGCTACTGAACCTGATTACGAACAATATGACATTTTTTCCTTATTAGACTTCACATTCTCTGGTAAACGCGCATGATGGACCGCAACGCTGAACCTCTTTTTTCACCCAAAAGTCATGTCAGTGCAACTCAGGTACACTTATGACGAGGACTTTCTGCAGGACTGGTTTCCACTTTTATGCGGTGTCTATATTTGTCGCCCTTTTAGCGCAGGTGTCTTCTGTTCAGCTAGTGCAGTGCCGTCACTGGCTGCGTGCTTTGTAAGTAATCTGTATATATTCCATGCCTGTACTACATACGCGACCACATGTAGTAAATGCCATTGTAAAAAAAAACAAGAGAGAACAGAAAAAAAATGTTGGCGCGAAATCGGACAACACACAGCAAGACTGGACAGGCGCAACTTGCAACTGTTTACTCACAGCGTGAGCAAGTGATTATAAGAAAGCACCATCAGCGTCAAATATAATGCGAACTGCGGAAAGCGTGGACAAAGGTCCATCTTACCCCGTCTGTCTGTCATCGTCACAGATACACGCGCTCGTCCGGTTTGCAAGTTTCGCGTCTGTTTTCTTTGACGTTCGTTTTCTCGCGTTGCCACTGGAACGCCACATTTATACTTTCCAGCGATCACAGAATGTGCAGCGCGGCCTGGCTGGCGCCAGCGGCTGTACGCCACGTGGATGAAGCGAACGCTCTTATCTCCCTGGCCCGCAGCGCTTTCATTTTGTTTCGATCATTGCCCTGCTATCAGCGTCTGCGTGCGACGCGAACAGTGAAAAAGACCGATCCGGTTGCGGTTGGTGTCCAGCGTGGTCGTCTCTGAATCGCTTGTTTCGGGCAGTGAGCAGAAATTTATCGCCGTACCGCCACCAAAAATGTGGCGCTGCAGTGGCAAGGCGAGTAGGGTGCCTCGATGGGCCGGTATCCAGGCGCTCTAAAGCCACCATCGAAAAAAACAGCAGCAAAACAATCGCAAACCGGAACAGAGCGCCTGTCTCTGATGGCGACCTGCAGATGGCAAAGAATAGATCTTTGGCCACGCGCTCCGTTGTTCGCATTTAATTTGACGTCAATAGTACTTCAAGAGGGTAAGGAGAACCCACTCATGGGCACAAGGAAATGCGTTTCAGGAAGAGGCCAGGGAGGGGCGGATTTCGAAGGTCACGTGCCGAAAACCAAACTCTTGTCCAAGCTGTTGCTGCACTGAAATTACAAACACATGAAGGGACACAACGCCTTAGAGACCCACGCCGCTGGCCCGGCGACAGCGACCGAAGCTTCCGGCTCCGAGGCAAAGCCAAGGGCGTGCGCCGCTCGCTACGGCGCGAAGGTCAACGGCCGTGTGCCATTCACAACAGATAGGGAGACAGACCGGAGAGAGCGTTCGTTCTTAACACGCCCAGGGAACCGCTCTTTGTCCATGTCATGCACACGGGCTGAAGGGCAAAAAAAAAAAAGTCTCAAGCGCCCCCGCCCACCTTACGCGCCATGCTATGACACTTTCTTCCCACACCGAATGGAGTAGGCCCTCCCAGCCACCGCTCATGTTTCTCTTCCCACATTTTCGACGGATTCCTAGACGCGCAAAACCGCCGTCGCGACGCCTTTCTCCAGAGACCCATGCCGTCGGCGTGGGAGACGAGGTGAACAGAACCTGCCACGCGGCAAGGCACAATGCAGAGGAAAGAAGGCGGATCAACCAGCACCGTATTCCTGTCCGTGCTCGCACACGTCGTTCCCCCTTCTCGAGCGTACAACCGCAGTCACCAAGTAAGGCCGCAGAAGAGTGACCATGTCAGAAGGCTGTTAGTGGCGCTCGGCTGGTGATCCCTGGCTGTATTGGATTACGTCGCATGATCTCGGCAAGTTGGCCAACTGGCCTTTTTTCCTTTTTGATACGGTCAGGCGCGGCTTTGGTTGTTTTGTGTTGTCGCGTGGTTGATTTCTCCCGATCGTAGGGCGGGCGGGCGTCGCGTCGCCGCTCCGTGCGGCACGCGAGGACTGCGAAGGAGCACTTCTTCGCGCTGGGCCGTGTACCGCGCGTGGTGCCGCGATGGCCTCAACTAAGAGGCTCAAGGCTTTTACTTCCGTGCGTATGCCGCAGCGCACCACGACCCTTGACCTGAGCAAAATTTTGGTCAACCGCTTCACGAAGGCAGAGTTGGGCGGTGTCCAGGATTTCACTGGGCGCAAGTTCGAAGTGTTTTTGAAGACTAGAGCCGCAGTAGAACGGTTCCTGCAAGATCCCGTGGTTGAAGTGAACGGCACGGCTGTTCCATTTGAGTACCGGGGAACGCGGGATAAGCTCTTGAGAGCCTTCGGCTACTCATCAGAGCACCACAATGTAGAGCTGGTGACGGCGCTTCAGCCTTATGGCAAGATACTTAGTGTATCAAGAGAGTCTGCGCCCGGTTTCCCGACTGTCACCACGGGAGTCCGGCGCATAAACATGGAGATGAAGACCGCGGTGCCGTATTTCCTCGACATCATCGACACCACGGTGCAGCTTGAGTACGAGGGTGTGCTCCGCGGTTGCCGTAGTTGCGGCGCTCAGGGGCACATGGCAACGAACTGCGAGACCGCACAGTGTAGCCGCTGCGGCGCCTACGGGCATGAGTTATGCGAGGCTCCATACCCCAAGTGTGGCCAGGACCATGCCATTAAGGAGTGCAGAAAGCGCACATTTTCGTCCGTGGTCGGAGGTGCAGAAGAACCTGAACAGCGTGCAGTAATCTGGGAGCAGCCCACGCCGGTGCTACCGTCAGACGCCCTCAGCGCGCAAACGACACCGAACGTAACCGAGGAGGTAACAAATGGTAGTTCCAACACCAGTGCTCTCCCCTGTGCCCCTGAAGACGGTCGCAAGCCGTAGCGACTATCGCTGCGCCCCCTGCGGGCATCCAGGAGAAGCCCAAAGAGAATGTTGTCACTGAAAACCGCCAGGTGCCCTCAGCCGCCGCCAACGCCTAGAGTCACTGGAAAAATCAGAGTACCGCAAAGGTCGGCATTTGACTGGCAACACTGAGCGGCCACCGCCATATACCTTCCAAGCCGACTGCGTCGCATGAAGGCCGCCGTGTTGGAAGAGCTCGATATTCGGTGACACACCGGGTTGAGTGTTTACTCAAGTGCTTTATGCACGAAGATAATGGTTGCTAAGAGCGAAAAGAATGTTATTTTGTGCGAAGTAATGCAGCTGGTGGTTGTTTTGCACGCCGATCGTGTTTACTTCCGGAACTGTGCTACGATTGTGGGCAGCAGCTTAGCGCTGCTATCGGGAGCTTATGCACGCGTTTTTTTCCCCCCTTCCGTGGAGCGAGCTACGAAGGAAACATTTCTTCGAGCCGCAGTGAGGCAAGCTTGTGCTTTTGGGCATGAACATCGTGGACCGCCGTCGGCTTCTGGTGAATGTTTCCAAGCAGGACGAAACTAACACCTGACAATGTCACAGGTAAGTACGTGCGTTCACTGTATAATTTCACAAGCTAAATAGGATATATTTAATTTAGTTTATAATCGGATACCGCTCTGCCGGGCGACCTCGTCCGCCGTATACGCACGACACACCGCGACTGCCATGTGCGTCGTGTGCGCACCGGTGTTTGGCCGTGATCGTAAGACGATCTGTGCACAGCAGGCCTAAAAACCAACTTCGATGGCCATTTTGCGCACTAAATCTAGCGTGATTACAGCAACGTATATGTACAGAAGTACACTGATAATGAGCGAGCGTTTGCTACATTGCGATTTATGAACGCGGCTGTCTAGTGCGTTCATGAGTGGCTACTCTTCCCAACTTATTTACGACTGTTTTCTTATACTGCAAAGATTTGCTGCCTGTGTAAAAAAAGGCAGGAACGCCCGCTTGTGACGCAGCACTTTGTTTTTCTAAGTTACATGGGTGATGTAAAAAATTCTTGTGGTTTTAGAGCGGTTTATGCAACATGCCCTGCATTTGAATTGTATGTGGCCACATAGTGACAGAGTGAAACTAAAGCTACTGGGTGTTCTGTTGGTTTGTATTTCTTGTTATGGACCAAGCACAACATCATTTGGGTATGCACCGTAGCATTTCAACATAAAGCATAAGTATGATGACTTCGGTTCATTGTGTGTGCTCGGCTTACAAGCTCAAAATTTGAAGCATGTGTTGTGAATATCACCTGGCTGTCGGTTTCAAGCACAAAATGCGTATGTATACATGAGCAAAGGATAAGTGGAAAAGAGGAAGTATTATGGGCCTCGTATTGACCATATTTTAAGAAAGGACTGCAATGTGTCAGATTCTGAAATCTTGTGTGTAGGTGACCAAAGGAAAATAAATCAAAAGATGAGTTACTTGAATATTATATGCTTGCAGTGTTTGGTAATATTTTCCCGACCGCGGGGGCAGCGTTTCGATAGAGGAAAAACGCTCTGGCGCCCGTGTGCTGTGCGATGTCAGTGCACGTTAGAGATACACAGGTGGCCGAAATTATCCCGGAGCCCTCAACTACAACATCTTCCTTCCTTTCTTCTCTGAGTCCCTTCTTCATCAGTTCCCTTAGGGCACGGTTCACGTGTCCGCCGATATATGAGACAAATACTGCGCCATTCCCCTTCCCCAAAACCCAATTTTCATATTTTAACTGATTTCGCAGAAATCATTCGGGTGACGGCGTCACTGCTAGCACGCTCTACGTATTGGGCTTCGCTCTCGATAGCTGCCAGGTTCCAGTCTACCGAGGCCCGCGCGGCGGCGGAGAGCTTAGGGCTCTCTGTGCCGACGTGGGAGCTGCCCTCTACACCTGGCGCCTAGCCGAGTGTCCTTCAGGACCCCTACTGTGGGATATAAAGTTTTACCACCACCAACACCAGTCTACCGCGAATGGCTTCAAATTATATTTATCTCTCTTTGCGAGAAGTCACGTGGTACCATATTTAGCTAGGCGTGCGTAATAAAGAAAGATTACTGTTTTTTCAAGCCTTTTCTTAAATTGGTTTTTGGGGAAAGGAAATGTCGCAGTATCACTCTCATCTATCATTGGACATCTACACCACGCCGTAAGGGAAAGGGTAAAGGAGAGAGTGAAAGAAGAAGGGAAGAGAGAGGTGCCGTAGTGGAGGGCTCCAGAATATTTTCGACCACCTGGGGCTCTTTCAAGCCTGATAAATTCGCATTTCTGCGGGGGCTCGGGTTACGCTCTTTTTCTGTATTCGTTATGCAAGCTTGAACGCTGCAAAAGCATAGAAATATATGCTTTCGAAATATGCTTCTGTCTATAAATATGTGCACAATGAAAGCAACTGTCAAGCAATAATAGTGATCCTATTGAAATAGCGGGATTCATTAATTTTGCGGCAATTCATGCATATTACTGATTGATATTTCTTATATTTGGCGACTGTTTTCTTCGGAAATTTCAAAAAGTTGCAAAATTTCCCGGCTTGTAAAGTCAACTTTGGATAACGATATTTTTATCATAACTGCTTCCGCAAGGCAAGACCTGATATCGGACCAATGTCGCCAGCAGGGCCTCGTTTAGAACTAATTTATCACCTTTCCCTCTTCGTTGATATTGTAACACTGTTTCAATTCATTGCACTCATAATAATACTCAGTCGCTCGCCATTCTTTTTACTTCTTCCACTGAGAAGACAGAAAAATTAATTATCCTTCTACTACTCGAATGATTTTCCGGTCGAAATACTCGTTACGTTGGGCGTTCCCAAGTTCGAATTAAAAAAATGAAGCAGAACGCAAAATATGCACCCTGGCCAATTCCCCGCCGCGGGTATGCGCCATTAAGACCACTGATCTCCACTAGGTGGAGGTCACTGATCAAGCCTGAGGACATCATCATCATCAGCTGCAGTACCTTCACACCAGACGCAGCACGAGCTATTCCGAACGTGGCACGTGCGCCATCGGACGCTGCGACCAGCAGAAACGCTGCTGAAGGACACCGAACGAGGGCAACCGCTCTTTAGGCTTCCGAGGCAACCCTACCATGCTCGGGCTCAGGTGGAAGCGCATTCGAGTGCACCGCGACATGCCAGCGTTCAGCACCGAGGACGGTGGGAGCCCTTTACGCAGCTGCGAAACCACGGCGAGTACCTGGAGCTCCGACATGGAAACCTCCCTGGCCGGCACACGCTTCGCACGGCGGGAGCAGCGCCCGGTCTTCCAGCGCCTGAATGTCCTTGAAAGGACGCAACTCAGCGAAATGGGGCAGCCTCCAAAGCACGCACCTCTGGGAGCGTCCTATGGTGATTCCGCGGACACCACGAGGGCTTCGCACCTGCAGTTGTCCGAGCTACATGGGCGCTTTGAGGTAAGGAACGCGTCGCATGCTTAGCCTACGAGATCTTTCGAAACGCCTCTAGTGTTGCGCGCATTTTCTACCGAGAAACTGGTAGTATCTTTTGTACAATCCATTTATTAGAAGCAGTTCCGCAGGTACAACGCGGCGGTCTCACGAGTAGGGCGTTTTTCTGGGTAGATACCACCGCCAAGTACCTCAAAGCGTGACTAGTGTCCATTGATTTCCTTTCCTCAAAACCAACGCAGGCTTTACACTGAATAAGACAAGGGAAACTAGACAAAATAGGCTTGCCGCTTTAGGCTTCCCTGTCGTTAATGCCAATCAGCTTTAGCTTTAAGCCGCTTAGCTAAAATCCAATAATTGCTTTCTGCACTTTGAGGCAAACGTTTCAATGATGCAGCCTGAACACATTGCAAGAATTTTCTGCTCGCTCCGGCGATATTTAGCACCCACCGCGGTGGCTTAGAGGTGTGGCGTTCCGTTATGCGCACGAGAATGTGGGAGGCAATCCCGGCGACGGCAGCCAAATTTTGATAGATATCGGATGAATGCAAAGACGCCCGTGTGCTATGCGAAGCCACAGCAAGGTAAATAACGCCAGGTGGCGCAAATTAGTCCAGAACCATCAAAAACAGCGTATGCGTAGCTCTTGGCTGTAAGGCCCCAAAGACAATCCAACATCGTATTATAATATATTATACTGTACCGTGCCGTATTCCACCGATGATTCATTGGAGCGTTCTTAAATCTTCTGTATTCATGCATAACAGACAGATGTCCCTTTGTTGTAGATCTGTGGAGGTTCAAGGTGTGTGGCGGACTGCGTGGGCTCCTCTGCATTTCGATTTAGTCAGCGTGCTGGGAAGCCAGAATTGGCAGCGCTCGAAGGCAGAGCAAAATATGACGTTAAAATAATCGAAGTGTTATTTGCCGCGCACTCCAAATCTGTAATTGCAACAAGGAGTATAATTCTAAGAAGTTTGAACTTCCTAATAAACGCGGCACGAATTCCTTCTGACGTGAGCCACGAATATCAGTGCTATGCCCAAGTCCTTCAGTAATCGTTTACAACTCGTAGACCTTATTACTTTTAGACATCTAAACCCTTCAAATTTCCTTCCATTGCCCTCTTGGGTAGTCCGCGTCTGTTAGCGCAGTGCCCCCCCCCCCCCCCCCTTTAATGTGCGCAGAAGCAACGAACAGCCCAGCTAGGCGATCTATACCACTTCAAATGAAAGTTCTTTACTATATCTTTTGTTTTATATCAGTTAAAAAAAAATCAACAGTTCAGCAAACGGTCTCTTGCCAGGAATACTCGAAAGCGAGGAATACAAAGCGTGCATTTGCTGTGCACCTGCCATAAAGAAAATTGCGGGATTCGTGGTTTTTCCTGACGTTCTGCAAATATGAATTGCATGTTGTCGCGACAATGTTTCCCGGCAGCCCCTAGGAGTCAGCGCCCTCAAAGAGGCGCTTTGTATGGCCGTGTCATCCCACTGTTAATGGCCGTCGCATTCCTTCTAGTGCGGCCTGTGCAGGCGGCGTTCTGCAACACCGCTATTCCGACAATATTTAGTGCGGAATTCTAGCCAAAATCATGGAATAATTTTTTAACGAGGAAAGTAAATGGCATAGCATTGCAGGAAGTTTGGCGAACCGCGCTGTAAAAGACTGGATGAAGGAGGGAGTGAGAAAAGAAAAGGAAAACGAGGTGACGCAGTGTAGGGCTCAGGAATCATTTCGATCACCTGGGGATCTTTAACGTGCACTGCCATCGCACAGCACACGGGCGCTTTGCGTTTCGCCTCTGTAGAAACGCTGCCGCCGTGGTCGGGTTCCAAACAGACTCCGTTGATTTTGAGGAAGGAAAGGCGCATAACTGGCTCTTTGCGTCAGTGCATAGCTCGATCGCATTTCGTTGTACGTGGCGGTGGTGGCGGTGGCTTTGGTACGTTAAACACATTTAAATCATAACTATTTTATGAAGTATAACGTTGCAAAGTGACTGATGCTATTAGAAACGCTGTAGTGGAAGGCTACGGATAATTTCGACCACTTGGGTATCTTTATTGCGCACCGAAATCGCACAGTACACGGACCACGAGCATTTCGCCTCCACCGAAATGCGACCGCAGCGACCGCTTTTGTAACCGTGTCTTTTCGAGTCAGCAGCCGAGCTACAGAACAACTATGCCGTCGCGGCGGCGAGAGAGATTTAGAGATTTATTGCGGTAATTGTTACTTTTCTTGCGTTCTAGATTAATTTGAAGCCCCTCATACCGCACTTTGTGGTAAAGAGGGTAATTTGTGCGCACAAATTGACACAATTTCTTCAGACTCTATACAATGAAGTACCAATAGAGTTTGGCAGCATTTTTATTTCCTAAGCCATACCGTAGCGGTGGCCTAGTGCTTTGAGCATCCGTCTCGCGTGCGGCGGTTGAGGCGTGCGATCTCCAGTGCCGCCGGTACCCACCGGTGATACAATAGACACAATGTTTCCCTTGGCATGGAGCCCTGTTTCTTTTTAGGAGGGGTGGGGGGGGGGGGGGGTGAAATGCTTCGGGAATTTGTTTTTGACCCCAACTTGAGCCGACGAAAATAGTTTGTGTGTGGCACTCTTTAAACCTGCACCATAACATTTCACAACCATCATCACCACCCCTTCCTATATGCGCGCTGGGACGCAGCACCGTTATTTGTCTCCGGCACACAGCATAAGCTCAGAATTCAAACTGCATCTTGGCTAACTAATCCTGGTTCGAACTGAAGCTTAAATCAGGAGAACATGGGGAAAGCTGGCAAAACTCTTTCTGCCGTTGTCTAGTCTGAAATCGATGTTTATTGTCGTTATACGCTTATAGAGCTCCCGGCTGCGTTTTATGGAGGAAAAACGCTAAGGCGCCCGTGTGCTGTGCGATGTCAGTGCACGTTAAAGATCCCCAGGTGGTCGAAATTATCCCGGAGCCGTCCACTACGGCACCTCTTTCTTCCTTTCTTCTTTCACTCCCTCCTTTCCCCTTCCCTTATGGCGCGGTTCAAGTGTCCAATGATATATAAGACAGATACTGCGCCATTTCCTTTCCCCAAAAAACCAATTATTATTATTATTATTGAGCTCCCGGTTTTTGCTTCACTGTTCTAGCTGCCTCAACAAAGTAATACTGGCGCCAATGCCGCCGACACCAGCCCCGCGACGAGCTTCACGTGCTCGGACCCAGACGCCATCTCGGGCGGCAGGCGCTTTGCGCGTCCAGCGCAGCGTCCTGGCGTCACCCGTCACGAGCTCCGCGAGGCGCTTCATCTGCGCCAAGTGCTGTGGGCCGCGCAACGCGCATCCAAGGAAGCCATCATTGGCGGCGCAGGAACTCCCGCATGTCGTTCACATTGACCGGAGGCGCTTTCCGAGGCTACGCTGGGCGAGCAGGTAAAGAAATCATGATGTCCTACAATCAGTAAGTATTTAACTTGAAGAGCTGCTTGTGTTGCGGACAGTTTTTCGTGCACGTACGTGAAACACGAACTGTTCGCAAAAGCTTTCCCCGACACTTGCATTCGATCTGTGTTGATGAGGTGCTCCCGGCAGAGCTACTCCTGTAGTTTCAATGTACTGCATGCTCTATTGCGAGACACGTGGTGCACTCTGCGACTGTCTGCCACCTAACTGAAAATCTGTTCCTTCGTGGATCGTAACCACCGGTAGCATGACAACTTTAGGGCGCGATGTGAATTATATACAGGGTGTTTCACCTATTATTGCCAAAACAATAGCGTACAAGCTTTCACCTGTGCCCGTACGTGGCTACTTTGAGGTTAAATTTTCGGAGATCGGTCAGTTTACCACACCTTGTGTAGGAGAAATAAAGGGCCGTAACGGGTTTTTCCGCACAATGCGTATATGGAGGGCTACGTACCGCACTCTGCATGGAGAGTTGCGTGGTGCAGTGTACGGTTGGTTGCCACCTAACTGAAAATCTTAGTGCCCTCCGCGGCTCGGCTCCAACCCGTATCATGATCGACGTATTGCTGAATATGAGGGATACATAGTGCTGGATATATAGTGCAACACGCTAAGTTGGGCAATAGTCCTCTGAGACCTTGACGTTTTCACTCCTGACATTGTAATCACTGCGAAAATCATACAACCGCAGCTGGTTAAAGACCGAATATAGGTAACAAATAATCTAGAAAATACTGCTGGCTGTATGAACGCTAGGAACAACCAAGCAAGATAAAATGCAAAGCTCGCAAACGTATTCGTCTCTTTTCTTCTGCGCAATGTAGTGACAGAAATATTTATGGCTTGATAAGATAGGGACCACCATCACTGACGCCAAAGTTTCATTTTCGAACTAGTGAACAGTACGGTTTCCTGAAACAAGTGTTAGGACAGTGCCTGCATTTTTGGAGTGTTGTGAGGTCACTAAAAATTTTCGTTTTTTCCAGAAACTGCTGCTAATAATACGCCTAAACGTACACTAATACAACGACCCCTTAAAATCTACATACTTACAGATGGAATTTGCTTCCTCGTTACTCATCTATCGGTTACCTAGATTTCCAAGTTATAGGATCCAAATGATGCGATTTAGTTATCCCTTCCTAATGAAAGATCACATCAATAGCATCACACAGCTAAAGTCCTAGCTGTAGTACCGAAGAGCAAACATTCGTGTTTACTTGCTAGGCGCGAATCGTTTCGTGGAAATGAATTTCACCGATTAATCACTGAAACACGAAACATATTCCGACAATAGGTACAAATTCGCGTTTCCGTTTTACCGAAGATAAAATTAACTGAGCTAGCAATATCGCTGACTCATTTCGACCTTACTACTACTGATGAGCGTTCGCTTCACGAAAGCAGGTCTCTTACGTCTTCTCTTCACACTTTCTAATGCTGGCCAGTTTTGCTAACTTCACTCTGTAGTGTCTCTAAGCTGCGCCAACCCCGCAAGGGTTCTGGGATCACCCAAAGCAGCGGTTCAGTCACTTCAGTACCTTTAACTAGCAGAAACTCTATATGGAGAAAACGAAAGCATTGGTCATGGTATCTAATAAATGCGACATGATAGCGGCTGATTGAAGGACGTGGTTTACGAGTCTTGCTGTGTGAAAAATTCTCCTCAGAGGTTGCAAGGAAATGCGGAGCACGTGTAAGTGGGTCCCCGATCTGAAGCTGCACAGGTGAGGTGCGTAAAAAGAAATTGTGAGGAGACGCCCTGCGGCAGCAAATTGTTTCTCTCGGCTGGATCAATATTACCTCAGTTTTGTGAATGTTAATGCCGACTGCATACTAAGAAAGTGCTCTCCAAACAGTATCGCATTTAAAATGTTGCACCTTTTCGCAAGACTGAAGCATGGATGAGTTCGTTGAAACGCTCCGCATTTCTATCTGGTATTAAAAGTCCAATATTTGTGAGCACTCCTTTAAAAGCTTCGTACAGATTGGTGGAGCCAAAGAACCCTCGTTAGTCAGAACCTAACTGAGTGCTCACCACTGCATGGGGCCTCCTCTCTGAAGATGCGCCATCACCGTCATATGAAAGGCGAACAGGATAACGCAACCTGGGACACAAGATTATTAATTAGCAGGTTATTAGCAGATGGAGGTTAAGTGCAGGCGCTGCCTGTTTTCCTCGCAGCGTTTCGATCTTGTTCGTGTTTCATTTGACTCCTTTATTAACTTTAGCATATGAGGTCGCATCAGTATAATATCTCCGCTGATTAGTCCTTGATTTCCGGTGCAAATTCAAGCCTTTTTCTCAATCTTCACACGCGCAGCCTTCTGCAACAACGTCAACTGATGGGGGAGTAAGGATGATATAGTAAGGCTAACACAGCTCATCTCCACACGGACGGGAGAAGCGCTGTGTCGTGTGTCCACTTCCTTCGTCCTGGTGCAGGTGCGCTGGTTTAGCCGCAGAAATGTGCAGTGGCCCAAAGGCCACTCGCCATGTGTAATGGCACATAAACAAGTGATTCAAGGCATTTGTGCGGCAGCCGTCACCTTCATTTCCGTCATTCTCGTCCTTTCAGGTGCCCTCCTTCCACAACCACCTTGCTCCTTCGGCGTCTTCTCACAAGCCCACGACGGCACCACGCCAGCCAGGCTCGCCCTGCTGCTCTTGCTGGTTGTGGCAAAAGGGATTTCCAGGGCAATGTTGGCGCCTGAATAGCGTAGCAGGAATTCTTAGTGAATCGTGAATGGAGTATTTGTATGTCACGTTTATTAAATTTATGGTATGTAACGCGCTAGCACGGTGCATTTTGTTTCTTTCGTTTGCACGGAGTGACATGTGCTTTGGGTTCCATACATTGAAATATTTTTTTCTGTAAAATGGCGCGAATTCGACTGGTTATCGGTGCCTTAGCTACTCTACCTTTTACTATGCCACCACTTTAAGGTGCAAGGGATATTATGATCCCTCACTTTCCCTCTGCTTGCCTCCTGCGTCTCACTCTGCACTCCATAGGATACAATTTTTCGTCATAATGAGAGTTAGCATCGGCACACTTTTCCGCTCCCTGTCATTGCTTACTTTTCATAACGAGCCCGCGATACCGCAAGCGACATCTCTCCTCGGACTCGCTTCGCATAACAGCATTTGCGCCAACAAACCACAATTGCTACATGAAAACTAAAGTGACCGGCGTCCGCTTCGTGTGGGGGAAGCAAGAAATTGCTGGTGGTTTAGCTCTGGTTAACTCTGGAAAGCGAAAAACTGCATCTCCCTGGCTACGTTTGTGCTCGAGCGACTGGCGTTTTCCATAGATAGCCATACTGACACACAGTAGTAGGCATTTTTTTGTTTGTTGAACATCTTGCTTTCTTCGAAAAGACGTTAAAGGCGCTCACACAAGAGAGTATATCCCTCCTTTATCCCTTCCCTTAGGGCGCGGTTCAGGTGTCCAACGATATATGAGACAGATACTGCGCCATTTACTTTCCACCAAAAACCAATTATTATTATTATTATTTACAACTGTACTATTGCTCGTTCTATGCGGATATATGGAACCAAATCCGGTTCCACACGACGAGCAAACACTGCAGATAATTTCAGAAAGCGAAACTGAAAAAAACATTTTTTGGAAAGGAAATTGCGCAATGGGAGACAGATGTCATTTCCTTTTCTTAAAGCCACGGCGCTGTTCGGGTGTCCACTGAGATAAGTGAAACAGGCGTCATTTACTTATTTCGCTTTCCTTCCGTTACGGCGCGATCCAGGTGTCCACCGATATATGCGAGACAGGCGTGATTTCTTTTCCTTAAAACCATTTTCACTTCATTTTCCTTCATGGGCGCGGTTTGGGTGTCCACCGAGATATGCGAGACAGACGTCATTTCCTTGTTTCTCCTCTAGCTACATTCAAGGTCAAACTTGCGACCCCAGTGACGGCTCCAAAAGCTGGCGTAGGGAAGCCTTTGGCTTCAAAAATTGCGATCTACCCTTGCTGGCCCAGTCCAGTCACACTGGCGCGTTCAGGTTATAAACCTGCAGAAGCTGGAGAGCACACATTCTCAGCACTTGCGTAAGGCAAAGACCAACTCTCACCTCTAGGGTACCACACTGAATACACTACTACCAAATAGACCAAGATGATTGGGCAGCACAGCAGGCTGCCTGGAGTGTGCCCCAGAAAAATTTCCACTGAAATTTGATTCCACGAAACTCGCCTCTCTTGCTCAAGTGGAAAACCCTACCACATTATATCGCATGCATACATACAGCGAGCTGACGCCGGCCTATCGAGCCGAGCGGCAGCTCAACCCTCTGCCCTACTCGCCCCTTGCCATCAACCACCAAATCCTTTTGGCGCCGTTTGCAAACCAGAATCCAACCCCAAACCCTACCTACTGTCCCGCATGCACCCTGGTGGCTTTACCGCACCCTGTTCCTTCTACTTCCACCACATTGCTACCCTAACACGTACACTCATGGAGTTCCCGGCTGACCCTCCCCCGTTGAGCTCGGAGCTCTCCACATGGGAGGGACGGGAGGCCTCACAGCACGCGACGTAACCACACTGGCAGAAGACCGCCACCACGCTGGCCTCGGATGTGCTGCAGCCACATGGACTGTCAGACTAGACCTAGTGCAGTGAGGCCGTGCCTGGCCCGGGCTAGCAGCCCACACCAGAAGGCATTAAAGTTTATCTTACTCACATACACACACATCAGGAAGGTGCTCCGCGCCAGCAACGGACCTTCAGATCACATAATAGCCGCGACTGCAAGACCACAGTGAGCACGTCCTCTATGTCCAATAGTGACTGTAAACACGCAAGCCACTTCGCACACTGCTACCGGCCGAATAGTGGCCGCCACTCTTTTACAGTGCAACTCGGACCATGATCGGCAAAACAGCGCAAAAAAGGTATGGCCGAAGTAGTAGTAGTACGTGCACTTTGCTCGAACATCATTTTAACGAAGTGACTATTACCCTGAGCGAATAGTCTATATGTAACCATTTCTCTATATGTATATATAGGTGTGTATATTTCTCTATATGTAGTCTATATGTAACTGAAAGAGAGAAACAACTTTATTGTAACTCCAGAAGAGAACCCCATCTGAGAAGTGCACTGACATAGCACAGCATACGGGCGCCTTAGCGTTTTTCCTCCATAAATACGCGAAGGCGCCCGTGTGCTGTGCGAAGTTAAAGATCTCCAGGTGGTCGAAATTATTCCGGAGCCCTCCACTACGGCACGTCCTTCTTCCTTTCCTTTTTCAATCCCTCCCTTATCCCTTCCTTTACGGCGCGGTTCAGGTGTCCAACGATATATGAGACATATACTGCGCCATTTCCTTTCCCCAAAAAAACAATTATTATTATTATTCGCCCCCGCCGCCGTGGCTCAGTGGTTAGGGCGCTCGACTACTGATCCGTAGTTCCCGGGTTCGAACCCGACCGCGGCGGCTGCGTTTTTATGGAGGAAAAGCGCTAAGGCGCCCGTGTGCTGTGCGATGTCAGTGCACGTTAAAGATGCCCAGGTGGTCGAAATTATTCCGGAGCCCTCCACTACGGCACCTCATTCTTCCTTTCTTCTTTCACTCTTCCCTTGCGGCGCGGTTCAGGTGTCCAACGATATATGAGACAGATACTGCGCCATTTCCTTTCCCCCAAAACCAATTATTATTATTATTATTATTATTATTATTCGCTGTGCGCAAGGAAAACTGCACCACTGTCCAGAGTCATGATATTAAAGTGTCGCTCAGGGCTTACCATAAGAAATTGAAATCTGCTCTTACTTTTGTGGCACTTCGGATGGAATTTCAACGCTGTTATCTGTTATGACACAAGTGCCTTCGGTTGACCGTCTATGAGCCGCGGCAGTTGAAACACTAAAAAGAGTGATTCAAAGTAACCACACTGTTATATTGCTTCTTTTATTCGATGAATAAAAATGTTCAACCCTTCATCGCTAAATATCTTGGCGTAACTTAATTAAGAACGGAGCTCGTTTTGCTACTCCGTTTCGTTTGCGGCCTTGAAAACTCCCCGGACGGCACCATTTTTATTCCATGTCACCGTTCCTCTTCTGCTCGTATGTGACTATTGGTCTCAAAAATGATTTAATTACTACTCCTTCTACCTTCATTTCATTTACTGCTTCTTCCATGTGAATACGGAGGTCATTCACCCTGTCGCCATATAAATAAGTTGTGCTGCCGTATTCTATGACAATTTGTTTTCTTATTAATTCTTTTCCTCGTCCTTCCTTCCTCGGCAAAGAGACAGAAGAATTGATCATGTAACCATTCTTACAAATTTAGGCGCTATAAAGCGTATTTATCAATCATATCAGGGAAGCACCCATACCAGCGTCACAACCTGCACTATTCGCGTCCCTCCGGACGGCCTGGAGATCGAAGAGAAGAATTGAGCGTCCGACAGCGGTTACCAGTCCATTGCACCACAGGGCCGGACAATGGAGTTGCTCACAAGTACATGCAATGGATAGTTGTTCTGAGACATGCTCATTGCCGCTGGCATCGAAGAAGTCACCTGGCTGCGATTAGCACAATGAGTTCTGTAGTAAAATTTCGCAACCTGCTGACCGATGCTGGTAATATTGAATCTGACAACACCCTCCCAAGAAGTGCAAAGAATTTGCCGGCAAATGATTTCAATTGGCTTACAGAAGAGTATCAGGACTAATTTCCAACACATACTGCAATTTTCACAGATGCCTCTTAGTAAAATGAAAGAGCAGCGATTGGCAATTATTCCAAGATTCTTGATTGGAGTTATTCTTTTCAGGCTCCTGAATATACGCCAATATTCACTGCTGATTTTCTAGTGATTCAGTGGGGCTTACATGAAGTTCCTTGCAATGTTAGGTCATTATACTTGCTGACTACCTTTCTGTCCTGGCTGCACTCGAAGGCTCGAGGGACGCTCTTCAGGGCCATTCCCTAACATTTTTCATTCCACCGCATGTTAAACAAGTGCGCTTTCATTGGATGCCTGGACATTGCGGCATTGATAATAATATGATGGCTGATTTTTAGCAAAGCCTGCCTATTGTGGACCAATTCACTATTGACACGAAGAAAAAAAGAAGCTGAATTTAAAAGCTCACGTGTAAAGCGCCCCGTTCTGAACGTGTCACGTGATACTTCAGCACGAGTAAAATGACAGCAACGCTGAAGGACCGATCGAACGAGGCCTACCATCCCCGCAACGTGTTTAATTAAGCTGCTTAGGTCTTGGAGGCCGCTCCACTGAGGTTGCAGTCAGGTGCCTTGAGACGGCACGGAGCCAGGATCTGGCGCCCAGGGACAGGCTGGAGTTCAGCTATACCGCCATGGCTGAGGACTGGTTGAGCCCTTCCCAGAGCTGCAACGTCACGACGATGCCCTGGGACACTGGCATGGATACCTGCGAGCGCGGCTTACTTTTCACCAGCCGGGCGCAGCGCCCGGGCTTCCAGCGCCTGAATATCTGCGAGGTGCCACAGCTTCCCGAGGTCATGCCGGATGCTCAAAACTCATCTCAGGACGCGGCTCAGGCGGACGCCGCAATCGCAGTGGCTACGTCTTCATTCACGAACCAGGAGCTGCCAGAGCTCGCACAGTGCAATCAGGTATGGAAAGGTTTTGGCTCTAATCTTAGATCGTAAGTTAGTGCTCGGCTTCTTTGGGGTGAAATGCTTGAAAATTGTGTGTTTGACCCCACCTTTAGTAATCCAAAATACCTCGTGCCATGGTGCCATTTGGCCATAGATGCCCTTGCGCCCTAAAAATACATAATCACCAGATCGCAAGTTAGAAATTCTGCTTTCGTTTCTTGCGCTGTTCGTGATCTAGAAAGATGCTGCAAGACAGGCGCGAACAGCAATGCACGAGAACCAGCTGAGATGTCAGTCGTCATTCCTATTTTGCACTGGCGGAAAATTGATTCCAAAAAGAAGCGGCCAAAGGTAAATATATGGCTCCAAATTGTGCAGAAGGTCGAATCATCGGCAAGTACCTCAAAAAAACGTCATTAAAATAACCAAAGCGCCTCAAGTTCGCAAAATTCGGTAACATATCCTCTTAGTTCTTATTTCGGACCAAAAACATTTCTGATTTTTCCGCTTTAAATAAATGGTTTTTGACGCCATTGCTCTGGACGCCCGGAACCAACAAGCGTGGAGCCAGCACTACATAGAGAAGCCCCGTGATGTGCTCCTGGGACTCGGACCTGGAGGCATTCTCGGGTCTGCGGATGTTTCGCACGCTCAAGCTTACAGCACCGCTATCTACGCGAGAGGGCGCAGCTACTCGAGACGGGGAAGCCTCCGCAGAACGCTGTCCCGTATGGGGCCCACGGCGGAGCCGCAGTCACCGCGGACGCTTCGTCCCAAACAACGGAACTTCCGCGGATGGCCTACGGTGAACGTGTATGCAACAACTTGAGCCTCTTTCCGATAAGATCAATAGCTTGGAAAATTCCTTGTCATGATTGTATTATTTGCGCACTTCTAGAAGAGGCAGGTACACGTGAATTAGGAACGCACTGGATGCTTTACTTCTGCACTAAATGCCAATTCTGAAGGAAAAGCTTCACAGTGCTAGCTGCGGCGCGTTTTGCGTAAGCCAGAGTTAGACCTTCAGCCGACCTCTAGCCGAGCCACAGGTGTTACTCCGCGCCCCATCGCCACCACCAGACGCGGTCCCGGTGTCCACCGATATATGTGCGTCATTTCCTTTCCTTTTTTTAATTGGTTTTTGGGGAAAGGAAATGGTGCAGTATCTATCTCATATATTGTTGGACACCTGAATAGCGCCGTAAGGGAAGGAATAAAGGAGGAAATGAAAGAAAAAAGGAAGTAAGAGGTGCCGTAGTGGACGGCTCTGGAATAATTTTGACCACCTGGGGATCTTTAACGTCCACTGACATCGCACAGCACACGGGCGCCTTAACGTTTTTCCTCTATAAAAATGCAGCCGCCGCGGTCGGGTTCCTTCACCTCAAAACAAATTTTCGAAACGAATCCACCCGCCGCGGTGACTCAGTGATTAGGGCGCTCGGCTACTGATCCGGAGTTCCCGGGTTCGAACGCGACCGCGGCGGCTGCGTTTTTTGGAGGAAAAACGCTAAGGCGCCCGTGTGCTGTGCGATGTCAGTGCACGTTAAAGATGCCCAGGTAGTCGAAATTATTCAGAGCCCTCCACTACGGCACCTCTTTCTTCCTTTCTTCTTTCACTCCCTCCTTTATCCCTTCCCTTACGGCGCACTTCTGGTGTCCGCCGATATGTGAGGCAGATACTGCGCCATTTCCTTTCGCGCAAAACCAATTATTATTATTACTATTATTATTATTAATATTAATATTATTATTATTATTAATATTATCGATTCCACCCATCGCGGTGGCTCAGTGGTCAGCGCGCTCGGCTATAATTACAATATAATTGGCTTTTGGGGAAAGGAAATGGCGCAGTATCTGCCTTATATATGGTTGGACACCTGAACCGCGCCGCAAAGGAATGGATAAAGGAGGGAGTGAAAGAAGAAAGGAAGAAAGAGGTGCCGTAGTGGAGGGCTCCGGAATAATTTCGACCACCTGGCTATCTTTAACGGGCACTGACATCGCACAGCACACGGGCGCCTTAGCGTTTTTCCTCCATAAAAATGGAGCAGCCGCGGTCGGGTTCGAACCAGGGAACTCCGGATCAGTAGCCGAGAGCCCTAACTACTGAGCCCCCGTGGCGGCTACTGATCCTGCAGGCGAAACTCTAGAGGCCCGTGTGCTGTCCGGTGTCAGCGCACGTTAGAAGAACACCGGGGATCTGGAGCCCTTCACCTCGGCGTCCCTCAAAGTTTGAGGGGCTTTGGGGCGTTAAACCCTAATAAATCAAACAAAACTAGAAAATTTGAAAGCTCCGATCCCGAAGAACAAAAGGCGTGACCACGATGTGGCTCGTGTGGTTCGCTACGTTTCCTTAGTGCCTGGAAGAAAACACGTGCAGTTTTATTATAGCTATCTTCACTGGAGCTTAACTGTTGTTTTCCGTTGCTTGTTAACGCATGTTTTCATGCTGCACATGCGCAGGGGCACAGCGCCAGCCGTGGGTCACTCGCATCTTGGAAGATGCGACTCCGCACGCACAAGGCTCCTGGCATTCATCTTCGCCATTTTCGTCACTTCATTTGGGATCGTTACATCTGCGCCTGACTCCAGAGTTTGCACAGCGCAAGCTCACTACGGCAACGTGCCGAATACTAGTAACGTTTCATTCACAAGCGACAGTGATGTCTTCATCACGCTGTATTATGGCTATCGCAAGTGCATGTTCTTAATTTCTTGAATCAAACGTTGTTCTGTGTATCGCGCAAAAAGAAATGTGCATTTTCTACCAGTAATGGAAGAGAAATTGTTTGATTCGGTTTAGTTCTTGAACAATAAAATACTTATCGTAAACATTGTCAGTGAATTCAATTTTCTGACACTTTTTTTTGCTACCGTAACTTTTACTTTACACTGGACAAGCTTGAGCGGTTATTTGCATTGTGCCACCTTCTAGGCGCCTTGCTACTCTTTATCCGCGCCTCAGCCGCCACTGAACATGACAGTTGCCACTGCTACTGTCACTTTCGGGTACATCACGTGACATTCCCTCTTTCTCGCTGCAATTGCAGTGCTCTCAACCGTTCCGTGTAAGAACGAAGAGAACATTTAGCTCGGTGTGCTAAAGCTTTAAAGGCGACAGCGCAGCGACGTAGCAGCTGGCTGTGCGATTTATCCCACTCGTATGCTGTCCTCGCGGCGCTCGATAGCGACAACCAAACACACTCCTCACCACTTGCGCCCCCGTAATCGCGCAGCCAGCGTGAGCGTCGCTGCCCTGTCGCCTTTTAAGCAGTAGCACACCCGGCTAAACGAGCCTTTTTTAAGTTGGGGGAACGTTTGAGAGCACTGCAATCGTGGGGAGCAAGCGGACATGTCACGGGGTACTCTTAAGACCATTAGCTCTTGCTACTCGCGTTCTAGCGTTTCTTCTCCGTCCCAGATTCGAAGATGACGGCTGGTCATGTGATCAAATCTCGTGTCAGTAAGATGTGACCCCAAATCACGTGTTTGTGCGCGCGGACTCGTCGGGCCGGCACGACAGCCGGTTTACCCCCTGCCCCGCAACATGTCCATAGAAGACCATAGCAGTCGTCGCCACGCGCGCGGAAGATTTGGCGCGGTACTATGGTCACCAACAAGTCTATTACGTGGTCGTTACTGGCCCCACCACGGGGGCTGGTACGCGGCCTCAGTCATACACAACACAAAAAATTGCTGGTGGTTTAGCTCTGGCTAACCATGGTCGAAAACTAAAAGCTGCATCTCCCTGGCCACGTTTGCGACTGACTGTTTCCATACATAGCCGTACTGACACACACACAGTAGTAGGCATTTTTTTTAAACATATTTCTTTCTTCAGGAGGACATTAACGGCGTTCACACAAGACAGTATATATTTAATACAGCTTCAGTGACATTTACTACTGTATTATTGCTCGTTGTATGCGGAGATATGGAACCAAATCCGGTTCCAAACAACGTGCAAACCCTGCAGTTATTTCAGAAAGCCAAATTGAAAAAGAAATTGGCTTTCGGGATAAGAAAACTGTGCAGTGTGGGAGAGGCACCATTTCCTTATCTTAAACCAACTTTCATTTCCCTTCCCTTAAGGTGCGGTTTGGGTGTCCACCGAGATATGTGAGAAGCGTAATTTCCTTTCCTTAAAACTTTCATTGCACTTTCCTTGCCTTACGGCGCGGTTTGGGTGTCCACCCACATATATGTCAGACAGGCGTCATTTCGTTTCCTTACATTAGTTTTTAGGGAAAGGAAATGGCTCAGTATTTGTCTCGCATATCAACCGACGCCTGAACCGCGACATAAGGGAAGAGATAAAGGAGGGAGCGAAAGAAGAAAGGAAGAAAGAGGTGCCGTAGTGGAGGGCTCCGGAAATATTTCGACCACCTGGGGATCTTTAACATGCACGGACATCGCGCAGCACCCGGGCGCCTTAGCGTTTCCCCTCCGTCGAAACTCAGCCGCCACCGTCGCGTTCGAACCCGGGCACTCCTGATCAGTAGCCGAGCGCCCTAACCACTGAGCCATCACGGCTTTTGTCTTTATTGCCTGTTTAGATAGTTTACAACAGATCACAAACGTGTTCTGCGCAACATTCTCAAGCATCAAGAGCGGACATGTGATTCATTCACGTGTGAAAATTAAAACTGGTTCTAAGAACACAACTCTCCCATCAACTCGATAACTTCATCTCCAAAACATAGCTCCTTGTACACTTCACGCAGCTTAAATACGTTTTCTTTGAAGTAATCTCGGACAGACCGCGCATCTTCATCGCAGTGTTGTACAGCCATCCTGCTTTGCCAAATGCTCTGCAGGCCAAGAAGGAAAATTACAACGCATTTATAAAGATCCGGCTCAACGTCCAGGAATCGTATCCCATACGGCGTCAAGGGTGTCTATCTTTATTGTACGCTGGAGCACGTCTCAAAAGAACAGCGGATCCCAGCAATCAATAAGGACGTGTTCTATTGACTGGTTTGTGACATAACAAGCGAGCACCCCATGGTAAAAACAATCCCTTCTCCATCCATATTTTAACCGGCAACGTACCAGTGTGCAACATGAAGAAAAACGTCTTCACAGCCACCGCGGCGGGTGGGAGCCCACGCGCAAGTTGATTTTTGAGGAAAGGAATGGCGCAGTAATTATCCCACATTGCAATGGACACCCGAACCGCGCCGTAAGGGAAAGGAGGAAGGTCTGAGTGAAAGGATAACGAGAGAAAGAGGTGGCCCGGAATGACATCGCACATCACACTTGCGCCTTTTGCGTTTCGCCTCCCTCGAAACGCATCTGCCGCGGCCGGCTTCGATCCCTGGAACTCCGGCTCAAAGGCTGAGCCCGCTAACCAATGAGCCATCGCGTAGGAGACGCAACACGTCACCCACTCGTTCTTGTGACTGAAGGAAAGACGGAAAGGAAAGTGCACGTGCCTCCAGACTGGTTCGAGCTAAGGGCCCTTCACTGTTCGTGTTTCTAGTACAATAAAACAAGAGCTAAACGTGAAACACACGTGCCACGCGCTGCATTCTGAGCCTGGCGCGTGATGCATCCTCAGCTGTGACGCAGGCAGCGCCGCAGAATCACCGACAGAACGAGGTCAGTCGCTGCTTTGTTTCCGAGGCACCTCTGCCCAGCTCCCAGCGAGGTGTGCACCCAAGGCACAGGGCGACTCCTGGCTGCACAGGAACGCTACTGAGTTCAAGGACGTCACCATGGCTGCTCAATGGGCCAGACCATTGTACAGCTGCAACGCCGCGTCGAGGATCTGGCGCTGGGGCCTTGAAGTCACCGGGTGCGACACAATCGGTCGCCAGGAGCGGCGGCCGGGCTTCCAGCGCCTGAATCTCCATGTGAGGATGCCTCCAGGCGAGATGGATCCGCAGCGCTTCGCCCAGAAAGGCGTCTGTGACGACTCCGCAGTCGACAGGGACGACTCCGCGTCTTCAACTGGGGAGCAGGAATTGCCAGGGCCGGCACACCATGATCAGGTATGGAATAGATCATGAAAACAGTGGGCGAGATTTTAAATTGGAATTGCAGCTGCCGCTGCTCAGACTTTTTGTGCACTTAAAGGGCTCGCCGCAAGTAGGACAGTACGAACGCGAGGGGTAATCAACGCCCACCCTGTACGAGCGCATTTAGCCTTCCTGTATTCCGGCAATTCAGCGCAGGATTCTTTTGTAACTGTTAGGATCTCTCAGCTTTACTCCACGCGGGACTATTCACGTTGGGCCAAGAAAAGCAATCGAAGATGAATCCGGTTCTCAGTGCCGAGTTGACTCCAACGCGCTTGATCCAGAGGTATGCATAGTAGTCGTATATAATTTCGAACGCTTCTCAGAAGAGAATCGGCATCTACGACGCAATCGAACCATTCCAGGGTTAACTGAGCGGTTATCATTTCTCATCCGCGCTGTGCCAATCGGGGCCATACAATGGGCAAGAAGTTGTTCCACATGGTCGTGGAGATAGCAAAAACAAAACGGCTACCCAGACAACATGGCAAAGGATGAACAACTTATTGAAACTGTCTTTCCTCTCCCGAGGTGCTATCACTTTCTCGTCAGTTTGCCTGCTGATTCAGCAGAATGGGAATCCAGTGCCTAGAGGTATATGTAGTACAGAATTCCCAAAGAAAACAGCGCGAAATACGGGGACAAAAGAGAAACAAATACGACAGACCCAGCGCCTTCTTTCTCATGTTTTCGTGTTTGTTTCTCTTTTGTCCCTGTATTTAGCGCCATTTTATTTGTGAATCATGAACCAACTAGCCCAAACTAGAGTTCTTCTTGTAGTACAGAAAGCAAAGCAGCAGTTTGCAGTTTATTCCGCTATTCGCTACCTTTGCAGTGCGCGTTAGTATTGTGTGCGGGAAACAGACTGGGAGAATGTAATATAAATTTAGTGCTTAAATCACGGTGTGTCAAGGAAGGTTAACGGCTGGCCTTTAATCCACATGCATAAGCATGGTGGCAAGTTCTAAATTGTTTCGCCGCGCATATTTGAAGCGAGTACCCCGAGTCAAGTCGGGTTTTCTTTCGATAGTCTCTCCTTGCACTTTCCCCTTGCAAATACATTCGACCTCGCATCATACGATATGAAGCAATAGTTCTATGACGATTTTGCATTCGCTGTAATGCGGGTGATGAGTGCTAGCAGCTTTTCCATTATGCATAAGCGAATAATTACTTTACTGTCTGTACTCTGCGGATTTATATTTAGCTCTAGTCTCTATAGCATGGTTATGATGAATGAACTAATACAGCAGGCAGATAAGGGCTCAGGCATTTTTAATGGTTCCGTTATACTCGCCGAGCCCGTATTTGAGGGTCTCGCGGTTTTTCATAGTGGATTAGAGCTCGCGCAGCCGCACCTCGGGTATCGAGTGCACCTTACGCTTGGTATCAGCCCATTTTCATGTCCGCGAACGCGTGCACTGACGCGAAGGCCGTCGTTCCGTTTGCACCTCTTCCCTCTTACGACCCCTGGTAGATGGTTCACGCGCTATGACCTTCGCCTGAGCTTCTGCACGACGTTCGCCACCATGCAACTGACATGAGCTTCACCCGTATATGGCAACTCTAGGACTAATGCCGTAATGGAAACGCTACCTGTTAATGGAGTTTCTCACATCAAAGGCAAAGCCCTAACACGTAGCCTAGCAACCAAACGAGGCAACTTTCAGGTGACCCGATGGTTGTTGCTACCAAAGAGGTTTTAAAATAAAATAAAAACTGCTGTTCAACTACTGCTGAACCTGGTTAGAAAGCGAAAGCTGTGGTGTATCGGGCAACTAGACGCTGCTTGGCGTCTTTAATGTAGAGTGCGTTCCGCATACTGCATAACACCCAGCCAGGTGGCAGCTAAATTAATGGTTAATTGCGAGAGGTTGGCCACCTCATGAATAATAATTGTTTTTTTTTTTGGGGGGGGGGAAAGGAAATGGCGCAGTATCTGTCTCATATATCGTTGGACACCTGAACCGCGCCGTAAGTAAGGGATAAAAGAGGGAGTGAAAGAAGAAAGGAAGAATAGGTGCCGTAGTGGAGGGCTCCGGAATAATTTCGACCACCTGGGCATCTTTAACGTGCACTGACATCGCACAGCACACGGGCGCCTTAGCGTTTTTCCTCCATAAAAACGCAGCCGCCGTGGTCGGGTTCGAACCCGGGAACTCCGGATCAGTAGTCGAGCGCCCTAACCACTGAGCCACCGCGGTGGGGCACCTCATGAACGTGCGGCCTAAGTCTGCGACAATGTTGTCAGCGCTAATGCATGCAGCCCACATGTGTCTCTCACCACCGCCACGTACCTCAAAGCGCGATTGAGGTGTCCACTAACCCACGGAGCCTGTTATGCGCCCTTCCTTTCCTCAAAATCATCGGAGTCTAGAGCTGTTTACCGCATTTACCCGCCGCGTGCCTCAGTGGCTAGAGCGCTCGACTATTGATCCGGGGTACCCGGTTTCGAACCCGAACCGGACTGGCTTGCTGGGGCACTGGACGCCTCAATCGCGCTTTGACGTACGTGGAGGTGGGGAGAGAGAGATGTGGGCTGCATGCCTAAGCGCTGGCAACGTTGTAGCAGACACGCGCCACTGCGGTAACAGGCGACAGCGTTTATTGGGTGACAAACCTCGCGCTATCGGCCATTAATCGCCAGCCGGCAGGGTGGGCGCGCTGCCTACCCCGTGCGCGGGACATAACGTTACAGGCCAAGCCGCGTCTGCTTACCCCATACACCTCAACTTTCGCTCCCTAACCTGGCTCAGCAGTACTTGAACCGCAGCTGTTTTTTATCTCACATATCGCTGGACACCTGAACCGCTCTGTAAAAGAATAATGGCGGAAGTAAGAGAAGTAAGGAAGATATAAGTGCTGTAAAGGAGAGGTCACGATTAATTTAGACTACGTGGGGATCTTTAGCGTACACTGACATCGCACCCTACACGAGCGCTTGTAGTGTTTAACTCAAACTAAACGCGGCCGACAAGTGCAGGCACATTATTTAAAAATACAAAATAATGTCCTAACTTTATTGAGCATAAGGCGCCCCTCATAGAAAATTGGTTTTGGGCGACAGGAAGTGGCGCTGTATCTCTCTCACATCTCGGCGGACGCCTGAACCACGCCAGAAGGGAAGAGATAAAGGATGGACTGAAAGAAGAAAGGAAGAAAGAGGTGCCGTAGTGGTGGGCTCCGGAATAATTTCGGCCACCTGGGGATCTTTAACGTGCACGGACATCGCACAACACACGGGCGCCTTACTTCCGCGGTCGGTTTCAAACTCGGGTACTCCGGATCAGTAGCCGAGCTCTCTAACCACTGAGCCACCACGGCGGGTATGTTCCTTCATAGCCCGAGTCGCTTTAGGAAGTAAAATCCCATAAAACAAATTTATACGCATCAGTTAATATGTAAATGCCGCTGAGGTTAGTTGCGTGGAGCATTCATAAATAAGAATTGAGGAACAAATGCCTCTCAGTATTTTTCATATGAAAAAACAGCCCCAAATCGAAACGACCGTTAGGAAATAAATGCTCCTAAATTCCGCAGGGACCCAATTAGGCAAATTTATCGCCAACGAAAGCCATGGAATGTATGCACAGGTTTTCGTATTTACCACATTTGCTGACATTCAATTTTATCACGTGCTGCGCGAAATAAAAAACCTTGATTTTTGGACGTATCTGTCTTAGCCACCCGAAAGCAACGATGGTGGAGCCGGCCCTTCGTACAGCAGCCCGGGGATGTGCTCCTCGGACTCGGACATCGAGGCCTTCTGGGTGGTCCGACTGTTGCTCGCCCGAGCTTCCTGCGCTGGTGCCTCCGGTAGCGGATGCAGAAGCACGTTAGGGAGCAGTCTCTGCAGCCCGCTGTCCAGGATGGAGACCATTGCGATGCGGCAATCATCGCGGATGCTTCTTTTCAGACGACGGATCTACCGCCATAGCCAAGGCGCGGCCAGGTAAGCAACAGCTTGTGGCTCTAGCCGAATTGATCCAAAATCTGCTCGTCCTGCGGGCATTATTCGTGTACTTCATGGAAGAATAATCCGCTACATATGTGTGGCGAATGCGCTGGACACTTAGCCCTCGCAGTTAATGCCATTTTTTTTCCCTGATTCAATTACTACGCACTTAAATTGAATGCGAGGTTGTCATGGTCTGCTGGGACTTCCAGCATCTGCATCTACACGAAATTCCCACTGATTGCCGGTTTTCACATAACTTTAAATGTCTTAAGGAGGCACTGAGGAAAGATTTAATTTGGCCCGTATAGATGACATGCCACGTTCTAATAGCAAACAGACTGTTCTCACCGAAAACTGAGTTTTATTATTTATAAATGGAGTAATTATTAAATATTGGACTACAGGTATCCTTACCAGAGGCCGTATCGCAAACCAACTGTGCTGCTGCCAAGAGTATTTCTTTAACGGATCTCTGAAGGTGACGGTGCACCACCATTTTCCTTCAGTCGGCAGACAGGTACTTCCTTGCGCTCCTGACGTCAAAGTTTCCATTTGGTCGCGAGAAATGGACGTCCAAAAAAACACAGCCATAGAGAGCCTTACCGTCGATATTTACTGAGACATAGAATAGTACAGAGTTGAGATCAGTGCCCTTCCAAGCGGCACTAAAGACATCCCCATACAATTATTGTTTTCAGTGGAAAATAAAAATATTTTGTGGCTCTATTTGGACTCTTGATCCTTGTGCGGAAGCAAAATGCGCATTTATTCGCTCGCAAATTCTATTAAAAAATCTACACCCCAACCGCTTGAAACTCGGGACGTTCTTAAGGAAAAGCATGGGTTGTCACCGTTTTGAAATGAATAGCGATGAAGCATCGCCTCTGGGATCCGCGTTGATCCATGCCACCTCATGCATTTCACTTGGGAAATCAGTCGGTGGCGGCGACACCTTTATGTAGATTTAGTGCCAAAGCACTGATCAGCACGATCCCAACCGAAAAATCTTGTGTTAAGCTTGACCTGGTGGGTGAACTTGGCCAACCTGGAAAATTGTAATAAATGTTGCCGCGACCGGATTTCGAACCCGCAGCGGCGCGTACACATCAGCTTCGCTGGCCACTGCATTAGAGCACTAAGCTATCGCCGCAACCGATCACGCTTGGTGTTCAACTGCAACACAAGATAACACAAAACGAAACCATTAGCCAAGCAGGCCAAACACATGCTTTCGCCCGTCTACTCTGTTTAACGCCGTTACAACCCTGCGACTTCTTTAGGTCTTTTCTAGCTTCTAAAAGCTCCTCAGTTCTCAGAGAGAGATGGTCTGTTGATTAGAATGCGGAATCCTACTGATACAGGCCAGCTCGATAATGTCCCCAGTGTCCCTCTGCCGCCTCGTGGCTCAGTGGTTATGGCGCTCGGCTGCTGACACGAAAGACGCCGGTTCGAACCAGGCAGCGGAGGTCGACTCTTGATGCAGGCGAAGTGCTAGAGGCCCGTGTACTGTGCGATGACAGTGCACGTTAAAGAACCCCAGATGGTCATAATTTCCAGAGGCCATCACTACGGCGTCCCTCATAGCCTGAGTCGATTTGGGGCGCTAAACGCCCACAAACCAATGTCCAACTAACGTCTCGCTGACGGAGCAGGACACCATACCAAAGAGTTGCGTAGTGCAGGTTTCGGAGGATTTCCAAAGCATAGTTTTTAGAAAAATCTTACAACGGCCGCCATGGAACAGTTTCATTGCGAAAATGATTGATTGCTTGCTTTACTGGCAAACATGCCTTTCACCAGTGTGGCAGAGTATACGAATGAAGCAATGTGCATTCTGTCCGTGAGATCGCCAAAAACAATGCTGGCTCAATCAACACGACGGCGTAGAAGTGAAATTCAGACCTCCGAGCCATATGAGGCAAACTCAATTTAGGGGAGTGATTTGTACCGTTCGCGACCCTCTATTAGTGGTCGGGAAACATGATCACGCGAAGTTTGATTTACTCAAAACACATTGGCGTGATTGTTCTTCATTACACAACAGGCTGGAGTCTATAAGGGTCTGTGTCTTTAGTTGTTCAGTCATGGGAAAAGTTTTCTGGATGCACATCCCCTGAAAACAAATTGTTTATGCTTTGTCCCGCTAGTGAGAAGGCTAGTATTCAACTAGAAGATTCAGCACGTATGAACCCTCATGCCTCAATCATTTGTATAGCACTGTTTTTCCCTGCAGCGCAGAAAAAAAATTTCTTGAACCCATTATTCGCAAATCTTTGTTCATGGCTATGAATAACTCACAATAGCCTGTCTCACAACTCGGTGGAGTAAATAGCACGCTCCCATAAGCAACAAATTACTATCGGAGTCATGCCTGTCAGACATCATATTCCAACTTATCTTATTCTCTTCATGCGACACTTCACATGACGAGTTATGTGCAGAGTCCAATAAACGAGAACGAGATATATGGTGGCTTTAAAACACTCGAATATACATCAGGCTTGTAGCTCGAATTCGAAATATTGCCTCGGCGCGCTGAGTTACTCGTAAAAATTGGTAAGCCAGGTTAGGTACACAAAGCCGATGTGGTAACACCCGGTTCCCGCAGGGAGCGCTTCCTGTTCCTCTTCCTCAACGCGAACAGACTCGTCTCGCGCAGGGAGGACACGGTAACGCCGGTGCACGTGACTATATCAGATAGATGAAAGAACAATCGCCACCCTCGCCTCTACCCTGCTTCAAACCGGTTGGCAGTAGAATCTTTCTATTCGTCCGCTCAATTCGCGTCTCCAGCCTTTCCCTTCGGAACTCTAGTCAATTGGTGAGGGGAAGGATTCTCGCACAACTGCCAGGAGCCCAGCGCCGTACGGCAAACAATAGCATACGCGTAGCTGCAGACATAGCATGGTTATCAGAATACCTTCCTAGATGTCGAGTGAGACGTCACCGCATACCAACCTCGTAGTGTAGTATGCGCAGGATTTGCATCTCTCCTTAAAAAAAATGTTCGTCTGCAATGATTATGGCACCTGCGTACCAGGACACCGGTGGTCGTAAAGAAATCTCTGAGCTGTAATTAGGAGCTGCGATTCCTACTAACATGTTTGTCATATGCGCTTAGGTGAAGTCTTTAAGGTTTCTTACGCCAGAAACCGTTAATTCAAACGCATTTCTTTAGCATTAGATGCATTCGTTTCGTTTCTGCGGGCTCAGAAAGAGTACATTTTTTGCAGGGCATACTGAGGGCTCGGCAACTGGATAAAAGTCGTGCTACTTTCGAAGACTGACCTGTGAGCCTTCGCCGATCCCGTTTACTGCTGTGGACTTCCGGCACTTACGTCTGCTGCCGCGTATTCACGATTTGTGACGGCCCAACGTCCAGGGCTTTGACAACGACGTGTCATAGACGCGACGTGCCACATGGACGCCTGAGAGTCATCTGTGAACCGAACCCAAGACCCGCGAACGAATTCGTTTATTTATGTATGACAGCCTTAAAAGGTTTTCTTGCTATGGTGGGCATTTATTTTGAGTCGGGTTTTTTAAACAGCCTCGTGTTACAAAACTGGAACACATGGTACAATAGGTTCGTGGTCCCGCGGTGCGCAAGAAGTCCACATTGCGAGGCCAGTGGCTGTATTTGATTTGGCTGGTTACCGCTCCGCTGACAACTAGGCGTCCTCGATTACGAGAGACCTGTAATAACGACGACAGCTGTGTTGGACGCACATTTCAGGGTGTGTCATTGGAGCCGCCGTAAGTTGTGACCGAGAAATCTCGTTTTGACCGCTGAAGTCGTCTCCTGTGAGGCTTTGCGAAGCAGGGAGGCTTTGGTTGTGTCCTTTTTGTGCGTCCTCGTGGCAGGTCGGAGATTCGACGCTCTTGTGTAACCTCAGTAGCCTTTCAACCGATGTCAAACGTTCTCGCGGCGCAGGTAAGAAACACAGGAGATTGGCACATACAGTCTACGTCACCTTTGTGTAGAGAGCGCGAGTAGTGTACTCCATGGAATTCAGATTTTGAAAACAGCGCATAGTTTCCGAGAAATGTGCTAGTGCTTGCAAGTCTGTATAGCTCTACTTGCCGGCAATGTTCCCTCTAAATCAGAGAAACAGCGAGAAGATGTCTGTTTTTATGCAGAAAATTGCTCTGCTGGAGCACTCTACACATGGGTGACGTGGACTGCACCCATGTGATGAAGGTGGGCTTTCAAGTGATCCTCTCCAGAGAAGGTTACGCGTACAGACCACCTTCCTCACTTCTTTGGAGAAGTAGGTTTTTTTTTTGGTAACGTTGGATGGGCTTTTTTGGCACTTGCACATGGCACAGGCTTGCCTATAGTCGTGACCTTCGGTGTCAACAGACTTTCCCTGCGTTTAAGCATTTTTTAATGGGCTACTCTCCTTCAGCTCAATCAGTTTTTTAGAGGCGGGGTCCTCTGATTTCACCGGTGTCCTGAGAACACAGACGCGCAGTTTGCACAAGACAATAGAACGAAAGTGTTCAAATTATTTCAGGTTTACATAGAAAGAAAGCTAATTAATTTTGGAGCGAACTGTTACCTTTCTATTGGGCACGCAAGCTACGCATTCTTTGGTACATTCGTCCACTTACGATATGTGGAATGAGTGTAGTTCAGAATTGCTTAAAATTAAAATTAAAAACATTCATAGCTAAAGAATCATCTGATGTGCTAAAAGCCTACATATGGACCTTTCTTTTTCATCCATGTGCAAACCTTGCGTATTTAATATTGTTCTCTAACAAACTTTCATTCCTATTGTAACAATAAGCACCCCTCCTGCGTGCTCTCAATGCCACTTAGTTCACGCACGCTAAAATCCATGGTGAAATTCGGGATCAATCATGGATACCTTTAGGGAGGCGAAGCTAGTTCAGCTCTCGATGGCGCTCGGTCATTTCTTCGCTTGTGGCAGAAAGAAGAGACATCCAAGCGTTTAAACTTTTTTTTCTTTACTGAGCTTTGTTTCTGCCCCTCATTACTTTCTTCCCAATGTAGCGATGTTGGCTGATTGAAAACTTCATTGAATTAAAAAATGGCAATTCTCGGAGTCTTGGGTGGTCCGCCTATTCCGGCAGCCCATTGGCCTGCGCTCCACCGCGGACCCGGCGAACCAGTCCTCTTTGCTGGTCGGGGTCCTCGCTGTGCAGACTGGCCTTTCACTGCTGTACAATTGAGATTATGAAGAATCTCAATAGCGGTATTTAATTGGCATGCCTACACTATGTGAAAACCCGCTGCCATTTGTCCACAGCAGAGGCGTTCTGGTTTGTAGAGTGAGGGGTATCACTGATGGAGTTTAAGTGGTGTTCCGAGAGCCTATTTGTAGTCTGTGAAGGGTGTATTTCGTGAGAGTTTCGTGCGGTTTCGGGTATACCTGCCTGGCCTGTCTGTAGGTTCGTAGGTGTCCGGCGAGGTTCATTATCCTCTGCCTCATAGGCTAAGGGGGAATTGTCTTGGCATCTTCACAAAAATACCAATACACGCCTTATGTTCCCCTCTCAATTTATTCAGTATATCAACGACAGTTTAGACGCGGTATTAACGCGTCCAAATTTACGCATTTGTACTCTCAGACTCCCCAGACTGGGCCTCTGGCGTCGAATTTAGCGGTTGCTCCAGTATATGCGCGAAAGACTTAGGTTAGTTGCTTTCTTGAATCGCTTTGACAACGGACACTCTCGAAGGACTACTGCTAGGTGCTTGGCCGCAGAGTTGGAAAGCTTGTTCGCGCTGAGTGCTGCCAGCATCTGATTTTTCTAATTTTTCTCTTAAATAAACTATCTACTACGAACCACGCAACGAAAGCGCATTTTGACTGAACACTCGTCCGTAGAATGAGGAACTGTTCGCGCTTTACACTATTTGTATAGTTGAACGAATACAAGCCACAGCTAGCTTTTTGAGTCCTGTCATATTGTATCTATTGCAGCGGTTCTGCATAGTCATGAAGATCACTACAAACAGACCCAACCCATGACGTCTCATGGAAAAATTCGGCCACCACATAACATAGGGCTCTTTATAACACTGCTTTTAGCCAGTTCACAATTTCTACTATGGTCTTCGTGATTTTCATTAGCGCTTCTTTAACCTCCGATATTTCGAGACCAACTGTGCAACTACGACATACTGCACTGAACTAAACATTTACTTTGAAAACTCCATTTATGGAAAAGCAATGTATTGGTGATTTTCCCGCTTAAACATGAGCTTACCTAAAATTTATAACGGCCGTCACTGTAGCTTAGAGGTTACGGTGCGCGACTGCTCACCCGAAACACGTGGGTTCGATCCCGGCTGCAGCGGTCACCTTTCGGTGGAGCCGGCATGGAAAGGCGTCCGTGTGCTGTGCGATGCGAGTGCTCGTTAGAGAGCACCAGGTGGTCGAAACTATCCGAAGCCCTCCACTACGGCGTCTCTCATCCTGAGTCGCTTTGGGACGTTAAAGAAATTAAACGTACCAGGAAGGGAACGTAAATAGAACTACGTAGGGTCGAAATTCAATCGTAACGCGTGCGATCAATGAAGTAAAAAACCTGAAACCACCACAAGGCATGAGAACTCCATGTATCGACCATGACATCAGCGAACGAGAATTCTGTAAATTAGATCACTGCAATGGGACTAACCTAATATGCTGCACCTTTTATGAATCTGGCAACTTCTGGCGGTGTTAATTCCGGCAGTTCTTGAGGCCGCTCCTCTCTCCCGCCCCTGCACAGTGCTATGAAGAATGCATCCAGTTAATCGATTTTTCGCAGAAAACTTCATGGCTGATGTCACGGCTCATTTTACATTTGATTACACCGTCATCTTCACGTGTTTCATCCTTCTTGCTCCTCTTTACATTGCCTTCGCTATCACCTCGTATCCTGGAAAGGTACTTATTTCGCGCACCATAGAGAAGCCAATATTAATCGACCTGCAACGTTCAAAACCACGTCCTCCCACTGAAACGTTCTATACGAATCGCTCCTATAGAATTATCGGAGTATAGAATCTATATGATGCGGAAAAGTATATGGGCATCGATACGTGGACATGGGCATCGATAAGCGTGGATGAGGTTTTTCCTGTTTGCATCTCCACCAAACCCTGGTTGATCCCCCATCGTAGGTATGTGCCTTCGTTTTTGATGCAAAAATACCATTGTGCCGACACTGTAGCTTGGTGCCAACGGTCCTTGTAGCATTACAGAAGGAAAAATGTTTGAGAGAAAAACAATATGAACAGGTTACGGGAGTTCTCAGCCCTCCAACCATGTTTCTATTCACGTGTTGGCCACAGAACAACGGTAGCTCGCCACTTTCGAGACTTCAGGCATCCGAGGACCACACATAAGATGTGTAGCAAGCACTAAAGAGGTACATTGGAAAGACAGCTCGGCAAGCGGAATTAATCTCTAGCAGAGATTACGCATGCTGGAAGCATTGTTTGGCCTTCCTACCGCAAGCCGGCGCACTTCTGTCCAGAGTGATCTCAGGGTTCGAGAGTCGGACGTCAGCACCCTGATAACACATGGGAATAAAAGATTCCAACAGTAAAGCGTTTAATTATCTACAGATTGCGCAGTATTTGAGGCAGGCCTTTAAGTTCGTTAGGAAAAGGAGTATCCGGAGAGCGCCTGCTTCCGCTGGAGGATGTAGCGCTCATTGCTCTGAGCATGCTACTGGGATGTCCCGTTGAAGAACGACAGCGCGGTGGAGCCTGAAGTTATTCCAGGAGGTGACAGAGAGCCGAGACCAAGCCGGAGTTCTCCCCTTGGCACTTCAACTTGGGCAGAACAACTCCGAGACCACAAGAGCCACCCGTTGAGAGGACCGCTGGCGATGCCCGGACCGGTCGTCGGTGTAAGGCCACAGACAGACATCTGCGGTGCCCTCTTCATGTCACCCATGGTGGAAAGAGGCGCCTGTTGCTTCAGTCGTCCCTGCACGTGAGCAAGTATGGCGATGGTTATGTGCGAAGCAAAGAGTTATTAACTCCAGTTTACATTACATTACAAGAAATTATCAACAGCGCAGGACAACCGAAGAGACATAGGAAGAGACAAATTTTTTGTCATGGAGCACCAACTCACCAGTCTGCCGTCCTTCTACAGTGCATTACATTTTGTTACGCGACGCTATCAGACACGTTTTGAAAGGCACTTGATTTATTTCGGCCGCCTCCAATTTTTTAGCCTTAACGGATTGTTGACGTGCGGTAGCATTAGGGGGCTCTTTCAATGACTGCTGTGTATAGTGAATTCGTAAAAATGATCGTGGTACGTCCGTAGGAAGCGTAATCATAGTGTTTCCAATTGAGACAGCTGCCTTACTCGTATTAACTCTAGCTCATGGTAGATTTGTGGTGCTTTCCTCGAGATCCTGCGCGTATGTCTCTAGTGTCACTTCAATGCTGCCATATGTTGTGGGTGGGGGTTTGCTTGATTGTGGTCAAAAAAAGCATTCTCTTTTCGAGAAAGCTTTGCTGAAACTTTTTGTAATCTGGCTGAGAACAATTCCCCCCCCCCCCCCCCCCCCCTTTCCTCAGTTCGGCTTCAGCTTCAGTTCTTAGCAGTTTCGTTCGGCTTTGTTCTATGTTGGTTCAAAAGAAAAAGTGTTCATTTAGGGTGCCAGAACTAATAATCCACGCAAAATTTCTTTTTTTTATTTCTCTAGCAAACAGAAAACATGGAAAATTAAGTGTCATGGGCGTAACATTGGATACTGATCACTTTACCGCGCAAGCTATTCCCTGGCGCCGTTAGCGGTTTGCGATACATATTGGTAGGCATCTGCGTTTTCGTCAGAGCAGCTATTTCTCGCCTGCGAGGACACGTGAGCCACGCAGATTTGTCGGTCTTCTCAACGCGTAGTTTCTGCGAGTGGTCTGTCGGCCTTATGAGCCTTTCACTGAAAAAATGAGGGACAGCAGAAGAAGAATGGAAAAACAGAATCATTCTCACATATATAGAGTGCTACTTCCAATTAATTTTTTTTCAGAGCCGGCACGTGTATTGAGACGTATACACAAACACAGGGGCACCATAAGCCATCCTTTCAGAGCGAGAGTTCTACTCCTCAGGGCGCAACTTCCGATTTCGTTGTGGATGGGACAAAGACCTTCATCGCCTCACAATGTCAAACCGAACTTAAATGCGTGGGTGTATGGTCTAAGCTGTGGTAGTGAGACCATGTATTTATATTACTGTGACCACGGGGTACCTCACCGTGAACTTGGGCTTAAACCTAGACCTTGACAATTCATTTGAGACAGTAGACACCATGCTTAACAGAGCTTTTGATGGTATAACTAGGTTCAAACCACGTTGAACCACAGCCATTTTTTCTTTATTGTCTTTCAACTCTCCCTCAGAATTAACAACTAGGTTCACAGCCTTAGGTCTTGTTATGGTATAATAGCCGTAGCCGCCGCATATTCCATACCTGTTTTGTGCGTGACGTCACTAATACCCCAGGCGCGCTAGATGGAGACCCCGCAGCTGGGACTGTTGAGCGGCCCTGCCATGGATCTCCCTCTTGGGTTCGTGCTGAGGACCCCCGCATCTTGCAGGACTGCCTCCACTTCCGGAGATTCAGGTGCTGGAAGCCCGGGGCACTGTGTCGAGTGTGCGAGGCGCACGTTGTCGTCCCCGATTTCGTGCAGGTCCACGCACGAAGCTCTCCTTGCGGCGCCGAAGGAAGAGGTGCTCGCTCTTCCATCGTCAGCGTCGGGGACGCCACCGAGCTCAATTGATCCAGTCGGAGGTTCTACCGGGAATCGCTCTGTGCTTTGTGCCCGTGTATGGATGATCTCTGAGGAGGCGTCTTGGAAGCAAGCCAGATTTGCCTCCCGGGATGTCGTTCAGCCCGTTCACCAGCGGGGCCAAAAAGTGCTCGAGCATCACGCGCCACGTTCGGAACGCAGCGCGGCCACAACCGGTTCTTCTTCTTTTTCTTCCTCTTAAACATGTCACATACTCACGTAGGGGGATTGGCCAAGGTGTAGTGGCATAAACACGGAAATTGCCATAGGTGATTACGACAAAATATTGGCGCCAAGCAAAAATTTTGAAAAATGTATCGATCAAAAAAGACAGAAGAATATATTGTCACGAAAGGTTGACTGCTGTCCGGAGAGCGGTAAGATGGCGAAAATGGTGTTTTTATGGGCTGACTTGCGCCCAAAGTGGGCTGAATCACTCGGCGGCGGCGCAGCAACAAGCGTGCTCGGCGGACGCCGAACAGAATGCCCTCTGCTCCCGGCCGTGCTATATTTAAAGCTGACAGCGAACTTTCGAGGTAAGGCATGGAAAGTTACTAGAACATTCTCGAAGGAGGTAGAATCAGCTCCGCCTGGATGTGATCAATCGAGATAAATGTGGTCGCGTCTTGCATCCACAGAGTGATAAATTGGCGTGACAACAGCTGCTAAGAACAAACAAACACAACAAAGTTTTGCGGTACAATTAAGTAAAATAACAAGCAGCATTATGGTGAAAAAAGAACAGCGAGAAAATTTTAGGCCAGCCCTATTGAAAGTTTCCATAAGGCGAGTCTCACAACTCCATATATTTCCGTTTTTTTTTATATTGAATCTGTATGGTGTGTATAGAGTCAGTATAGACATTATGTGCAGTGCGTGTGGAAAATTGACTCCATATGAAGTCAAGCACTTTTTATGTAAGCTACATAAAAGCTTTATGAAATCTGTATAAACACAAAACAACAAACGTATCGATGCCCATATACTTATCCGCATCATATGGACTCGACACTCCGATAAATCTTTACGAGCGATCCGTGTTGAAAGTTTCAGTTGGGAGGACGTGGTTTTGAACGTTGCAGGTCGATTAATATTGGCTTCAGTATGGTGCGCGAAATAAGTACCTTTCCAGGATACGAGGGGATAGTGAAGGCAATGTAAAGAGGAGTAAGAAGGAATAAAGACTTAAGGAAATGAGTATAATCATGTGGAAAATGGGCCGTAACATCAGCCGTGAAGTCATTTGCGAAATATTGAGTAACCTTGGATGTAGTGTTTATAGCGTTATCAGGGGCGTGAGAGAGTTGCCGCCTCAAGAACTGCCGGAATTACCACCGCCAGAAGTTTCGAGTTTCATAAAAGGCGCAGCATGTCAGGTTAGTCCTATTGCAGTGGTCTAGTTCACTAAATATGCTTGTTATTTTACTTTATATTACCGCCAACCTTTGTCGTGTTTGTTCATTTGTTTATTCTTTAAAGCTGCTATCACGCCACTTTATCACTTTGTGGATGCAAGACGCCGCCAGATTTATCTCGATTGATCGCATCCAGGTGGAGCGGATCCTACCTCTTTCCAGAATGTTCTAGTAACTTTGCATGCTTTACTTCGAAAGTTCGCTATCAGCTTTAAATTGTGCACGGCTGGGAGCAGCGGGCATTCTCTTCGGCGACCGCCGAGCACGCTTCTAGCTACGTCACCGCCGAATATTCAGTCCACTGTGGGCGCAAGTCAGCCCAAATAAAGAGTTTTATTTAGACAGCATAATCGCCATCTTTCCGTTCTCCGAACAGCAGTCCCCATTTAGTGACAATATATTCTTCTGTCGTTTTTCATCGATGCATTTTGCAAAATTCACGCTTGGCGCTAATATTTTGTCGCAATCGCCTACGGAAAGTTCCTTGTTTGTGCCACTACACCTTGGCCAATTGCGCCATGTGAGTATGTGCCATGTTTAAGAGGAAGACGAAGAAGAACGGGTTGTGGCTGCACTGCGTTCCGAACGTGGCGCATGATGCTCGAGCACTTTTTGGCCCCGCTAGTGAACGTGCAGAACCACGTCACAGGAGACAAGTCTGGCTCGCTTCTAAGACGCCTCCTCAGAGATCATTCAGGCGCGGGCACAAAGCACAGAGCGATTCCCGGTGGAACCTCCGACTGGATCAATTGAGCTCGGTGGCGTCCCCGACGCTGACGATGGAAGAGCGAGCACCTCTTCCTTCGGCGCCGCAAGGAGAGCTTCGTGCGTGGACCTGCACGAAATCGGGGACGACAACGTGCGCCTCGCACACTCGACACAGTGGCCAGGGCTTCCAGCGCCTGAATCTCAGGAAGCGGAGGCAGTCCTGCAAGATGCGGGGGTCCTCAGCACGAACCCAAGAGAGAGACACGGGGCCGCTCAATAGTCCCAGCTGCGGGGTCTTCATCTAGCGCGTCTGGGGTATTAGTGACGTCACGCACAAAACAGGTATGGAATATGCGGCGGCTACGACTATTATACCCTAACAACACCAAAGGCTGTGAAGCTAATTGTTAATTCTGAGGGTGATGCGAAAGAGAACAAAGAAGAAAATGGCTGGGGCTCAAAGTGGCTTGAACCTTGCTGTACCAGCGAAAGCTCCGTTACCCATGGTCCCCACTGTCTCAAATCAGATATCAGGGTCTAGGGTCAAGGTCAATGACAAAGCTCAAAGGTCAGGTATCCAATGTTCATAGTAATATGAATACATGGTCATACTACCACAGCTTAGACCATACAGCCACACATTTAAGTTCGGTTTGACCTTGTGAGGCGTTGAAGGCCATTGTCCCATCCACATCCTAAAGAGTAGAACTCTCGCTCTGACAGGATGGCTCGTGTCTCCCCTCGGTTTCTGTGTACGCCTCAATACGGAAGCCCGCTGTGAAAAAAAAAATCAGTTGAAAGTAGCATTCTATATATGTGAGAATGTTTTTCTTTCCATTCTACTTCTGCGGTCCCTCACTTTTTCAGTGAATGGCTCATAAGGCCGACAGACCACTCGCAAAAACTACGCGTTGAGAAGACCGACAAACCTGCGTGGCTCAGGTGTCCTCGAGGGCGAGAAATCGCCGCTCTGACGAAAACGCAGATGCCAACCAATATGTATCGCAAACTTCTAACGACGCTAGGGAATATCTTTCCCGGTAAAGGGATCAGTATATAATGTTACGCCCATGACACTTAATTTTGCATGTTTTCTGTTGGCTTGACAAATAGAAAAAGAAATTGCGAGGATTATAGGTTCTGGCACCCTTAACCAACACTTTTTCTTTCGAACCAACATAGAATAGAGCTGAACGAAACTGCTAAGAACTGAAGCTGAATCCGAACTGCAGTGGGGGGGGGGGGGGGGGGGGCAATTGTTCTCAGCCAGATTACGAAAAGTTTCAGCAAAGCTTTCTTGAAAAAAAGAATGCTATTTTTTTTTGGCACAATCAAGCAAGAACACAGCCACTACATATACCAGCATAGAAGCGACACTAGAGGCATAGGCGCGCAGGATCTCGAAAAAAACACCATGAATTTACCATAAGCTACAGTTAATACGAGTAAGGAAGCCGTCTCAAGTGGAAACAATAAGATTACGTTGCTTGCGGATGCACCACGATCATTTTTACGGATTCACTATACACAGCAGTCATTGAATGATCCCCCTAATTTTAGCGCACTTCAACAATCCGTTAAAACTAAAAAATTTGAAGCGGCCGAAATAAATCATGTGCCTGTCGCTACGCTGTGTGTGATAGCGTCGCGTAAGAAAATGCAATGTACTGTAGAAGGACGGCAGACTGGGTGAGTTGGAGCTCCCTGACAAAACATTTGTCTCTTCCTATGTCTCTTCCTGTTCTCCTGCGCTGTTGATAATTTCATGTAATGTAATGTAAACTGAAGTTAATCACTATTTGCTTCGCACATAACCATCGCCATGCTTGCTCACATGCAGGGACAGGTGAAGCAACAGGCGCCTCTTTCCATCATGGCTGACATGAAGAGGGCACCGCAGATGTCGATAGGTGGCCTCACACCGACGACCGGTCCGGGCATCGCCAGTTGTTGGTGTATGCTTCCTCTCAGCGGGTGGCTCTTTCTCCGAGTTGTTCTGCCCAAGTTGAGGTGCCAAAGGGAGCACTTCGGATTGGTCTGGGCTTTCTGTCGCCTCCTGGAACAACTGCAGGCTCCACCGCGCTGTCACTCTTCAGCGGGCCCTCGAGCAATGAGCGCTACATTTTCCAGCGGAAGCAGGCGCTCTCCGGATACTCCTTTTCCTAACGCACTTAAAGGCTTGCCTCAAATACTGCACAATCTATAGACAGTTAAACGCTTTACTATTGGAGTCTATTATTCCTGTGGGTTATCAAGCTGCTCAAACTTGACTCGCGAAACCTGACATCACTCTGGACAGAAATGCGCGGGCTTGCTGCAGGAATGCTAAACAGCGCTTCCAGCGTGTGTACTCCCTGCTAGGAATTCCGCTTGCCGAGCGCCTTTCTAATGTACCTCTGTAGCGCTTCCTACACATCTTAAGTGTGGTCCTCGGATGCCTGAAGCCACGAATGTGCCGAGCTACCGCTGTTCTGTGGCCTACACGTGAACAGAAACATGATTGGAGGGCTCAGAACTCTTGTCTTTCCCTCAAATATTTTCCCGTCTGTAACGCTACAAGGATCGTTGGCACCAAGCTGCCGTTTCGGCACAATGTTATTTTTGCCTCAAAAACGATGCCACATACTTACGATGGGGGATTAACCAGGTTTTGGTTCAGATCCAACCAGGAAAAAAACTCATCTACGTTTATCTCATCTCAAGTGGCTCATAAATATAGAGAAATCTGAGAGGAAAAGAAAATCACGAATTTTACGAGATCTTGAGGAAATCGGAATGAAAATCTTGGAAACAAGCCGGTCTGGGTTATATAACTAATTTTCAAAAAAATAACCACAAAGAAAATTTTGAGATTAAAGTAAAAGCTTCGAAAAATGAATACAAAAATCTCGCGGTTTCGTTATTATACATGTGAAGAAGCTTACTCACTTAATGACATGCCCTTTGACGGTTGCACCGAAGGCACAATGTAACCTGTGTTTGCGAAATCTTTTTTTCATCATTTTCTTCTTTATTGATAGGATGATGGTCGTAGGCCTCAAGAGCATGTCAGCTTTTCACTATGTATAACACACACATCGCCCGAGGGACTCAAATCTGCGGCTGCAGGTACGCGGGTACGAAAATTTCATGCCTACGACAGCTTTATTCAAGATAGATTGTGTGATACTTGAAGGCTGAAGGCGCTGTACAAAGCTGTAAACACAGAGGGCATAGAATGTATACTCCGGAGCAACATCATCATCAGCCCGAATACGCCCACTTTAGGGCAAAATCCTCTCCCATGTCTCTCCAATTAACCCTGCCTTTTGCCAGATGCGCCCACCGTATGCCCGCAAACTTCTTAATCTCATCCGCCCACATTACTCTGTGCCGCCCTCTGCTACGCTTTCCTTCTCTTGAAATATAGTCTGTTACCCTTAAGGACCAGCGGTTATCTTGCCTTCGCATTACATGCCCTGCCCAAGCCCATTTCTTCCTCCTTCTTCCATTTCTTCCTCCCTTCCCTCTTGCTCTCTCTTAACGTTAAACCTATCATTTTCCTTTCCACACCTCGGAGAGATACCGAGTACCATTCCAGAATTAAGATTGTACCCATTGGAAATCGGTATGTGCCTGGCGGCTTTGGGCATCGAGCCCCGCACCTCGTACAGTTGTGAACCATTTTCGTAATCCTCCACTTTCTGCCAACTAAGTGAGCACGACAGCGGTGCTATACTTTTCTCTGGGCGTATATTGGTAAACTGCCGTACATGAACTGAGAGAACCTTCTAAATGCGCCTCCAACCCATTATTATTCTTCTCGTGTTTTCGCTTTTGCGATTCGGATCTGCGGTCACAACCTGCCCAAGTAGACATATTTTCTTACCACTTCCGGCACCGGGATACCAATTGTAAACTGCTGTTCCCTTCCGAGACTTACGAGCATGTCTTTCGTTTTCTGCATATTAATTCTTAGAACCACCGTTCTGGTCAGGCCTAATTCACTAATCATGCTTTGCAATTCATCTCCTGAGTGGCTTAGAAAGGCAATGTCATCAGCGAATCGCAGATTGCTAAAGTATTTCATTAACTTTTATCCCCAACTTTTCCCAATTCAGGCCTCTGAACTCCTCCTGTAAACAGGCAGTGACTGCCATTGCCGAGATCGTGTCCCCCTGCCTGACACTCTTCTTTATTAGAATTTTATTGCTGGCTTTGTGCAGGACTATGGTAGCAGTGCAGGCGTTATAGATATCTTGCAGTATTTTTAAATAATCCTTTTCTAGACCCTGGTTCCGTAATTACTGTGAGCCTACTGAGGTTTCAGGCTAAATATCGCACCCAACCGATAGAGGTCCCTTTAATTGCATTCAGAACGTAAGAACCTTAGTTCTAGTGCCAGTGGGCTTCATTTCACTGCTTCATCTTTTGCTGCGCACTCTCAAGGTTAGCGGCATGTTAATAACCGAGTGAGTGACAACGTGCTGTGCGATGACAAAGCACGTTAAAAAAACCTATGCGTGGTGAACGCACAGTGACCGAAGTCGATGTAAACTCCCACTAAGGCGTGGTCTGAAGAGTCCGTGTGTACTGCCGAGACGTCAAACCCCACGCACCCTACCGTTAAGGTCATATTGTAACGGGCGCAAGACCACCCCTCTCCCTCCACTCTCTTGACGGAACATCGATCCTCGAGTGGCCGTAATCTTCATTGCGAAGTAAAAACCCTCTAGCGGCCCTATTTTTTACCCTAGGTGGTGTCAGAGACAGATTATACGAACATTTCGCCCCAGAGAAACCGACTACCATTCCAGGATAAAGATTGTACCCATTGGAAACCAGTGGTGCCCGGCGACACTCGGCAATGAACCCGCACCTCGTACTGTTGTGAAGCATACCTCTTTTAATGTTGATGCTTGCAGCATTTAATGAATACGTGACTGAAAGTATCACCTGTGCGCCTTTAACAGGAAAACATCACTCGCCTTTGACTGGCAAGACCTCGAATGATTACACCCAGAAGGTGAAAAAGGAAGTTGATGCCGAAAGCGCACGTGCCACGTGCTGCAGTCCGAACGTGGCGCTTTGTGGGCCGGTATCTACCAGCACTGACGGCGAACGCACCGCTACCAAGCGCAGGACAAAGCTCTGGCTATCCAAGACATCTGTTCCCAGCTCACACTCAGGTGCGCGTACAAGGCACAAGTCTGCGGTGAGGCCCGTCGGCGGCTGGCCACCGAGTTTAGGGACGTCACCATGGCTGGCTGTGGCGGTGCGAGCAATATGTACCGCTGTAACAGCAAGAAGAGCTACTGGCACTCGGACCTGGAGACCTTCTGGCACATGCTCAGCACAGCACCTGGGCTTCCTGCGCCTGAATCACCGCCAGCGGAAGCAGCTGGGCGAGGTGCAAGGGAATTCTCGGAACGCGGCTCAGGAAGAGCTCCAGGGCGAAGCCGTACACTCTTCGCGCACACTTCTTCCCAAGCGAAGGAGCTACCAAAGCCTAAGTACGGATTCCAGGTACGGAACTTCCCGGTCTAGTAACGGTTGTATGCGAAATAGCTGGTGGGTCATTTGAAGCTTCATGACCCGGGGCTAGAGCAAACACAGGGGACAGAGGACGCAGCAGCAAGGACGACGGAGCACCAACACGTGCCTTTCGCTGTTGTTCCTGAGCGTAACGTAATGCGTCCTCAGAATTTAGTGTTGCGCAAGAATTTCGTTGTCTCGATGTAGTTCATCTCTCAGGTTGGCAAGTGTGCTGTTGATGAGGCCATGGTTCGCGCTTTTAGAACACTTTCCTTTAGAGAAGCATGAAACGCTAAAACAACTTCTTATTGACACCGGACTGACCACTCGCTTTAGCACATCAGTGATTCTGGATTTTGCGGGTTCAGGGGTTTACGAACTGTTGCGATATCACTGGTCAGTAAAGTAAATACTGCTCAAATTACAAACTTTGAGTTTTTACACAAACATACTGCCATCTGGCAGCAAATTGATGATCCGGACGCAGTAACAAAAATACACAGAAATAACAGTTCGATAGATGACGTAAGCGGTAAAAGAAGCAACAACGCTCTTCAAAAGGTAATGGCGACATGTCTCCAGAAGATGCCGCCATCCGTAAATCCCGTAAAGAGGCCAATGGGATACGTCGCTGCAAGGCTCTTATTCACGGTTGTTGGTTACTGAATCGCGACATAGAAACTAGCGCAAAAAGACACAGACGGCCGGGAAACGATATTACACACAATAGACTTGTAATTCTGCATGTCTAGCGTAGTCTTGTTCAGTGTTGTGTTCTTACTTGTTCCTGTTTCAGCGCTGTTTCTACCATTATCTTAAACTAAAAATATCTACTACCCTCCCTTCTGATGGCTAGAGTGCGTCCTGTGGTTTCTTTCCTGTCAATCACCTTTTGTGCTAGTTAGTATGTCTGAACTCGTCACAAAATATAAAGCGCCGCTGCCTAACTGGCATGATCTTAGACCTCTGGGTTCTTTCGTGAGATGACGTGGTCGCAGGTTGTCCGAAACGGAGAGGAGTAAACTTCGCTTAAGCTACAGCAGTGAGTTCAATATCACAGGTAGGCGTGTTTAAAAATATACTATTTGGCGTACTCAGTCCAATGAAAATGTGGTGCACTAACACTAGGGTTTTCACTTCGGCTTGAGTTTTAGTTATAAGCTCGGTTTTCCAAGGTCACGCTTACTTCAGACGAAGATCGGCAAAATCACACTTAAGCTCCGCCTTGAAGGTATGATGCGATAGAGTTAATTGGTCAACATCTATATATAGAGAATTGGTCTTACACTAATCTACATTCATAGATCCCTCGGAGTTCTCATACCATTATGGCGCAGTAGACCATCGGCTAAACCATGCGCCACTGCCCCGCGATGGCGGGTGCTGCCACCGGTGAGGCTTTTGAAGTTCAGGTTGTTCTTCCCGACCAACCTCTCTCGACCAATCATTAATTGAACTGCCACCTGGCATGCAGTGGGCGTGCGTGTACACACACCTGGCAGGATTACCAAAATCTGTTGCGCAGGTGGCCGGCCTGCCGCAAAGCAGGCTGGAGATCACGGGTTTTTGCGACCATGTGGATAGCAGTGCTACTGCACTCAAGGAACCATTAATTCGTGCAATGATTTTCAAAGTGAGTGTACTTGCAACACATAATAGTTTAAGCATACAGAAGACCTCGTTAGTGCAGCAACAGCATGTGTGAGCGTTTTTTCCTCAATAACGTTAGAGAAGAACATATATAGGTCCTCGGTTCGACAATGTCACGAATTTCGACTGGCTTCAATGCATTTCTTTATTGCAACCGAAAGCTAAACAAACAAGGATTCCGAAACCGAGGCACCCGGATAACAGGTATTGCACCGTTCCTGAACAAACATATGCATGCATATAATTACAATATGGTTCCAAGATGTTACCCAATCCCTGAAATAATACACCTGTCACTTGTCGCCGCGCAAGGATGTAGACACAAGCGCTCGTCCCCGACAGCCTAGGACAAGCGCTCATTCAAATGACTTGCACTGTTCGGAAAGCTATCAAGTGTAAACAATCGCAGCCGCTACTGGACAGCAGATGACTGCAGCAGTTTACTGCACGCCACACCACATTGGCGATTAGATTGCATGCTAAACTGCGGAATGCAAAACTGTTGTTAAAAGACAGCAAAAATTGGGGTTTCCCGCTTTTTAGCAAATCAAGAAGAAAAAAGCCGACATGGTGTGGTGTGGTATGTGCGGTTTAACGTGCTAAAACTGCACATAGGCAATGACTGACAAAATGGTGGAGGGCTCTGAATTGATTTTTATCACCTGAAAATTTTTTGCGTGCACTGATATCGTACTGCGCACGGTAGTCGGCATTTCGCCTCCATTAAAACTAAGCCGCCATGGCTAGTGTATTTGGTCCCGTTGAGCAGCCGAACGCCATTGCCATTAAGCCCCTACGTTTTAGCCACTAAGAGCACGTTTTAGAGTGACAGCACCCTCTCTAAAAACACAGGCATGACGTGCCCAGCCGAAGTGGGACATAGCTGTCATTTTTCACCGCGTTGAATCTTGTATGGGCAGACTGAAATGGTTTGTTACGACATTACAACGAATTCCCAACAGGAATTATTAACTAAATATTCTAAAGTCGGTTTCCGCAGACTTTTTTGACAATCGAACATTGAAAATCGAACAGCGAAACATTCGACTTCGCGCAATCAGCGAGAGTAAGAACTGGACCACAAGACACAAAAATATGCGCTTTAGACACGAACTCCTCCAGTAAAATAGTATAGGCGAATGGCGGATTAACAGGAATTTCATTTTAAAAAAATTCAACCAACCTTCTGTCATGGCACTAGCAGTCCACTATAACCTCAAGCTAATCTGTCTTTTGTAGAGACTTAACTAAAGTAGGCCTCACTGCTGTGTGCGCAGATCCTCGTGCAGACAGCAGCTGTCGAAAAACCGGTTTTAATGCTGTCACATTGAAACTCACCTCAGTGACAGGAACGGTTAGTGATTGACAAACTACCCGCGTAAGTCATCGGCAGTTTGCCCCATAAAATCAAGTCAGTATATATTCATTTAATCCCAGCCATTGACGTGTCAATGTTCTTACACATGCAGGAGCGCCTGACACAAGCAGTGGTGGGTCCCACCAGGAGCCATCCTGGAAGAGAAGGTGCTGTGGATGCCGATGCAGTGGATGCCGATCAAAAGCATTACCGGCAGGGCTTCTGGCGGCGTCCCAGCGGCTTCTCCGTGATGCTTCTCAATAAGGGCCCTGGTGGCCGTTTTCACGTCTGCCGCTTTTTGGCCGGTGCTGATTTCAGGAGAGCCGAGCTTCGCTCAGGCACTCTGCGGCACCTGCAGATACGCGCGCTGCTCTAGCGGTGACTATGCATTGGCGTGCTGTGCAGAGATGCGACCCGCCGCTCCAATGTCACCGTGAGTGCGCAGTCCCACTCTGCACGGACTTACAGTTGGATAATAAGAGGGAGGAGAACTGTTTCGTGATGTCTTTTACATTGCAACGGACGCAGACGGCTCAACCTGTGTGCCTGGATGCCCTGAAGGTGCCGATGACTCGGTACTGTGCGAACAGTATAGGATGTAAGGCTTTACTGAAAGAACATTTTATTCATTGGGCCAGTACAGCCCATTCAACTCAAAACTTAAGATATCTATATACCTGAACAATGGAGTGCCTTCAAACTGCACTGAGCGCAACGAATGATACTTAGAAATAACGTTATCCCGAGACCTCAGACTTGCTCTGAATTTCCGAGCGCGCTTTCAATTTGGTGCTTTCAGCGTTCACTCGGCGTTGTAACCGTGTATTGAATACGTTACGTGTCTCTACGCGCAAGGTGGCTCTTCTACGACTCGCAATGCATATAGAGCACCGGGAGCTGCACAATATGTAAAGAGCAAATTTTTCGCGATCTCCTTTTTTTCTATGTGGTTCCTAATTTGAGTCTGAAAGCATCGCTTCATGGCTCTTTTTTTCTTTAATTCGCTCATAGGTTGCTACAGCGGGTGGTTTTTGAAACTGTGTAAAAAAATCGTACTGTTAAATTTTATTTAGTGTGTGAAGGAAGTGCTGTTAAACATTATTAACGGTTTGTTTTAAAATAAAAGTAATAACGGAAGGAAAAACTGGTTCTGGCCGCGGCGATAGATGCACACAATTTTAAGCACCCGACCTGCGGCCAGCGCAAAAGAATAAATGGACACGACATTGGATTTACAGATAAAAACGATAGCCAGGAAGGAGAGCGCACATCTATACACATTTACCGCAGGCAGAGGTGTGGTCCTCTCAAGCCAACATCCCTGTCCTCAACCGCTTTGAATCAAGCTGCAGAAAGCTCATAATGTCTCTCTTGTGCACAAAGTTATGTTGGGCTGAACGGGCACCTTCAGTCAGAGTTGCAGTCTAGAGCATTTTTTGCGTGCGGCATGAACAGTCGTGCCTCAACCGCTTTGAATCAAGCTGCAGAAAGCTCATAATGTCTCTCTTGTGCACAAAGTTATGTTGGGCTGAACGGGCACCTTCAGTCAGAGTTGCAGTCTATAGCATTTTTTGCGTGCGGCATGAACAGTCGTGCCTCCCGAGAATAAGCTACAATAATGTACAGCCGCACATGATGATACAAAGCCCTGCAATGGTGTGCATGTGATTGATCTGAAATCAGCATGAAAATGAAAATTGCTTTTTTCGAGGAAAGAAAATACCTCTCACATCTCGGCGGACACCTGGACAGCGCCGTAAGGGAAGGGATAAAGGAGGGAGTGAAATAATAAAGGAAGAAAGAGGTGCCGTAGTGTTGGGCTTCGGAATAATTTAGACCACCTGGGGACCTTTAAGGTGCACTGAAATAGCTCGGCACACTGTGCGATGTCATTTGGAGGTCAATTTGGTGCAATAGGTTTGGTTTTCTCTTCGGTTTCGGTTGTAGGCTCAGTTATCCAAGGTCACGCAGGCTTCAGACAAAGATAGGTAAAGTCAGTCTTTCGCTCCCCCCTAGGGTTATGACGAAAAGCATTAATGGGTTAACATCCATACATGCGAAATTGTTCATTCTCCACTTTACATTCATAGATTCCTGGATGTCATCGTACCAGTCTGGCGCAGTGGAGAATCGGTAAAACCATGCTCCACTTACCCGCGATGGCGATTGCCGCCACTGGTGGGCCTTGTGAAACAAAAGTTCCTCTTCCCGAGCAACCTCTCTCGACCAATCATTAATTGAACTGCCACCTGCCACAGTGTGCTGGGGGCGTGCGTGTACTCACACCTGTCAGGATTACCACAATCCGCTGACCATGTGGCCAACCTGTCGCAAAGCAGGCTTGATATCTAGGGTTTTCGCGAGCATGTGGATGGCAGTGCTACTGCACAAAGGAACCGTTAATTCGTGCAACAATTTTCAAAGAGGGCGTAGCTGCAACACAATAGTCTAACCGTACAGAAGACCTCTGCAGGCAGCAACAGCATGTATGAACGTTTTTTCCCCAATAAATTTAGAGAACACATACTCGGTCCTCGATTCGACAATTTCGCACGTTTCGATTGCCTTCAGGGCATTTCTTTATTGTCACCGAAAGCTAATACAAACAGCGATGCCGAAAGCGACGCAGCCGTATAATAGACGCTTGCACCATTTCTGAACAAACATATGCATGCTTCCAATCACAGTACGCTTCTAAGATGCTTCCCAATGACTGGAAAAAGCCGCCGCGGCGGGGGGGAGCCGACGCGAAAATTGTTTTTTGAGGAAAGAAAATGGCGCAGTAATTGTCCCACATCGCGATTGACACCCGAACAGGGCCGTAATGGAAGGCAAGAAGGTCTGGGTGAAAGGATAAACAGAAAAAGAGGTGGTCCGGATGAACATCGCACAGCACAGGGGCTCCTTTTGCGTTTCGCCCCCTGGATTGATTGTAAAACATTTTATTCGCCGGGAAGAGCTTGGCAAGAGGTCGCGTTAAGTGGTCGAGAGTACATAGCCCTCGACGACTTTGTCAGCCCACTCCACCGCCAAAACTTGCGTTCTGGGGTCAGAGCTAGCCAGCACGGTCTCCCACCGCTCGAGAGAAGGAGCTGTAACTAGATCACCCGGAGGTGGCTCTATTTTGCAGTCCCACAGGATGTGATCGTAGGTAGCACGTTGGCCACAGTGTTTGCAGTTTGGGTTGTAAAGATCTGGATAAATGTGCGCGAGGAGTGATGGGGTGCGTATCGATCTCGTCTGTAGACGACGCCACGTAACCTCTTGTTCTTTAGTAAGTCTTTTGTCTGGAGGGGGGAAAATTCTCCTCTCTAGTTTAAAATGATTGGTGAGATCATGATATGTGATCATTGAGTCCTTCGTGAAATTCAGGGAGCCAGACTCATCCACTGCCCGGTTCGCCCCCTGGAAACGCGTCCGCCGCGGCCGGCTTCGAACCCGTGAACTCAGGCCCAATGGCTGAGCACGCTAACCAATGAGCCATCGCGTAGGAGACGCGCGGCACGTCGCGTACTCGTTCTTGTGACTGAAGGAAGGACGGAAAGGAAAGTGCACGTGCCTCCAGACTGGTTCGAGCTAAGGGCCCTTCACTGTTCGTGCACCTAGTACAATAAAACAAAAGCTAAACGTGAAACACACGTGCCACGCGCTGCGTTCTGAGCCTGGCGCGTGATGCATCCTCAGAATAGACGCGGGCAGCGCCGCAGAATCACCGACAGAACGAGGTCAGTCGCTGCTTTGTTTTCGAGGCACCTCTGCCCGGCTCCCAGCGAGGTGTGCACCCAAGGCACTGAGCGACTCCTGGCTGCACAGGAACGCTACTGAGTTCAAGGACATCACCATGGCTGTTCAATGGGCAAGACCATTGTACAGCTGCAACGCCGCGTCGAGGATCTGGGGCTGGGGCCTCGAGGTCACCGGGTGCTACACAATCGGTCGCCCAAAGCGGCGTCCGGGCTTCCAGCGCCTGAATCTCCATGAGAGGACGCCTCCAGGCGAGATGGATCCGCAGCGCTTCGCCCAGAAAGGCGTCTGTGACGACTCCGCAGTCGACCGGGACGACTCTGCGTCTTCATCCGGGGAGCAGGAGTTGCCAGGGCCGGCACTCCATGATCAGGTATGGAATAGATCATGAAAACAGTGGACGAGATTTTAAATTGGAATTGCAGCTACCGCTGCTGATACATTGTGCAATTAAAGGGCACGCCGCAAGTAGGACAGTACGAACGCGCTTAGTAATCAATCCCAACCCTGTACGAGCGTATTTAGCCTTACTGTATTCCTGCCATTCAGCGCAGGATTCTTTTGTAACTGTCAGGATCTCTCAGCTTTACTCCACGCGGGACCATTCACGTTGGGCCAAGAATAGCGATCGAAGACGAATCCGGTTCTCAGTGCGGAGTTGACTCCAACGCGCTTTATCCAGAGGTATGCATTGTAGTCGTATATAATTTCGAACGCTTGTCAGAAGATAATCGGTTTCTACGACACAATGGAACCATTCCAGGGTTAACTGAGCGGTTATCATTTCTCATCCGCATTGTGCCAATCGGGGCCGTACAATGGGCAAGAAGTTGCTTCTACATGGTCGTGGAGATAGCAAAAACAAAACGGCTACCCAGACAACATGGCAAAGGATGAACAACTTACTGAAACTTTCTTTCCTCTCCCGAGGTGCTTTCACTTTCTCATCAGTTTGCCTGATGATTCAGCAGAATTAGAATCCAGTGCCTATAGGTGTATGTAGTACAGAATCCCCAAAGAAAACGGCGTGAAATACGGGGACAAAAGAGAAACAAATACGATAGACCCAGCGCTTTGTTTCTCACGTTTTCGTGTTTATTTCTCTTTTGTCCCCGTATTTCGCGTCGTTTTATTTGTGAATCATGAACCAACTAGCCCGAACTAGAGTTTTTCTTGTAGTACAGAAAGCAAAGCAGCAGTTTGCAGTTTATTCCGCCGTTCGCTACCTTCGCAGAGAGCGTTAGTATTGTGTGCGGGAAACAGACTGGGAGAATGTAATATAAATTTAGTGCTTAAATCACGGTAAGTCAAGGCAGGTTAACGGCTCGCCTTTAATTCACAAGCATGAACATGGTGGCGAGTTCCAAATTGTTTCGCCGCGCATATTCGACGCTAGTACCCCGAGTCAAGTCGGGTTTTCTTTCGAAAGTCACTCCTTGCACTTTCCCCTTGCAAATACATTCGACCTCGCATCATACGATTTGAAGCAATAGTTCTATGGCGATTTTGCATTCGCTGTAATGCGGGTGATGAGTGCTAGCAGCTTTTCCATTATGCTTAAGCGAATTATTACTTTCGTGGCTGCACTCTGCGGATTTAAATTTAGCTCTATTCTCTATGGCGTTGTTATGTTGGATGAACAGCAGGCAGCTAAGCTAAGGGCCCAGGCATTTTTAATGGTTCCGTTATACTCGCCGAGCCCGTACTTGAGGGTCTCACCATTCTTCACAGGTGGACATTGTTCGCGCAGCTGCACCTCGGTTATAGAGTGCACCTTACGTTTGGTCTCAGCCCATCGTCCTGTCTGCGAACGCGTACACGGACGCGACGGCCCTCGTTCCGTTTGCTCTTACGACCCCTGGTAGCTGGTTTGCGCGCGATGACCTTCGCCCGAGCTTCTACGACGTTAGCCTCCATGCAAGTGACTCGATTCACCCGCATATGCAAACTCTAGGACTAGTGCCGAAGCGCCAACGCTACCCGTTAATGAAGTTCCTCAAGACAACGGCGAAGCCTTAACACGTAGCCTAGCAGCCAAGCGAGGCAACTTTGAGGTGGCCCGAGGGTTGCTGCAACCAAGGAGGTGTTAAAAGAAAAAAATAACTGCGGTTTAACACCAGCTGAACCTAGTTAGAGAGAGAAAGGTGTGTTGTATCGGGCAACTAGACGCTGCTTGGCGTTGGTAACGTTCAGCGCACTCAACAAGCAGCGAGCCCGCACTGTGGCAGTAGTGCTACTAAGTAGTTTTTATTAAAATAATAATAAAATGAAAGGAAAAGAGTTTTTCTAGCGCCGGCATCTGCAATCGATACTGAAGCACCTGAGCTGGGGCAGCGGAAATAAAGGATAGCACGCTGAAATTGGTTTTTTTCGACCACCTGGGGATCTTTAACGTGCACTGACATCGCACAGCACACGGGCGCCTTAGCGTTTTTCCTCCATAAAAACGCTAAGGCGCCCGTGTGCTGTGCGATGTCAGTGCACGTTAAAGATCCACAGGTGGTCGAAATTATTCCGGAGCCCTCCACTACGGCACCTATTCTTCCTTTCTTCTTTCACTCCCTCCTTTATCCCTTCCCTTACGGCGCGGTTCAGGTGTCCAAAGACATATGAGACAGATACTGCGCCATTTCCTTTCCCCCAAAACCAATTATTATTATTATTAAAAGGAAATGCCGCAGTATCAGTGACATCTCGGCGGTCACATAAAGAACGCCGTAAGGGAAGGGATAAAGCAGGGAGTAGGGCTCCGGAATGATTTCGACCACATGGGGATCATTAACGTGCGCTGACATCGCACAGCACACGGGCGCCTTTGCGCTTCTCCTCCGTCGAAACGAGGCCACCGCGGTTGTGGCAGTATCCGGGTCGAGTCATAGAATAGGTCTAAACACATGCGTTCTTCCTCTGCGGAGACTGCGTCTGTTGTCAAGTAGCGAGGGACGCTCGAGCCACACACTGCGCGCCAGCGGCTGAGTGATAAGTAGCGTAAAGACCCAGTAGCAGTCTCGTACAAGTTGGTCACCAGGGGCCGCTTGCACGAAGCAAACGGGGCCCTGGTTTTGGCTTTTAAAGTAAGGAAATGACCAATATTGAAGCGAAAGTTTCACTACGCTACGTCGTAATGACTTGTGGCTCAGTGGTTGGAACCCGACCGCGGCGCTTGCGTTTCGATGGAGGCGAAACGCTTAGGCGCCCGTGTGCTGTGCGATGCGAGCGCACGTTAAAGATTCCCACGTGGTCGAAATTATTCCGGAGCCCTCCACTGCGGCACCTCTTTCTTCCTTTCTTCTTTCACTCCCTCCTATATGACACAGATACTGCGCCTTTTCATTTTACCGATATATGTGAGACAGTTACTGCACCATTTGCTTTCTCAAATTGGTTTTGGGGAAAGGAAATCGCGCAATACCTGTCTCACATCTCGGCGGACACTAGAACCACGCCGTAAGGAAACGGATAAGGAGGGACTCAAAGAATAAAGGAAGAAATAGGTGCAGTAGTGGAGGATTCCGGAAAAATTTTTAAAATCGGGTAAAAACGCGCTACGAAGCCGATATCCATGGCTCCAGTGCCGCGTAGGCTGCGTTGCGTGCTGATTGCACCTCTTCGCGGTGTTGTACAAGCGATTATAGGACAGCTTTCACCCGCCACGGTGGCTCAGTGGTTAGGGCGCTCAGCTACTGAACCGGAGTTCCCGGGCTCGAACCCGACCGCGGCCGCTGCGCCTTTATGGAGGCAAAACGCTAAGGCGTCCGTGTGCTGTGCGATGTCAGTGCACGTTAAAGATCCCCAGGTGGTCCGAAATATCACGGAGCCCTCCACTACGGCAGCTCTTTATTCCTGTCTTCTTTCACTCCCTCCCTTGTCCCTTCCCTTACGGCGCGGTTTTGGTGTCCAACGATATATAAGACAGATACTGCGCCATTTCCTTCCCCAAAAAAACAATTAATATTATTATTATTACACTTTTGACATTCACGTGAAAATCGGGGCTTCACTGCATGTGTTCGTACCTGTTTCACACACAAACGACACAGTATCTCCGTTGTGGGGAGCGAAGACCAGCCGGGAATGTCTACCGGCGTTGGAAACTTGCTCTGGTACGTGGTTCGTCATTCTTCGAAGTTGCATGCCATTGTTGGCAGAAACTTGACGACTGTCCGATAACTTTCCTGCGATAATTAAGCCACATGTCACAATGCCATTCGGACTTCGAGGAAGATTCGGAAGATCGTGACGGTACGCCTACAGTCCACAAAAACGACCAAACCCGAATGTGTTTGCTTTCGCTTGCCATACGGCCTGTTCTCGATCGTGTCGTTGCATGGTGTGTGAAAAGACCCGCGACCACATTTTTCTCGCCTGGCAATAGCTCCACGTACAAAGCGTTGCATGAAGTCGAGAAGTATTATGTTGCTGCACAATTAATTGCTTGTGCGTGACTCAAGTGCGTTCGTCTGCAGCGATGTTATTCGCAATATTGCTTTGGTTACGCTGGAGAGCGGCAGTTACACCCGAAGCTTGATGCAATGGAAAGGCGAGTTCGCTAGCTCACATGTACTGCGCCAATACTCGCTGCCATCGGCAGAGACCTCCCTCTCGAAGGGAGCTGTCCACAGTGCTTCCGTTGTGCTTGCGCCGGCCGGCACCATTTCCGAAAATATTTCCGGTACATGTCCGATGCCGGTACGCCATTTTTTTCGCATGTGGGGTGGCACCCAATTGTTCATAACCGCAATTTCGCGGTGGCTGTAATATTACTCGTTCATAGCAGGTGTTTGTATGCATGCACAGAATGGAAGATGAGTACTTCTGCCCATCAAGCATGTAGCTCATCAAACATCAAGCATGTAGCTCGAATTCGAGACATTCCTACGGCACGCTGAGTTACTCGTAAAAATTGGTAAGCGAGGTTAGGTAAACAAATCCAATGTGGTAGCACCTGAGCCAGTTCCCGCAGGGAGCGCTTCCTGTTCCTATTCCTCAACGCAAACAGACTCGTCTCACGCAGGGAGGACACGTACTGTAACGCCGGTGCACGTGACTATATCAGATAGATGAAAGAACAATCACCACCCTCGCCTCTACCCTGCTTCAAAGCATATGGCAGTAGAATCTTTCTATTAATCCGCTCAATTCGCGTCTCCAGCCTTTCCCTTCGGAACTCTAGTCAATTGGTGAGGGGGCGGATTCTCGCACGACTGCCAGGGGCCCAGCGCCGTACGGCAAACAATAGTATACGGGTAGCTGCAGACATAGCATGGTTATCAGAATACCTTCCTAGGTGTCGAGTGAGACGTCACCGCATACCAACCTCGTAGTGTAGTATGCGCAGGATTTGCATCTTTGTTTAAAAAAAATGTTCGTCTGCAATTAATATGGCACCTGTGTGCCAGGACACGGGTGGTCGTAAAGAAATCTATAAGCTGTAATTAGGAGCTGCGATTCCTACTAACATGTTTGTCATATGCGCTTAGATGAAGTTTTCAAGGTTTCTTACGCCAGAAAACGTTCATTCAAACGCATTTCCTTAGCATTAGATGCATTCGTTTAGTTTCTGCAGGGTCAGAAAGAGTACATTTTTTGCAGGGCATACTGAGGGCTCGGCAACAGGATAAAATTCGTGCTACTTTCGACGACTGACCTGTGAGCCTTCGCCGATCCCGTTTACTGCTGTGGACTTGCGGCACTTACGACTGCTGCCGCGTATTCACGATTTGTGACGGCCCAACGTCCAGGGCTTTGACAACGACGTGTCATAGACGCGACGTGCCACATGGACGCCTGAGAGTCATCTGTGAACCGAACCCAAGACCCGCGAACGAATTCGTTTATTTATGTATGACAGCCTTAAAAGGTTTTCTTGCTATGGTGTGCATTTATTTTGAGTCGGGTGTTTTAAACAGCCTCGTGTTTCAAAACTGGAACACATGGTACAATAGGTTCGTGATACCGAGGTGCGCAAGAAGTCCACATTGCGAGGCCAGTGGCTGTATTTGATTTGGCTGGTTACCGTTCCGCTGACAACTAGGCGTCCTCGATTACGAGAGACCTGTAATAACGGCGACAGCTGTGTTGGACGCGCATTTCAGGGTGTGTCATCTGAGCCGCCGTAAGTTGTGACCGAGAAATCTCGTTTTGACCGCTGAAGTCGTCTCCTGCGAGGCTTTGCGAAGCAGGGAGGCTTTGGTTGTGTCCTTTTTGTGCGTCCTCGTGGCAGGTCGGAGATTCGACGCTCTTGAGTAACCTCCGAAGTCTTTCAACCGATGTCAAACGTTCTCGCGGCGCAGGTGAGAAACACAGGAGGTTGACTAGTACCGTCTACGTCACCTTTGTGTAGGGAGCGAGAGTAGTGTACTCCATGGAATTCAAATTTTGAAAACAGCGCATAGTTTCCGGGAAATGTGCTAGTTATACCTGTGCTTGCAAGTCTATATAGCTCTTCTTGCCTGCAATAGTTTCCTCTAAATAAGAGAAACAGCGACAAGATGTCTGTTTTTATGCAGAAAATTGCTCTGCTGGAGCACTCTACACATGGGTGACATAGACTCCACTCATGTGATGAATGTGGGCTTTCAAGTGATCCTCTCCAGAGAAGGTTACGCGTACAGACCGCCTTCCTCACTTCTCTGGAGAGTCTGGGTTTCTTTTCTTGAGGTAACGTCGCCTGGGCTTCTTTAGGCACTTGTACATGGCACAGGCTTGCCTATAGTCTTGACCTTCGGTGTCAACAGCCTTTCCCTACGTTTAAGCATTTCTTATTCGGCTACTGTACTCCAGCTCAATTCGTTTTTAGAGGCGGGGTCCTCTGATTTCGCCGGTGTTCTAAGAACACAGACGCGCAGTTTGCACAAGGCAATAGAACGAAAGTGTTCAAATTATTTCAGGTTTACATAGAATGAAAGCTAATTAGGTTTGGAGCGAACTGTTACCTTTCTATGGGGCACACAAGCTACGCATTCTTTGGTACATTTGTCCACTTACGATATCTGGAATCAGTGTAGTTCAGAATTGCTTAAAATTCAAAACATTCATACCTATAGAATGATCTGATGTGCTAAAAGCCTATATATGGACATTTCCTTTTTATCCATGTGGAAACCTTGCGTATTTAATAATGTTCTGAAATAAATTTTCATTCCTATTGCAACAATAAGCACCCTTCCTGCGTGCTCTCAATGCCACTTAGTTCACGCACGCTAAAATCCATGGTGAAATTCGGCAGCAGTCATGGATACCTTTAGGGAGGCGAAGCTAGTTCAGCTCTCGATGGCGCTCGGTCATTTCTTCGCTATTGGCAGAAAGAAGAAACATCCAAGCGTTTAAACTTTTTTTCCTTACGGAGCTTTGTTCCTGCCCCTTATTACTTTCTTCACAATGTAGCGATGTTGGCTGATTAAAAACTTCATTGAAACAATGGCAATTCCCGGAGTCTTGGGTGGTCCGCCTATTCCGACAGCCCATTGGACCGCGCTGCAGCGTGGACCCTGCGAACCAGTAATCTTTGCTGGTCGGGGTCCTCCTGGCTGTGCATAATGGCCTCCCACTGCTGTGAAATTGAGATTATGAAGAATCTCAATAGCGGGATTTAATTGGCATGCCCACACCATGTGAAAACCCACTGCCATTTCTCCACAGCAAAGGCGTTCTGGTTTGTAGAGTGAGGGGTATCACAGATGGAGTTTAAGTGGTGTTCCGAGAGTCTGTTTGTAGTGTGTGAAAGGTGTATTTCATGAGAGTTTCGTTAGGTTTCGGACATGTCTGCCTGGCGTGTCTGTAGGTTCGTAGGTGTTCGGCGAAGTTCATTATCCTCTGCCTCGTAGGCTAAGGGGGAATTGTCTTGCCATCTTCACAAAAATATCAATACACACCATATGTTCCCCCCTAACTTTATTCAGTATATCAACGACAGTTTAGACGCGGTATCTACGCCCCCAAGTTTCCGCATTTGGACTCTCGGACTCCCCAGTTGGGCCTCTTGCGTCGTACTTTGTGGTTTCTCCAGTACATGCGCGCGAAAGACTTAGGTTGGCCGGTTTCTTGAAGCGTTTTGACAACGGCGACTCTCGAAGGACTACTGCTAGGCGCTTGGCCGAACAGTTGAAAAGCTTGCTGGCGCTCAGTGCTGCCGGGTACCCACCGGTTTTGTAGTGAGTACAACATTTTCCCTGGCAAGGTGCTCAGTTTTTCTGTGGAGACGGGCTCGAGAAAAGAGATTTGGAGCAAACCAATGCGTTGACAGGTCAGCGACGTGTTCTACCGTCAAACAACTTAATCCGCCCCGTGCAGTGCAGCCCACTTGTGGTCTTTTTTTTTTACCGAAGCGATGACCTTGCAATTTACAATTGGTAGCGAGGCGCTGCAAGTGGCAAGAGAATGGCAAGCAGTGACCGCAGCTGGGGATCACGATGTTGAAATAGCTGCAAGAAGAAGAATGGGGTGCAGCATATTTAGCAGGTTCTCGTAGATCATGAATGGCAGCTTAATTGTGTCCCTCAAGAGAAAAGTATGCAACATCTGTATATTACCAGTACTCAGCTACGGGGCAGAAACGTGGAGTCTAACGGAAAGAGTTCAACTTAAGGACAAAGCAACGACCTGTAAAAAGAAAAATGATAGGGACAACGTTAGGAGACAGGAAGAAGGCAGGCTAGTGTCTCTGGAATCAAACCCATGTGAAAATTTCTATCGTTTTTGTTTGACGGTTCGGAGCGCATTTATTCATTAATTACGGTAGCCTCTGTAACGGTGACGTCTATATCAAAGCATGGAATTTTTCTTATTTTTTCTATATTTAATAAATAAAACATGTACTACGGACCACGCATCGAAAGCGCATTATGACTGAACACTCGTCCATAGAATGAGCAACTGTTCGCGCTTTACACTATTTGTATAGTTCAACGAATATAAACCACAGCTAGCTTTTTGAGTAATGTCATATTGTATCTATTGCAGCGGTGCTGCATAGTCATGAGGATCACTGCAAACAGACCCAACTCAAGATGTCTATAGGAAAACTTCGGCCACCACATAACATAGGGCTCTTGGTAACACTGCTTTTACCCAGTGCACAATTTCCACTATGGTCGCCGTGATTTTCATTACCGCCTCTTTAACCTCCGATATTTCGATACCAAATATGCGAATACGGCACACTGCAGTGAACTGAACATTAACTTTTAAAACTGCATTTATGCATGAGGAATCTATCGGTGCTTTTCTCCACTAACCATGAGCTTACCTAAAATTTATAATGGCCGTCGCTGCGGCTTAGCGGTTATGGTGCGCGACTGCTCACCCGAAATACGTGGGTTCGATTCCGGCTGCAGCGGTCACCTTTCGGTGGAGTCGGAATGGAAAGGTGTCCGCGTGCTGTGCGATGCGAGTGCTCGCTAGAGAACACCAGGTGGTCGAAACTATCCGGAGCCCTCCACTACGGCGTCCCACATCCTGGGTCGCTTTGGGACGTTAAAGAAATTAAACGTACCAAGAAGGGAACGTAAATAGAACTACGTAGGGTCGAAATTCAATCGTAACGCGTGCGATCAATCAAGTAAAAAACCTGAAACCACCATATGGCATGAGAACTCCATGTATCGACCATGACATCCGCGAACGAGAATTCAGTAAACTAGATCACTGCAATGGGACTAACCTAATATGCTGCACCTTTTATGAATCTGGCAACTGCTGGCGGTGCTAATTCCAACAGTTCTTGAGGCGGCTCCTCTCTCCCGCCCCTGCATAGCGCTGTGAAGAATGCATCCAGCTACTCGATTTTTCGCATAAAACTTCATGGCTGATGTCACGGCCCATTTTACATTTGATTACACCGTCTTCTTTACGTGTTTCTTCCTTCTTGCTCCTCTTTACATTGCCTTCACTATCATCTCGTATCCTGGAAAGGTGCTTATTTCGCGCACCATAAAGAAGCCAATATTAATCCACCGGCAACGTTCAAAACCACGTACTCCCAACCGAAACGTTCCATACGAATCGCTCGTATAGAATTATCGGAGTATAAAGTGCATATGATGCAGAAACGTATATGGGCATCGATAAACGTGGATTAGTTTTTTCCTGTTTGCATCTGCACCAAATCCTGGTTAATCCCCCATCGTAGGTATGTGCCATCGTTTTGGGGGCAAAAATATCATTGCGCCGACACGGTAGCTTGGTGCCAACGATCCTTGTAGCGTTACAGAAGGAAAAATATTTGAGAGAAAAACAATATGAACAGGTTACGCGAGTTCTGAGCCGTCCAACCATGTTTCTATTTACGTGTCGGCCACGGAACAACGGTAGCTCGCCACTTTCGAGACTTCAGGCATCCGAGGACCACACATAAGATGTGTAGCAAGCACTGAAGAGGTACATTAGAAAGACAGCTCGGCAAGCGGAATTAATCTCTAGCAGAGAGTACGCATGCTGGAAGCATTGTTCGGCATTCCTACCGCAAGCCGGCGCACTTCTGTCCAGAGTGATCTCAGGGTTCGAGAGTCTGGCGTCAGCACCTTGACAACACATGGGAATAAGACTCAAACAGTAAAGCGTTTAATTATCTACAGTTTATGCAGTATTTGAGGCAGGCCTTTAAGTGCGTTAGGAAAAGGAGTATCCAGAGAGCGCCTTGATATTGGGAGGGCCCGTTGAAGAACGACAGCGCGGTGGAGCCTGAAGTTGTTCCAGGAGGTGACAGAGAGCCCAGACCAAGCCGGAGTGCTCCCCTTGGCACCTCAACTTGGGCAGAACAACTCCTAGGCCACTAGAGCCACCCGCTGAGAGGAACCATACAGCGACAAATGGTGATGCCCGGACCAGTCGTCGGTGTAAAACCACAGGTCGACATCTGCGGTGCCCTCTTCATGTCAGACATGGTGGAAAGAGGCGCCTGTTGCTTCAGCTGTCCCTGCACGCGAGCAAGTATGGCGATGGTTATGTGCGAAGCAAAGAGTGATTAACTTCAGTTTACATTACATTACATGAAATTATAAACAGCGCAGGACAACAGAAGAGACATGGGAAGAGACAAATTTTTTGTCATGGAGCACCAACTCACCAGTCTGCCGTCCTTCTTCAGTACATTACATTTTCTTACGCGACGCTATCAGACACAACGTAGCGAAAGGCACTTGATTTATTTCGGCCGCCTCATATTTTTTAGCCTTAGCGGATTGTTGAACTGCGGTAGCATTAGGGGGCTCATTCAATGACTGCTGTGTTTAGTGAATTCGTAAAAATGATCGTGGTACATCGGTAAGAAGCGTAATCATAGTGTTTCCAATTGAGACAGCTGCCTTACTCGCATAAATTGTAACTTATGGTAGAATTGTGGTCCTTTCCTCGAGATCCTGAGCGTATGTCTCTACTGTCACTTTAATGCTGCTATATGTTGCGGGTGTGGGCTTGCTTGATTGTGGTCAAAAAAGCATTCTTTTCTTCGAGAAAGCTTTGCTGAAACTTTGCGTAATCTGGCTGAGAACAATTCCCCCCCCCCCCCCCCCTCCTCAGTTCGGCTTCAGCTTCAGTTCTTAGCAGTTTCGTTCAGCTTTGTTCTATGTTGGTTCAAAAGAAAAAGTGTTCGTTTAGGGTGCCAGAAGCTATACCCCACGCAAAATTTTTTTTATTTGTCAAGCAAACAGAAAACATGCAAAATTAAGTGTCATGGGCGTAACATTGGATACTGATCACTTTACCGCGCAAGCTATTCCCTAGCGTCGTCAGCGATGTGCCGCACATATTGGTAGGCATCTGCGTTTTCGTCAGAGTAGCTATTTCTCGCCCGCGAGGACACGTGAGCCAAGCAGATTTGTCGGTCTTCCCAACGGGTAGTTTTTGCGAGTGGTCTGTCGGCCTTATGAGCCATTCACTGAAAAAGTGAGGGACAGCAGAAGAATGGAAAGAAAAGAATCATTCTGACATATATAGAGTGCTATTTCCAACTGACTATTTTTTTCAGAGCCGGCATGCGTATTGAGATATACACATAAACACATGGGCACCGTAAGATATCCTTTAAGAGCGCGAGATCTACTTCTCGGGCACAACTTCCGATTTCGTTGTCGATGGCACAATGACCTTCAGCGCCTCACAAGGTCAAACCAAACTTAAATGCGTGGAGGTATGGTCTAAGCTGTGGTAGTGTGACCATGTATTTATATTACTGTGACCACTGGATACCTCACCATGAACTTGGGCTTAACCCTAGACCTTGACAATTTATTTGAAACAGTAGACACCATGCTTAACAGAGCTTTTGGTGGTATAACTAGGTTGGAACCACGTTGAACCACAGCCCTTTTTTCTTTGTTGACTTTCGACTCTCCCTCACAATTAACAACTAGGTTCACAGCCTTAGGTCTTGTTATGGTATAATAGCCGTAGCCGCCGCATATTTCATACCTGTTTTGTGCGTGACGTCACTAATACCCCAGGCGCGCTAGATGGAGACCCCGCAGCTGGGACTGTTGAGCGGCCCCGGGTCTCCCTCTTGGGTTCGTGCTGAGGACCCCCGCATCTTGCAGGACTGCCTCCGCTTCCGGAGATTCAGGCGCTGGAAGCCCGGGGCACTGTATCGAATGTGCGAGGCGCACGTTGTCGTCCCCGATTTCGTGCAGGTCCACGCACGAAGCTCTCCTTGCGGCGCCCAAGGAAGAGATGCTCGCTCTTCCATCCTCAGCGTCGGGGACGCCACCGAGCTCAATTGATCCAGTCGGAGGTTCCACCGGGAATCGCTCTGTGCCTTGTGCCCGTGTCTGGATGATCTCTGAGGAGGCGTCTTGGAAGCAAGCCAGACTTGTGTCCCGGGATGTCGTTCTGCCCGTTCACCAGCGGGGCCAAAAAGTGCTCGAGCAGCACGCGCCACATTCGGAACGCAGTGCAGCCACAACCGGTTCTTCTCCTTTTTCTTCCTCTTAAACATGGCACATACGCCCACGGGGGATTGGTCAAGGTGTAGTGGCATAAACACGAAAATTGCCATAGGAGATTACGACAAAACATTGGCGCCAAGCGTAAATTTTGAAAAGTTAATCGATCAAAAAGGACAGAAGAATATATTGTCGCGAAATGTTGACTGCGGTCCGGAGAGCGGTAAGATGGCGAAAGTGGTGTCTTTATGGGCTGACTTGCGCCCACAGTGGGCTGAATCACTCGGCGGCGGCGTAGCAACAAGCGTGCTCGGCGGTCGCCGAACAGAATGCCCGCTGCTCCCGGCCGTGCTATATTTAAAGCTGACAACGAACTTTCGAGGTAAAGCATGCAAAGTTACTAGAACTTTCTGGAAGGAGGTAGAATCAGCTCCGCCTGGATGTGATCAATCGAGATAAATGTGGTCGCGTCTTGCATCCACAGAGTGATAAATTGGCGTGACAGCAGCCGTTAAGAACAAACAAACAAACACGACAAAGTTTCGCGGTAAAATTAAGTAAAATAACAAGCAGCATTTTGGTGAAAAAAGAAGAGCGAGAAAATTTTAGGCCAGCCCTATTGAAAGTTTCCATAAGGCGAGTCTCACAATTCCATATATTACCGTTTTTTTTATGGAATCAGTATGGTGTGTATGGAGTCAGTATAGACATTATTGGCAGTGCGTGTGGAAAACTAACATCACATGAAGTCATGCCCTTTTTATGTAATCCACATAAAAGCTTTAAAAAATGTTTATAAACACAAAACAACAAACGTATTGATGCCCACATACTTTTCCGCATCATATGGACTCTACACTCCGATAATTCTATACGAGCGATTCGTATGGAACGTTTTTGAGTTGGGAGGACATGGTTTTGAACGTTGCAGGTGGATTAATATTGGCTTCTCTGTGGTGCGCGAAATAAGTACCTTTCAAGGATACGAGGTGATAGTGAAGGCAATGTAAAGAGGAGCAAGAAGGAAGAAACACGTAAAGAAGACGGCGTAATCAAATGTAAAATGGCCCCTGACATCAGCCATGAAGTTTTCTGCGAAATATTGAGTAACTTTGGATGCATTCTTCATAGCGCTACGCTGAGGTGGGAGAGAGGAGCCGCCTCAAGAACTGCCGGAATTAACACCGCCAGCAGTTGCCAGATTCATAAAAGGTGCAGCATATTAGGTTAGTCACATTTATGTGATCTAGTTTACTGAATTCTCGTTCGCTGATGTCATGGTTGATACATGGAGTTCTCATGCCATGTTAATAAGAACAGAAAGTTGGGCTAGTTGGTGTGGATTCATACTTGACAGCGCAAAAAAACGAGGACAAAAGCGAACGAGGAGACACAACACAAGCGCAGACTATCAACTGAATTTTTATTCACTGAAAGGAAGCTTCGACTCAACCTTCGTTGGGTGGGGCGAAAAAGTGTACGTCCAGAGGTCCGGCGTCTGCATTGGATCCCGTGTCGCACCTGTCTTGAGCGACATTTTCCTAAGCAGGATGGACGTAAAACTAGCGGAGGATCTTGCTGATTTTGCAGTGAGAGTCTTCCGGTACGTGGATGATTTTTTGATTTTCTTAAAGGATATCTCCCCCAGGGTTATCCCGGACGTCGTCAAGATATTCAAGGGAAGGGGCGACGGTCTGAAGTTCACATTTGAATTGCCACAGTCAGGCTTCATCCAGTTCCTAGACCTGAGGATTGATTGCCACGCGAGTGGTGTGTGCTGGGAGTATCACCCACGAACGGAAAAGCCCCTCCTCAATCACAGTTCTGGTCATTCAAAATTGGTAAAGGCCGGCATTGCTACTTCTTGCCTAAAAGCTTCTCTCTCAAAATCCTGCTCCCACAAGGTTGGAACAAGCTTCCTGGGACAAACGCGCAGGTTAAAGGAAGCAGGTTTTCCTGATCAGACTCTGGGTAGGGTCACTGAAAAGATCTTAGCCAGGTCAGGCAGGCCCCCGGTCATCGCGAAAGAGAACGTTGCGGAAAAACAATTGGTAGGAATCCCCTACGTGCACGGCATTTCACATCGCCTAAGAAAAGTGGGGGCGAGGTACGGGGCGAAAGTTGTTTTCACCGCGAAGAACAAACTCGGTGGTGTGTGCAGTGCTGTGCGCAAAAAGATTGAGCATGGTGGTAACCGCGCAGTGAATGATTGCACGATAGCCCACAGAAAGAGGCTCACAGATTGCGACACATGTGTTGTGTATCGCGTTCCACTTTCCTGTGGTAAGAATTACATCGGCCAGACTGGTCGATGTATCAATGAGCGTCTAGCGGAACACCGCAGATCTCTAAAAGGTGCTGTGTCCTCCAACCTCGCTTTGCACTGCAGGGATTGCAAAGATTGCTTTCCCCGCCTTGACAGGACAAGTATCTTGTTCAGGCACAAAGATAGGGTATGCCGGGAGTTGATAGAAGCTTACTTGATTAAGAAAGAGAGTGAAGCGTGTGCCGCATCACCGTCGGTCACCCTGCAGGATAAGGAAGTTCCTTTTCTGCGCAGTTTCTTGGGGGCAAGTAGACAGTACGGGGAGTTGGCCTGATGTGATTGAATTTGGTTTTCCTGTTGCTGTGGTGTTCCTTATCACGCAGGAATGAAATGTCATTGATTTCTTTGTACATCGGTTGTGGCGGTTCCTTTTGTTGTTTTTTGTGTTTTATCACGCCTATAAAGCTTCCTTTCAGTGAATAAAAATTCAGTTGATAGTCTGCGCTTGTGTTGTGTCTCCTCGTTCGCTTTTGTCCTCGTTTTTTTGCGCTGTCGAGTATGAATCATGCCATGTGGTGGTTTCAGGTTTTTTACTTGATTGATCGCACGCGTTACGATTGAATTTCGACCCTACGTAGTTCTATTTACGTTCCCTTCCTGGTTCGTTTAATTTTTTTAACGTCCCAAAGCGACTCAGGATGAGGGACGCCGTAGTGGAGGGCTCCGGATAGTTTCGACCACGTGGTGTTCTCTAACGAGCACTCGCATCGCACAGCACACGGACGCCTTTCCATTCCGGCTCCACCGAAAGGTGACCGCTGCAGCCGGGATCGAACCCACGTCTTTCGGGTCAGCAGTCGCGCACCATAACCGCTAAGCCGCAGCGACGGCCGTTATATATTTTAGGTAAGCTCATGGTTTAGCGGGAAAATCACCAATACATTGTTTTTCCATAAATGCAGTTTTCAAAGTTAATGCTTAGTTCACTGCAGTGTGTCGTATTTGCACAGTTGGTCTCGAAATATCTGAGGTTAAAGAGGCGCTAATGAAAATCACGAAGACCATAGTAGAAATTGTGAACTGGGTAAAAGTAGTGTTATAAAGAGCCCTATGTTGCCCTATGTTATGTGGTGGCCGAAGTTTTCCTTGAGACGTCTTGAGTTGGGTCTGTTTGTAGTGATCTTCAAGACTATGCAGAACTGCTGCAATAGATACAATATGAGAGTACTCAAAAAGCTAGCTGTGGCTTATATTCGTTCAGCTATACAAATAGTGTAAAGCGCGAACAGTTCCTCATTCTATGGACGAGTGTTCAGTCAAAATGCGCTTTCGTCGCGTGGTTCGGAGTACATATTTAATTTCAGAAAAAAAATTTGAAAAATCCCATGCTTTGACATAGATGTAACCGTTACAGACGCTACCGTAATTGATGAATAAATGCGCTCCGAAGCGTCAAACAAAAACGATAGAAATTTTCACATGGGTTTGATTCCAGAGACACTAGCCTGCCTTCTTCCTGTCTCCTTACGTTGTCCCTATCATTTTTCTTTTTACAGGTCGTTGCTTTGTCCTTAAGTTGAACTCTTTCCGTTAGACTCCACGTTTCTGCCCCGTAGCTGAGTACTGGTAATATACAGATGTTGCATACTTTTCTCTTGAGGGACACAATTAAACTGCCATTCATGATCTACGAGAACCTGCTAAATATGCTCCAGCCCATTGTTCTTCTTGCAGCTATTTCAACATCGTGATCCACAGCTGCGGTCACTGCTTGCCATTCTCTTGCCACTTGCAGCGCCTCGCTACCAATTGTAACTTGCAAGGTCATCGCTTCGGTAAAAAAAAGACAAGGCCATAAGTGGGCTGCGCTGCACAAGGCGGATTAAGTTGTTTTACGGTAGAACACGTCGCTGACCTGTCAACGCATTGGTTTGCTCAAAATCTCTTTTCTCGAGCCCGTCTCCACAGAAAAACTGAGCACCTTGCCAGGGAAAATGTTGTACTCACTACAATACCTGAAACCTGAAACCACCACATGGCATGAGAACTCCCTGTATCGACCACGACAACAGCGAACGAGAATTCAGTAAACTAGATCACTGCAATGGGACTAACCTAACATGCTGCACCTTTTATGAAACTGGCAACTTCTCGCGGTGTTAATTTCGGCAGTTCTTGAGGCGGCACCTCTCTCACGCCCCTGCATAGCGCTATAAACAATACATCCAAGGTTACTCGATATTTCGCAAATAACTTCACGGCTGATGTCAGGGCCCATTTTCCACATGATTATACTGATTTCCTTACGTGTTTCTTCCATCTTACTCCTCTTTACATTGCCTTCACTATCACCTCGTATCCTAGAAATGTACTTATTTCACGCACCATACAGAAGCCAATATTAATCGACCTGCAACGTTCAAAACCACGTCTTCCCAACTGAAACGTTCCATACGAATCGCTCGTATAGAATTATCGGAGTTTAGAGTCCTTATGATGCGGAAAAGTATATGGGCATCGATACGTTTTTTGTTTTATGTTTATAAACATTTCATAAAGCTGTCATGTAGCTTGCATAAAAAGGGCATGACTTCATATGGAGTCAATTTTCCACCATTCGCACTGCCCATAATGTCTATACTGACTCCATAACACCATACAGATTCCATATAAAAAAACAGAAATATATGGAATTGTGAGACTCGCCTTATGGAATCTTTCAATAGGGCTGGCCTAAAATTTTCTCGCTCTTCTTTTTTCACCAAAATGCTGCTTGTTATTTTACTTCGAACCTTTGTCGTGTTTGTTTGTTCGTTTATTCTTCAAAGCTGCTATCACGCCACTTTATCACTTTGTGGATGCAAGACGCCGCCAGATTTATCTCGATTGATCGCATCCAGGTGGAGCGGATCCTACCTCTTTCCAGAATGTTCAAGTAACTTTGCATGCTTTTCCTCGAAAGTTCGCTATCAGCTTTAAATTGTACACGGCTGGGAGCAGCGGGAATTCTCTTCGGCGACCGCCGAGCACGCTTGTTGCTACGCCGCCGCCGAGTGATTCAGTCCACTGTGGGCGCAAGTCAGCCCAAATAAAGAGTTTTAGTTAGACAGCATTTTCGCCATCTTTCTGCTCTCCGGACAGCAGTCACCATTTCGTGACAATATATTCTTCGGTCGTTTTTTATCGATACATTTTCCAAAATTCATGCTTGGCGCAAATATTTTGTCGTAATCGCCTACGGAAAGCTCCTTGTTTATGCCGCTACACTTTGGGCAATCCCCCTACGTGAGTATGTGCCATGTTTAAGAGGAAGAAGAAGAATATCCGGTTGTGGCCGCGCTGCGTTCCGAACGTGGCGCGTAATGCTCGAGTACTTTTTGGCCCCGCTAGTGAACGGGCAGGACGACGTCCCGGGACACAAGTCTGGCTTGCTTCCAAGACGCCCCCTTAGAGATCATCCAGGCGCGGGCACAAGGCACAGAGCGATTCCGGGTGGAACCTCCGACTGGATCAATTGATCTCGGTGGCGTCCCCGACGCTGACGATGGAAGAGCGAGCACCTCTTCCTTCGGCGCCGCAAGGAGAGCTTCGTGCGTGGACCCGCACGAAATCGGGGACGATAACGTGCGCCTCGCACATTCTACACAGTGTCCCGGGCTTCCAGCGCCTGAATCTCCGGAAGCGGAGGCCGTCCTGCAAGATGCGGGGGTCCTCAGCACGAACCCGAGAGGGAGACCCGGGGCCGCTCAACAGTCCCAGCTGCGGGGTCTCAATCTAGCGCGCCTGGGTATTAGTGACGTCACGCACAAAACAGGTATGGAATATGCGGCTACTACGACTATTATACCATAACAAGACCAAAGGCTGTGAACCTACTTGTTAATACTAAGGGAGAGCCGAAAGAAAACGAAGAGAAAAATGGCTCGGGCTCAACGCGGCTGGAACCTAGTTGTACGAGCGAAAGCTTCGTTACCCATGGTCCCCACTGTCTCAAATCAAATGTCAGGGTCTAGGGTCAAGGTCAATGTCAAAGCTGAAAGGTCGACAGGTACCCAATGGTCATAATAATATGAATACATGGTCATACCACCACAGCTTAGACCATACCGCCACGCGTTTAAGTTCGGTTTGATCTTGTAAGGCGTTGAAGGTCATTGTCCCATCCACAACGAAATCGAAAGTTGTGCCCCGAGGGGTAGATCTCTCGCTCTTAAAGGATATCTTGCGTTGCCCCTGTGTTTCTGTGTACGCCTCAATACGCGTGCTGGCTCTGAAAAAAAAAAGTCAGTTGGAAGCAGCACTCAATATACGTGAGAATGTTTCTTTTCTTTCCATTCTACTTCGGCGGTCACTCACCATTTCAGTGCATTACTCATAAGTTCGACAGACCACTCGCAAAAAGTACGTGTTAAGAAGGCCGACAAATCTGTTTGGCTCACGTGTCCTCGCGGGCGAGAAATCGCCGCTCTAACGAAAACGTAGATGCCTACCAATATGTACGGCACATCGCTGACGACGCTAGGGAATAGCGTGCGCGGTAAAGCGACCAGTATCAAGTGTTACGTCCATGACACTTACTTTTCCGTGTTTTTCGTTTGTTTGGCAAATGCAAGGAAATGATAAAGCAAATTTTGCGAGGATAATAGCTTCTGGAGCAGAGAGTGTCAATCGAAACCAAGGCTTAAGCTAAAGCATTATGTTCTTTTTGAACCGAAATAGAGCAGCGCTGCACGGAACTGTGGAGTACTCAAGCTGGACCCGAACGCAGGAACTGTTCTCAACCAGTTCACGAAACGTTTCGGCAAAGCTTCCTCCAAAAAAGATTGCTTTTCTTGAAAACAATCAACCCCACAGCCACAACATACAGCAGCATAAAGGTGGCACTAGAGACATAAGCGCGCAGGATCTCGGGCAAAGCACCACAAAAGCATAATAAGGTAAAGTTAAACGAGCAAGGAAGCTGTCTCAGTTGCAAACATTATGGTTGCGCTTCTTACGGACGTACCACGATACTGCTAACATTCACAGCGCAAGACGAACACGGACACGAGGGGAGACACCACAAAGCGCCGACTTCAACAAGTTTATTGCTGTGCGAGCGACTATATATGGTGTACAGCGGGCATGCGCAGCAACGAAAAGGTACAATCTGGAGCATCTGGTAGCGGCGCCGCATCGCAAGCGAACACATCATTTTCTGCACACGACAAAAGGCTAAAAAACCTAAAAAGCAGTACGCGCACAAGAACGTCGAAGCCATAATACTCATTCCGAAATTCGCAAGATATGACGCTCCTTATCACTTAACAGCAATGATGGAGTGCTGACACAGGGATCTTTTTTTTTTGCAATCTCTCCAGCCTCAGCAATCTCCCTGGCTGTTTTGCTTATGTACTTGTGAAGGATGGTGGTTCCTCCCAAAGAAGGACCACGTTCCTTGCACTGTTGGCAATCACGGCAGTGTATGCCGAGATGACGAGATGCCCCGATGACACTGTTATGTTCCATGAGCCTCTCGTTGAGGCACCTGCCTGTTTGGCCAATGTAGGCTCGTCCACAGGGCAATGGAATCGAGTACACCACGTTTCTCGCGCAGTTCACAAATGGCTGCCTGTGCCTAACAGCGCAGGAATTGCTGACAGAGACGGCGGAATTCACCTTTTTGGATAGTGTAGAGAGTTTCTCAGGTGCGGAAAAGACCACATGAACTCCTGCTCTTTTTCCTATTTTTTTGAGCTGGTGGGCGATGATGTGCATGTACGGCAATACCGTCATATTCTTTCTCCAATCTCTGTCAGCTCCGTCTTGGTTACGAACCACTTCCCTGCTCTCTTTGAGCAAGCTCTCTGCAACCGCTAACAAGAGCGTGCCTGGATAGCCAGAGCTGCTCAACCTGGTCACCTGGTTAAGGAACGCAGACTCCAGTCTATGCTCGCACGATTTCTCGAGAGCACAGCAAAAGCATGACTTAAAAATCGCACGTTTCACTAGTTTTGAGTGGGCTGAACCAAAAGGAAGAACAGGTTTCTTTCCTCGCGGTTCATAAGCCCAGCACACATGGTCGGCAGAAAAACAAATACCCAAGTCAAGAAAACTGATGAATCTGTTCACAGCCAGTTCATGCGTCAAGATTAGTGGTTGAAGGCATTCAGAAAACAAAGACAGAACACTAAACAAGTTTGCCTGATTGGACATATCTTCTGTGCCGGTGAAAACGAGAAAATCATCCACATATCTGAAGATGCCTACAACACTGGACCCTTCACTTCTACGCTTCAATTCCCGGTCCCGCTCCGCTAGAAAAATGTCGGTCAATACCGGAGCAACGCAGGAGCCAATGCATATTCCGTTTTTTTGAGTGACGATGGTGCCTTCCCAAACTGCGAATGTTGACTTAAGGTAAGCTGAAAGCAATTCCAGGAAATTATCGACAGATAAACCACTACTGTTTTGAAACGGAATCACCCCATGTCTGTCTATGCAGTTCCTTACACTGGTCAGTAGGCTGTCCTGCGGAATCGAATAATAAAGGTCTTTAATGTGGACTGAGAAAGCCGACAGGTTCGCCTTGGGCCTGTCCTTAAGAAATGGAATCACCTCGTCAGAGTTCTTCACCTTGAAAGGGTCGTCAACGGTAAGAGAATTTAAATTTTGCTGCAGAAACCTTGCAAGCGACTTCTGCCAAGTTCCATTTTCAGAGATAATTACCCGCAGAGAACAGTCCACTTTATGAGTTTTTGCAGCAAAGAAAAGGTCCAAGCTTACCTTTCCCGCCTTGTCTATGGATTTAACAAGCTTATCCAAATTCATGGAGCTGCATAACCTTTTTGCCGCACTCTTTACACGCTCTAGACGTACGTCATTTCTTCTATCGAACACCGAGTACACAGCTTCCTCGGCTCTCGCTTTATACATGACCTCCGAAAGCACCACAAAGCCCCCTTCCTTGTCGGCGGTAAGGACTGCTAAGGAATTATCCCGCAAATAAGAGACAGTTCTCTGGATGGGCAATCTATGAGGCTGGATTTTACACCGAGATATAACATCTACACCCTCCGAGAGGCATCTCCCCTCTCCGACCCAGAGGCAAGACTTGACACCTGCCTCACCATGGCCGAACGTTCCGCGGTTGTCTTCCTTGGCTCCACAGCGAACTTGGGTCCGCAGCTGAGCACTTGTCGCACATATGACGGTAGCTGGACATCACCGACGATGTGGACAGTATTCCCGTGAACCGGCACCCTTGGTGGAAGCATCCTGCGAAGCGAAGGAAGCGCTTGTTGCCATAGAAATTCCGTCGTCCTGTCAACTTCGAGGGAGAGTCTCCGCCAACGGAAAGCAGCGCTCGCAGGGCTCACGCCTGAGGCAGACCACAACCGAAGATGGTCTTTGAGGAGACGGGCTTGTCGTTGCCACTCCGAGCGCAAGAGTTTGCACATTCTTGTGCTGTGGTTGCGCTCTTGCGCACGGAATGGCAACGACAAGCCCGTCTCCTCAAAGACCATCTTCGGTTGTGGTCTGCCTGAGGCGTGAGCCCTGCGAGCGCTGCTTTCCGTTGGCGGAGACTCTCCCTCGAAGTTGACAGGACGACGGAATTTCTATGGCAACAAGCGCTTCCTTCGCTTCGCAGGATGCTTCCACCAAGGGTGCCGGTTCACGGGAATACTGTCCACATCGTCGGTGATGTCCAGCTACCGTCTTATGTGCTACAAGTGCTCAGCTGCGGACCCAAGTTCGCTGTGGAGCCAAGGAAGACAACCGCGGAACGTTTGGCTATGGTGAGGCAGGTGTCAAGTCTTGCCTCTGTGTCGGAGGAGGGGAGATGCCTCTCGGAGGGTGTAGATGTTATATCTCGGTGTAAAATCCAGCCTCATAGATTGCCCATCCAGAGAACTGTCTCTTATTTGCGGGATAATTCCTTAGCTCTCCTTACCGCCGACAAGGAAGGGGGCTTTGTGGTGCTTTCGGAGGTCATGTATAAAGCGAGAGCCGAGGAAGCTGTGTACTCGGTGTTCGATAGAAGAAATGACGTACGTCTAGAGCGTGTAAAGAGTGCGGCAAAAAGGTTATGGAGCTCCATGAATTTGGATAAGCTTGTTAAATCCATAGACAAGGCGGGAAAGGTAAGCTTGGACCTTTTCATTGCTGCAAAAACTCATAAAGTGGACTGCCCTCTGCGGGTAATTATCTCTGAGAATGGAACTTGGCAGAAGTCCTCCTTCTTCCTTTCCTCTTTCACTCCCTCCCTTTTCCCGTCCCTTACGGCGCGGTTCAGGTGTCCAACGATATATGAGACAGATACGGCGCCATTTCCTTTCCCCAAAAACCAATTATTTATTTATTTATTTATTTAAGTCGCTTGCAAGGTTTCTGCAGCAAAATTTAAATTCTCTTACCGTTGACGACCCTTTCAAGGTGAAGGACTCTGACGAGGTGATCCGATTTCTTAAGGACAGGCCCAAGGCGAACCTGTCGGCTTTCTCAGTTGACAATAAAGACCCTTTTTATTCGATTCCGCAGGACAGCCTACTGACCAGTGTAAGGAACTGCATAGACAGACATGGGGTGATTCCGTTTCAAAACAGTAGTGGTTTATCTGTCGATAATTTCCTGGAATTGCTTTCAACTTACCTTAAGTCAACATTCGCAGTTTGGGAAGGCACCATCGTCACTCAAAAAAACGGAATATGCATTGGCTCCTGCGTTGCTCCGGTATTGAGCGACATTTTTCTAGCGGAGCGGGACCGGGAATTGAAGCGTAGAAGTGAAGGGTCCAGTGTTGTAGGCATCTTCAGATATGTGGATGATTTTCTCGTTTTCACCGGCACAGAAGATATGTCCAATCAGGCAAACTTGTTTAGTGTTCTGTCTTTGTTTTCTGAATGCCTTCAACCACTAATCTTGACGCATGAACTGGCTGTGAACAGATTCATCAGATTTCTTGACTTGGGTATTTATTTTTCTGCTAACCATGTGTGCTGGGCTTATGAACCGCGAGGAAACAAACCTGTTCTTCCTTTTGGTTCAGCCCACTCAAAACTAGTGAAACGTGCGATTGTTAAGTCATGCTTTTGCTGTGCTCTCGAGAAATCGTGCGAGCATAGATTGGAGTCTGCGTTCCTTAACCAGGTGACCAGTTTGAGCAGCTCTGGCTATCCAGGCACGCTCTTGTTAGCGGTTGCAGATAGCTTGCTCAAAGAGAGCAGGGAAGTGGTTCGTAACCAAAAGGGAGCTGACAGAGATTGGAGAAAGAATATGACGGCATTGCCGTACATGCACACCATCGCCCACCAGCTCAAAAAAAAGGAAAAAGAGCAGGAGTTCATGTGGTCTTTTCCGCACCTGAGAAACTCTCTACACTATGCAAAAAGGTGAATTCCGCCGTCTCTGTCAGCAATTCCTGCGCTGTTAGGCACAGGCAGCCATTTGTGAACTGCGCGAGAAACGTGGTGTACTCGATTCCATTGCCCTGTGGACGAGCCTACATTGGCCAAACAGGCAGGTGCCTCAACGAGAGGCTCATGGAACATAACAGTGTCATCGGGGCATCTCGTCATCTCGGCATACACTGCCGTGATTGCCAACAGTGCAAGGAACGTGGTCCTTCTTTGGGAGGAACCACCATCCTTCACAAGTACATAAGCAAAACAGCCAGGGAGATTGCTGAGGCTGGAGAGATTGCAAAAAAAAAAGGGATCACTGTGTCAGCACTCCATCATTGCTGTTAAGTGATAAGGAGCGTCATATCTTGCGAATTTCGGAATGAGTATTATGGCTTCGACGTTCTTGTGCGCGTACTGCTTTTTAGGTTTTTTAGCCTTTTGTCGTGTGCAGAAAATGATGTGTTCGCTTGCGATGTGGCGCCGGTACCAGATGCTCATGATTGTACCTTTTCGTTGCTGCGCATGCCCGCTGTACACCATATATAGTCGCTCGCACAGCAATAAACTTGTTGAAGTCGGCGCTTTGTGGTGTCTCCCCTCGTGTCCGTGTTCGTCTTGCGCTGTGAATGTTAGCATGAAGAACCAACTCACCCAGCAACTTATTTTAAGCAAGTACCACGATAATTCTCATGGATTCACTATACATGCGAGTCGTCGAACGAGCCCTTTAAACGCTACCGCACGTGAACACTCTCCTAGGGCTAAAAATTGAGCCGACGCTGAGGCAGCGCTGGAATATCGAGCGTTAACACACCTAACTAATGTCTCCGGTTCCGAATCCCTGCCGCGAGCTAGGCTCTAACTTAACTAGCATGTTTATGCTGCACGGAATGGTGAATCGTATGCTACCACCCCGAACACTCTGCGACAAACGGTTGAGCCTCAGTGTTCATATGAAGACTCGTAAAGATGTGAAATTGGGGGTACATAGTCCGCAAGTTCGAATTCCTGCCGCGAGCTGGGCTCTAACTTAACTAGGAAGTTTATGTTGCACGAAACAAAACGCTGAATCGTATGACACATCCGGAACATTCTGCGGCAGACGGATGGCCCAGAAATTTTACTGGAATGTCGGCACTAAGTGACCCGACTTTGACGCCTGCCAGACGCCGGATCGACATAAGCTGGTTTTTAGTTGTAGTGCTCTGGGCATCACACTGCCGCCTGTTATTATTTTATTCTTTTATGTAACCACCTCGGTTACCGTGGCACCCACTGGTATACAATGTCGTTGGTATGGAGGCAGGCATCTCGGAGTCTCTCCGTAGAGTTAGCATAACTCAGAGGCTCGAAACACTTCAGCAGGGCTAATGCTCTAAAATTCCAGGTGGCTGAAATAAACCAAGTGCCTTTCCTTGCGTTGCCTCTGATACCGTAGCGCACGAAAAAGTAATGTAAACTGGAGTTATTCACTTTGTGCTTCGCACATGGCCATCGCCATACTTGCTCACGTGCAGGGACGGCTGAAGCAACAGGCGCCTCTTTCCACCATGGCTTGCATGCAGAGGGCACTGCAGATGTCGACCTGTGGCCTTACACCGACGACGGCTCCGGGAATCGCCAGTGGTCGCTTTGTTTCCTCTCAACGGACGGCACTTGTCAACTCGTCGTTGTTCTGCCCAAGTTGAGATGCCAAGGGGAGAAGTCCGTCTTGGTCTGGGCTGTCGATCACCTCCTGGAACTACGTCGTGCTGCAACGTGCTGCAGCTCAACAGGCCTCCTAATGAGATACTCAGAGCAATCTGCGCTACATCCTCCAGCGGAAGCAGGCGCTCTCCGGATACCCCTTTTCCAACGCACTTAAAGGCCTGCCTCAAATACTACACAATCTATAGATAATTAAACGCTTTACTATTGAGATCTTTTATTCCCATGTGTTATCAAGCTGCTGACGCCAGACTCTCGAATCCTGACATCACTCTGGACAGAAGTGCGCCGTCTTGCGGCAGGAATGCCAAACAACGCTTCCAGCGTGCGTTCTCTCTGCTAAGGATTAATGACGCTTGCCGAGCTTTCTAATGTACAGTGCTCACGGATTGAAATAGGACATTCGGAGCGCGTGGCCGTCGCTTCATGGAGCGCCGCCCGTAGACGCTCATGGAACCAAGGTGGTGCATTGTGGTATGGCGCGAGAGGGAGAACATCTACAAAGCAGAATTGTTCCTTCCAGTAGCCAATGAGCCGGCCTGTGGTTTACCACATGCCTGCGTGGCACTGCAAGGCTAGCGCTCCGAATGTCCTATTTCAATCCGTGAGTACTGTACCTCTGTAATGCTTGCTACACATCTTATATGTGGTCCTCGGACGCCTGAAGCCTCGAAAGGGGCGAGCTACGGCTGTTCTGTGGCCTACACAATAATAAAAACATGGTTGTAGGGCTCAGAACTCCCGTAACCTGTTGATATCGTCTGATGATGATGATCGTGGTTATGATGATGATGATGATGATGATGCTTGAGTGAGTGCCCGTGTGCTGTGCGATGGCAGAGAAGGTTAAACCCATGCAAGGTGACCGAAGTCTATCTAAAGCTTCCTCTACGGCGTGTCTCAAGTGCCTTGTGCAGCACTGAGACTTCAAGCACCACACATTATAGCTTTTAGGTCATATCATAAAGAGCGCTAAACCGCCCTCCTCCCTCGCCCCCTCCTTGACGGATCGTCGGTCCTCGAGCGACCGTAATCTGCCTTGCGCAGTAAAACCCTCTGGGGTTTTGTTCGTTACACAAAGGGATGACAAAGAACCATTATCCGAACATTTCGCCCCAGAGGAACCAAGTACAATTCCAGGAGGCGGCTTGTGCCCGTTGGACACCAGTGGGCGCCTGGCGGCACTCGGCATCGAAGCCCGTAACTAATGTAGTTGAAAAGCGTACTTTAACGTTGGTGCTGGCGGCATTTAAGGAATGCGTGACTGAAAATATCGGCTGTGGGCCTCTAACAGAGCATCACTCGCCTTTTACTGGCAAGACCTGGAACGATTACACCCAGAAGGTGAAGAAAGAAGTTGATGCCAAAAGCGCACATGCCACGCGCTGCAGTCCAAACGTGGCGTTTTGTGGGCCTGTGTCTATCAGCACTGACGGCGAGCGCACCGCTACCAAGCGCAGGACAAAGCTCTGGCTCTCCAAGACATCTGTTCCCAGCTCACGCTCAGGTGCGCGTACAAGGCACAAGTCTGCGGTGCGGCACGCCGGCGGCCGGGCACTGAGTTTAGGGACGTCACCATGGCTGGCTGTGGAGGGGCGAGCAATATGTACCGCTGTAACAGCAGGGAGAGCTACTGGGACTCGGACCTGGAGACCTTCCGGCACATGCTCAGCACAGCAACTGGGCTTCCTGCGCCTGAATCACCGCCAGCAGAAGCAGCTGGGCGAGGTGCAGAGGGATTCTCGGAGCGCGGCTCAGGAAGAGCTCCAGGGCGAAGTCGTACACACTCCGCGCACACTACTTCCCAAATGGAGGAGCTACCAAAGTCTCCATACGGAGGGCAGGTAAGGAACTTCCGTGCTAGCAACGGTTGTATGCGAGATAGCTGGTCGGTCATTTGAAGCCTAATGACCTGGGGCTAGAGCAAACACAGAGGACAGAGCATGTAGCCGCAATAACGACGAAGCACAAAGACGTGCATTTTATTGTTATTCCTGTGAGTAACGTAGTGCATCCTCTGCATTTAGTATTGCGCAAGATTTTCATTGTCAGGCTGTAGTTCCTTCAGATTTGAAAGTGTGCTTTCGATGAGGGTATGGAAACACATGAGTGCTGCGGCGGTTTGCAGATTTAGGCGTTTACGAACTGTTGCGATATCGGTGGTCAGTAAAGTAAATTGTGCTCAAATTACAAACATTGTGTGCGTGATTAAACGTACTGCTATCTGGAAGCGAAATCGGTGATTCAGACGCAGTAACAAAAATGGGCAGAAATAACAGTCCGATATATAACCCAAGAGGTGAAACAAGCAGCAAAAAAAAACGGTCTTCAGAAAATTATGGCGAGCGCTTTTATATGTCTCCAGAAGATAACGCCATCAGTAAGCCCCCGCAAAAGTGGTCATTGGGATAAGTCACTGCCAAGGCTCTTATGTTTGCTACTTGGTTACTGAATCCCGACATAGTAACTAGCACAAATAGACACAGAGAGGAGACAAAATACAGAGCACACGGTAGACAACATACTGCCTATCTAGCGTGTCTCCTGTCGTTGCTCTCCTGTCTGTGTCCTTTTATGCTGCTTACTATGTCGGGAGTAGTCACAAAATTTAAAGCGTGTTTCCCTAATTGGCGTGACCTAAGGCTTTTGGGTTTTTTCGTCGGATGACCCGGTCGCAGATTGTCCGAAATGGAAAGGAGTAGACTTTGCTTTATCTACAGCAGTTTGTTTAATCTCACAGGCAGGCGTGTTCTAAAAAAAAAACACTATTTATAGTACAAAGGCCAGTGCGAATTTGGGACACTTAGCACTTTGGTTTTCACTTCGGCCTCGGTTTCGGTTAGAGGTTTGATTTCCAAGGTCACGCAGGCTTCACACATGCAACCTTTGTTCGTTAAGTTCCGAGACTGAATCCATTAAAAAAATGCGTTTAACATTGAAATCATTTGTGTAGCACCCCTTCGAAATAGTCTTCCCTGCAGTCTATACGCAGCTTGCAACGCTTCTTGAGTTCTTGGAAAGACTTGGAAAACGCTTCTTTTGGTAGGGCTGTCAGCTGCTTTGTCGTGGCGCCTTTAATGGCCTCCATGCTCCACATCCAGCGACCTTTTAGGGCTCTCTTCACACGAAAAAACTGGAAAGAAATCGCGTGGGGAAAGGTGCAGGCGAGTATGGCGGATGAGGAAGTACAGTAATGCTGTGCTTGGCGAGAAATTTTGTCACGCTCAGAGCAGTTCGTGGCCTTGCATTATCTTGTAGAAGGCTCCATTGTCCAGATGGCCATGAGTCAGGGTGACGGCGTCGCAGTGCGTCACGCAAGTGTTAGAGCACGCGGATATAAAACTTCTGATTCACCGTCTGCCCTTGTGCGACAAACTTGTGGTGTATGACACCTCTGGCATCGATAGAAATTATCAGCATCGTATTTGTTTTTGTCTTCTGTCGCCGCACCTTTCTCGACGCCGGAGAGCTTGTGGACCGCCATTCGAGGATCGTATTTCGAGGATCGTATTCAAAACACCATGTTTCGTCTTCAGCAGTGACGCTGTCGACGAATGCAGCATCCTTCTCTTCCTCGGAGAGCATATCAGCGCTCATTGATGCCCGCGTTTCCTTCTGGTCCTGTGTGAGGGAGTGCGGCACAAGTCTGGCATTCAGCTTTCGTTTCCCGAGTTATCGCGCGAAATTTGGTGACATGTTGTCTTACTAATGTCGAGAGCATCTGATAGCATGCAGACTGTAATGGTGTGGCCTTGCTGTATGATTCCCTGATCCGAGCACGTTGCTTTCATTGCGTGAGGTTGAAGGGTGCCCCTGCCTTGTGTCGTCTTCCACCGACGTTCTCCTCGAAACGAACCTCTTGTGCCACTCGAAAACCCGCGCCCGCGATAATGTCTCGTTGCCGTAAGCGTCACGAAGGAGCTCATACGTCTGTGTGGCTGTCTTGCCAAACTTCACACAGAATTTTATGTTTGCACGCTGTTCGATATGGACGTCCATCTCTCCACATTCGCTCACAGTAAAATGCGCCAACGACTAGAGACAATGTATTGTTCTACATGTAGTGCCATCTAGCGGCTGCCACAGCAATTAACATAAATAACGCAGGTTAGCCTGGAAATATGGCGCTACGCATTCGCACCAACATTTATTTTGGGGAATCATTTCTACAGAAGAAAATAAATCAGTCTCGAAACTTTACGGACAAAGATTGTAGATCGGTAAAATCACGCTTAAGCCCCGCCCTAGGAGTATGACGTCATAGCGTTAATAACTTCAAGATATACAGAATTGCTCATTCTCTACTTCCCATTCACAGTTCCCTGGGCGACTTCATACCTTTCTGGCGCAGTGGTGCAGCAGTTAAGCAGTGCGCCACTGCCCCGCGATGGTGGGTGCAGCCATCGGCGGGGCTTGTGAAACTCAGGTTGTTCTTCCCGACCAATCTCTCGTGAACAATCATTAATTGAACTGCCACCTGCCACGGTGTGCAGCGTGCGTGCGTGTGCGTGTTTACACACACCTGGCAGAATTTTCACAACCCTGCGGGCAGGTGGCCAGTCTGCCGCAAAGCAGTCTTCAGATATCAGGTTTTTGCAAGCATGTGGATAGCAGTGCTACTGCACTAGAAGAACCATTAATTCGTGCCAAGATTTCCAACGTGAGTGTAGTAGCAACACATGATAGTTGAAGTGTACAGAAGACATCTGTAGTGCAGCAACAGCATGCGTGAGCGTTTTTTCCTGGATAATTTTAGAGAAGAACGTATACTCGGCCCTAGCTTCGACAATGTCACACGTTCTGCAGCCTTCAGGGCAGTTTCTTATTGCGACTGGAAACTAAACAAACCAGGATGCCAAAAGTGAGGCAGCCGGATAATAGGCATTTTGCAGAGCTTCCTGACAAACATATGCATGCTTCCAATTACAGCATACTTTCACCATTTTCCCCAATCACTCCAAATAATACAGCTGTCACTTGTCACCGCGCAAGGATGTCGACACAAGCGCTCGTAACCGACAGCCTAGCGCTCATGCAAAGGACTTGCACTCTTTGGAAAGCTGCAAAGTGCAAATGATCGCAACGGCAACAAGACTGCAGATGACTGCGGCAGTTTACTGCCGGCCACACCCCAGTGGCGATTATATTACATGGTAAAATGCGGATTCAACACGGTTGGTAAGGCGATACCAAAAATTTTGGTTCCCCACTTATTAGCAAAATCAAGAAACAAAAGCCGACGTGGTATGGCATAAAGTGGTATGGTACGGTACGTTATGGTGCGGTATGGTATGGTATGGTATGGTATGCAGCGGTACGGTATGATGGTATGATATGGCATGGTGCGGTACGTAACGGTATGGTATGGCATATGATACTGTATAGTATGGCATGGTACTGTATGGTATGGTATGGTATGCAGTGGTACGGTATGATGGTAAGGGATGGCACGGTGCGGTTCGTTACGGTATGGTATGGTATATGATACTGTATAGTATGGTATGGTATTGTATGGTATGGTATGGTACCGTATGGTATGGTATGTGCGCTTACCGTGCTAAAATGCACATAGGCAATGAGAGACACCATGGTGGAGTGCTCTGCAATAATTTCTACCACCTGGATATTTTTAGCGTGCACTGACATCGTAAAGCGCACGGGCGTCTGCAATTCACCTCCAATAAAACTCGGCCGCCATGGCCGTTGTATTTGGTCCCGCTAAGCAGCCGAATGCCATCACCAATAAGCCACTACATTTTAGAGGCTATCAGTACGTTTTAAGGTGACACACACACTCCGAAAACACAGGCACGGCGTGTCCAAACAAAGTGGAACACAACCGTCATTTTTCACCTGGTTAAAACTTGCGTGCGTCGACTGAAATTAGTTATTACGACATCACAACGAAGCCCCAACAGGAAGTAATAAATAAATATTCCGAAGCCAAAACTTTTGATAACTAAGCTTACAGAAAATCGAACATTAAAGCATCGACTTCGGATAATCAGCGAGAGTAAGAACAAGACCACAAGACACAAAAATATGCGCTTTACACACGAATATCAGCAGGAATGGTCTAGGCGAATGGCGGATTAACAGGTTTTTTTTACAAACATTCAACAAACCGTCCATCAAGGCACAAGCAGTCCACTATAAACGCAAACTAATCTGCCTTTCGAAGTGACTTAATTGAAGTAGCTCTACTGCTGTATGCGCGGATCCTCTTGCAGACAACAGTTGTCGAAAAAGCGGTCTTAAAGTCACATTGAAACTCGCCTCAGTGGACAGGAACGGTAAGTGACTGACAAATTACCCGCATAAGTCATAGGCAGTTGGCCCCATAAAATCAAGTCAGTATATATTCATTTAATCCCAGCCATTGACGTGCCAACGTTCTTACACATGCAGGAGCGCCTGACACAAGCACTGCTGGGTCCCACCAGGAGCCATCCTGGAAGAGAAGGTGGTGTGGATGCCAATGCAGTGGATGCCGATCCTAAGCATTACCGGCAGGGCTTCTGGCGGCGTCCCAGCGGCTTTTCCGGGATGCTTCTCAATAAGGGCCCTGGTGGCCGTTTTCACGGCCTGCCGCTTTTTGGCCGGTGCTGATTTCAGGAGAGCCGAGCCTCGCTCAGGCACTCTGCGGCAACTGCAGATACGCGCGCTGCTCTAGCGGTGACTATGCATGGGCGTGCTGTGCAGAGGTGCGACCCGCCGCTCCAATGTCACCGTGAGTGCGCAGTCCCACTCCACACGGACTTACAGTTGGATAATACGACGGAGGAGAACTGTTTCGTGATTTCTTTTTACATCGCAACGAACGCCGGCAGCCTCAACATGTTTGCCTGGATGCCGTGGAGGTGCCGACGACTCGGTACTGTGCGAACTGTGGACGATGTAAGGCGTTGCTGAAAGAACGTTTTATTCATTAGGCCAGTAGAGCTCATGCAACTCAAAACTTGCATTAACATGTACCTGGAAAATAGAGTGCCTTCAAACTGCAGTAAGCGCAAGCAATGATACTTACAGAAAATGCTATCCCGAGACCTCAGAGCTGCTCTGAATTGCCGAGCGCACTTTCCATCATTTGGTGTTTTCAGTGTCCACTCGGCGTTGTAACCGCGTATTAAATGAGTTACGTGTCTCAACGCGCGAGGTGGCTCTTCTACGACAGTCACTGCATATAGAGCACCGGGAGCTGCATAATATGTAAACAGCAAATTTTTCTCGATCTTCTCCTTTTTTTCTGTGTGGTTCCTAATCTGAGTCTCAAAGCATCACTTCATGGCTGTTTTTTCTTTAAATCGCTCATGGGTTTCTATAGTGGGCGGTTTTTAAAACTTTGATTTTTAAATCGTAGTTTATATAGTATTTATTGTGTGATGGAACTGCTGTTGAACAGTAGTAATGGTTTGTTTTAAAATAGAAACAAAAACAGAAGGAAAAACTGGTTCTGGTCGCGGCGATAGATGCGTACAATATTAAGCACCCGAGCTACGGCCAGCGCAAAAGAATAAATGGACACGACATTGGATTTACAGATAAGAGCGATAGCGAGAAAGAGTGCACAGCTGTACACATTTACTGCGCAGGAGGCAAAGGTGTGGTGCATGTATGCTGTGGAAGTAGGGTTTCAGCAGAATTCAAGCCAACATCCTTGTCTTCAACCGCTTTGAAGCAAGGTGCAGAAACCGCATAATGTCTCGCTTGTGCAAAAAGTACTGTTGGGCACAATGGGCACCGTCAATCAGAGTTGCAGTCTGTAGTCGTTTTCTGTGCGTGACATGAACTGTCGTGCCTCCTGAGAATAAGCTGCAATAATGTACAGCCGCACATGATGATGCAAAGCGCTAAAATGGTATACATGTGATGCATCTGAAAGTGGCATAGTTTCCGTGGACGCCGCTGCGCCGCTGTACACAACATTTTCCTTTGCATTAATCTTCTTTTGTCTTCAACTATAATGGCACGGCCATTTTTCGTGGTAGTTCGGCACTTCGTCGCTTGTAAATGTCAGCCAAATACTCCGTTAGAAATTACCAAAATAGCGCTATCTCCAGCAGGCTGCGTTCCGCGTTGCAAGACTCGCGTAACACCGCCATACGTTCAGACACTCAGGCCGCTCTACTCGCATTCGAATCGCAAAAGTTCCATCCGAATATCCTGTGTACCTTGCTACATTACCTGAACTTCCGCCCTACGCTCCATGTCATCCTTGTATGGATTCCTAGTCAGCATGGTATACGCTCTGGCCTGTGAAAAGATCCTACCGGACTACCTGGCCAGTCCATTACAATCCCAAGGCAGACCGCGATACACACAGACAGGACTGTCTCGAATACATTCGCAAGTGTCGGCACCTACGACGGACCCTTCTCTCCCCCTCCCTTTCCTGTGCCGTTTCGACTCCTCACTCATCCGACAAGCTCAGACAAACTCTCTTCTCTGTGCACTGTATTCACACTATATCCTTTAAAAAACATGGCAACCCTGTCTGTCTAGTGTATGTAGCGCTATGTTGCTATGTAGTTATGTAGCTATGTCTAGCTATGTAGTGCCATCCGGCACTCCGCCTCCGCCGCTGCATAGCGCCCATCAAACAGGCGACTAACGGGCTCGAACACGTGCTGAAAAATAAAAGTTTTCTCTCTGTTTTAAATTGAACTAAAAATATCAGGCAGAAACATTTTTGAACGTAAAAACTGCGCACGTGCTGCAAACGTGGGCCTACGCCCGCATTTATATATGCGTGCGCGCGTAGTTTTTCGTTAAACCTCGGCACACACATTCATTAACCATGCTTGTGGTAACTGACCGGTCATGAAGCGGGCGCCTCGTGCTCTCATGATACCCAACCCGTAGCGCTGTAGCCACTGAGGCGTGAACGAACGGCCACGTGCCACAAAAACTCATTAAATGCTAGCGCAACCCGGTGGCCCGAGTAACTTTCCCGCGTTTTCATTGCGCGAGACGCGAGAGACATTTCGCGGTAGCAACGACCGCAGCTCTCATCTCATTACAGCGAGCAATGCGCTCCTTTTCGTCGCCAACTTTTATGTTCATGGTGACAAAGTTGTGCGACTCTTCTGTGATTATAAGTGGCTTTCTCTGATAAAAGCGCCAGCCAACATTAAGAACACTTTCAGGAAGGGCCCATTTCCACTGCCTGGAACGTTTGCGCTTGCTTCGTCAAAAGTTCATGCACAATGGTGCCCTATACCACCGCCGAAGACACCATGATATTTGGCGACAGTATTATGCGGAAGAAGAAAAGGACACGACTTCGCGTTTCCTTTATGTAGCTAATCCCTGCAACTTTAAAAGGAAAATTAATACCAAACCAAAACAATACATATGGCAAAGGTGGTGTGTAGATAACGACCATCAAAAGATCTGAAAAGCATGTACCTATTACAAGCAGTCTGTGACCTCACATAAGCGGTGCATAGGGTCCTAAATTATAAAAGCGCTCGGAAAGACAAGGACAAGAGAACTAGACGGGACGATCGTTTGGCGCGTTTGTCCGTCCTTTGTCCAGTTCTCTTGTCCTTGTCTTTCCGAGCGCTTTCAAAATTTAGGATGCTATACCGAATATTCCAGCAAACAACTTTGCTAAACCAGTACATAGCAGCGGGCAGCCACGCCGACAGATTTAACACCCTTGATCTCGAACTGTGTGGAGGTTCCTGCGAGGAAGCATTAGAAATAAATACGACGAACTGCCTGCTCTGACGAACACTTCGGTTTTAATTGTTCCGCATTTTGTTTTCAAATAAAACGTGGCGTCATCTCGGTTTCTCGGAAAATGAAGGAAATACAAGTTTACACTTATGGTGACTTCCAATCGCAGAGTTGGAGCACTTCGGGAGCAACGTTTCCTGCTCTTTTCGGAGCAACTGTATTCCAACGCAGGTCTGTGGCACGGAACGCGTCTTCCAATCGTAGACAGGGAGCGGTTGCCGAGCCGAGATTGCTTCGTGGAGCAGTCGGGACTGCTCCGGCGAAATCGGCGGATCCGACCGGAAGTTTGCGTGACGTTCTCTTTCCGCGGCGATAGCGGCGCCTTACATGTTCTGGCCTGCATGCTTTGGCCAGAGCAAGTGTACTCCAATCGCAATTTCAGGTCGCGCGCTCTGCGCCGGATTCAGGCGCTCTGTCACAGAGCGTGCAGACCGCTCCGGGCCTGCGATTGGAAATCACGATTAGTGTGAAGTATTGCTATCCTACTTCTCTGCGACGAGTGCGCATAGAACGCGAACACAAGCTTTCTCCCACTCATCGCAACGTGTCCTTTCTGTGAGAAAGAAATCAGGGCTGCCAAGGCGGAAGTGGCTGCATTCTCGTCCATCGCGCTAATGGAATTTCGCGGAAAAAGTGATCCGATAGTGTACGAGTGTATATCGGGCATCATAACTCTCAGGATTCTCTCGTTTCAAACCTCAACACGTATGATTTCCCGAAAGTGCTGCGGCTTGAAATAGTCGAGCGTAAAATGCGTTCGCTCTACCTTTTAGCTCGCCCGCCGGCACAGATATAGAGTAAGAAGAGCACCGTCCCGGCAGAGAAATAAAACGAAACGGAAGGAAAAAAAAATTCTGACAAGATTGAGATCGATTTGGCGAGTTGGGGACTGGAAAGGGCCTGAGAGAAGTAAATGAATAATTCAGTTCCCACATTGCTTCCGTAAGGTGTTTGTTATGGTGTGGCTGCTTTATAAGAGGTAAGACACCTGCTCTACCTTTAAAACAGGTGGCTCATCTACTACCTGGCATAGGTCACGTGATCTTGTGACATCATCATAAGGTGGGTAGGTGGCCGTGCCTGGCGGGCCACCTACCAAAAGGCTTCAGACATACACACAAGGGCTAAATGCAGGGAATGGCCACTCTAAGAGCTAGCGTACTACAAACTCAGCCAGCGAAACAGCGTTTTAGTTCTCGAGTTGTTTTTGTAACCCTGGTTCTGTAAATCCTCATCTTCAGCATGATGCGATAAAGTCACGGAACATTAGTGCACGATTCAGCCTGAGCACATTTTACGCATTTCAGTTCAAGTGACATGCAAAACTATTCGTGCACTAAGATTTCGGCGGGTCCAAAAGAACATGAAGGACTCGTAATTCACCCGATTCCTTCCACTCAGTCGCGCCTCAAAGCCTAATGAAGAGGTATATGGCACATAAAAAGCTGAAAGGGACACTTATTACACCCCCCCTCCCCGCCCTGCGATGGCTCAGTGGTTAGGCGCTCGGCCACTGATCCGGAGTTCCCGGCTTCGAACACGACCGCGGCGGCAGCGTTTCGATGGAGGCGAAACACGAAAAGGCGCCCGTGTGCTGTGCGATGTCAGTACACTTTAAAGAATCCCAGGTGGTCGAAATTATTCGGGAGCCTTGCACTACGGCACCTCTTCCTTCCTTTCTTCTCTCGGTCCCTCCTTTATTCCTTCTCTTACGGCGCGGTTCAGGTGTCCGCCGATATGTGAGACAGATAATGTGCCATTTCCTTTCCCCAGAAACCAATTTTAAACCAATTATACGTAAGCTATGCCTTCAGGTAATGGCACGATCGCGCTAATGGGTTAATGCCTATCTCCGAAATTGTCAATTTTGTACTTCACATTCGTATAACGCTGGGAGTCCTCATACCCGTATACTGGCGCCGTAGGGAAGCGGTTAAGTGATGCGCCTCTGCCCCGGCAGGTGGTAGTTTCAAACATAACCACCTAGAGTCACTGGAAAAATCAGAGTACCGCAAAGGTCGGCATTTGACTGGCAACACTGAGCGGCCACCGCCATATACCTTCCACGCCGACTGCGTCCCAGGAAGGCCGCCGTGTTGGAAGAGCTCGATATTCGGTGACACACCGGGTTGAGTGTTTACTCAAGGGCTTTGTGCACGAAGATAATGGTTGCTAAGAACGAAAAGAACGTTATTTTGTGCGAAGTAATGCAGCTGGTGGTTGTTTTGCACGCCGATCGTGTTTACTTCCGGAACTGTGCTACGATTGTGGGCAGCAGCTTAGCGCTGCTATCGGGAGCTTATGCACGCGTTTTTTTCCCCCCTTCCGTGGAGCGAGCTACGAAGGAAACATTTCTTTACTTCGAGCCGCAGTGAGGCAAGCTTGTGCTTTTGGGCATGAACATCGTGGACCGCCGTCGGCTTCTGGTGAATGTTTCCAAGCAGGACGAAACTAACACCTGACAGTGTCACAGGTAAGTACGTGCGTTCACTGTATAATTTCACAAGCTAAATAGGATATATTTAATTTAGTTTATAATCGGATACCGCTCGTTCTGGACTCTGCCGGGCGACTTCGTCCGCCATATACGCACGACACACCGCGACTGCCATGTGCGTCGTGTGCGCACCGGTGTTTGGCCGTGATCGTAAGACGATCTGTGCACAGCAGGCCTAAAAACCAACTTCGATGGCCATTTTGCGCACTAAATCTAGCGTGATTACAGCAACGTATATGTACAGAAGTACACTGATAATGAGCGAGCGTTTGCTACATTGCGATTTATGAACGCGGCTGTCTAGTGCGTTCATGAGTGGCTACTCTTCCCAACTTATTTACGACTGTTTTCTTATACTGCAAAGATTTGCTGCCTGTGTAAAAAAAAAGGGCAGGAACGCCCGCTTGTGACGCAGCACTTTGTTTTTCTAAGTTACATGGGTGATGTATAAAATTCTTGTGGTTTTAGAGCGGTTTATGCAACATGCCCTGCATTTGAATTGTATGTGGCCACATAGTGACAGAGTGAAACTAAAGCTACTGGGTGTTCTGTTGGTTTGTATTTCTTGTTATGGATCAAGCACAACATCATTTGGGTATGCACCGTAGCATTTCAACATAAAACATAAGTATGATGACTTCAGTTCATTGTGTGTGCTCGGCTTACAAGCTCAAAATTTGAAGCATGTGTTGTGAATATCACCTGGCTGTCGGTTTCAAGCACAAAATGCGTATGTATACATGAGCAAAGGATAAGTGGAAAAGAGGAAGTATTATGGGCCTCGTATTGACCATATTTTAAGAAAGGACTGCAATGTGTCAGATTCTGAAATCTTGTGTGTAGGTGACCAAAGGAAAATAAATCAAAAGATGAGTTACTTGAATATTATATGCTTGCAGTGTTTGGTAATATTTTCTTGAATGTTATTTGTATAGGTCACTTTCATTTGTAATAAAGATACAGGTACAAATTACACATTCAATGAAAGCAAGGCAGTAAACAATATGAACGCTTTTTGCGCGGTAAGCGATAGCCACCTTGCATCCATTTATTGATACCATATATAACATATACATTGCTTTCATTTTGCCGACCGCAAGCCTACAGCTTTAGTCATGAACAAAGTGGAACTTTGGGCTAGTTGGCAGTACTTTTTAGAGAGAGACTTGCCGAAGAAACAGAGGACGGAGAAAGAAGGATTGGAGAAGTGAAAACACTCAAAGAAGCTTTAATTGCAGAGACATACTCAAGGAGACCAACATGTCGGTGCTCACTGCTGTTGCAGAAAGCCTGTTTCAGAAATTGTGCAGAGAATATAGATGACCCACTGTCCTCAGTGCCACAAAGGAACAGCAGAAAAAAAAATTCAGATTTTGCCCTGCTTCCACCCTATCTCTGTTCTGAAATGGCAGCAGAACAGTTCAACACAGACGTAGTGTTCGTTGGCTCCCACTCCCCTCACAAGTAGTCAAGCCTTTATACACTTTTCAGCTTAATTATGGTGAAGAAACTGGTTTGAAATAGGAAGTATGCCACAAAGCTTGTTGAATGCGCAGCAGCTGTGGTTTGCAAGATAGCTGTAGGTCTGTTTATATAGGCAGACTGGTCGTTTACTAAACAACTGACCAAGAGAGTATGGTGCTTAACTTTATAAAATAATGCTCAATATCTGCATATACACTGGAGACCCTGTAGTTTTTATCTGCTGTACAGAAGCACAGAAGTCTTAGGACAATTAAAAGACAAGTTAGCTAGGGGGATTCTTGAGGCACCTCTCATTGATAGGTTGGGAAGGGACGCATTTCAATGATAGATCTGGTGTTGATTTTCTTCAAAGAGCACTTAGGTTGCTTAATTCTAGATAATATAGTTTTTTTTGTCATAAGGTGAGCCTTTATTCTTGTTTTTAATTTCGCCACAGGTATGAAGCTTTCACCTTCTTTGCTTTTGATAGTTTTTGCTGTGATACAAATTTTTTCCCGTAATCACAAAGCTTTCACCATTCCTGTTTAAGTGTTGTGGCTAGACACATTGCTTTCCTTAATGGGGTTATCAAATAGAGCTTATCCCGTTCTTCCTTCATCATCCTGTGTTTCTGAGTAAAGCCTCTCCTTCAAATGTGATCATGAAGTAGGCACACCATGCAAACTTCTAAAATGGGTCGACTAAGACACTTTGTCACCTGTAACAAAGTCCACGTAAATGAGTGACAGTGCCTTTTTTCTCTTTATGGCACATAAGCCAAACGTGCTTATGCTGAAGAAACTTGGAAGTGGAGGTACACCTGAAGTAGAAATTAAGAATGGCTTAGTTTTGCTCCTTCCGACTAGCAAACTGCCTGTAACATCCATCATGTACGGAAGCTACAAGTTCTGAAGCCTAATGAATTTTATGATTTCTTTTCTCGGATTTATAAAGACAGCTTTAACTAAGCTTCAATGCATGTGTTGCTTGGAACGTATCACGATCTGTAATTACTGTGCTAGCAAACTAGTTTCAGTTGCAGCGCCAATCATCACAATGGCAGTGAGGTAAACCGAATGCCCCTGCTGTTGTGCCCTTGGGTTAAGTGGAGTAATCACTGACTAAAGAATAAATAGTAGTAATAGTGGAAGCAACTGCATTTCTTTCATACATTGAATTTTGATGGCACTGCAGAGGATGCTTTGCTATCTGTGAAAAGCTTTCAAAAAGCCCATGGGATCAGCAGATACAGTTTGAGCTATGAAATTGTCTGCCTTGTCATAAACAAACTACTCTGCATTACTCTGCAGCTGAATGGCACCGACAGAGACATATTCAGCCAACGGAGGTCCTCATCTGTCACCACTGGGAAGGCACAGCATTACACAAGAAAGGAACCCTCTTACAACTCACAACAGCGGGCGCTGGTGACTGGTGCCAGGACCTTCCCCGCAAGCCTTGTTTCTTAGAAAATATGCCGGTGAGCCAGTTCCTCTTCATCCGCATGTTCCAAGCAAACACTCATTCCAAAAGTATACATCACTGACCTCACCTCCAGAAGCAAACAAGTTTGCTTCACCTACGGAACACACTGGAGGCTAACACCACCAGTGTAAATAAACAAAGTAGAAGCACTGCAAACAGCACACGCAAGACTAGAAACACATATCACCCCTGCAGTCATCTTGAACAGCAAGTGGAGTTTGCAGTACAACATAACAATAACAACTACCTAGTACTGAAAACACAATTTAAAAGTACCAACTCTCAAACAGCAACACCCTTGGTGCATACGAAGAAAAATAAAATTTTGTACATATGACAATGAAACTGCAAGAGCATGAACACCAGAAAACACCGATTGCACAGTACCTCCTCAAAACCACAGCAAAGTCTGATTTCATCCTTCTGCAGAATACAGAAAATAGTTTTTGAAGCTACAAAGCCTTACATACAAGCCATAATAAGCAGAGTGAGCCAGTACTCTCATCCTAAGCACGGACCAGAACAGCTTCTCAAATACACTTGACATTTTGCCAAGATGACAGTATATAAAGCATCATCTACCACACACAAATATGAATGTGTGCTTACAACCCACCTAAACAATGCAATCCAAGAACATTTCAAATGCATCAAACTGCTTGAATAAATTTTAAAAATTCTATGCTATGCGTACAGCTTCTATACAAAAAAAATAACAGCAACAATAAACAGCACTAACTGGGTTCAGCTCACAAAACTCCTGCAGGCATTTTTTCCCACATAGTGCAGCAAATTAAGCATTAGTGGAATGGCTAACAAAGACTAGACACAGAGGCACAGTCATTCAATATCTGTGCCTTCCGACTCCCTTAACAAAGACTTGGTCAGGTTTAAAAAAAAAACCAGAACCAGCTTGCAGTGATGAGCCACGAGTCAGAAATAAATAAATAAATATTGCAAACTGGAATAATTTCTTCTTTGCCTGACCCTGGAGGCTGAACTCAGCATGGAACATCATATGTGACCAAATTCAAAACACATTTCACACCAAACACACATGGCCATTGTTGTTAGAGGACTATAAACACCTAACTTTATTGCGTGTTTTCTTCTGTCAAACGATGCGTTAGACATTAGAATACATGGGTTAGTGGGTGGTATTTGCCTACAACTGCTAAATAATTTATAATTGAATTTCTTCTGTCATGTTGTTTTGGTTTCATTGACCAATTACGCCTGTCATTTCAAGTTAATGTTTTGGTCACGTGATCCATTAAAAATTAATATAATCGCTGATGTGTAGTTTCAATTCACTACAACATTTAATCCAGCCTCTTTCAAGACCTGCAATGACAAAAAATGACCTGTCAGGAATTATATCAGTTTTTCTAGTGGATCAAGTGACCATCAACTTGACGTCAGAGTCGTCGTTTGGTGAAACTGGAACAGCATCAAGAAGAAATTCAATTATAAATTATTTAGCATTTGTACACAAATACCACAGGCTGCTGCATGTATACGAATGTCTAATGCATCGTTTGAAACAAGAAAACATGCAAGCAAAGATGTGGTGTCTATAGACCTTTAAGGGTAATAAAGACAGTGACAAGCCCATATTACAAAAACACGTCATCCTTTTCAGCCTGAGACATACAAAACGTAGAATAATGGTACCCCGCTGTCGATTCTTAGCACAGTGCAACAACGTACTGATATGGACACAGAATTTATGCTTGAAGAGCTAGACCATTCTGAAAGTTACAGCTCACTTTACAGTTGAAACAGCTGCACGCATGCCAACACTTTTTGATCCGCACTTAGAGTTCTGTGCTGCTTTCCTTTGCAGCATTTCATTTTTTGCACGCAGTGCAAAGCGCAGCCTACACAACAAAAATTCACGCACAACTTTGTCTGCAACATTGTGACATACAGGAAAAACAGTGAACGTGGGCTCCACGGCTGCAATGAGGGTTCTGACTTGATCAATGTTGGCTTTTCCCATGACAAGAGACTCTTCATTCTCCCTGAAGTATGTCTCCACACATTCTATGAGGTGCATAACATTTTCAGATGGTGTGCAAAGAGATTGCTTGTCTGGAACGTAGTTCTTGAGTGCCAAAAACCTGTTTTCCTTCTTTGCCGGCTGAGCCAATAAAGCTGTGCAGCTCTCAGAGAGCTTGTGCTTTTTCATAATGTTGCGTGCTACATAACCAGCGACATACTCTAGAGACTGCTGTTCTTCAGGCTCAAGGTCTCCTACTTCCTCTGGCATATTTATATTCCCTAGTTCTTCAGCCAAGTCAGGTCGGGAGGAAAGAAAATCTGTTAGCTGAACAGAGTCATCAATGTCGTAAGAGCCATGCCTGCTTGGCTTGAAAAATTGTGCCAGGACAATGACTCTCAAAGTATACTTGAATTCCCGTGCCCTGGGCACGGGCGACTTAACTCTTATCGTGCTAAATAGGTTCTCGAGTGCGTCTTGGCAGAGGCGACTCAATAGCAGAAATTTCAAATTCTTGCTTTGCACATACAGTTCACGTAAGTTCAGTGCAGTTGTAGTTGTTATTATTATGCCGGCCTGGATAGGCTTCCATGTTGCATTCGTCTTTGCTTTGTCAATGATGCGGAGGTTCCTGAAGACCTCCATGAAGTCATTCAGGAAGGTCACAGCTTCCTTTCCCTTTTCAGAGCAGAGGTCACTCAACGCCATAGTTGGCGTTCGAGATGTCATGAGGGAAAACCACTTGAACACCTGGTCCACAAACCATGCTGTCGTTAGGGCCTCTTCGTCTATTTTGCCCTGCTCGACCAGAAGCCGTAGGGCAGATGTTACTGCATGGTTAAATACAGCATATGCTGTGCCTACATTCATTTTTTCATAATGACTTGGATTTAAATGTTTTAGCTTCAGGCGTGGAGCAATCTTCAGGCTATGCTTCTCGTCAATCTCGCATAGCTGCTCTAGGTACTTGATGGAGACCTGCAGAAGAAGCAAATGATCATTGTCGATTTACATGTGTAGGCTAATGTAGCATTTTGTATGTTTGCAGGTGCTTGCCTCTCATTTAATGCCCTCACAAAGGGACTCTTGAGTTATCTGAATAAATAAATAAATCTGTAAAACCATATTTGTATTTATTTGAGCTGAATCCTATACATGCATCACACTGAAGTATGCATCACACTTCATTGCAGATGCAAAAGTCGCAACATTTTTCAAATAATTAAAATCCATTGTGCACGCTGTGTGGTGAACAGCAATAAAAGACGGTGTGAGACTTATACGGCAACTTACCTCATTGGATGGCAACTTGTTCTTCCGCGCCGTGTCGTCGTCTAGAAGGATTTGTTGTTGCCGAACCAGGTGCCCCCGCAAGTTCTTCAGCAGGTGGGGTGCGTCCGCAAGGAAATGGAGGCTTCGGTTGTTTCCACATGGATGGGGGCAGGTGGTCCTTAGACGACCATACTTAGTGGCCATGATTCCACGCAGCCTCCAGATGGCTTGATTTCCTCCACCCATATCTGACGTAATGCAGTCCACCGATAGGCCGATGCTTTCACAGCGCCTGATGATTTCAAATAGCAAGTCCAGTACTTTGGCTGCATCAAAGGATTCAGCTGAAATGAAAATAAAATGCTGAAACCTTTCATTTATTTTTTGCACTTTTTACTCATAGGGATATGCATACTGATGCTGCATTTATTGCATTATGCTGCTATTAGTGGTGCCTCTCACCCGCTCCACACTTGGCTGGCACACAGGCAACATGGCAGGGCACAAGGCCAAGTCGATAACCACTTTCTTGAAGCCTTGCTTCATTTTTTCATGCTATCTTCGTTCACTCATCAGCCGCTTAGGAGGTTTAGCAAGCAAGTAAACTAAGTACCAGCGATGACATGTCACCAGTAGTCGTGCCAAGGATGCTGCTTTAGTTGTGCGAGACATCACTTCGTATACCTATGTAACAGTCTATACAGTACGGACAACTCATTTCGGCTTTATTCTGTGGGTTGTCATTGCCTGAGACACTAGGTGGTCTTAACCAACATCAACTGCACTTTCTGTAAACCTGCCCTGCGCATTAACTCGCTACCATCCAAGAAAAAGTAGGCAGTTCGGTAAAGATTCTAGGAGGAACGTTGCCACTCCATGTTACACATCACCGGCATGCAACTCTTTAGGAATTGGCCAAACAGTCCCTGCAGTTATGCACATATGAAAAGTGAAAACATTGTGTTGTTCCCAACTTTACATGAAAATTCACTTAACACTTTAACTTCCAACTGCTACTTACCTGTGAAATGATACGCGACAGTCTGCTTCCATCTTGATGCAATTCCACCAAGCATGAAAACCAATGCATGTGTGGCCAGTACAGGTTCTGCACTTGGGTCCGAGGAAGGAAGAGTGGGGCGGCCTGAAGAATATTTCAAGAATGCTTATTTGGGGCATAGCAGTGCAGAGCTGTCCAGCATACATTATAAAGTAAGCATGCAGTGTGTTTTCTTAGCACAGGAAAGCACCAAAAATAGAATCAAAACAAATATTGCTGAGTTGGGTTTAGTAGCACATAAGCATCTAAGCCTGTCATGCAGCAAGCTTAAGCAAATTAAGTTGGACACCACTTTGATAGCTTTGTTTATCAGGTATAACAGGTTTCATCTAAAACTACACAAATATTAGGTATTCCAGGGATGCTTGAACGGCTTTCTGTGTGTACCTATACACACACATATAGTCATTAACCCTTAGATATTGAAATTAGTGCAGTAAAAAAATTAGTTGCATTTCATTTTTGTTTCCACACTGCTAAATTAAGTATCACATGCCAGTGCTCATTACTGCATTGGTTTTAGCTGCAAGAGAACTACACTGCCTGATATGTAAACAACAGGCCGCATTTGTTTTTGATGAAGCCTTACCTATGACGGAGTGTGTTGTAATATCATAGTCCAAACCAGGTGTCAGTTGGATTTCGTCCAGCATTAGAACCGCATAATGCTCTTCATTGTGGAATGTTGCCACTTTTGATGCCAAAGTTGGAAACACTTCTTCAAGAATACCTAGAATGGCAAGAAAAGAGCCTTTTATTATGTTTGATAGCTTTAACATTAGTTCAAGGGTATTGTGGAGAGCATAATTACAGTGTATCTTTGCTGAAAAACATGCATGCTGGAATGATCACTGCTAGTTTTCTTTGAAATTCAAAATTACAAGCTTCAGCCCAGTGTTTCAAACAACCTCCCTTGTCACTATCAGAGCATTTATAAAATCTTTTCTAAAAAGATGAGTGCAAGCCTTCTGCTGCCGCCTAATATTTGTAGCTGTACTTGCTATGTAATCATCGGTGAAGTCAATAGCTAGTCCTGAGTTGCACCTGCAATTTGGAAAATGTTATTATAGAGCTGCAAACATTGCTGCATACCTGGGGTAAACTTGATGTCTTCAATATGCTTCTGAAGTGTGCGTTCAGCAGGGAGCGGCCAGCCATTACCTCTCAGGTACTCATAACCTCTTCCCCCACAGGCAAGTCTGACCTTCAGAGACTCCTGAATTGTCTTCTGAGTCCATGATGACCCTCTCATTGTTCCCTTTTGCAGGACACGGAGCTGGTCTTCTGCAAGAAGTCCATTAAAAGAACTTCTCAGGGCGTCACACTCCATTTCCGCCCTTGCACGCTTTCTTCTTTCCAAGTTAAGTTGGCGTTTCAGTACGTCAACTTCACTGAACATGTTGGGAGGTGCATCCTCTTAAATATCAGAGGTTATGGGCACTTCTGTTGCCACATCAGCAGATTCATCATGATCATGTGGCTCTTTTGAAGACTTGAGTCCATCTGCTATGCTGTCAGCAGCTGCAAAAGTTTTCATAGCAATTTTTTGGTTTCCAACACTTTTTGTACCAACATATCCAACTGCATTACTTGTAGTGCTACACTTAAAAGGGCAGTGTTAATGAAATAATTGATGTTCCTCTGTTTGGTCACCGTATCAAGCCATGATTCAGATCGTAAAAAGTTAGAAGATCAGTACCAGTTACATTTAAGTACGAAATTGTCCATTTTGCATTACATGTGGCTACATGATAACTGACCGACAAAGCACTGCTGCAGTGTATGTATGAAAAACACATTTTGATTAGGGGGAAAATTACCTATTAGGTAATTAGGTGCCATGGATCGAGTGACTCGAGGCGAGAACGCGCTCACGTGCGCGGAGAAATCATGCGAGTACGTGGTGCACGTGAGGACGCGGAATTCTCGCGTGGAAAGTGGACTCTAGACAAGTGTTCCTTCGCGTGCCACGAGCACGGAATAATCGCGTGCGATGAGCAACAAACGCGAGCACGTGTACCCGCGTCAAGAGTGCGAGGCGCTAACGATCCCTGCAGTGAACTCCTATTTTCGTAGCATCGCTAACACCGCGTGCACTTCGCTTAAATATCTTCTAAAACAGTGCCGAAAAGCACAAACAAGGTGTACTTACCTCGCACACGCGGGTGTTTTTCGTAGGCTCGAAGTTCTCCCGGCCGATTCTGTGTAGCCACGCAGAACGACGCTCTCGGTCATTTTTCCCGGTCGGAATCGAGAAAAACGTCTTTCCAGACTCGGTTCGGTTGCTGCATCCGAAGGCGCAGCAGCCAGGCATGATTCCTTGCAGTCAAACACGAGTGCGACAATCAGAAAACGAGAATCGTAGGGGACCTGCGATGTCTGCGCTCTAACTCAGCCGGCCCGCCCGGCGTTTGGAAGGTATATGGCAGCCCAAGGTCACGTGGTACGGTTGGGCCAATGAACGCGTCGGCGGCGAGGGGCAAACGAATGCGGTACTCTGAAGTTTTTCCAGTGACTCTACCAACGCCTAGAGTCACTAACGCCGGCGTGGAGCAAGCGAGTGCGCCTGACGCAGCAGAACAGAACCTTCTCGCCACCACGGAGACTGAAAACGACGAAGAAAACGTAATGGATGTGACTGCCGCTCGCGCAAAGCGCAAGCGCAGCCCACGGATGCAGAAGAACACCAATAAAAGTACGACAAGCTCCTCGAAATAATCAGATAGCGTATCACTAACCGAACCCGCATTCCTGAAAAGGCCGACACCGAGCAACAGTAGCTCTGAAAGTGATTCCGACGTCCCAGACCCACAAGACCCCTGCCCATACTGTAACAATCAAACCTGCGATTGCGAATTGGTCTCAAATAACTCGTATGAGTCCACAGAGCAGACTCCCCCTCCTCTCCCGCGGTAGAAGGCGCGGAATCACTAGCATGAACTGGCAACGCACCTCCCACCTCCTCCTCAGCCACATCCTGGCTTTTTGCCTGGTAATAGCCACGCTTAACTTCAGAGGTTTTACAAGAGCTGCCAAACAGGCGGAGGTTATTCAAATGGCGCGCAGCAAGCGCATTCCCATCCTGGCACTACGAGAGACCTGCATCCAAATAATGGACCAAATTGAGAATAACGACGCAAAATTCAACAGGAAGTCGTACTGGAGCTTTGGGAGGAAGGGCTCGAGGGGAGTTGCGCTGCTTTTTCTCCGCGACATCGGCCTCGCGGTTCTGCATCACAACCGCGATACTGCAGGCCGCACTATCGCAGTTGATTTGAATAACGTCACGCGAATCATCAACTTTTACGCGCCGTACCTCTACGGACAACAGGCCTTCTTTGAAAGATTGGAAGAACAGATGGTAGGCCCTACTCGAGTCATCCTCATGGAGGATTTCAATTGTGCACTGTTTTCAGAGGACCGCAGCTCACTTCGACGCGCACCGCGTCGCTTGGGGCACGGCTATCGGGGAGCACATGCGCTGGGCACCCTTGTAGATGAACTGGGCCTCGCCGAATGCTGGCGCGCTTTGCAGCCTGGGCGCGCTGGCATGACCTGTACAGGCCGGGGTCTGGAGAGCCGCATTGACCACGTCTACATCTCGGCCACGCGTGTGGACGACCTCCAATCTGCTTGAGTTTTTCCCATGGCAGTTAGTGACCACAGGGTGGTCGCAGCAAGGCTGTGCGCAGTAGATCTAGCACCGCGCACGAAGGGCTGCTGGAGGCTTAACACGCTCCTCCTCGATGAGAAAAGAGTGCTACAAGATGCACTGGTCGTTCTCAGGCAGCACATATCGCCCACCATGACCGGGAGTGCATGGGACGAGATGAAGGGCGCGGTCAGGGAGGTTTTCCAGAACTGGGGCAAGCAACTGGCAAGGGAGGAGCGTCAGTACATCCGCGTTGTTTCCAATGCAATTATCGTGCTGTCCAGCCCACTGTCGCAAGGGGCCAAGCACCGCCCGAACGCTTGTGGCGCTGCGAAAAGAGCTACACCATCTCCTGAACAGGAGCTGGGACAAGCGGCGAGCAATAGCGCGCGCCGAGAGATGGGAGTGCGAGATTTGGTGCTTGCAAGACACTTGTTGAGACGCCGCCTCACCACCAAGAGCGACACGCTAACCTCAGTGCAGGATTCCACCTCCGGAGTGATCACCACGGCCCGGACCAAGTCCTTCAGAAGGCCCAGACTTTTTACAACCACCTGTACCTGGCAGAGCCCTCCAACCCGGAGGTCTTCCCACTCCACAACCCAGAGGACGAGCCCGTCGTAGATGGGACTTGGATAACTGAGGAAGAACTGTATGCTGTCCTACAAATGATGAAACCAAACAGAAGCCCCGGAACTGACGGCCTCCCACCTGCTTTCTATTATACCTTTTGGCCGCTATTGAGGAAACCCTTCGCGAATCTCCTCGACACACTTCTAGAGGAGGGCAGGCCAGCACCAACTATGAATGAAGGCCTGATTACCTCACTGTGCAAAGACCAAAGAAGGGCGATGGACCTCAGAGCATGGCGTCCCATCACGCTGTTAAACAGCAATTATAAGATCATCGCCAAATGCTTGTCACTGCGTCTAACACCGGCGCTCTCCTCCATCGTCGGACCACATCAGGCCTGCTGCGTCCCCGGCCAATCAGTAGAGTTGCATGGCATCGCCCTAACGGACTCGGTAACGTGGCTCAAGTCGCGGAATCTCGAAGGCACCGTGCTCTCCGTAGACCAGGAGAAGGCCTTCGACCGGCTGTGCAACTCACCTGTTCAGGCAACTAAAACACGCAAGACTGAATGCGGACTTTATCATTATTACGCGCGCACTATACGCGGCACCACGCGTGGCGGTGATAGTGCAGGGGAGCGTCTCCGAGCACTTCTCGGTCACGCGGGCGTCCATCAGGGGCGTCCACTGTCCCCGCTGCTTTATGTTATTCCTATCGAGCCGCTCCTGCAGCGTCTGGCCACCGATCCGCGCATCACAAGAACTGTTCTCCGTGTGAGAGCTCCCGGCGCGCCTGTCTTCGGCTACGCCGGCGACATCACAGTCCCCACCGGCGTCACCAAAAAAGCCGCTGCGGTGGCTGAGTGGTTGTGCCGCTCGGCTGCTGGCCCAAAAGACGAGGGTTCGATCCCGGCTGCGGCGGTAGAATTTAGATGGAGGCGAAATTCTAGAGGCCCGTGTACTGTGCGCTGTCAGTGTACGTTAAAGAATCTCAGGGGGTCGAAATTTCCGGTGCCCTTCACTACGGCGTCCCTCATAGCCTGAGTTGCTTTGGGACGTTAAACCCCTATAAACCAAACCATCTTTGGTTATTTCACCAGTGGGAATCCAAGGACTTCGTACGATTATAGTCGGATACAGCTCAGTAAAGCAGGACCTCCAGCGAACGGCGGCAACCAAGTGCCATGAAGTCGAACTTACTTAATCCCCTTTCGTACTAGAATGACGTACCAGGCAACAAGAAGTGCAAAGAGATTAACGGGGACGTCTTCATATTCAGTCACGGCCATTGGCTGCAGGCCCTACATTGAAGGGCATTCCTCATTGCATACTGGAGTCGCATCCTATGCTATTGTGTGTCCGCGGTCTAAGATTTTTGACAGAAGTTGCCAAATAAGAGGTCACCAGATTTCTCTGCAATGACTCTAGCCGCGTGCAAGTCTGTCTTCACGTTCAAAATTGTCGTAAGCGCATTAGGCGTCTAATGTTTCAAGTTCCTTGTCACCTTTAAGTTTTGCAAGGCCGAGAGCGACCGTCCTTCTGACCTTCGTTGACCGAGCACTTACTGGATCGCTGCGCCGCCGAACTGCATTGTTTCAGGACACCAATTAGCCCAATAAACAATTTTAGAGTTAGACGCAAGCTTCCTTGTAGTCATTCTGGCCTGACTAACGTTAATCTATACAACGTAACAGAAGCAACCAGTACAAGCTGCGTATGCTGTCACAGATATTAACGCGTACTGAGTATTGCAATTTCAGAAAGTATGCATGTGCAATGAGTCACTTCTGCTACAATAAAGAGCATCATTTTTTGTTGTCAACGTATATTCAACCTGCGGCGTGTCCTTAAACTGCCTAAAATATTTTGTTTAAATATCATTGTAAAGGACATCAGATTATGCACTTGAATGCCCAATGCCCTCTATTTTCTTAAATACAGGGACTTTTATTAACATGTAAGCACTGCAAATGTTCATTTTAGTTCCTTACATTGTAAGCTAATTCAGCTGGTATAACGCGCATTGCTGTGAGGTTAAGTAGAGCTCTGCTAAGCTGCGGAAAACTTCTTTTTGTGGTACTACTTTGCTTCCTGAATTACGTGACGCAAGTTCATGCTCACGGGAGGTTTATCGAAAGCGATGACGAGGCTACACATATGCAGGAGAATGGAGCAAAGCTGGTAATCATCGCCTCTCAGACAAGTCTGCTCGCTCGTAAAGGGCGATTTTATTAAGACAGAGCGCTGCTCCTGACTAATTTTGCTTTGCTGGCAGTTAGTTCATTCTTGCAGTTACTCTAAACAAGTGACTTAATTTTCGCGTTGTCGTGGGGTGGGACGGCCGGTCGTGAGACGCCGCCAAACTTCAATATGTCTTCACAAGAGGAAATCTTGGACGTCGCGTGCTTGCAACGTATTCTGCTCCTGGAGCCAGGGTTGGGTTCCGTCTATAGCCATTCCTTCCGGGAATGACATGGTGCGTTTTCCTGGTTAGAACCATTAATTCTTGCCAATGCCGCTGCTGTGCAGATTTAAAGCAGCTGCGCTGGAAGTTTCAGCAGCTATATTTGCTCTGCAGAATCATTTACTCTTTGAAACGTGCCATCCAAGCATTACATGCCGCATATCATTCTACACACTCATAAAGAACCTGCCGGAAGACGAAATATAGAAGCTGAAGGCCTTGCGTTTTAGCCAAATATAAGGGTAGAACGTGTTGACGTCTGTGCTCGAAGTGGGGCTCAAGGAGAGAGCGCGCAAACGTTAATCCGTTGTTTCAGATTTCTCCCATGGCAAAGGGGCTGACTACGCGGTCTTTGCGTAATGCGTAAGGGGCGAAATATAAAGGCTTGACGGTTACCGAACTGGGAGCGAGCGCGCGTTTTCCTTCGGAGTGAGCGGCGGTCGCACCGGCGGAGTGGTTAAAGCCCCTTTACAATAAGGGGCTTTAGGAGCGGTGGAGCAGTGGCGACCCCACTGAGGTGCGGCGGGAGACGGAAAGAGACCAAATGGCATTGCGAGGCCGATGATAGCAGCAGCGACTCGGAGGGCACCTTCGGTTCGTCAGATTTTAGCACGGAAAGCGAAAGTGCGTCGATCCAGCCCGGAACGTCAACATGCATCCGTCGGTAAGTTTCGCTTTCTCCAAATCGTTTCACTGCGCTCGCACGCTGATCTGTAGATACCCTACGTGTGCTGAAGGTCAGATTTCTTATCTGCATTGTGTCAACGTTTTTCGGGAGGGACCATTTGCCGGCGGCCGCGCAGTGTCGTGTTTTCCCCTGTAAGACAACCAGGCCTCGGCATCGCGCTCCGGAGTTCCACGAGGCGCTTTTTTTTTGCGCTTCAATAAGTTCTGTGCATAGAAAGCCGAAATTTTGTGAAACACTGCACAGATACTTTCTAAACAAAGTGTATACACTTTGTTTTTTATATATTTTGTGTGTATGAAAGAATGTTGATGTTTTTGTACATATTGTCCGGTGTTGGAAATTTTTCTGTAAATTTTTTCCCCGTACTTTTTCCAATAAACATGTTCACAGAGACTAAGGCCAATCAAAGGACAATTTCTTCCTCGCAACAATGATACAATTCGCTTGAGTATGAAGTACGTTCCATTGAAGGAACAAAAACGTTTTCTATACCACCGAAAAACCACTACTTCTCCCATTGACAGGAAAGTGCTAGACCGATACTTGGGGCCCTTATCCCTTCTAATGGGCAGGCACCACTAGGTTGGGAAAGATGTCGGTCTGGAGTTGTCTCCTTTCGCGCGCCTCCTGAGCATTTAGCCTTTTATTTAGTTAGCCTTATTATTTTCCCGGACCGATACCAAGGCTCCCTCCCGTGGTGCGAAGAACGTCCCAAAACCACTACAACTAAAACTACACAGCTGCTACTACAACTAAAACAACAACTAAAACTAAAGCTAAAACTACAACTAAAGCCCTGGCGGCAGCGACAGCCACTGGGGTCTTGAAACGAGGAGACCACCTGCTCTGCAACCTTTCATTTTATGATTTTCTTTTATTTTTTCAATAAATGTTTTAAACAACAATACCACTAGGTTGAAAGCCGCGACTCTCGCCAGCGTCAACTCTCGCTCGCAGCTTAAAAGCCGTGGTTCACGTAAGGCGAGCTCGCCCTGTGACTGCCGCGTTCTTCTGAGGGCGGGGCTCCGTCGCCCCCGCTCGACAGAAACGCAGAGCGGAGCCCAGCGGCACCGGCCGCCCAATTTTGCGAAGTAACCGGTCCAAAAACAGCCCCTCCGTCAGCTGCGGGCGCGACGTGGTCGACGGAGCCTAGCAAGGCAGATGTACGGTAAATACGGTAACGCGTTGCTGTTGTTACCGTTGCCATTGCTACCGTTGCCAGGCTTGCCCAGCTACATTTCCCGCACGGTAAAACCGCACTTGCCGTGTTTACCGTACGGTGGTGCTAAACCTCCCTAGTTAGAGCGCGTTGCCGGAAGCGGGACTTTACCGTTTGTGATGCGCACGCCCAAAGAGATCGCCCTACGGAGTGGAACACTGCACTTCGCTGACGCCTGGTAACTGAAAGGTGTACGGGACAGCGTACACTTTCCTCTCGCGTAGGGGTGGTGCGCGAGCCCCAAAGCACAAGAAGGCCGCAAGCACAAGGGTAACCACCACAGCTACTGTCTTTGACTGTAACAAACTACAACACGGGAGGATTCACAGCGGCATACCAGCAACGCAAGCCTAGAAACAGAGGCGGGAGTCACGAGGGAGGGGCGGATTTCGAAGATCACGGGCAGAAAACCAAACTCTGTCGAAGCTGTTCCTGCACTGAAATTACTAACACATGAAGGAACAGAACGCCCTAATGACCGATGCCGCAGAGCCGGAGACAACTAAGGACGGAGGCTTCCAAGGCAAAGCCAAGGACGTGCGCCGCTTGCTGCGGCGCGAAGGTCAACGGCCGCGTGCAGTTCACAACAAACAGAGATACCAGAGATAGGGTTCCTTCTTAACACCGTGTTCTTAACACTGCCAGTGAAGCGCCCCTTCTCCAAGTCATGCACACCGGCTGAAGAATGAGGGGGGGTGGGGAAGTGGGTTCTTCCTTGTTCTGGCTTTATGGGTGCCAGAGGGGATTAAGGGAGGAAGTTGCAACGGTGGTGTAGATCAGCAGAAAATTTTCATACAGTTTTGTATCAGGTAGCATACTACTGTTGGCACAGGAACAAAAGGCTTTTTTCCTTCTTTTTCCGGCCTATTCTCTACTGTTGAGCAACAGAAGGTTGACTGCAATCCTCTTTTCTATGCTGTGCCGTTATGCACTTTCAACAGCTCTCTCGGGGCCATGTTTAAGTAAACTAGCGAAATTCCCGAGTTTACTCAGAAGGGGGAACTTGACTCTTTTCACTCCCACAAAGAACGCAAGAATGTTGTCTAAGAAACGAGACCTCTTTGTCTGGCTGGAAAATATGCCTTTCGGAGAAGCTGCCTTGCAGATTTCTGCAAATGGTCTATTGAACCCGGATGAAAGCGGAGATGCATTGGCAAAATGCCACCTTGGCGGCTGAAAGAAGCATGAAGAAAATTAAATCATGTCCCTGACAATGTCAGACGAGAAACGGCGAGGCTGGTAAAACGAGGAGAGAAAAATTAAAAAAAAAGCGAGCTCGAGGTTTTCGTCCAACCGGAGAACTGAGTATGGTACCACTGTCACCGCCGCACCTTTGCCCCAAAGGAAACCAAAATGTCCGAGACTTTACGAAGCCAGTTTCTGCAGACTTCACAAAGTTGAATTGCCTGCCTCTGTTTAAGTAATACTATCACCTTTAGACTTTTCTGCGCATTCATTGGTGCAGGTTGAATGCCTTCGGACTGATACCAAATTCCTCTTGTCTATTGATGAACGGTCGAAAGATATGCGCAACCTGATCAATACAGCGGTCCCTATAGAATGCGTGAACAGCGTAATCGATAGACCTCCTGCATGTTTTTAAACAAACGAGGTGGCGCTGCAGTCGCTAGCGGGCTCGTGGTAGGCAAAAGGCCAGGGAGTGTTGTTGCGGAGAGGCGTTGAATGCAGGTTTTCAAGGCTTGTACCAGGCGCGTTTTCAGTTTCTGCGAATTACAGCAATGGTTGACGTTTACAGCTTCGTAGTTTCTTCAAGTACACCAGCTCGCATTGGCCACGTGCGGCGTATTCAGAGAAATAGTTGGCCATTGTGTATTGTATATATGGTTAGTATTAAACAGAAAGCGTTTCTGGCGTTGATTTCTATGCTAGGCATTGAATAAAATAGGAAGTTTTTGACATTCTGGTCTAGCCAGAATGATTTTACTTCGGGACAGTAGTGAGAGTATGTGCTGGCGTTCTTTCGGCGGAGCAGATGTGCGCTCACCATCTGCTGACATACGTAGGTGTCGTGCTGTGCGAAAAGTGGGGACAGCGTCGTGTCCCCATTCTCCTCTAGCTGTCCCGCTTACGCGCTGGTTTTATCCGCAGGATCACGCACCAGCCAGGCCGACTTCTCCCCTTGTTAAACTGGTCGATTTAGTAAAAATTTTTGATTTCAGGAAATATTTTCTTTCCTAGCCCTGGGGTGTTCTGTTTCGTGACGAAAAATTATAGCTTAATATTCAGTAGAAATTTATAAAGTACGGTTTTGAGATGCGTGGTCGTCGAAAATTGTGAGGTAATTTCTTTGAGGCTTTCTTTGAGGCTTTCTTTGAGTTCAGGGCCGCATTTCTTTGACCAAAGCGCAAGCGAGGAGGCCAAAAACAAGGAAATAAACGTTAAGGTTCGTTTTCTGACCTTTCACATTTTCTGCGATTGGCATCACTCACACCTTCGTAATTTCGTAACGCATGAAAATAGAATGATTCTATTTGTCGCAAACAATTCCTGAGATGAGGAGGAGTGTAATTTATCTCTCGATTTTTTTTCCTACACGTGCAGTATTATGTTCGTTATTTTTGTAAGAAACGTTTTCACGTAACTATGCATGCATAAGTACATGATCATCTAAAAAAAGAAGTAATAGCGTCATATGCAGAACAGGACTTTGTGAGCATGCTGGCATAAAAAATTTGCGCACTTTCTACTCAATTATTTAAGACCTTGAGGTGACTTGATGAGGGTGTTAATTATAATTACCCAAGAACTGCACCAGGTATAGCTAAAAATAAAAGGCATTACTGAAACTAGCGTAGCAATTTCATATTTGCACCAAATTTAGTTTCGTATCGTGTGCATAAATAACGAAAACACTTTTCATTGCACATCATGTGGGACTGTGCCAGGTTCCCGACCGAGGCTACCTCCAGGATATACCCGCCCGAACTTCAAAGTGCAGTGCAGTCTGCAGACAAGGACATTCAACTATGGGCCGTCCAGCAGGCCCGGGCTGCGCTCGAAAAGCACAAGCCTCACGACCCACCACAAACGGGCCGAACGGGGGTAGTGCAGAGGAGGGCATAACCCCGGGTCGACGCTTGGCCAACGTCACGACGCGTCAAACCGTCGGTGGCCGGCATTTTCAATAAAGTTTTTCCTACCTACCTACTTTTCATTGCCGCGCCCCTCTCAATCTCGACACGTCTGTTAGTAGCACGCCTGCGGCTGCTTCTTTCCAAACAAGCTTCGCTGTCATGGACTGCATCATGAAACATGACACATGCATGAAGCAACGAAAAAGCATGTGGCTTTTAGCACACTTAAGGTACGCTATTCTAAGCACGCCAACCTGACCGTGCATGAACTTACCAGATTTCTTTCTGCTCGAATCAAATAATTACATCTGTCATATAAAGAAACACTTTCAAGTAAATATCAAATGCCATAAAACGTGTCATTAAAACATGCTGTGCTATTAACAAAAGAATGCATTCCTTGAGGGCGAGTGAACCTGCCGGCGTGGGCCCCATTCACACCGGCTCAAGGTGATAAATGCGTGCGCAGCTACATACGTGCTTTTTTTCCTTGCGCAGTTATAAGAGCTATTAAGTAAATTGAGTGGCAGTGCCGATCAACTCCCAGACTTCGCGCTTTAGTACCGCGGCCCTTTCCCCATTAGCCAGTTTACTAATGTGGTATTTATCGTGAGAAGCCTATCGGGGCTAATTTAAATTTCCTTTTATGCTACTACGTGGATTGAACAGTGACACAGCTGATCAATACATGCTGCTTCTGCAGTGCGCAGGCATGATGCAGCCGCCGGTATCTGCAGCAGCTGCGGTAGGCCCCGGCTGGCGGTAGCTGTTTTGCCTACCATGCGAAAGTCACTGCTGACATCAGCGCCACCGCATCTTCGTGACGTCGCGGGGTGAAGGAGGTCGATATGCAAAGCTGCTAGACTTATCTTGCCTAATCCGCTAGCTTCACAATGCTTGTGCCCTCATGGCACATTGTAACCCCTAATATCCCATCTTATCGACTCAGGAACTGGCCGTGTTGGAGATGACAACAGGCACTACCTGATGCGCACCATCAAGAAGGTCAGCTACGCAGAGAACAACGATGACAGCAGCCAGGGGTCGTCTAGCCACCTCTCTTGTGAGTGTGTGGGTTCCCGGACCAAACGCCAGAATTCTAGAATAGGGAGAACCAGCGCAACACGGACAATCGGCGAAGGAAAGAGACAACGGCACAGGCGTTGTCTAGATACTAAATTTTATTGGAAAAAAAAAACACGGGCAATATTTAAGCTGAAAAAAGCGCAAAACCAAAAAAACACAAAAAACAAACACATTAATGTTTACGCACTGGATGGAAGGCTTTTACTGAGAAAGGCTATCTCACTTTCCTGTAAAGCCACGGAGGGTCTTGCCACACACGTGTCCGTGTTCTGAGCGATGCAATAAGCTTCGAAGACTTCCCTGCCTACCTGATTGCTGTTGTAGTACTGGATCTTACTATTATGCAAGTCAGGCAGGCAGGGGTCATCATTTTGATTTTTGCAATCGCGGCAATGCTGCACTAGTATGGAGGAAGGGGATTATTCCATGCCGAGGGAACTCTCGGGCTCTTTCAGTCTGATGTTTATGTACGTGCCCGTCTGGCCATAATATACCTTTCCGCAAGGCGAAGGAGCCCTATACACGACGCCTTTTTTGCAGTTTATGATCTTTTCTGCGTGTGCCACTGAGCACTGCCGATTATCTTCTATGGAAGAGGCTGGCTCCAGCTTCTTGTGCACAGCAGTGCGCACGTTTCCAACTTTATGTTCGGCGCAGAACCTCACCGGCACTTTCAGCCAGGCAGCGATCTTCTTTAGACGATGTGATACACCGTGTAGATACGGGATGCACACGACTTCCTTTCGTGCATCTTGCTGCTGCCCCTGAGGACAAGGTGCCACCTTTACATTTAGCCTGTTCAAGATTTGTTGCGCTAACCGTGCAAGGTTCTTTTCTTCATATCCTGCTTCACATAGGCTGGCCAGTTGTCCAAGGAAACCTTCCTCCATCCAGTGGTGGCATGGCTTTTCAAGCGCTGTAGACTGAGATGACATTGCTATCCCATCCTTCACCACTCGGGAATGCTGCGAACTGAAGGAGAATGCTATTCCGTACTCAGTACGATTCCATGCTAAGATGAAGACCGCAAGCTGCTATCTATGATCAGGTGTCTTCCCTGACAGACTCAATTATAGGAAGCAAAAGAGAAAAAGCTGCCCTGTGCCGATAAAAAAAATTCAGATGTGAATTACACCAAATTTCGTTTCAAAACTTTCGCGGGATACTTTTGTTCAGAAAAAAATAGATCATGGCCAGAGTGGCGAGGCGTTGCTTTGTCCTTCACAACCCAGTGTCCTGTATTCGATCAGATTAGGGGGATACACAAAGGGAGTTTGGCGCAAACCTATAATATCTATACAATTATTTGTGTTAATGCAGTGTTCCATAACGTGCTTACATCAGCAGGAGCATCGCTTCGCACATTTGAGTTTATGTTTGAAACGTGTGTGGCAAAACCATCTGTGGCTTTACAGGAAAATGAGATAGCCTTCCTCTAAAAAATGTGCTCATCCGCAGTGCAACCTTTGATATGTGTATGTTTTTTTTTTGGTTTCGTGCATTTTTCTTTGTATATATTTCATGTGTTTTTTTGAATAAAATTTAGTTTCTACACAGCGTCTAGGTCCATTGTCTGTTTTGCGCTGGTCCACAACACGAATTACTTTCAAATTGGCCAACACAACGTACTGTTAAATATGATGATTTTATTGGTTAAGGGATAGAGGATTATGGAGGGCCAGTGTGCATGTGCAGAACGAATACGCTCCTTGCATCTTTTGGTTAGCAGCTGACGCTAACGCGGAACCGGCGAAATAGCATGGCCCCTAAAGCTGAATAGAATCGGCCGACATGTCGGCACCCAGCGAAGCGACGGTTGCTCGTCTAACAATTCGTCGTTGCCACTTCACTGTTCGCAGAAAACAAGTGGTGCACGAAGGTTGTTGTTTGTCTAAAGATGCTAGCACAGCGAAATCCTGGCTGCAGAACCTCTCTAATTTGAAGGTGCGCACATAAAGAAACATGAATGAACTGATTTGGTGATACTTACAATCCAGCGTTTCACTTTTCAGGCAAAATGGCACTGCAAGCGGATAACGTAACCCAGATGTAGCCTGCCCCCTATTCTAATGCTCTCGATAGGATTCGCCGCAAGGCTGCCATACGCAGCGTAAGCGGGGGCTCCAACCCTTGGTTCTCCCCTTTAAAACTATCCATAATTAAGTGAACTTAAAGTACACGGCATTATCGCCAATTTCCACACGGCAGGCAGCCCGCGAGAGCACACAGCGAGTTCTCGCGGTTTGTTCTCAATTCTATACAGGCCTCTAGTCGTTGGTTTTTATAACAGTGGCAATCCAGGGACTTCGTGCGATTATAGTCAGATACAGCTCAGTAATGCTGACTTTTCAGCGAATGGGGACAACAAAGGTTCATGGTGTCGTGCTTAATCCCCTTTCCTCCTAGTATGATGTACCATGTGGCTAACAGGTGCAAGGAGATTAACCGGGACGTCATCATATTCAATAGAGGCCATTGCCTGCAGCCTCTACATTGAAGGGCATTCACCATTGGACACAGGAGTCGTATCCGATGCTATTGTGTTTACGCGGGAGAAGTTTTTCGACAGAAGTTTTTGCGGCGATAGGTCTTTATGGAACACCTTTCGGTAAACCCACTGGCAAAGCTTAACCCTGCTCCGAACCAATGATAAAAAGCGTTGCAGGTGAGGTGGAAGTTGCAGGGTGAAGGGAATTAGGACCTTCAGCACGTGTGGGTGAAAGAACAATTGAAGCTGGGAGGAGTGGTTTTAGCAGAAATAGTGTTCGCAAATAACATTAAAAGCCGCAAAGACATACTTGCGGGGAAACAGGGGCCTGTCAAGCTGCTTTGACACAGCTTTTTTCCTCTCTCCCTCACCACACCATGACCGTGCACATGCCCTGCACTTGCTATGGGAAATAAACTCAAGCTCAAACATGTGGAGCGAAGCTCCTGCTGAGATAAACGCGTTATGCGACACTAAGCAAACAAATGTTTGTACAGAAATAAGGAGGTTTGAGCCAACCTCCCTTTGTGTATGCCACTAATGTGACCGAATACAGGGCAGCGGATTGTGAAGCAATAAGCAACGCCGCGCCACTCTGGCCAGTAATTATTTTTTTGTGAACAAAAGGCCCAGCGTAAGTTTGGTTAATTCGGCATCTCTGCCAAATGACTGGACAAACGCTAATGTGGTACCAGTGCATAAAAGTGGTTCAAAAAGCTCTGTTGTTAATTATCGGCCGATTTCTTTAACCAGTGTGTGCTGTAAAACGCTTGAGCACATAATATATAGCGCAGTCATAAAACACCTTGCCACACATGAGTATTTTACAGAAGTTCAGCATGGCTTTAGGTCGACTTTTTCCTGTACTACTCAGTTGCTTGAGTTTAGTAATGATCTGCTTTCTTCCTATGACCGTGGCTCTCAAATAGATTTCGTACTCCTAGATTTTAAGAAAGCCTTTGACTCTGTAACTCATTTACTATTATTGCATGAGTTAAGTTGTCTTGGTATGCACCCCACTGTCATCGATTGGCTTCATTCGTATCTTCAGGGACGCATGCAGCGTGTTCTGATTAATGGTTCGCACTCAGATTATGTAAATGTTTCCTCATATGTACCGCAGGGGTCTCTTCTTGGACCCCTTCTTATTCTGATTTGTATCAATGATATTGACCGTCAGCACTGGCTGGTGGGGAGGGCCAGCGCAGCAGCAGCAGCCAGTGGACTACCGGACTAGGCGGTCCACCCACATGTTCGGAGAACATTGAAGAAATAAAGACGTTTGTAATCAATATCGATGATATTGTTTTGGATCTTACCTGCAAAGCTCGCCTATGTGCTGACGACTATGTCATTTACCATGTTGTGGAAAGTTACTCTGATGCGTTAAAATTTCAGCAAAACTTGGATTCCATCCAGTGCTGGTGCTCAAAATGGCAAATGTCTTTCAACGCTAAAAAAATGCCAATTTATTTGCTTCACTCGAAAGTGTTCCCCTTTACAAACAAGTTACTCATTGCATAATGTTTCTTGCAAAAAGTACTTGAATATAAGTATCTCGGTGTTTATTTTACATCTAACCTAACGTGGACGGGGCAAGTTGACTATATCACATCCAAGGCCTGCAGAATGCTTAATTTCTTAAAATGAAATTTCAAAAAAGAGCCGTCTAATGTCAAATAACTCCTGGATTTCCCTTACATATGACCAAATTCTTGAATATTTCTGCCCTGTATGGGATCCCCAGTTTGCTTACTTATGTGACATGCTCGAGCGCGTCCAAAATAACGCGAGATTTGTGTCCAATAATTACAGCTTCGTAACTAGTGTCCCGTCTCTTAGAAACCACCTTGGTTGGGGATCTTTAGCTAACAGTAGGAAACATTTGAGGTTGCAAACCATACATCACATCTATTTTGGAAGGTTGAGCATTGACAAAGACCGGTGCTTGCTTCAACCTCACTTTTTTTCTAGACGACTTGATCGTCACTGGAAGATCCGAGAGTAAGTGTAAGACAGATATTTACGAAGCCTCGTACTTTCCACGGAAGATCAATGAGTGGAACAGGCTGTCGGCTGGCGTCACTGAGTGCTACACGGAAGGTCAATACCGGGCATTCTTATCTGATGTGTGACATGGCCCGCAGTTATTTTGCGCGTCTTTTCATTTAATTACCGTTTTTTTTCGGAGCGCGGTTGTTCTCCTTCAGTGCATGCTTTTCCTCATCTATTATTAGTTGTATTTTGTATTCATATTTTTGTAGTTGTATTTGTATTGTATTGTTATCTTCTGTACTTTCGGCCAAACGAGCAAAGTCATTGTGTTTCCCACCCTGCAATAATGCCTCCGGGCGCTGCAGGTATGTGTAATTAATAAATAAATTCACATTTGATTTTTTTGCTTGTCATGCATAGGGCAGCTATTTCTCCTTTGCTTCCTATAATTAAGTCTGTCATGACATAGACCTGGTCAATGGTCGCAGCCTGCAGTCTTGATCTTAGCACGGAGTCATACTGGGTACCTAAATGTGCTGGTGGAGTTCTTTGCAAAGCAACGCGTGCAGCAACTATCCTGCATTATTCGCAGTCTCCTCCAGTGAGCATTCCGGCAAGTCTGGCCACCCGAGACGCCAACGAAAGACGGTCACCTTCATGAAGTACGAACACAACTCCGACGAGGAATACCTGTGTGAGCTGTCCGCGAAAACCGCTTCCTGGCTTCCAACACTACAATAGGAAACACGCACACATCGTTGTAAAGAAGTTTCATAGGAGTTGGTAACTGCATGGACATCGGCAACACAGGATGTCATGTCCAGAACGGCACGACGAATTCAGTAGCAGAATCTTTTTGGCTAATATTTCTGGCTGTTTCTTTTATGTTCCGGAGCAGTCAGTTGGCAAACACATTATGATGCTAATGTCTCACACATTGAAGAAGCTCGTTTGATGACGCCTTTCTTTATTGATAGCGTGATGTGCGTTAAACACAAATTTATACGCATATTTCGTTTTTATGCATAGTCAATATTAATCCTGCGCCTCGTCTTTGCCTGAGTCATTAAGCTTTGCATGCAAAATGTTGGCTCCATCATTGCCTCCTGCAAAACAACAGGCTGGACACTCTGCTTGCAGTTTGCGACGACTGTCGAAGCGATCACCCCGGCGACAGCCCCGAACATGGGCCACTGACACACGTGAAGGACACCGAGGTGAGCGCAAAACATGTGCATGCTGAGTGTGAAAGGCTACTTGGGGTCCCGTTGGCATCTGTCTCTTTGCAGTCGTCATGCGATGTGACGCAAAATACGGAAATGAAACACGCAGTAACTGCATCCGTTCTCGGGAGCGAAAGAAGAGATGCCGTACTGCAGGCCTTCAGAATAATTTCGTGCAGCTGGAAATGGTGCGATGACGCCAAACAGCAACAGAGGTGTTGGCTTTGTGGCCCCTGCGGAAGGGTTCGAACCCAGATACTCCAGCTGAGTAGCTGAATGCGCGAACTCCTGAGCCACTGTGTCCAGTCCGAGTGGAGAGGTTGGTCTGTGATTCCAGAGCGCTCCTTCCAGTAAGGTAGCATGCATACATCATGTAAGCTCTCCGCAGTGGCAGCCCTTCCTCTGTTCTTTCCTGTTCTTTTTCCTGTCTTAACTTGTATCGCTAAAAACCCACGGACAGATATACGAAGCTGACAACACGTGCACTATACCTTCGTATTAATCTGTCTTTAAAGCTCTACAAGCTCCTCCATGACGAATCGTCTCACCCGAACGACCACATTGCAATCTCTTTCCTTTCATCGCATCCTTGATCTCCTTTCTCACCACGTTGCCGAGTGGATAACCGTGGGTTATAGTTTGTGCGTTCTTCATTTTATGATGTTTAACACCACTGGCATTAAAAAGGCATTTTTTCAATTCAGCATACATTTCTAGAACGCAAAAAGGCACTAGTGTTGTGCTTGTCTGTTCACGTTAATATCCTCAAGTGGTCGAAATCATTCTGGTGATCTCCACTACGGCGCCCTGCGTATCTCCCTTTTTTCTTCAATCCCACCTTCCTCACATCCCTCAAGGTGCGGTTGGTGTGTTCACCTGGAATCCAGAAAATTACTGGCGCATTCAATTTTCTGAAAAACAAAAAAACAAATGCCCTTTTCCAGGACCGCTGTGTTCATGCAAACGCACTTCAACAGAGTTCTGGAGTCTGGAAATCTAGATCCGCTAAGCCAGAGCGCTACAGTTTTTGCTTTTCCAGTGCTGTGGAGAACAGAAGCTGGGTATTGCAGGCATCCTTTAGACGGCATGTCACTCGCAGGTGGAAGCCGGGGACCCGCTGCGCGCCAACAATACCCTCCCCAAAGATCTGTCCATCCGTCGCTGCAATCGCAAGTGCACCCGGTTCGGGGTGTTGACGTTAAAGCCACTGCCCAAAAGGGTCTACTTTGGTCCCTACCAGGGCGTGAATATGGATGACAATGGTGAGGGCAACGCCTACGCCTGGCAGGTACGTTTCACACGAGGCCAGTTTGGAATCCAGAGGCAGCGATTAGGACACCGGGGTCTACATTCTTCTATAACTACAGCTCTCATCGTCATTATCAGCCTGACTACGCCTTCTGCATGCGGGGCAAAGGCCTCTCCCATATCTCTCATATGCAGGGCATGTCCTGTGCTAGCTGCGGCCACCCTATACCCGCAAACGTAATCTCATCGGCTAGCTAACTTTCTGCGACCCCTGCTAAACTCGCCTTCTCGGGGAACCCAGTCCGTTACCTATAAGGACCATCGGTTATCATGTCTTTGCATTGCATTCTTTCCCCATGCTCTTATTTTGCTCTTGTTAAGCAGTTAAAAAGCTGAAATATTTTCTTGTCATTGGCCTATGCCCTTATCATGAGATACGGAGAAACTTCTGTGTGTTGTACAGCTCCATCCAATAATTTTAATAGTCAGTCATGTCATGCACACTACCATTGAAGTGCTTATACCGAAGCTTTCTCGGGTGTCATTAATGACACTGAATGTACCGTCTCGGCTTCTCCTTTTTTATTTCCAGTTAGATAGTGGTGTCAAGCTATGAAAAAAAGGAAAATTTACACCCTCATCGAAGAGAAGTTTCAGGGTGCTTTTCAGATAAAAATGATGGTCGAACCCACAACTGAGTTTGTTCGTGGTGTCTCCAGGTTCGCAAGAATGGCAAGGTGTTCGTGGTGGATGGTCGCCGACTCGACAGTTCCAACTGGATGCGGTACGTGAACTGCGCAAACAACCCGTGTGAACAGAACTTGGTGGCATACATGCACCACGGCAACATCTACTACCGGACATCCAAGGCTGTGGCCACGGGCGAGGAGCTCCTCGTGTCGTGCGACTCATCGTGCTCCCAGGAGCGGGGGCAGCTCAGCAAGCCACAAGGTTCGCGGTCGACTGTGAACGGTGAGGGGTTCGTCATTTCTCGTCGAGTTGAACTGCCTCAAGTGGACTGAGTGATAAGGGATTTGGATTGTAAAGATAAATTGATGAACTGCCAATCGGACACGGTGCCTATGGTTTTAGGATGCTCCTGTAACGAGCTGAAATGCACGGCAACTTTGAGTTGACTACCGAATCTTGCTGTGTAGTGGGTTTTACTACTTACATGTAGAATATTGGGTGATATGTTGATGTCAATTGTTCACATACACAAAAAGGTGACGAAGAAGAATGTGTTGGCCTGAAAATAAAATGTTCCGATTGTATAATTGCCATTCCATTTTCAAGAGGCGATTTGCTTATTCTACAAACGTGTGAGTGATAATAAAATTATTTGTTTCATGTTTCCACAATCTGTACAAACTGCGCAAAAGCCTCTAGGAACGAAAGGCACCGCACGTTGAAAAAGTTTCTGCCTCTTGTAGGCACTAACAAGGGTAACGAAGCAAAATGGTAACGAATTTGTACTCGCTGCTAGATATCATGAATTACAGTTATAATCCAATTCATGCGCCGTCATTTACGGACACAGGCTCTCGCAAATGAAGCCAACTGGTCGAGTTTTTTTTTCATACCTCTGTTGAGTGCATGTTTGGACATATTACATATTGTTCCTTCTTTACCTTGCGTGTTAAAATCGCCCATTTGGACTGATGGCTTGCAATTGCCCATTCTGTGGGATACCGATCATTTGTAGAGAACTGGCGCTATCCAATCCAGTATGTCACAAAAGAACTGTACTTCCGTTTTCGTTAAATTTCTTTTGTCAGCCATCTGAGGCAGGGTTTTAGACTTTCAGCGAAACCTGTCCATTCGGAGAGATCGTGGCGAGCATGGCGTCATAAGCGGCACCCTCGCATCGTGCCGACGCTGTTCAGCAACGGCGTGGTTCTCAGGATTCCGCAGCATCGGCACTTGATTTTGTAGATCTGGGCTACAGCTTTTTGTGAACGAGATGACGTGCATTTGTCGTATTTTACATCGGACAGAGATTGTTGCTAGCCCAGCCCAGCCAATCGATGCGTGCCAGTCTGTAACTTTCGTTATTACAGTTGTTGGGGAGGTTTTCTGCTGTCCGAGCCTCTTTGAAGGTCCCGGGAATGTTCTGAACAATTGTGTGTCTCCATCAGTGTAACGGATCTTCTTTTCTCTAAGACAGCCCGCGGCTGACCTAGGCTCCACACTGCGGAATAGCCCAAAGAGCTTCGCACGAGCATCATTTTTTTTTTCGATGATCAAAAATTTTAGCATGAAAAGCATTGGCACTTCGAGTGCTCAGTTCTCACATAAGAACGCATCAAACGTATATTCTAGATTTTGATGCTTCTAATTTCTGACTGGCTATGTTTATGTTTTTGTCAATTTTTGTGTGAGTCTGTAATCAAACAATTCTTTCTTCTTAAGAAGTTTGCAACCTGTGATTTTCTGTATGCAATTTAAGAAACAACTTTCCACTACGCTGTGCTGCAAAGAAACAAAACAAAATTCATGTGGGTAATGAATTTTTTGCGAACCCTGCCTTGAAATTGCCAGTCATCCCCTGGTAAAGCAAGAGTTAATCAGCAGCTTGGTGAAGTCCTGTAGTGATAGTTTTGCCGTAACTACTGAGATAACAGCCAAGGTACATCATTTCTGAACTTCTGTTAACCCTATATGGCATCCTGTAACACTTAGTGTCTTTCGTCTAATAAGTTTCGTTCACTACCATGGATATTTTAATATATGCGTGCAAAGAGACTTTCTTTCAAGCAGTCTTGTCTTGTGTACCAAAAGTATAAGTAAACGAAAAATGGGGAGAAATTATGGTAGCAGAATCAGCAAAAAAAAATAGATGTTAACGAATCTAAGGAAACAAATGACACACATGGGAGTAAAAAAATCTTCTACAATTTCTCATCACAGATACTCGAATATGTATGTGCCCAGCGATTCTATTCTTCGAAAGACGTCCTGTGAAGATAATTTACATTACTTTTAGTTGCGTTTTTCACCTATGGCCAACTCGAGATTATATGAACGGTGGGTCATTAAAGCGTCCCAGAAACTGTTCGCACCGTGGGTAAGAAAAATGAAGCACTGGTAGGCATCGAACAACATCCTCACTGAAAAATTTTCAATCTAGCTTATGTAGTATAAGGGAAATCGGCGTTAAAGAGAGTGCCCTTCCTTTTTTTAATTCAACTCATACACTACAGCGAATCAGAAAATAAAGACTGCAGGTCGGGACAACGCTCCACGAGTACATCACCCGTTTCGATTGTTTGCTTTTTATCGGCCTCTTGCTCCCCCTCCAAGTTAAGTACGACACAGCCTGCTTAGACTACCCTGCGGCTGGCGCATCATAACATTAGTCGCTTATGCGGAATAAAACACACAACACTTGTCAATCAGTTTCGTTGCAGCTTTTGCCAGCCAATAGCAGCCCTTCACGACTGGCGACCTGAGGGCAACACGAAGTCTCAAGTCATAATTAGGCCAAGAGATTGGCACTGCACGTCGCTGCGAGGCGTGCAAATAGAAATTTTAAACATAATTTGTGAATTATTTTACTCGCTTTTAAAAATCTGTACGCAGTATGAATGTTCATCTGTCTTTACATAATGCATTCATTTTACTGTCACCTTTAAAAGCGTTGCAAGGACCGTTTAACTCTTGCAAAAGAGGCTGAGGCGAACTAACCATCTTAGGGTAGCAAGATGCACTTAGTTCAATGCCATATTTTCTAAATGGTTGTAATTCGAAGATATGAACCAAGTTGGAATGTTTACCTTCCTCATGTTTTTTATTCAGGTAAATCTGGCCTTGTCTAAATAAAAGATGCATTACAGAGTTATGGATCATGGATAATATCACTTCGTTAACTCAGTATAAATCAATGGAAGAAGGGGATAGCGTAAGGAATTAAACACTCATATGGACACTTGCTGCGCTTTTTGTCGCACTAAAAAATATAGCACTTTAAGCAAACTAGCGATGGTGTTGTCATCTGAAAGAGCGGACCTTGAAGTAATTTATCCTGCAGGTGATATTCATTTGAGGCGCAGATGCCCTCATACTAGCATCCATGGAGATCTGTGAGAGGCAGCGTGGTAAGTGTAAATGGGTATGTCAAATCGGCTTATCGTCACCTGCTGCGGCCTGCACCGCTGAAGCACCGGTTTGCATAAAAAATGGCGTCAACCACGTCACGTGATTTGCCCCTAAACATAAGCCGTCGTATTTATTTTTGAAGAAATCCGTGGAAGAGTTGTGAGAAACTATTCCACCTCGTCGGTCGTCGTGCATTTCTGATTACCGACGGCTTACAACATAGGCTGTGCGGAAATTAAACTGCTCTTCAGTATGCATTCTGTGCAAGCGCGTCGCTCTACACATTGTTTTATTCCCAGAGGACACAAGCAGTGAGCGCACCGCAGTCCCGTTCTTCCCCTGCGAGATATGCGCCGACCTCTTCTCCGCGGAACACCTCTTGGAGGAGGACCGGCGTAACATGCACCCGCCGAAGACCGAAGGGAAGTACAGCTGCAGATTCTGCCCCTACTCCACCAATAACAAGTAAGCGGAAGTCTGGCCTTAGTATTTGTTTTGTGTCGTTGATAAGCAGATCGCTCCCAGTTAATAAGTTCCAATCAATCCTGGTCTCGGCACCAATTCAGACTTTCCACAATCCTCTCTGATGGGATAGCCAGATTGGGCTGGTCGTTTGCTTATCGCGAGCGGTGAATGATGATGGCATGATTGCCGGTGATCGAATATACGGCAGTTATCGGTACGAAGAGCACTTCGGGGCTTCGTCCGCTCATCCGGCGACACGTTGCCAATAGGGGCAGCAATTCCAACTTCGATAATTGGGAGGAGCTTTACTAAACCACTTCTCTCTCAATTCAAACCAATAGCAGTGCAATGGCACCGTACATGCAAATGGGCGGAGCCCAGGGCTCACCAGAACCCGGCCCAGTGGACTCTGCGGCTCCTGAAACGTGCAGGGCGCGTGGTTTCGCGTATGCAGGTCGCTGCATGTGCATTCCATCGAGCCGCCACGCATTGGCTTTGCCGTCTGCGCTGGCAGCAAGGAATTTCTTTAGCGGGAAAATCTCGTCAGCCCCCTTCGACTCTGACAAGACAGTTGGCTTCCTTCTCCTGCTTTCACGGTTTTGGGCAACATCCAGAATGCACGATGCACTGTCACCATTCTACCCCTTGTGCAGTGCCGGTCAGCAGGGGATGAGTCGGCGCCAGAGCTGAAAGGATTAGCGCGGGTAGCCGGCATCGAGGCACCTTAGGTGCGGGCGTCGCGCCTCTCAGTAATATACTCCCAGGCAGATGATCGCGCTGGGGAAAAGGTGCGGGGGGTGGGGGAATGACCCATCAGCGCCGTGGGCTTCTAACATAACACACAAAGAAGCATAGTTTTTCTGGATATTTTTATATTCAAACAGAAATAAACTGGGTGGAGGACAAAGGCTGATAGCTTCTTGTTACAAGATGAAAGTGCGAAGCTTAATTCAATGTAGTTCGGGAAAACAAACCTCAGATGCTTTACATCTTCCCAGTTGGCCGCAGGTGGTGTGGGCTTTGTGCAATGGGTATCCCTGCTCTTCACATCTCAGCCCTCAGTGATGCTTGTCAGAGTGAGCCCTCTCACTGTTCCTTCTTTGATTCCTTTCCAAACAGCACCTGCCACACCAGACACGAGCGGACCCACACGGGCGAGCGGCCCTTCGTGTGCGAGGAGTGCGGGAAAGGCTTCAAGGTGCGGTGCAACCTTAACAGCCACCTGTCAGTCCATACGGGAGAGAGACGGTACGAGTGCAAGGACTGCGGCCAGCGCTTCGCCCAAGCTGCTAACATGATGCATCACCGCAGACTATGGCACACTGCTGGCGGCAGGTCTAAGCCATACGTGTGTCGCACCTGCGGGCAGGGTTTCTCCTTAAGCAGCAACCTGAAGAGGCACATGTCAACGCACTCTGACGAGAAGCCCCATGCCTGCTCGCAGTGTGGGCAGAGGTTCGCGCGGCGCAGCTATGTAGTAAAACACGAGAAAACGGTGCACCACCGTCAGTACAGGTTGCAATGTCCGCACTGTTAGATGGAGTTGTTTAACATGGGCACACTAAGAAGGCACTTGCGCGTTCGCCACGGCTCCGCGGGGGAAGAGGAACAGCAGTGCAGCGAGGAGTGAGGGCGCTGTATTAAGCACCAACACACGAGTGACGTGCCTGGTGTTTCTTTTGCGATGCCGACATAATAAACAGATGAACGAACGGAGAACAGCGAAGCCAAATAGGCTTCTGCGATGCCAAGGAAGGATTCGGGAGGGCCAACGCGCAGCCCCAACAAAGAAGAGGAGTGTTGAGAAAAACCGATGGCAAAATAAAGGCGAGAGAGAGCGGTGAGAAAACTTGCTAGAGCCACCTGGAGAGAAATAGACAAATACTAAAATAGAAAAAGGAAAAAAAAGCCTGCTGTCTTCGGGTGCTGTTATCTGGATTCGGCTAGTAACAAACACATTTTTATTTACTGTAAATGTTTGGACAACAGTGCATTCATACGCTTGGATTCGTCCCGCTTATGTGCGTTTGAATTTCGAAGGATGGCGCCTCTGCACGTCGAGAGGGTGCAGAAGTCACCTTGGTACCCGCAGATGCGCGGTAAACAAATGCTCTTGCCGCGGTTTTAACCTGACGCTGTTCTGTTCGCTCTCATCCTGCTGTTGTCCTATTCGGGCACCGATGCTCGTTGCCGCATTTATCTTTTCACGAGATGGTGTAGCTCTGCAAGCGCCCGAAAATAATGAATGGGAAAGGAGGGTGTCGAAATAATTCGCGCCAACTTGAAAGTTTTTTTTTCTCATGTGTGATTGGAAAGTTACTATCAGGTGCTGCTGTGCTGTCTTTGCAATAATTTTCATTCATCTTCCGTTTAATTTCTCGATCTCTGCATAAGAGCCTCTTTCGTGTGAGTATTAGTATCTGTTGAACGTGGTTGCACTGTATTAGCTCCTGCTAGCCGCATTTCACGTTGCTCCTTTTGGCATAATCTTGTGATTATTTTCCTACTCTTCGGTATTGTTTCTGCTTGTGGTTATCAGCACTTCTTGATGTGGATTACTGCGATCGCGTTTCGGAACGGGTCCCTAAGGTGCTTGCGTCTCAGGAAATCAATAAAGGAATTTAAAAATAAGCAAGTGTACTCATTTGGTCAGTGGTCAATGAGTCGCACTACGAAGAATGAGTCCAGTGCTTCAGCTATTTCGACGTGGAATATCGATGGAGGGGAAATTCTAGGGGCCCGTGTACTGTGCGATGTCAGTGCACGTTAAAAAACCTCAGGTGGTCGAAATTTCCGAAGCCCTTCACTACGGCGTCTCTCATAGCCTGAGTTACTTTGGGACGTTAATCCCTCATTAACCAAACCAAACCAGACACTCGACCGCGAATATTGTCATCACCCTTCCTGTAGCAATAGGCAATCACAAAGCAGGGGAAGATCGAGAAAGGCAAGTGGACATTCGCGGTGAATGGAAGCTGGTTTGGAGGCTCCCCTCTTCTTCCCTGCGGTGAGTATACAATACCCTATCTGCTGTATAACAAAGCGGACTCCTCTCTCGCGTGCACTGGGTGAGGGGTCACCTTCCTGACAGACCTGATGTGCTGCATGTACAAAATAGTCGCATTTACATGAATGCTACAAAAGTAGACTCTAGTCCACTTCTTCAGGGAAAGTGTATAAACGCCGAAGAAGAGAGCAGAGAGTGAGTCACGCCTTTCCTTCTCAAAGCCTGCTCTCCCTCATAAAGGGGCTGAAGTTGACTTCGGTCGCATTCATGTAACTGCGGCTAGTGGAGTGTCGTCTCTGCCAGATACGCTAGGAAATACGATGGCCAATATCGTAGTAATGTAAACCTGCCCTGTGGAGTCTTCATCATTCGAAGTTGAATCGCTCGCGTTACATCATCAGGTGAGACAGCAAAGGGCAGCCGGAGCTAGTAGTTCACTGCCGATGAAGCACACGACCATTGATATGCAGCGAAACAACGCCCTCCCCACCCCATGCCCACGACAACAACTCATCGACGCAATCACCGACTAGTAGTATTGGTGGTAACATGTTACATGTAACGGCGTTACCGGCAACGCGTTACTTTTTTCGGTAAGTTAGTAACGTACTCCTTACCATTTCAAAGCTGTAATTAGTAATGTACTTGCGTTAACGTTTTCCGGTAACGTGAGGTGTCACGTTACTACTTACTTTTTATTCCAATTGTCCGCGCCTCCGCCTTCCAAAAAAAAGGCTCAGAGCACCTAAAATGATGTTGTAAATAAACAAAACGTACATGTGATCTCGATGGCTCTTGTTGCATGCCAGAAAACACATGCCCTTGACAACGTGCCTAACTAAAAAAAAAGACAGAATATCCATAAAGCATGAAACACTTGCACGAACATGCGTTTACACACTTGCCTTCACCTATCTCCCCTTCCCAAACTGCCCACACACAACTCTGAAGAGTGGAAGTGTGCCGAGAATTTTGGAACATCACATTTTACAGAATTACTGTAAATTTCTTCAGAGTTCAGCGATGTTTTCTTTGTGAAGTTAAAACTACTGATGAAGGGCCATTTTGTGTTTAATGTCACAATCAGAAAGGGCTTCACCTTGTGCCCCAGAGTTAGAAGCCATCACATGTAACTCTAAAGGCAACTTTATGCCACTGACATTGCTAAGCTCTTGCACATTTGTGCAAACTATTCTCGTTAAATCTGGATTTCTGGTAAAATCACATTGGGCTAGACGTTTTATGTGAAATATGAGCTATGTAAAATTCTTATGGTGACTTCTTGCAGCGAAGACGTACTAATTACAATTTATGGCCATGAAGTAACGGCAAAGTAGCCTGTGGTACTTTTTTTCGGTAACAGCAACGCGTTACATTTTTTTTGTGTCTAACGTAGGACCGCATCGCGTTCCTTTTTTAGTGTAAAGAGTAACGCATTTAGTTGCTTTTTTTGGTAACGCCTGCAGCACTGCAGACAAGTACTAATTCTCTCGCAACTATACCTGATAAGAATTGCTTAGGTGCCCCCATAATTATTGTTGCTCTTTGTAAAAGCAGTGTATTTGACGCCGTTGACAGTATTATCGCAATGCAGCCAGGTTGCAAGTATTGTACCTAAATTTTAGTGGTTTTTCCTGGGTTTCAATATTGTTCTTTGTTCTGGGTATGAACACTTGATGTAATTTCGTTATGTGTTTGAAATTACACTGTCGCTGTCTAGCATCTGAGGATGTCCATAAATAAGCGATGAGACAAAGCAATTGCTTGAACAGCGATCATCGTACTCCAGGGATTTGACCACAATGAATATGTGAGTTTTGTTAGCTATGTGGATACTTTCCAAGCAAACCTGCGGCAGCAGGTAAACGGCATTCATTAACGGCAAAAAAAGGAAATCCTTGATAACTGTTCACAGCTCCGTTCTAGTTTAGGTGGCCTCCATCGCAGTAGACACAAGTGTGCCAGAACTCTATATAATAAAGGTCATGATAGAGCCCAATAGTCTGCCGCTTCACAGGATGCTAAAAAAAGAAATTAGGAAATTAACTATGAATACTGAGCTATTTATAAACGCTATAGCTATAAGCATCCCGTTCAGCAGAAAATCCGACGTCGTCGGCGTTGTGAGCAATAAATCTCCCGAGATTCAGTTCAATTTATTTTACCAGAAGTTTTGAAGAATATCTGCTCTAAAATCTGTAAATCGCAGCTTGACATAGCCCAGAAAACCTCTACAAGCCAGTGCCGACATTGTTATTAACAATAGTTAACAGAAACAATGGAGAGATGGAGAATAGCAGATACTGTACAATAATAATTTTGCATTCTTTTTGAAAATGCAAACAAGCTTAGATTGCAATTAATATCTGAAATTATAAAAGAATACATCATACATACATATTTGAATAAAACTGCAGATTTATACAATCATAACTGAAAACCGAAATTGCGTGCAGGTGCGACAAATAATAGAGCAATTAAGCAAACATATGTCAAAGATATTACTTTTTATAGTTTGGAAAAGGATTCTTGAAGTGTTTAAATGAAATTATCTTGGCAGTGCCTCTAGGTAGGCTGCCTTCGTCACGTGAATTTGCGACGTCATCACAACCTGCCGACCGAATTGTGAGCAAGCACCATGCCAGGCGGCAGTTAAAGTCAGTGATTGGTCGCTCGGGAAAACTACATTATGGTTCTTCGAAATAATCCCGATTCCAACCCGAAATCCACAGCAGACGAAACAGTGATTCAAACTCAGCCTATCGTCTTTTTTCACTGAACAAAACTTCTGAGCATGAGTCTGCATTTACGCGACATAAAATGTTCTGTTACTGAATCAAACTCTGTGCACAATGCGGTCTGCTCAATAAAGGGCTAATCAAATCTGCGGAGTGGCCCGTGGGAAACAGTTTATGTTAGCTTCGCTTCAACAATTGTACGCTATGAGAAATACCGTTTTACATAAACAACTGCTCACAGGTATAACAGTGAACTCCTTTTGTCGAATAGCAAAATGGTGTCGAGAGTGGCAGATGACCCTGAATCTCGAGAAATCAGTGTGCATGACTGTATCAAGAAAAAAACCCGCTCCTTTTCTCTTATGATGTCGAAAATAAACCTTTAAAATCAGTCCAAAAATACAAATACCTTGGTGGTGTCATCTCCTCTGACCTGAAATGGGATAAACATGTAGAATATATATATCGTCAAAAGCACTTTCCGCACTCTCTTTTCTTACGTGATCAATGCCGTCTGCCTCTCCCGACACCAAGCTCCCGACATCATCATATACCATTCTCTCGTCCTTCCTGTGCTCGAGTACAACATCCTTTGTTGGTTTCCGCGCACACGGAAATGCATAGATAAGATAGAAAGCGTTCAGTGGAAAGCAGTAAGGTTTATTTTTAACAAATATAAACGTAACGACTCCCCAACTGAACTCTTAAACACGGCAAATCTTTCCACTATTAGTAACCGTGCCCGAACCTCGCGCCTTAAATTCGTCTTTCTCCTCTTTAACAGTTTTCTAAAATTAGACTCTGATCTCTACTTAGTTCCTTCACCAAAACGCAACACCAGAATGAAACACTCGCAGCCCTTAACAGAGTATAAATTTAATACTGACACCTTTCGTTATTTATTTTTTCCGCAAGCGATTAGGGAATGGAATATGTTACCTGGAAATGTTAACTCTGAATCTCTGAGCAGTTTTCTTTGTAACCTGTCATGATTGTTTATTTGAACTTTGTACTCAGGCATTGCACGTGCTTTTTTTCTGAATCAATCTTTTTCCACACTGCGCTTTATATTGTGCTGCTTAATATTGTGTCTAGTATATTGAAACTGTCTCCCATGATTATCCCTTTTACAATGTTATTTCAGTTGTGTGAACCTTCTTTGTGATCTTTTTCTCTTTGTGACGTACCTAAAAAAAGAAAATCAACCTGTCCCCATTCCTGCAACAGCCTTGAAAGAGGCTAACAGTATGTTCCCAATAAATAAAATAAATAAATAAAATCGTAAAGTGCTCTCTTACTAAGTTGATTTGTTCAGGCCGCTCAGTCGTAACCAGTCCAACCAATCATAACATTCACGAAATTTCGCTTCCTCTGTTGTTTGTGATATTAAATGACGCTGTTCAGTGCACAAGCTATCAATCACTTGTAAAAAGCTGTAGAAGGCTACTTATGGCACAATTGAGGCCAAAAGCTTTCTCTGTGAATCTCTAGTCAATGCTCTGATCAATATCATCACCATCATCCCGACTACTCCCCGTGTAGGGCAAATGCCTCTCCCATATCTCTCCACTCAACCCTGCCCCGTACCAGCTACGGCTGCCCTATCCACGCAAACTTCTTAACCTCATCCCTCTTTGATTATTACAACAGTGGTAACCCAGGGACATCGCACGGTTATCATCATCATCAGCTTACTGCACCCACTGCAATGCAAAGCCGTCTCCCTTGTCTCTCCAATTGACCCTGTCCATTGCCAGATGCGTCCACACTAAGCCTGCAAACTTCGTAATCTCATCCGCTTACCTAACCTTCTGCTGCCCCCTGCTAAGCTTGCCTTCTCTTGGAATCCACTCCAATGCACTAAGGACCATCGGTTATCTTGCCTTCGCATCACATGCCCTGCCCAAGACCATTTCTTCCACTTGGTTTCAACTAGGACGTCATTAACACGCGTTTGAGCCCTGACGCTCTCTGTCCTCTTTCGGTCTCTTAACGTTACACCTATGATTTTTCTTTTTATATTGTTGTTGTTGTTAGCCTATCAAAAGATGTCACATACCCACACAGGGGATCGGTCAAGAATGGGGTGACTATTCACCTTTACTCAGGTAATTAAAATGAAAAGCACGTGGGAAAGCAACACCGAATGATTCTTCCTCATGAACAGAAAAGGGATGAAAGTTTTGACTTCATCCCACTGTGCTGTCCTTAAGTTGAACCATTTTCGTTATCCTCCACGTTTCTGCCCCATATTTGTCTACGAGTAAGATACATTTGTTATATACTTATATATATCGATTGATCGAAGCACTCCATGAAGCATCAGTATACAGTGACGCAAAGCAATTCCTTCTTTGTAACTTGAAAATAATGGTCAGCAAAACTGCAGTCTCTCAATACCTCAATGTTTTATTAATGTTTTCAGCGAAAGGGGAGGAGGGCACACCAGGACTAGCACAGCAGCCACACTCAGCCAACCCACGCTTGATCAGGGGAAGACGAGGAAGACCTGTGGGTGCTATCGCACCGCATGGAGGTGCAAGTAAATAGACAACAGTGTTGCATTTTTCCCTCCCTCTCTCATTGAAACGGCATCGACCCGAGAGAGGGAAGGAGGTGCGGATTCACGAGGGGGGGAGGGAGGGGGGGGGACAGTCTGTGGCGCCGGACTTGGCCGAAGAAGTCCTAGCGGGCGTGGCAGGGCTTCATCCTGGTGACGTGTATGATTTCAGATGCCGCCTGCCACCTGGAGGAGTGAACACACTCCAGGAGGAGCACTTCTTTGTTAACGTCACTTAGTTTCCGCAGTATCTGAAACCAACCAAAGTAGTGGCGCAGAAGCTTCTCGGAGCGACCCCGCAGGCGGATTGGGGTCCAAACCCAAACTTGATCGCCAGAATGGTAAAGCACTGACTGGTGATGAATGTTGTAATGTTGAGCATCCCGTTCTTGCTGGGTACAGGTTCGCTGTATAGCTAGCTTGCGAGGGGTTTCCACACACGAACATAGTACTCAGCTCAGCTATTTGGCCATAAAATTCCCGAACTGCTTAATTCTTACCTTCAGCTAGTAGACGCCCTATCTGAGTCAAATTCACCATCTGGGTTTAAGAAACGGCTGAAACATCTCCTTCTCAGTGTATAGTTTGTGTAGGAAATGAATCTGTCTTGCTTTGTGTAGTGCGTACCTACACTGTGCATTCATGTGTTGTTACCCATAGTTCCCGCCAAAATTATGATCGCCATAGTGTTATTGGATTATTGTTATTCATAGTGTTATTGTAAGGTCATCAATTGCATGCATTCATTGTGCAGATCAGTTTTGTGTAGCCTTATGTTTTGGTCGTGTTGCTTCCGTCAGTGCGTGTGCGTCATTTAATATTGTACTTAATGCAACACAACCTTTTTGCTTTTGTTTCTTGTTACACTTTCTTGCTTTTTGTCATCGTTCCAGTGTTACTTTTGATCGTCACGCCGTTGTATGAGACGTGTGCGAATAGCGGTTCCGAGGCCTTGTCAGGCATTTGAATATGCCTTTTGACTCGGCTATCCGGACAGAAAAAAAATAAATTTGTATATGCATACACACTGTAAAAGTTTCTGTCCAGAATAAATGAAATGAAATGAAACTGTTCTGCACCAGCGACGGAGGGATGTGCAACATCTGGCAGTGACATTACGTCGAGCATAGTCATGGCTTCGCGACCCTGCACCAAACGGAACGGCGTGAAGCGCGTGATATCTTGAAGAGCAGTGTTATAAGGAAACGTGACGTGAGGCAAGATCTGGTCCCAGTTTTCATCGTCAGCGTCGACGTACACAGAAAGCATGTCGGCAGTGGTCCTATTGAGCCTCAGTGCATACACACTGTAACAGTTTCTGTCAAAAATAAATGAAATGAAATGAAACTGTTCAGCACCAGCGACGGAGGGATGTGCAACATCTGGCAGTGACATTATGTCGAACATAGTCGTGGCTTCGCGACCCTGCACCAAACGGAACGGCGTGAAGCGCGTGGTCTCTTGAAGAGCAGTGTTATAAGGAAACGTGACGTGAGGCAAGATCTGGTCCCAGTTCTAATGGTGAGCGCCGACGTACACAGAAAGCATGTCGGCAATGGTCTTATTGAGCCTCAGTGAGTCCATTTGTTCCAGGATGGTAGACCGTAGTTTTAAGGTGACTGTTGCCACTGACCTGCATAACTTTCTGAGTGAGGGCTGACGTAAATGCTGTGCCTCTATCCGTTAAAACAACGGCAGGGGAACTGTGACGAAGGACGATGCCAAAGATGAAAAAGTATACAATTTCAGCAGCGGTGCCGCAGGGGAGGGCTTTTGTCTCACAATACCGGGTGAGGTAGTTGGTGGAAACTATAATGTACCCGCTGCCCGATGAAGAAGCCGCAAATGGACCCACCAAATCCATTCCCAAAGTGGTGGAAAGGGATTCGAGGCTTATTAGTTATAGACGACATATTTTTCGGCAGGAGGAAAAAAATAGGAAGAACCATATTGACGGCCATTTTTAAAGATGCAGACGACCTTTGGGGACTCATTCTTTTTGTTACATATAACGAAAACGCGAAAGCATACATTTTAATAAATGAGACCTACATTACTTTGTGCTTCAGAAACCTTTAATGTCTACACTGACCTTTTTGTAGGCAACATCCATAAGACCAAAACGCTGCAATAAATATGTCAACTCTCTTTTTGAAGTGAGGTCATCAAGCTTCAAGCGCTTGGAAAAAATTGGTGAGTAAATTTGCCTGCCGGTTTAGATGAGGTAATGATGTCCTTGTGTTGTAAGCACCTCGTCGCGGAGTCTTTCAGTATCAATAAACTTCGCCTATATCAACTGAGAGCGAGAGAGAAATTGATATTATGAGCACAGGTAAGAACGTGACCTCTATAGCCGGTATAAGGTAATTTCATGCACTTTGTCAGGACAGGCAATCGAGAGTTCTTGACACGCATATTCGGCCTCCAGCTCGTGCATAGCTCTGCATAGTGTCGGCAGCTATGTACACAGCGTCTTCAATCTCTCCATCCGAGCCGTGCGCAGCGGAGATAATAGTTTAAATACTACAGTGTCACCTTTGTTTTTACAATTGTGCACTTGTAAATGTGGACTTCTTTGCCAAACGGCCAAGCGTAGGGTACCGCCCGTGTACATTACATGAGCAGAAGCTGTTATTCCACGCCCACTTCGTCCGCTTTAAAACGTTGACTCTAGCCTGACATCTGTACTTGTAACCTTTCTTGTTATTTGTTATCCTATAAATACATGAAAAAAATTGTACCGCTACGAGGCAGCATTATATTCTTTTGTAACAGTGAACTTTCGATTCAGACACTAGCCATTTTTCATGCTACTACATTTATTGTTCCGTTACTTTAAGCTATAAGCTGAATGTTATTCTTGACACGTTTTTTGTGATTTCTGCTCTGGACACTACGACATGAGATTAGGGAACTTGGATTACCCGTACTCCTTTTCAATGCGCGACGCTTACTTCCATCCGTCTGTAAAGAACTAAACAGCATTATTAGAGGTTACTTCTTCGCCTCGGCCGATAATTCGGTGACATTCCTAAACAAATGACGTGAAATTGGGGATTAAGGATGGCTTTTGAGCGATGTGAGGTGTATTAAGATTTGTTTTAGAGCAAACGCCCAAAAATTGGCTTTGTGATTTGAAAGCGAATTTCTTAGCTTTCAAATCATTATAACACGAAGAAAAGTTGTTGTATATTACACGCAATGCCATTACTAAGCCACTGCAGGAATGCATGCGTCCTGGACCTCGGTCTTTTGTAGTACTCTTTGCAGGCTGTGCCTATCTAAGCTTTCCTGAATGTATCTTTTGAAGATACATTTCTTACACCACTTTTCATGGTTAGAACTTGTGACCTTTCACCCCACCCAAACAACTGTGCGAGTTGAAACGCTGTGGCCGATTTGAAGTATGTATGCTTGAGCATTAAGCCTTATCAGGATAGGAGTGAAAACATCACCAATCTGTTTGAAAGGAAAATCATATGGTAAGGCTTTTACCCTCGATGCTCGCAAGCACCGCACAGCTCTACTAGTGTGAACTGAATGCATGTTGATAACAGTTAGTACTTGAAGCAGGTGCATTTTGGCGTGTCCCCGAGTGAAACAGCGGGGACCACCTAAGCTCCAGCTATCATTCCTGAGTGAGCATTTCGTAGCTCCTCGCGTCACAACGTTTGAGGTCGAAACCGGCAAAAATCTAGCCGCTCAGAAGGTGAATTAAGGAATAACTGATACTGATGCCAAATTTTCTTTTTAGAACCGATGTTCTTGGTAGAACCAACTCGGCAACTTCTTTACGGTTGACTCGGTGGAAGCAAGAGATGCGCTTCTACTGGGAGTCGCCGCCGTGTGAGTCACTGTAGGTTAGAACGAGAACGCAGGGTTCTTACCATGCGAGTGACTTGAGTGAAAATGAGCAGTCGTTGGATAAAAAAACGATGGTCTTTGGGATGTCGCAAAGGTGGGATACAATCTCTAATGGAGGATTGCTTTGTGAACAGTTTGCATTTCCTGCTAAGTTTTGTATTTACCAGAATTTTAGTTGCTTGCGCTTGAATGAATTCGGCTCGTTGTCACCAACGCTATCGTGCTAAAAGGAGAGGCGGTGGTCCTAATCATCAGATTGCTCAGTGCTTGCACTGCGCTCTAATTAGGAATTTAAGATCTCTTTCGTGTATCGGCAAAGACTTTGCGGAACGTTCTTCGTTCAGCCGATGTAGGTGGCGGAACATTGATCACTCAGTATTTTCGTCACAGTGTAATGCTTGGCGGGTGCTCGTCCTTTCCATGCGCCATCCTTCGGCTTAGTCATGGAGCTTCTGATGGCGCATGATGGTGTCTGAAATAGTTGTAGGTGCCCTGCTTACGATGCGGGCAGTAAGAGAGAGAGAGAAGTGTTAGAGGAAAGGCGGGAAGGGTTACCAGTATTATAATCCGGTTGGCTGCAATGCGGTAATTGTTTCAGTTGTTGCTTTGATATGCGGAATAGTGATGCGGGCAATTTATTATCCTCGGTATTTATCTGGTTATTCCAGTTTGTAGTGAGGCCATCGGACGATCCGCCGGTGAAGTTCTTCGTGAAGTCTTCACGGCGGTGATCAGCTATGATGTTTTCCTCTTCTAGCTCTCTCTCGTTGGTTCAGAAATAGAATTTAGTGGCCTTTGACAGAAAACTCGAAACCAGAGTTGCTTTGTGGGCTCACGGTGTACCTCATGGAAAATTCAAGTAGCGTGATGTGCGGGTGGGTTTTTTTAGGTGCAGATTACCTAATGACGCCCTTCATAAACTGAGAAACGGGAGGCCGTTGCGTGTCAATCATTAAAAGGTGAACTGGATGGCCAGTTAAAATGCGTTAAAGAGCCCCAGAAATTCTTCCGTCGTGAATCTCTTCACCATCCCAAAACAATCATACACATACCGAAGGACAACCTGGCGGACGATGATGAACGACTTGCAGTGCTCATTGTTAAAACACCTCCATCGCCAGTTTCACAGCCTTCTTCGACACAGCCGTGCGTATCGCCGTGACGCTGGTTTGCCTGAGGAATTCTCCTTCACAGGAGATGTGATATTACCACCATGACATCTTGAAGAGTTGGCACAACTCGTTACGCGGGGCTAGGTCAGATTGGCAAGTCGGGCGTCGGCTTCAAGTGCTGTTCTTGCTGGGCGGAAGGCCAGTGGAGCGGCAACGCTGTTTAACATGGGAACGAAAACGCAACAGTTCCGCAGGTAAATGGACGTGATGCCAGTAAGTGGCGACAGATTACAGCGGAGGTAGCTGGACAACGCTCTGATAGGCGGCGAGGGGGGAGCCACAATTGAGCACAAAGTTACATCAGGCTTGTGCTCTTTGTGGACTCTCGTCTATTACGGTCGAGGAAAAGCAGTCCAACTGAAAGCGATAGGCGCGTTGTATGTGTTACTTCGCGGTCTTGCGCACAACTTAGCAAGAGAGGAGGGCGCAGCACTTAAAGATCTGAGCTCAAAAAGTAGGGACATCATTCCTCCGGTTGGTAATGTGTCCGTTGCTCTTGACTGCGACGACTACTACCACAAAGACTCCAACATTCTGGATTGCCACGCTTACCAGAGGATCAAGAAAGACCTTACGTCGCGGAGTCACAGATCAACAAGCTCCTTTCACAGATTTTCAAACCTTACCCAACGTCTATACCGCTCTGCCAGGTTATGCGATCTCCTCCAAGCACAAAGCCAGGTGTCCACCTGCGACCAATCATGGACAGCTCTTTGTCTCATTTCATATGGAGCTAACTCCTTGTTTCGACCCCACCGACTGGCAGAACGCCCTCCCACATATATGGCACTATGGACATTTCGCTCAGCTCCTTACGCGAGAGGCAGCGAGTCCGGGAGAGATGTTGGTGTCGTTCGACGTTGTCGCTCGCCGAACACGAAGGGCACTTATTTCGAAATAGACTTGCCGAAACGGCTTGCCTCAGCGAAGACAAGTTGTGCCCACTGCTGTGGATTTGCCTTGGTAGTACATACTCCAACTTTAAAGGAGAATTCTTCAGGCAAACCAGCGGCACGAGAATTGGAGCGGCAGCCTCACTGAGGGATACGAACCTGGAGATGAAGGCGGCTCAGCAACGGGCTCAGCAGTCGTTACAAAACGAACGCAAGGAATACCTTCGCTACGTCTGTAATTGTTTTTCCTTCCTGAAAAAAAAATTCCGGTTTAAGAATTATGGTTTATGGTTTATAGGGGCTTAACGTCCCAAAGCAACTCGGGCTATGAGGGACGCCGTAATGGAAGGCTTCGGAAATTCAGACCACCTGAGGTTCTTTAACGCGCGCTGACGTCGCACAGTACACGGGCCTCTAGAGTTTCGGCTCCATCGAAATTCGGCCACCGCGGCTGAGATCGAACCCGCGCCTCTCCAATGCGCAGCCGAGTACCATATAACAACTGAGCCACTGCGGTGGCCCCGATGTAAGAATCAGTAGCGTTGCTTAACTCAGTTGAACCGGCCACTCAAACTGGTGGCTGCATGACTGTCATTTCAAATTACCCTTCAGCCCACAAAGCAACCGTTGTGTCCAGTCTTGTTTCAAGGGCCAAATCAAAATGCTCCTCTCACACCGAGCGGCCGGTAGTTCCACTGCGTCGCAACAACCATTAACGACAAAGGAAAACCGACAGCACAAAAACAACCCACACATGAGCAGTCCGTAAGAGAAACTCAAAAGTGAAACGCTGTGCGACCTGTTCCGTACGCTGGGAAGAAAGATGCGCCCAAACCACGGTTAACCATCGGGAGCTTCATTCCTCGGCCAGAGAAGGGCGCAGCTAGAAACAAGAACCCGACATTGTTAAAAGAAATGGTAATTGGTTTTTTAATAATTGTTTTTTTTGGGGGGGGGAAGGAAATGGCGCAGTATCTGTCTCGTATGTCTTGGACACCTGAACCGCGCCGTAAGGGAAGGGTAAAGGAGCGAGTGAAAGAAGAAAGGAAGAGAGAGGTGCTGTAGTGGAGGGCTCCGGAATAATTTCGACCACCTGGGGATCTTTAACGTGGACTGACATCGCACAGCCCACGGGCGCCTTAGCGTTTTTCCTCCATAAAAACGCAGCCGCCGCGGTCGGGTTCGAACCCGGGAACTCCGGATCAGTAGACGAGCGCCCTAACCACTGAGCCACCGCGGCGGGGCAATGAAATGGTAAATGCTGACATTTTCTATATTTACTGTAAAGATAAATATATTAGCAGACAAGGCAAATTAAGTGAGGGGCACGTTAGACAAACATATAAGGAAACCAACAGTCACTCACATGAAGGTGTATAGGGGAATGTTCTACTTTTTATTAGGTTATAGTGCGAATAAACTGGAGAATAGAATTTGAACTAAGCTGTCGCTTAAAGAATATTACTTGCAAAGCAGAAAAGAAAAACAATCATTCCGCAGGTGGGATCCGAATATCGTGTCCGGTTCTCTACCAACTGAGCTAAGGCGACGGCTGTCCGATCTGCTGCTTTCGTGGGTATTTATGTTTTGCTTGAAAGCGATCCTTGAGAGTGTTCACCAGCGCCACCGTCGCCTACAGCGGTGGACGGAGCGCATCCTGTAATACCGCGAGTGTGACGTGGAACGTCATCTAACGGCGAGGGCGGAAACTGGGCGAGAACCCTCTTATGCTGCCTATGGCATCAAGACTGCAAGAACCGAGACCCTCGTTAAGCTACTAGCAGACAAGGCAAATTATATGAGGGGCTCGTTAGACAAACATGAACGAAGCCAACAGTCACCGAGACCAACGTGTATAGGGGAATGTTTCTACTTTTTATTAAATTGTACTGCGAATCAATTGGAGAATAGTACTTCGATTAAGCTGTCGCTTGAAGAAAATTACTTATGAAGCAGCAGAAAAAACAACCCTGCCGCTGGCGGGATCCGAACCCACGACCTCCGAATATCGCGTCCGGTGCTCTACCAACTATATATATATATATATATATATATATATATATATATATATATATATATATATATATATATATATATATATATATGCAGTTGTTAAGGACCGCTGGGGAGCGGGTCATGCTATGTGCGCCTTTGTGTTTTGTTTCAGTGTATTCCGGTGTTTTCCTTTTTGTTATTTTCTTCTTTTCCGTGTTTTCGTTATTTTCCCCTTGTGCTCGAACTTCTCGCTTCCGCAGAAGGAAACCTTTCTTGCTTAAGTCTTCTCGGCGAACATGCAACCCTCTCAGCTCTGTCACCTCTGTATTTTACCTAGCTTTTTTTAACTTGTTTCACAACCATTCTCCTTTCCCCTTAGTGGACGCCGACACAAAGAGAGAGATAGAGAGAGAAAAAGTGCCTCATCTCTATCTGCATTTAGGACCGTAAATGCGCACATCTGTGTATTCATTCAAGGACGGTCCAACGTCTGAAACCGTTGGTGAATAAACCTAAATAATCGAACCAGTCGTGACCTTTTCACTGTACATATATATATATATATATATATATATATATATATATATATATATATATATATATATTATATATATATATATATATATATATATATATATATGCACATGCAGGGTGTTCAGACTAACTTTAGCCAAGGGTTAAAAGATATATTTGAGCTAGGCCAGGAGAACCACTTACATACACCTTCCAACCGGCTTGCGCATCATAGGCAATTTTTTGTTTTAAAATATATTATTTAGAAGTAACGATAATCTTTCTAAATGCTTAAATATTGGCTTTATACAGCAGATGTGACAAGCAATGTTAGAGAGTACCTTCACAAACACCCATTCCATTTATTTGCGATAAAGAAAGCCTCACGTGTATCTTTTTTGACGAGCTCCAAAGAAAGCCCGCGAAATACAAAAAAAGTCACGTGACTAGCGCATTTGCGCGCCACGATTGTGCTGCTCTTAGCGCAGGCTAGAGTGAACGAAATCAGCGGATGGCAAAGCCTACACGACGCAATTGCTCTGGCAGGCTGATATGTCGACAGCTGTTGCGACGCCCGCGCGAGCCAGTCCGCAAGCGTGACGCTGCGAACCACCGTCGACATATTGGCCTGACGGAGCAGTGGGGTCGTCGGGCTTTGCCAACAGCGCGTTGCCACCAGCAGCAACAGCTCAGAGAAAGTCCGAACCCTCAAATGAACTGTAACCACTTTTAATTCCTTCCCGAGGTTCGATACTGATATTAGAGGCTGTTGATCTAAGCGAGTTGCGGTAGCATCTTAGAATAGCGTCACCAGCCGATTTTTCTGCAGAGAATACTTCGCGAGGCTATTTGCTTTAAACACAAGCTTCCTGTGTGTAAGCACTATAATTTTCACTTAGTAGTTCTCGGACTAGTCTCCCTCTCCTCACCCCTAGAGGTGCAGTGATGGGAGGGGTGAGAGCACAGCTCGAAAGAGGCACCATCTGCAACGGATGGCACTTCGAGGCTTCACACGGACGCCAATTCTGGCTCCAGACGACAGCGCTGGATTCACGACGTCGATGCAATGAAAACAAAAAAAAAACAGCCTTAGGCGTTTTTGTCCTCCGAATGCTCGTGTCGTAAAAATACCTTTACGTAATGGCGAAGGGCAAAGGCGCCAGTAACAATATTAAGCTGCAAAGGCAATTTAGCTAATCCACGTTGCAGAAGAACAAAAATACTATTGCTGAGAAAACTTTGGAAGGAAATAGGTCCCTACACTTTTCTTAGCAATGAGTATTTTTCCAAGGAGACAAATGTTCCGCTAAGTCGATCAGCTTTGATTAGCACTGAAGACACGGAAAGGAGAAAAATATGAATGAAAAGGAAACCTCTGGCACGAGAGAAGGGCGACCAACAAAGAAGAAGTTTAAAAGGCTGGCGCCTGTTCCACTGATTTGTCGGCCACAAGTTCAAAGGCAACCAAGGATCCCTGTGACTACCTACGGTAACCTGAATGGGTTACCAGCCGCCTCCGGACACCGGTGCATTGCCATCGGGACTCGAAGACCTCGGCCCTCACGTCCCAGTTTATCAGGTTGCCAGAGTGCCTGCCGCCACACTTAACCCTGACGCCTCTCCACAGGCGCCAGATGTCGTCGTTATAGTGGACCCCGTGGGTGAGCACTCGCTAACGGTTCCCCGTCATAGTCCAGAGCAGGAAGCAGCCTCATCTCCAGCGCAGCGGTTCCAGGCCCGCGATGAAGAGACGGCTCAGGACGAGCGCTTGTGTATACAAGTCTGGGTCCTGTCTGCTGCTTTATGCTTCCCAATCGTGCTTTCCTCTTGGCTACTGCTAGTCCCTTACTTGGTGCATATCAGTGGGGCCATTCCACCTCGGGGTGGAGAAGTGTTCACGCTGCCAACATATCCTTCGCCATACGTACCGGCACCAACATCTAGCAGGCCAGCAAATCCCTCGGCTACAACAATTACATCAATGAGCCGATCTTCACCTTCGCTTACACACTCAGCTACTGCAGCATCAACTTACCCATCTTCTGTGCCTTCGCTGTCAACTTCTACGCTTTGGATGTCAACATCTCAAGCGCCAACGTACCCTTCACCGTCGACAACGGTGACATCACCTGCGACAACTACCAATATCTGGAGCGGAATACCAATGAATTGTCTTAACAAAATTACCTACAGTGTGCCCCCCGCAACCGTGAATGTAGGCCCTCACCACAGCACCGGAGGCTCAGTTCAATCTTCCAGGCCATTTTTTTGCGCCTACGACAATTTTAACGTGATACAGCCAGGCTCTCCATGGCACTTTACGTTCGAGACAATGCCGTTTGCCCTCTGCCCTCACGTCATCTACTGGTCCGTGGGCATCGACGACGGATACCTGGCGAGCCGGCTGCCAGCCTTCGACCAGAAATACGGCCTTCACGAGCTGCGGAACATCACCAACAGACTCAGATTTCCACGAATCAAGATTATTTTGACCTTGGGCGGGTTGACATCTGATGCCCCGCATTTTTCGAGGCTGGGTCGGGACAGTACTTCAATGAATCGCCTCATGCGAAGCGTGACTGACGCAATGGCTTCTTACGGCTTGAACGGGGTAAATATTGACTGGGTGAAGCCTACACGAGGCTGCGATGCCAACAACGACACAGATGTGCTTGCTCTTCTTTTACGCAAACTTCGAGAGTCCTTCAACCATTACGGTATGAGTCATATTGTTTCTGTGATGTTGAGGCCCGATCATGCCTACGACGTCGTCGTGAACAATGCCGCACAGTACGTGAATTACTTCTTTATCGGAAGGGAGATACCTATCCCTTATGGTACAGCTCTCTCGGCTACTTTCTGCACTAGGGTAACCGCCCAGTTACACCGGCAAATGCAACGTATCGCTCAAAATGCCCCACGAGTCGCTCTTGACCAGCTGTGCACTGTGGAGGACGTCTTGTCTTTTCTTACCCTAGCCTCTATGGATCCGAGAACGGGTAACATCACTAGTACTGTGCAGAGAGTATACAAAGCGCCTTTCTTCTTCCTCTGTACGAAGCCGGACTTCTGCAGGAATGATAGTTCCACAGGGTCCTGTGTGTCACATTTCGCTTCAAGAGAGCAAGGAACCTTGACGAGCCGCCCTATTGCGTATTTGACTTCGAGCAATTATGATACAATTATGCAACGGGTCGACCTGAGCCGCCTGCGTGGACCACAGACTTCGGCGAATTACAGCGGACCTTGCGTGCTGGCAGTCAATCTATACGCGGACAATTATGCTAAGCAATGCGGCCGACGCTACAACCACTACCTTGTCACAGAACACATTTATTACGCCACACTCGGCCAGAACGTAACCGGCGGTTCTCTTCTGAATGGGGCTCCGGTGTGCTAGGGAACGACTGACTTAGAATCTTTAAGATGAGCAACCTATCCCACCTGGAACAACGCTAGCTTGGAAAGAATTTGTATCTATAATAACCTCTCTCTCATTTGGTATCTCCTAGTAAAGCTGTAATATTGCCTCGTCTGGGAAGGTCTTGATATTCTCAATAGCACTCCTGCTTGCATTGATTGTGTTATTTTGGCGGCCATCTCATTGGTCCGTTCAATGTCTACACGATGGTTCCCGGCAGATTCCCTGCCGTTCCCCAGCACGACAGCACTCGAGAATGACAGCAGTTAGGTGAGTAGAACTGACGAAAGCCATTCAGTGTGAAGTGAGAGCCTCATGTTTTGCAAGGAAAACAGTGTCGTAACATGCGCATGAGCTTTTCGTGAACTGTTGCGGTTTTTGACCTCACAGTGAAACGTGTTTAGTATAGAATAAAAGCCGAGGACATTTTCGAAAAGTACAGAGAGGTCACTAATTGCTTGAGTTTTTGACTTCAGGAGACAATTGTCTTAAGAACAGTCACGGCAGTGCATTTTACGTGTTGAGGAAACAACTTTGTTTTTGAAGTAAGTGACAGTAAAATGAATCTTCGAGCGTCAGTTAGAAGAGGAATTGTCCGACTGTTCGGTAATCAGTGAACCATTCCCCCACCATTTGAGGAAAAGGACGATCGCTTGAGACAGCCCTCAAATGTGCACTCTGCGAGATTATCTTATTGCGACTCCGGGCCGATGCACGACACGAATCGTGAACAAAGCGTGTACCAACCCTGTGACCCTACTTGCCGGAAAAATTCTTCCAGCTACGCTATGTTGGATATGGGCTTTCTAAGAGAATATCAAGTTATCATAGACTATCGATCCAAGCTCATCCCTCTTTTAGCAAAAAAGAACACTGTAAAGTTTCGCATTATTATCAATTGCTGAGTTTTGAGAGTCTAATAAACTGCCTAGGTTTCTGTTACATTGAAATTTAGATTGCAGCAGAACCCATAGAAAGAAGAAATTTTATCGTTGGGAGTGTTGCTGTTCTGAACACGCACCCTTCCCTAATTATGTAGTCCAATTGATGGATAACAATCAGGAAGAACCCGTTTATAAAAGTACTAAAAACCAGGGGACCCAATAGAGATTCTTCAGATAGACCACTGACTGATAAGAATTGAAAGATACCTACCGATTTAAACCAACAGACCAAAATTGATCCTGGAGGTAACTGCGTTTAAGATGCACATTGGGAGCCTTACCAACTGACAGATGACCTTCACTAGCTACAAAGGGGAGTTGACCACATAATACGCTTTGTTCATGTTACAACAAACGGGACAAAGCTCGCTCCTGCCAACTACTGCAGTGCAAGCTGCGCATAATACGTGGATGGTGGCTTGCTGTAGAGGGCCCCAAATAAAAACATATTTAGTAGTTAACAAATAATATTTAGCTGGGAAAAACACATTAGCAAGCGGAATCTGAAATATTTTCAAATCAGAACAAAAAAGAGATCGGCCTGCATTTACATGACAAGACATCCACGAGACATTTTCCATACAGGAAGAGGCGTGAACGAACTTACCCAGATTTAAATATGGGAGTCAAAACAGCAGTGAACATATTTTCTTTCTACTCAGTATGGTAGCAGCAATTTCATCTAGCTACACTCTGGTAAAAGATTTACCCGCTAACTTCTCGCCTACAGAGAGTCCTCAACCAGCAGAATTATGTAAGAGTTCTTATCCAGCAATAAAGAACATCGCAGTGATCACGCACACCTCATTTTGACAACCTCCTCTACACTGGAATGTGATACGTGGACAGCCCTTTCACGCGCATTTGACCTGCAGCGGACGAATTTCAGTCAGGCTAATGTCTGATGAGTGGCCTTGATGTCAGCGGGCGCTTGGTTTAAAGCATGCTCTCGCTTATGCCGATGAATAACGTAGGGTACGAAAGCGCCGTAACATGGATGCAAAGGGGTCTACATCCCATAGTTACGTCTTTTGGTATTCTTGCTCTTGGAATTTCAGTGCGTTTCGTAGCTGGGAATAAAGCAGAAGGATTGATATTAAACGCTTAGACATACTGTCAGGAATGCGTTAATTTTAATCTGAAAGGCCATTTCGGGGAACCACCACTGGTGAGTGACGTTACAGAGGTCGAGTACCGAATTGAGCGGTCCCAAAAACATTGTCGAGGTGCTTTTTCTTGGCGATGTCGAAATAGAGGGACATACTGTAGTGAAAAAGCACAGACGAGCGCCAGCCTCACCTGAGGCAGGTGGGCTCTCAAGGTTTTGAGGCAATTGGTCGCCGTTGTATTGCGCCATTCCTGATTTGTACGTGACGGTAAGGAACGACTACCCTTGCAGGTGACCTCCTCCAACTACTAATATGTTATTGGTAACAAATCATCAAAACAATGTCTGAAATACAAGTATTTTAGAAGTTTCAACCGTTAGAAATTCAGCACTAAATAAGAGCATTCCACATTTTATGGACAGTTTCATTGCAAGGGAGCTTGATATCCTCTATGTTCTACGCCGGGCACTCATGAACGCCGATGTTATGAGCCCAAGGAAAGGTATGATTTACTTATATGTGCTTTAGCGTTAAGCGTCCGGCCCCTACCATGTCCGCACTAGCCCTACGTTTTAAGTGACAACAAAATTTGAGGCAATATACATAGCGTGTACGGAATCCGGACGGAGGGACGGGTGGATGGATCATTGAAAGGAAAAAGTCATCCTCTATTGGTGGGAAGGAGAGCACTGCCAGCTATATATATTGTTTCTTACAAACATTTGTGCGCTTAGATGTACCACATAGGCTTCACCTTTCTCTTAATGAGTATTCCGAGGGCAATAAAATTTTGCCAACATTGCTAACACATCCCACTCCACATCTCTTCAACTCTTGGCTGCCATGAATTCCCCAACAATTTTTGTTCATGCTATCATGGACAGACTCACGGTACAATAGCTTTCGCGGTATCCTTCTGCTTCGCAGATGGTGTTCTTGATGGCATGGATACCTTTCGATATAACCGAACGTTGTAACGCAATATTTTTCTCTTTGAAGCTTACACGCACCAAAGGCGAATCTTCATCCAGGTCAGTATTATTTTCTTAGCTCGACAATCCAGAGTACCGGGGTCTTTCTTAAATATTTATTTATTTATTTATTTATTTTATTCAAGTTACCCCTAAAGGCCCTCCAGAAGAGGGCATTACATAGGGGGGGGGGGGGGTACAATCATAAGTAATCGCGATACATTTCAACAAGTAAGTGTAAAAAAAAAACGCTAATTAAAACATAAGGCATCACACAAAGAAAAATTGAACACTAACAAAAACAGCAAACATTTACACATTTCCGTCACAGCGAAGAAGCTCTTGGAATTTTTTATTGTCAGTTTCTGTGGCGATGACTGATGGCAAACTATTCCATTCAGTGATAGTACGGGGAATAAATGAATTGGCATAAGACGATGAATGACAGTTTACGCGTTTAACTTTGAAAGAATGATCACGGCGTGGAAAGAGAGCATCAGGTGACTGAAACAAATCACGGCGAAGGGATGGGTGGTGATAAAGCTTATGGAAAAGGGTTAAGCGAGCAAGTTTACGGCGATATGACAAATCTTCCAGTTCGGCACGTTTTTTTAATGCTGAAAGGCTTGTGAAGGGTGAGTAGTCTGAAAATATGAAACGAACAGCACGGTTTTGCAAGGATTCAATGTTAGTGATAACGTAGGCTTGAATAGGGTCCCAAATGGCCGCAGCATATTCGATTTTAGGGCGTATTAGAGTTATATAAGCAAGCTTTTTAACGTGTATAGGGGCGTATCTGAGGTTACGTTTAAGAAAACCAAGTGAGCGGTTAGCAGATGCTAGGGTGAGGTCGATATGGTGATGCCATGTTAGGTCAAACTGAAGGTGCACCCCAAGGTACTTGTATGTTGATGTTAGTTCCACAGTATTGTCATTTAGAATATAAGTGGTTGGAATGCGAGCTGTACGGCGAGTGAAAGATATTAGTTTAGTTTTAGAAACGTTTATTGCCATTAACCATGATGAGCACCAAGAGCTTACTGCGTTCAGGTCAGATTGTAGAGATTGGCGGTCACTGTCTGTAGTAATGTTACGGTAAATTACGCAGTCATCAGCGAAAAGGCGAAGTCTAGATGTTACACAGGCAGGTAAATCATTAATATAGATTAGAAAAAGCAAAGGCCCTAGCACGCTTCCTTGTGGTACCCCAGATGTCACATTAGCAGAGGAAGAGTTAGAATTATTAACGGAGGTAAACTGAGTTCTAGATGACAGAAAGTCCTTAATCCAAGCGAGCACGTTAGGGTGTATATTAAGCTGTGCTAGTTTCAGTAGAAGTCTTTGATGAGAAACCCGATCGAAAGCTTTTGAGTAATCCAGGAACACTGCGTCGACCTGAAAGCCCGCGTCAAGTGATAATTGTAAGTCATTAATAAAGCCAGCTAACTGAGTATCACAAGAAAATCCCTTGCGAAAACCGTGCTGATAATCGAAAATAATGTTATGATCTTCGAGATAGCTGATGACTTGGCTGTGAATGATATGTTCGAGTAGTTTGCAAACAGTGCTGGTTAACGAGATGGGTCGATAGTTTAATGGAGAGGAACGCTCACCTGATTTAAATATAGGTATTACTTTGGCTATCCGCCAGTCATTAGGAATTAATCCGTGCGATAATGATTGCGAAAACAAACAGGACAACACAGCGCTAATGCTTTGGGATGTGTTCTTCAGCAACTTATTGTTGAAACCGAGGTGATCCGAACTATTAGTTATTTTAAGATTGTTTAATAAAGCTAAAATACCAGTTTCATTAATAACTATTTCAGGCATGCAAATATCTTGGATTATATCTAAGTCAGGGAATGCGCTAATGTCTTCTTTGGTGAATACTGATGAGAAGGCGTCGTTGAAAACCTGAGCACATTCATACTCTTTAATTATGACGCCGTCGCTATCGGAAAGCAAAATGTCGGGTTGAAAGCCAGGATTTATGATGCGCCAGAATTTACGAGGGTTGTTGGTTAGCAGAGATGACAGGTCGTGATTGAAAAAGTGACGTCGAGTGGATTTCAGTAGTGACTGGTAGTCCTTGTCGCATTTCTTGTACTTTTCCCACGCGCTTAGAACACCATTTTTCACTGCCTGTCGGTAAAATCGCTTTTTCTTGTTATTGGCACGTCGCAACTTCTGGGTAAACCATGGTGCACTGCTGCTACATCTAATGGTCATTAGAGGAACGAAATCATCGATAAGTTTATTAAAAGTACTCTTGAATAAATCCCAGTTTTGCTGAACAGTGCGCAATAAATATTGAATAATGAACTGGGTGGAAAAAATTTCGAATTCGGAATTTATTTTTTCATAGTTAGCTCTGTTGTAACATCTGATTTGTTTAACAGTCGTTTTCTTTTCGTTAAAAGAACCCCATTTTTTTATTATCACAAAACGATGGCGTGCTTACGTCGCATGTTACCATTTATAGAGACCCGAGGTCGGCTTCTTTTTACCCCGTAGTGGTCATGTCTATATACAGGTGGAATTATATGTGCACTGAGTATAGAAACTTCGCAGCCTTTATCACCGAATATGTTTAAGTTACCCCGTCACCACCCTGCCAGCAGAATCGGTCAAACGAAATTTAAGCTGCCAGGCTCTGTCCTGGGGCAAAGCCAGCGGTCCCATTGGGCGTGCTGGACCCCAGTCAGTAGGAATTGACAGTCGCCAGGATAGGTCGCAGCAATCCTCTCCGCGGCGTAGTGAGCAGCCCGCCTCCCACGTAGCTTGTTCCCCGTAGGTGGGGACAGGTTCGGTGGTTTCCGAACTGGACACGTCGAATCCGCTTCAACAAAGCTTAACAAATTCAAAACGTAAAAAAGGCCAAAATCGCACGGTATTAATCCCAGTGCGAAGACCGTACCACCCTAAAACGGATGCGTTGGTTTCCGATTACGGCATGTGGCTGGGCGAACCAAGCCTGGGTTCTGGCGCAGTCGTCCTTACGATTGAAGATGCTAAAAAGAGACTCAGTTTTTAGCCCACGCAGGAAGCGACTACGCTCAGAAATTCGGGAAAGCCATGCTGTCAATACCTACTAACCAAGTCGTAAAACAGCACATAGCAAATAGTAAAGTGAGGAGCGAGGTGGCATATACAGAAGGCCTTGTCTTAGCCCAAGGTGGCCGTGCTCTAGATAGAGGTTCCCGCAACCAGCGAATACTCTGGACTAGATCTGAGGCAACAAAGGGAGTGGCGTAAAAACATTTCCCATAGTACGGTCGGGTGGTCGAGGTGATGGAACCTGGTTTGGCTGAGAGAATCTTGGTAGTCGCCCCTGTTAGGTTATCCTGTGTCGCGGGGCAGGAGACAGCGGGAAACGTTTCCTGTGGTATGCAAGTACGATTCGAGGCCGCGAGCAGCACATCTGGTTAATGGCGACTGCTCGCCCTCTGCGGAACCCCGAAAAAGATCTCGGCTCCATCAGATAGTTCGGAAAAACCAAAGCTGTCTCCATTCAACTCCCAAGGCTGATCGCCGCACCCTGACAGCCCATATTCCTTTCCCACATCCCATCTTATCCATCTTTTCCCAGTCTGAAATGTGGTTTTGCTGATATGTACAGCATTTTCTCACGTACTTTTTTTCTGTCTACGGGCGCAAAATATCAGTTTTTCTGACTTGGCCGTATTATTTTAAGGTTCGACTTGATTTAGCCTGCTGTGTGCATTTGGTGTTGTCGGGGGCCTTTATTTTAGTTTTTTTATGCAGATCCAAACAACTGAATATCGGCCTCATTATAGTGTGTCCTACACTCTGTAAAACAAACTGACATCCTGCATCCTTAGCAGCTTGCTTTCCTCTTTTTTTCATTACAGTGAGTCAAGTTCAGTTATGTAGAAATACTTAACTACCTCGGGTTAATTGGTTTATCTCTATCTTTGCCTGCCATTCTTTGTTTCAAATATCACACTAAGTTAATGAGTGCTCAAACATTATAAGCAGATGCCTGCCTGCGATGCCTGAATTCATTATTAAAGCGTAGTCCAGGCCGTAGACGTTGCTGTGACGTGTGCCACCGTAGATGCGTCTCCGAGCGAGAGCAAGCAGCCCCGGCTCGGCTTGCTTTGCGAAGAAGTATCTGAATTTTGTGCGGTTACTCCAGATTATGGCGTCCGTCGTCATTCAACCGCCCGAGGCCTTCTGCTTCACGACTCCTGATGACTGGCCGAAATGGAGGAAGCGGTTCGGGCGTTTCAACGCGGTTTCCGGTCTCTGCGACACATCAGGGTCACAACAAGACGACACGTTTCTTTTCTTGATGGGCGACCAGGCCGAGGACTTCTTCGGTACCTTCAAACTCTCCGGTGAGAATGCTCAGAACTTAGAAGTCGTCCTGAAGCAGTTCGACAGCTACTTTATGCCCGGCGCAACGTCATTTTTGAACGGGCACGCTTGAACACGAGGGTCCAAAACGACGGCGAATCCGTGGAGTACTTCGTAACTGCGCTTCACACACTTTCAAACCATTGTGAGTACGGCACCCTCTGAGAGGAACTGGTTCAAGACAGACTGGTTGTCGGCATTCAAGACTAGAAGTTTTCGGTGAAACTGCAACTTAACCCTGATCTTACTCTTCAGAAGGCTCTTGAGAGTATCAGGCAGGTTGGAAGTGTTCGTCAGCAGCAAGCGGAACTTCACCGCGAAACGCTGACCATCGATACGCCGACATGGGAGACAACTATCCTAGTGCAAGGCCAACCTGTCAAATTCAAGATCGAAGCGGGTGGCGACAAATCTGTCCTCCCACCTACTCTTCTAAGCATGCTCCGACATCAGCCTCCGTTGTCGTGTGCTCCTCGGCAGCTCTACGGTCCTGATGGGAGAACTCTCGCAGCGAAGGGCGTAGCGCGTCTTCAACTCGCCTACCGTGACGTGAAACGCTCCAAGACGTCAGCGTGCTGGAAGATGTCCACACACGCTCACTCGGCAAGCCCGCAATCAAAGACTTGTAGGTGCTCACCTTCGTCAGCGCTGTCGCAAAGAAGATGAGGCCAACCCATCCCATCAAGCAGCACTGCCTTGAGTGGCTTTAGATGCCCAGAAATCAGATACGGTGCGCTCGTGTCTCCAAAGACTCTGCAAGAAAAACTGGCCTTCCAGACGAGATTTGCCCCTTGAGGTCAGTCCTTTCTACGAGCATCGTGGCCAACTCACAGCAGAGGACGATCTGCTACTCTATGCAGCCCGTGTGGTTGTTCCAATCTCTTGCGGGAACGAAATATTGCGTATTCTGCACCGAGGCCACTTTTGCATTACGAAGACGCAATTTCGCGCCAAGGACACTGTTTAGTCGCCAGCGGTGGCCAAATACATCTCGACAACCAGCAACCGCTAAATGCCTATGCAGGGCACTGAGTTTCCGCCTCGACCATGGCAGCGCGTTGCAATGGACTTTTATTTTTCAATAGCTATTGGTGGTTAATTGTGACTGGTTACTACCCCCGATATCCGCAAGTTATTCGTCCGGAAAAGTTAACTTCTGCTATAGAAATCGCACACTGCAAATCAATTTTCGCCCGCCACGGTATCCCAGTGGTGGTGGTCTCCGATAATGGTCCACCGTTTTTGTCGTCCGACTTTACCAGGTTTGCTTCTGAATACGGCTTCACGCATATCACCTCGAGACCCACACTATCACCAGAGCATTGGACTCGCCGAAGCTGCGGTGAAAATAATCATCTTCATTGAAAAAGACTCAGGGCCCGTGCCTGAACCTCCTATCCTACAGGTCAACGCCACTCGAAAACTGCTGCAGCCCATCTGAACTACTGATAGGGAGGCGGTTGAGGACAAAGCTTCCCGTCACTTCCGGACTGCTGGTATCTCGTTTTCCAGACGCCACCAAACTCCAGAATTTTGAAGAATAATACCGGGCGCAGCAGCGTCGAGACTTCGACAAGCGACATTGCGGGCGTCAGCCTCCAATTCTTCTCGAGTGGGATGAAGTCTGGGTCACGGACCTGAAGCGGACAGAGAACGTGCAAATGCCCGCAGACGAGCCTCAGTCCTACATCGTGGATACTAGAGGCGACACCGTGCAGCGAAATAGGACCCACCTTGTTCCTTTTCCCTAGTCTGGGAGAGGAGGTGGAGATGGGTCATCAGGAGGTGAAGACAGTGAGGCATCTGTGCATTCAGATGCAGAGACAGACATTAAAGAGAGGCGTCTCTGTACGGAAGTTCTCTGGGAGAATCACACGCGACCTGTGTGGACGCCTCCTCGCACCATCACATCAGGAGTGGACGCCGTGCAATTCGGCCCAAGAGACTCTCCCATGTTTCAGGGGAGATGTTGTAGGCAGTAGCCACATGCAGTGGCTAGGCCGTGTGCTTTTCTTGGCTTGGCTTGGCTACGCTGTGCTGCCGGCGCTCGCGCAAGGCTCGCGGTGGCTGGGACGAGTCTGGTGCTCAGGCCGGGATTCGCCTGGCTGGAATAAAGGGGACCGGTTGGCGTCTCAGCGGTCCTGCTTTCCTCAATTCAACATATGATAGCCTGGGTGCCGTGCGCTGCTTTATGCTTCCCTTTCGTGCTTTCCTCTTCGCTACTGCTAGTCCACTATCTGGTGCATATCAGTTGAGCCATTCCGCCTCGGGGTGGAGAAGTGTTCACGCTGCCAACATATGCTTCGCCATACATACCGGCACCAACATCTAGCATGCCAGCTAATACCTCGGCTACAGCATTTAAGACACCGAGCCACTCACCAACATCGTTTCCACAGTCAGGTCCTGCGGCGCCTACTTACCCATCTCCAGTGCCTTCGCTGTCAACTTGTGCGCTTTTGATGTCAACATCTCAGCTGCCAGCGTACACTTCACCATCGACAACGGTGACCTCATCTGCGACAACCGCCGATATCTGGAGGGTACGGCACTTGGCTGTCAAGCAACATGTCTAAGCCTCCGCTACTGCTTTTGCAGATTCTGCCGTGGATTTTCACCGCCACAACAACCAGCAACAATCAACGACTGGCCTTCTTCCGAGTGCCTCGTGACAATGATACCGTGGAAAGCCTGATCTTCGATTACCGTACGCCATCTGTGACGTCATCACTCGACGCTGTACATAAGGAGCACCGCAGCGACCACTGCTTCAGAGGGTACGGCCCTTGGCTGTCAAGCAACATGTCTAAGCCTCCGCTACTGCTTTTGCAGATTCTGCCGTGGATTTTCACCGCCACAACAACCAGCAACGATCAACGACTGGCGTTCTTCCGAGTGCCTCGTGACAATGATACCGTGGAAAGCCTGATCTTCGATTACGGTACGCCATCTGTGACGTCATCACTCGACGCTGCACATAAGGAGCACTGCAGCGACCACTGCTTCAGAGGGTACGGCACTCGGCTGTTAAGCAACATGTCTAAGCCTCCGCTACTGCTTTTGCAGGCAAGTGTTCCGAGCAATACTATTGCTTATTCTAGTGACAATTGCTTCTTGATAGTCTTGCCATGCCCTCGCAAGTGTTGTGAAATTTTGTACGACTGCTGGTCAATGCTTCTTCTTTTATTGCTTATGTCGGGTGACGTTGAGCAGAATCCCGGGCCAAAAGTAACTGAGAAGTTGGAAGAAATTCTTGAGAACCAAGCTGCGTTCGCGCGTAAGATGGATGACATCAACAGTGAAATTGCTGCAGTAAGCGCAAAAACCAACAACTTACAGGGCCTTCTTGATGCATTTGACGCGATGAATAACAGATGTTGTAAGTTAGAAGAAATAGTCCAACAGCAGGCTGCAAAGCTTATCGATTATGAGAACCGAAGCCGTCGTAACAATTTACTAGTATTTGGCGTCACTGAACCTGAGACAGACACTGAAACGGAAACAGAATCAAAACTGAAGGAACTTGTTGTAGAGAATATATTTCGGAAAACTATGGGCGTGCAGGTTGACACAGTGGAGCGAATTCATCGCCTTGGTAAAGCCCAACCACAGAAATGTAGGCCAATTAATCTTAAATTCTACGATTCCAGAGAAAAAGGGAGTCTCCTGAAGAAAGGCACAAAGCTGAAAGGGACTTCTTGGCGTATTAGCCCTGACTATGCCAAAGAAACTGTAGAAGTATGCCGAAAACTATGGAACAGTGCGGCAGCAGACAGGGCTAAGAAGGCAAAGGTCTTCAGATTACAGCGGAGGTAGCTGGACAACGCTCTGATAGGCGGCGAGGGGGGAGCCACAATTGAGCACAAAGTTACATCAGGCTTGTGCTCTTTGTGGACTCTCGTCTATTACGGTCGAGGAAAAGCAGTCCAACTGAAAGCGATAGGCGCGTTGTATGTGTTACTTCGCGGTCTTGCGCACAACCTAGCAAGAGAGGAGGGCGCAGAACTTAAAGATCTGAGCTCAAAAAGTAGGGACATCATTCCTCCGGTTGGTAATGTGTCCGTTGCTCTTGACCGCGACGACTACTACCGCAAAGACTCCAACATTCTGGATTGCCACGCTTACCAAAAGATCAAGAAAGACCTTACGTCGCGGAGTCACAGATCAACAAGCTCCTTTCACAGATTTTCAAACCTTACCCAACGTCTATACCGATCTGCCTCAGCCTTGCTTGGACGAATGGTTCGACTTCCAGGTTATGCGATCTCCTCCAAGCACAAAGCCAGGTGTCCACCTGCGACCAATCATGGATAGCTCATTGTCTCATTTCATATGGAGCTAACTCCTTGTTTCGACCCCACCGACTGGCAGAACGCCCTCCCACATATATGGCACTATGGACATTTCACTCAGCCCTTTACGCGAGAGGCAGCGAATCCGGGAGAGATGTTGGTGTCGTTCGACGTTGTCGCTCGCCGAACACGAAGGGCACTTATTTCGAAATAGACTTGCCGAAACGGCTTGCCTCAGCGAAGACAAGTTGTGCCCACTGCTGTGGGTTTGCCTTGGTAGTACATACTCCAACTTTAAAGGAGAATTCTTCAGGCAAACCAGCGGCACGAGAATTGGAGCGGCAGCCTCACTGAGGGATACGAACCTGGAGATGAAGGCGGCTCAGCAACGGGCTCAGCAGTCGTTACAAAACGAACGCAAGGAATACCTTCGCTACGTCTGTAATTGTTTTTCCTTCCTGGAAAAAAAATTTTCCGGTTTAAGAATTATGGTTTATGGTTTTTAGGGGTTTAACGTCCCAAAGCAACTCGGGCTATGAGGGACGCTGTAATGGAAGGCTTCGGAAATTCAGACCACCTTGGGTTCTTTGACGCGCGCTTACGTCGCACAGTACACGGGCCTCTAGAGTTTCGGCTCCATCGAAATTCAGCCGCCGCGGCTGAGATCGAACCCGCACCTCTCTAATGAGCAGCCGAGTACCATATAACAACTGAGCCACCGCGGTGGCCCTGATGTAAGAATCAGTAGCGTACCTTAACTCAGTTGAACCGGCCACTCAAACTGGTGGCTGCATGACTGTCATTTCAAATTACCCTTCAGCCCACAAAGCAACCGTTGTGTCCAGTCTTGTTTCAAGGGCCAAATCAAAATGCTCCTCTGACATCGAGCGGCCGGTAGTTCCACTGCGTCGCAACAAACAGGAACGACAAAAGAAAACCGACGGCACAAAAACAGCCCACACATGAGCAGTCCGTAAGAGAAACTCAAAAGTGAAACGCTGTACGACCTGTTCCGTACGCTGGGAAGAAAGATGCGCCCAAACCACGGTTAACCATCGGGAGCTTCATTCCTCGCCCAGAGAAGCGCGCAGCTAGAAACAAGAACCCGACATTGTTAAAAGAAATGGTAATTGGTTTTTAATAATTGTTTTTTTTGGGGGTGGGGGAAGGAAATGGCGCAGTATCTGTCTCGTATATCGTTCGACACCTGAACCGCGCCGTAGGGGAAGGGTAAAGGAGGGAGTGAAAGAAGAAAGGAAGAGAGAGGTGCCGTAGTAGAGGGCTCCGGAATAATTTCGACCACCTGGGGATCTTTAACGTGCACTGACATCGCACAGCACGCGGGCGCCTTAGGGTTTTTCCTCCATAAAAACGCAGCCGCCGCGGTCGGGTTCGAACCCGGGAACACCGGATCAGTAAACGAGCGCCCTAACCACTGAGCCACCGCGGCGGGGCAAGTAAATGGTAAATCCTGAGATTTTCTATATTTACTGTAAAGATAAATATATTAGTAGACAAGGCAAATTAAGTGAGGGGCACGTTAGACAAACATATAAGAAGGAAACCAACAGTCACTGACATGAAGGTGTATAGGGGAATGTTCTACTTTTTTATTAGGTTATAGTGCGAATCAACTGGAGAATAGTATTTGAACTAAGCTGTCGCTTAAAGAATATTACTTACAAAGCAGAAAAGAAAAACAATCATTCCGCAGGTGGGATCCGAATATCGTGTCCGGTTCTTTACCAACTGAGCTAAGGCGACGGCTGTCCGATCTGCTGCTTTCGTGGGTATTTATGTTTTGCTTGAAAGCGACCCTTGAGAGTGTTCACCAGCGCCACCCTCGCCTACGGCGGTGGACGGAGCACATCCTGTAATACCGCGAGATTGACGTGGAACGTCATCTAACGGCGAAGGCGGAAACTGGGCGAGAACCCTCTTATGCTACCTATGGCATCAAGACTCCAAGAACCGAAACCCTCGTTAAGCTACTAGCAGACAAGGCAAATTATATGAGGGGCTCGTTAGACAAATATGAACGAAGCGGACAGTCACCGAAACCAAGGTGTATAGGGGAATGTTTCTACTTTTTATTAAATTGGACTGCGAATCAATTGGAGAATAGTACTTCGATTAAGCTGTCGCTTGAAGAAAATTACTTATGAAGCAGCAGAAAAAACAACCCTGCCGCTGGCGGGATCCGAACCCACGACCTCCGAATATCGCGTCCGGTGCTCTACCAACTATATATATATATATATATATATATATATATATATATATATATATATATATATATATATATATATATATATATATTGTAACGAATAGTACACCAAAAACACTCGGGGACCAAGGAGCTACACAGCCGGTAGAGCGAGCACGAGCAGGAAGAAGATTTTCTTCGTCCTCTGCTTCTATCGCCTGAGTTCCCTTCGTCTTCCTCTTCTATCACCTGTTTCTATCGCCTGAGTTCCCTTCGTCCTCCTCTTCTATCACCTGTGTCATTGCTCCCTCCCCTGCAGCATCGCCCCGATGCGGCCATCGTGCACTAGAGTGACGAGCAGAAAGCGAGCGTGCTAGGGTGAGGCACGAGGATCACAACATAGAACAGGGCACAGCGGTCAGCCTCAAGTTCAATCGGGTGGTCGGTCGTGGTACGGCTTCATACGAACGACGTGCACAACGTCGGTAAGCTTGCGTCTGTGGGATGAGCTGGCTTGGGTGGCGGGTTCAACTTCGTAGGTGACGTCGCTAATGCGGCGGAGGACACGGTATGGGCCGAAGTATCGACGGAGTAATTTTTCAGACAGCCCGCGGTGACGAACGGGCGTCCAAATCCACACATAGTCGCCTGGCTCGTAGGCAACGAAGCGCCGTCCCTGGTTGTAGCGGCCAGCGTCTAGTTGCTGTTGACGGTGTATGCGCTGCCTTGCCAGTTGCCGCGCTTCTTCCGCACGCTGCACAAAAGTGGCGATGTCGAGGTCAGGGTCACTCTCGCAATGGGGGTCAACAGGCAGCATAGCATCCAGCGTAGTAGTAACTCGACGGCCGAAGACAAGCTGGAAGGGAGTGAGCCGCGTTGTCTCCTGCAGTGCCGTATTGTAAGCGAATGTAGCGTATGGCAGAATTTGATCCCAGGTTTTATGCTCTATATCCACGTACATGGAAAGCATGTCGGCCAGAGTTCTGTTGAGCCGCTCCACCAAGCCATTGGTCTCCGGGTGGTACGACATCGCACGTCTATGGCTGGTGTGCGTCAGTTTCAGCACAGCCTGGGTTAGGCGGGCTGTGAAAGCTGCCCCACGGTCAGTAATAATGACCGCAGGGGCGCCATGACGCAGGACGATGCTGTGGACAAAAAACTCGGCTACTTCGGCAGCAGTTCCGCTCGCAAGCGACGTGGTCTCAGCATAACGTGTCAAGTAGTCCGTCGCAACAGCGATCCACCGTTTTCCAGTGGATGACTTCGGGAAGGGGCCAAGGAGATCCATTCCAACTTGTTGAAAAGGGATCTTCGGTGGCGCTATTGGCTGAAGAAATCCGGCTGGTTTCATGGGTGGAGACTTCCGGCGTTGGCAGTCGCGGCAGGTTCGCACGTAGGTCTGCACTGATGGAAGTAATTTGGGCCAATAGTACTTCTCCCGAATCCTTGACAGCGTGCGACTGACTCCCAAGTGGCCGGCGGACGGCTCGTCGTGACAAGCGCTCAAGATGTCAGGTCGTAACTGGGTGGGCACCGCGAGTAAAAATGTTTCGGTGGACTTTCCAAAGTTGCGCTTGTAGAGAACGCCATTACGAATGGTGAAGGATTGCAGGCCACGACGAAAAACACGCGGAACCCGACCACTGTGGCCTTGCAGGTGCTCGATGAGCGGCGCTAGCTCCGGGTCCGTTCGTTGAAGCTGAGCCACATGGGATGGGCTAAGAGCACAAATGAAAGGAAGATCTTCGGTGATTTCTTGCGGAGCGTGGTCCACGGGCGCGCGTGATAAGCAATCCGCATCTTGGTGCTGCCGGCCCGACTTGTAAACGACAGTCACGTCGTACTCTTGCAAACGGAGGCTCCACCTAGCCAACCGGCCGGACGGATCTTTAAGGCTTGCCAGCCAGCATAACGAGTGATGGTCGCTGACAACACGGAAGGGTCATCCGTACAGGTATGGACGAAACTTGCTGATGGCCCAGATCACCGCAAGGCATTCTTTCTCTGTCGTCGAATAGTTCGCCTCCGATCGCGAAAGTGTTCGGCTCGCGTAAGCGATAACGCGTTCCACGCCGTCCTGCCACTGGATAAGTACCGCCCCAAGGCCAACATTGCTGGCATCGGTGTGTATGTCGGTGGCGGCGTCTTCATCGAAATGGGCGAGTATCGGGGGGCTGTGTAGGCCGTTGCGGAGCTCCTGAAAAGCTTCTTCTTGGTCCCTTCCCCACAAAAAGGGTATTTCGTCTCTAGTCAGTGCTGTCAACGGGTCAGCTATTCTGGAGAAATCGGGCACAAAGCGTCGGTAGTAAGAACAGAGGCCCAGAAAACGTCGAAGTGCCTCCTTGTCGGTTGGGCGCGGAAAACTTACCAGTCGAAACAAGCATCTTTTGTGGCTGGCACGCACAAGGGCACAGCAGATGGGTTACTGCTTCACGTGGCAAAAGAATGGAAAGGTGATGGTCCGCAAGGGCCCAGGTGAACCAATTCTGCGGATTTCGTGTGAGGCAGATCTGTGTAATATCAAGGAAACTAAGCAGGCTGAAAGTGATGATTCGGAGGCGTGAGCGTCCATCAACTTAGTTTTTTTTAGTTTTTTTCTGTTTTTCTTTATCTTTTCTAGCAGTATGGATTACGATGCATCTTCACAAAACCGCAGTTACTACGCGATACATGAATTTAACGATACAGTAATGGGATTACCTTCTCATTCAAATAAGCCTCTTTCTATATTTTGTTTAAACTCACTAAGCCTTCGAAACAAAGGAGATGCTGTTGGCGCTTATCTGAACTTACTTCACCGTAAATTTGATGTTCTAGCATTTACAGAAACCTGGTTCACTGATTCCTCTGACGTTGCTCAATTTCAAGACTATTCTCATGTGTCTTTGTTCAGAGACAACAAAAAAGGGGGCGGTGCCTCTCTGTATTTTCGTGATGGCGTATCACACGCCTCCCTAGAGTCGTTTTCCGTTGTTGATTGTGATTTTGAGGTACTTGTCGCCGAATCTTGTGGTGTTATTATAATTCTTGTTTATAGACCCCCGTCTGGTAAAGTTGAACGCTTTTTTTCCTACCTTGACAGTGTACTTCACTCGTTTACAGGACATAGCCAATCTGTTGTCGTGCTGGGTGATTTTAACATAGATATATTGACTGAGAATACAGTTTCTAAGAGTTTTATTGGTATGATGTCTTCCTACAGCTGTGCAAATGTTATAAACCTGCCAACAAGAATTACGACAAGTACCAGAACTGCTCTCGATTTATGTTTCACTGATTTCTTACCAAATGATGTGCAGTCGGGTGTGATGGCCTGCGATGTTAGCGACCATCTTCCATTTTTTTGTCCTTTTGCCCCATTCGAGGAAAACTTTTTCTAATAGCGCAGCTAACACTTTCTATCGGAAAGTAATGACGAAACTATAAATTGCTTTCGGCGCATGATTTCAGAGGTGGACTGGTCACTCGTTTTTAATGAAGAAGATCCTAGTCTCTGTTACGATGTCTTTGAAAAAAAATTTCAAGATGCCTATTATGAAGCCTTTCCTCTAGTCCGCCGCTCTAGGTACAAAAAGTCTAAGAAACCGTGGGTTAAGAAAGAGCTGTACAAAAGAATAAGGCAAAAACACAATCTCTTTGCTGATTTTTTGAAGCACAAGGACATCAATGTACTAAACATGCATAAAGCTGTAAGGAATAAGCTCAACACTGATCTAAAAACCGCAAAACAGGAATATTACGCAAAAGCGTTCGCTAATAAACTTGCCCCTAATCAGATATGGAGGTCATACAACAATTTAGTATCAAAACGAACCGAGCCAACTCCAGTAGAGATTGTGGTAGATGGCGTTCCACTCAGAGGTCGTCCCTTATCAGACATGTTTAACGAACACTTCCTGACGGTTGGTGAAAATCAGTCTGCGCAAACAACATGCACTGATCCAATGTCATATCTTAAAGGCATACCAAAGCCTTCGATATTTCTTTCCCCAACAACTACAGCCGAAATCTCTTCGTATATAATACGTCTAAAAAATAACTGCTCCGTTGGAGCTGATAACATCAAGGGTGAGGTAGTGAAAGCCGTATCTGATATTATCGCACCTTTGTTGTCCCATATATGCAACCAAATGCTCAAAGAAGGCAGGTTTCCAGATAAATTAAAGATAGCAAGAGTTTGTGTGGTACATAAGACAGGAAGCTATAATTATCCTAACAATTATCGCCCAATATCCGTTTTACCGGTCTTCTCAAAAATTGCTGAACAAGTCATCAATACCCGCCTTACTTCGTACTTCATTAAGACCGGAGCTATTGCGAAAGAACAATATGGCTTTCAGAAAGGGAAATCTACGGAAAAAGCTCTACTTCACATAAAGGATAAAATAATTAACAATATAGAAAACAGAATTTTTACACTTGGACTATTCTTAGACTTTAGAAAAGCCTTCGACTCGGTCTGTCACAAAATTTTACTGCGCAAATTACAATTCTATGGGATACGAGGTTCCGCACTTAATCTTATTCAGAGCTACTTATCATCCAGAGTACAATTCACTATGATTAACGACATACCTTCAAGCCACGGCCTTATACGCACTGGTGTGCCACAAGGCTCAATACTGGGTCCTATTCTATTCCTAGTTCACATAAATGACATTGTTAATATTCTTCCTTCCTCCGAAACAGTTTTATACGCTGACGACACAAATATTTTCTTTCATGACGCGAGTTTACAAGCAATAGAATGTAGAGCTAATCTCTGGCTAGAAAACCTTACATTATGGTTGAGGGCCAACAGGTTAGAACTAAACATCACGAAGACGAAGTATGTAATATTGAGAGCTAAAAATAAAGTCATAGATAATGAGCCAATCATATTATACAATTCGAATGTTTTACAACGAGTACAGTCAATAAAATTCCTTGGAGTTATATTTAATGAACACCTGTTGTGGACTGACCATATTAATCAAGTAAGAAAAAAAATTTCGCGATCAGTGGGCCTTCTAAATAAATTTAGACTTCTATTGCCAGTATGGCTCAAAAAGCAACTTTATTTCAGTTTAATTCATTCACATCTTCACTATTGTTTACTGATATGGGGAGACTCAACACAGACTAATTTAAATGCTTTGTTTTTACTACAGAAAAAGGCCATACGAGCAATTGCTAATCTAGGCTACTTGGATAGCACTAACTCGTGGTGGAACAGCTTGGGGTTACTGACAATTTTTCAATTAAAAACTCTTCGGCTAGCACTTGAAACATATAACAGATTTCATCTTGAAACTAATTTTTGTGCAACACCAGAACTACCGCAAAACCCATATCCCCTTCGACACATGACAATAAGAGCACCAAAATCAAGAACAAATTACGGATTCCAAATGATTAGATATCAGATGACTACCTTTTTGAATGAAAACAGAAATTTTCATGACCTCCTCCATCAATGCTGAACTCAAAAAATATACAAAAGAAAAGTGATTGCACTGTTGACTACATGACTAACCGGTACATCCTGTGACATATTATAAATTGATAACAGTCAACATGATTGTATATATTTTTTTTCCTTTTTATAATTCCCTGTAACCCAACAGCACGCATCTTAACATTGTTGTACAGTTTTTCCTTTGTTTTTCTTTTAACATGCCAGCAAGTGTAATGGCTACCGCTACATTTATTGTATTTGTTTATTTTGTGCGTGTATGTGCCGAGTGCAGTTTGCTTACCCCCAGGGAGGAAGGCCCTCGTCAGGCACCACGCCTTTTGGCCTCCTTCCTGAAGTGTATGAAACACACTTCAAATAAATACTTTTCAAACTTTTCAAACTGGAGACGGCAGCAGTCTTGTCGGGGTCCGGGAGAACGCCTTGTGCGCTGACAACATGGCCAACGAAGCGAAGTTCCGTGAAACCAAAATGACATTTCTCGGGCTTGATCGTTAGTTGCGCGCATTTCAGGGCTCGAAGCACGATGCGCAGCCGGTCCAAGTGTTGATCGAAAGTAGGCGAGAAAATGACGACGTCGTCCAAGTACACCAAGCAAGACTGCCACTTCAGACCGAATAAAACGGTGTCCATCATACGCTGGAACGTGGCCGGCGCCGAGCAAAGACCAAACGGGAGCACCTTGAACTCGTATAAACCGTCTGGAGTCACGAAAGCCGTCTTCTCTCGGTCTCTCTGGTCCACCTCTATCTGCCAGTATCCGCTTTTGAGATCTAATGAGGAGAAGAACCTGGCGTCACGTAATCGGTCGAGGGCATCGTCAATCCTGGGAAGCGGATAAACGTCCTTTTTGGTCACGTTGTTTAGTTTCCGGTAATCAACAGAGAATCTCAAGGTGCCGTCTTTCTTTTTGACGAGGACCACGGGCGACGCCCATGGGCTTGTTGACGGCTGAATAACATCGTCTGCAAGCATTTCATCGACTTTCTTTTTAATGGCTTCGCGTTCCTTTGGAGAAACACGGTATGGGCGCTGGCATACAGGCGGCGTGGCCTCGTCTGTGATGATGCGATGCTTGGCGACAGGTGTACGACCGACCCTGGAGCTGGTGCCTAAGCAATCTGCAAAATCTGCTAGAAGAGCAGACAGAAGATTCTTCTGCTCAGGTGCCAAGTCCGGGTTGATTTTCACGGTCTGCAGGGCGTGGCATGGTGCGGCCTTGTCTTGAGGGCTGGCCCCGACGGCGTATAAATCAGGCAACACAGTAACTTCGTGAAGTAAGGCAACAACCGTGTCCCTGGCGAGGTGCTGAACCTCGTTGGCGAAGTTCGTGAGTAGGACACTAGTACAACCGTTATCTAACTCGTTGATCATGATTTGCAGTTCACCTCCTGAGTGACTCAGCAAGGCAATGTCATCAGCAAATCTCAGATTATTTAGGTATTCTCCATTTATTCTTATTCCCAACTGTTCCCAATTCAGGCCTCGAAATACCTCCTGCAAACATGCGGTGAACAGCATTGGCGATATCGTGTCTCCTTGCCTGACGCCCTTCCTTATTGGAATTTTATTGCTGACTTTATGGAGGACTATAGTAGCTGTGCAGTTGCTATATATATCTTCCAGTATTTTGACATAAGGCTCTTCTACCCCCTGATTACGCAATGCCTGTATGACTGCTGAGGTTTCCACTGAGTCGAGTGCTTTCTCGTAATCAATGAAAGCTATATATAGAGGTTGGTTATATTCTGCGCATTTCTCTATCACCTGATTGATAGTGTGAATGTGATCTATTGTGGAATATCCTTATCCAGGCAGAGCAGATCGATGGGTCTAAAAATTAACATGCAGAAAACCAAGGTAATGTTCAACAGTCTAGCAAGAGAACAACAGTTCACAATTGGCAGCGAGAGCATAGAAATTGTGCCGGAATACGTCTACTTAGGGCAGGTAGTGACAGCTGATCCGGATCATGAGAGGGAGATAACTAGAAGGATAAGAATGGGGTGGAGCGCATATGGCAAATTCTCGCAGATCATGAGTGGCAGTTTACCAATTTCCCTCAAGAGGAAAGTGTACAACAGCATAATCTTACCGGTACTCACCTACGGGGCAGAAACGTGGAGGCTAACGAAAAGAGTTCAGCTTAAGTTAAGGACAACGCAGCGAGCCATGGAAAGAAAAATGATAGGTGTAACGTTAAGAAATCGGAAGCGGGCAGAGTGGGTGAGGGAACAAACACGGGTTAATGACATCCTAGTCGAAATCAAGAGAAAGAAATGGGCTTGGGCAGGGCATGTGATGCGAAGGCAAGATAACCGCTGGTCTTTAAGGGTAACGGAGTGGGTTCCAAGAGAAAGTAAGCGTAGCAGGGGGCGGCAGAAGGTTAGATGGGCGGATGAGATTAAGAAGTTTGCAGGCAAAGGGTGGATGCAGCTGGCAAAGGATAGGGTTAATTGGAGAGACATGGGAGAGGCCTTTGCCCTGCAGTGGGTGTAGTAAGGCTGATGATGATGATGATGATGATGATGACAACCGTTATGCAACTGGACGAGGCCTCGAGCGACGGCTATTCCCTTTGCGAGCAGCAGCGGGAGGTGGCTATCCGCGATACCCTCGTAATCGTGGAACAAGTCATGTCTCACGAGAACCAGGACGCTAAACCGTGGTGGCACCATCACGTCATCGTCAACTATACGCAGAGCGTTGATTCCCGGATCTCTGTCGGTATGCGCCACGGCCTGTTTCGTCGAGAACGTGATCCGGGCTTCGTTCAGATCAATGACAGCGCCGTTCGTCTGCAGAAAGTCGAGGCCCAGGATCAAGTCCCTCGAACACTCGGACAGTACCACGAATTCACAGACGTACAGAAAACCACGGATGCCGACCCTTGCAGTACACTTGCCAGCAGGGGTAATCAGGTGACTCCCAGCAGCACGAAAGCTCGGCCCAGACCATCGCGTCAAAACTTTCTTTAATTCTTGGGCGAGGGCACGGCTCATTACGGAGTAATCGGCACCGGTGTCGAGTAAGGCGGAGACGTCGACTCCATCAATTGTTACGTACAAATCGGAGGTTGCGTGTCGGATGCTGTCGCTACCTGCCCCCGGCGAAATGGCGTATCGGCGTGATGGTGGCGGAGGATCTTCACATTTCCCTACAGCAGCGGCCTTGCCTCCGGAGGCCGCCGGCATTAGTTTTCCCGGCGTGGGCTGGGCGAACGGTGTCCGGAATAGCTTTGCGCTCCGCGGGGACTTGGAGAACGGTAGCGCATTGGGGACGGTGATCGAGACCCGCGGCGACCGGATGTGACGAGATTCTGCCGCTCCAATAGGTGAGAGGCTATCTCAAGTGGCCTTTCGCCATTGCGAGGGCAGGGGTCGTCCGGGGCGAAACCACGCAGGCCCACGCGGCGGTACGGGCACGCCCTATAGAGGTGACCCGCCTCGCCACAATGATAACAGAGGGGCCGACGGTCTGGGGCCCGCCACACTTGACTCTTACGCGTCCGCTCGTAGGCTGGCAGAGCGGGGTCACGAGGGGGACCCGGTGGCCGCACTGATGGAGCCGCGGCATTGATGGTGTAGCCCGACGTTGGAGCTTGACGGAGTACAGACGCGTATGTGGGTCTTGCGTCAAGCTGGAGGGGTACCTCAGATGCTTGTTGTTGGGCTGCGAGGCGCACCTCGTCGCGGACGACGTCAGTCAGCGACGCGAAGGATGGCATGTTAGAAGGCGTCCGAAGGGCTTGGAGTTCCTCCCGGACGACGGAACGGATGAGTTCACGTAAGTCGTCCGGGACGCTTCCGAGATGCATAGAACAGGTGTCTGGCCCGAAGGCGTTGACGTCACGATTGTATTGGCGGGCTCGTTGCTGAAGAGTCTTCTCCATGGTGGCCGCCTCGCTGAGAAACTCGGCCACAGTGCGCGGTGGGCTGCGCACGAGTCCCGCGAATAGCTCCTGCTTGACATCACGCATTAAATGGCGAAGCTTCTTGTCTTCCGACATAGAGGGGTCCGCGCGCTTGAAAAGGCGGGTCATGTCCTCAAAGAACATGCGGACACTCTCGTTCGGGCGCTGGTTGCGCGAGTGTAGCGCAGCTTCAGCTCGCTCCCGGTGGTCGGCGTTTGGAAAAGTGGCGAGCAGGTTGCGGCAGAAGGCCTCCCAGGATGGAAACGAAGCCTCATGGTTTTCGAACCATGTCCGCGCCGACTCTTCGAGAGCGAAATACATGTTGTGGAGCTTCCGCTCATCGCTCCACACGTTTTAACGGGCGACACGCTCGAATGTCTCGAGCCAGTCCTCGGCGTCCTCGAACACGTCGCCATGAAAAGACGGGGGTGTTCGTGGCTGCTGGCACAGGATGTGAGCTGGGAGACTACTCTCCGTTGACATGGCAGCTGGCTCCTCCGACGTCCGAGGCTGTGTCGTCCTGGTGGCTGCCGGAAGGGGTCCGAACTCTGGGGACTCTCCTCGCAGGCGGCGGCCGCGGCGCTGGTGGACCGGGGTGAGATCCGTGATCACAGGTGGGCTGCGCGGGTCTGGAAGCGTACCCAGCACTGCCTCCACCAGATTTGTAACGAATAGTACACCAAAAACACTCGGGGACCAAGGAGCTACACAGCCGGTAGAGCGAGCACGAGCAGGAAGATTTTCTTCGTCCTCTGCTTCTATCGCCTGAGTTCCCTTCTTCCTCCTCTTCTATCACTTGTGTCAATATATATATATATATATATATATATATATATATATATATATATATATATATATATATATATATATATATATATATATATATATATATAGTTAAGGACCGCTGGGGAGCGCGTCATGCTATGTGCGTCTTTGTGTTTTGTTTCAGTGTATTCCGGTGTTTTCCTTTTTGTTATTTTCTTGTTTTCCGTGTTTTCGTTATTTTCCCCTTGTGCTCGAACTTCTCGCTTCCGCAGAAGGAAACCTCTCTTGCTTAAGTCTTCTCGGCGAAAATCCAACCCTCTCAGCTCTGCTACATGTCTGTCACCTCTGTATTTTACCTAGCTTTTTTTAACTTGTTTCACAACCATTCTCCTTTCCCCTTAGTGGACGCCGACACAAAGAGAAAGATAGAGAGTGAAAAAGTGCCTCATCTCTATCTGCATTTAAGACCGTAAATGCGCACATCTGTGTATTCATTCGACTTAAACCCTGATGAGGGACGGTCCACCGTCTGAAACCGTTGGTGAATAAACCTAAATAATCGAACCAGTTGTGACCTTTTCACTGTGTATATATATATATATATATATATATATATATATATATATATATATATATATATATATATATATATATATATATATATATATATATATATATATATATATATATATATACATGCAGGGTGTTCAGACTAACTTTAGCCAAGGGTTAAAAGATATATTTGAGCTAGGCCAGGAAAACCACTTACATACACCTTCCAACCGGCTTGCGCATCATAGGCCATTTTTTGTTTTAAAATATATTAATTAGCAGTAACGATAATCTTTCTAAATGCTTAAATATTGCCTTTATACAGCAGATGTGACAAGCAATGTTAGAGAGCAACTTCAGAAACACCCATTCCATTTATTTGCGATAAAGAAAGCCTCACGTGTATCTTTTTGACGAGCTCCAAAGAAAGCCCGCGAAATACAAAAAAGTCACGTGACTAGCGCATTTGCGCGCCACGATTGTGCTGCTCTTAGCGCAGGCTAGAGTGAACGAAATCAGCGGATGGCAAAGGCTACACGACGCAATTGCTCCGGCAGGCTGATATGTCGACAGCTGTTGCGACGCCCGTGCGAGCCAGTCTGCAAGCGTGACGCTGCGAACCACCGTCGACATATCGGCCTGACGGAGCGGTGGGGTCATCGTGCTTTGCCAACAGCGCGTTGCCACCAGTAGCAACAGCTCAGAGAAAGTCCGAACCCTCAAATGAACTGTAACCACTTTTAATTCCTTCCCGAGGTTCGATACTGATATTAGAGACTGTTAATCTAAGCGAGTTGCGGTAGCATCATAGAATAGCGTCACCAGCCGATTTTTCTGCAGAGAATACTTCGCGAGGCTTTTGCTTTAAACACAAGCTTCCTGTGTGTAAGCACTATAATTTTCACTGAGTAGTTCTCGGACTAGTCTCCCTCTCCTCACCCCTACTGGTGCAGTGATGGGAGGGGTGAGAGCACAGCTCGAAAGAGGCACCATCTGCAACGGCTGGCACTTCGAGGCTTCACACGGACGCCAATTCTGGCTCCAGACGACAGCGCTGGATTCACGATGTCGATGCAATGAAAACAAAAAAAAGACAGCCTTAGGCGTTATAGTCCTCCGAATGCTCGTGTCGTAAATACCTTTACGTAATGGCGAAGGGCAAAGGCGCCAGTAACAATATTAAGCTGCAAAGGCAATTTAGCTAATCCACGTTACAGAAGAACAAAAATACAATTGCTGAGAAAACTTTGGAAGAAAATAGGTCCTTTCACTTTTCTTAGCAATGAGTATTTTTCCAAGGAGACAAATGTTCCGCTATGTCGATCAGCTTTGATTAGCACTGAAGACATAGAAAGGAGAAAAATATGAAAGAAAAAGAAACCTCTGGCACGAGAGAAGGACGACCAACAAAGAAGAAGTTTAAAAGGCCGGCGCCTGTTCCACTGATTTGTCGGCCACAACTTCAGAGGCAACCAAGAATCCCTGTGACTACCTACGGTAACCTGAATGGGTTACCAGCCGCCTCCGGACACCGGTGCATTGCCATCGGGACTCGAAGACCTCGGCCCTCACGTCCCAGTTTATCAGGTTGCCAGAGTGCCTGCCGCCACACTTAACCCTGACGCCTCTCCACAGGCGCCAGATGTCATCGTTATAGTGGACCCCGTGGTTGAGCACTCGCTAACGGTTCCCGGTCCTAGTCCAGAGCAGGAAGCAGCCTCATCTCCAGCGCAGCGGTTCCATGCCCGCGATGAAGAGACGGCTCAGGACGAGCGATTGTGTATACAGGTCTGGGTCCTGTCTGCTGCTTTATGCTTCCCATTCGTGCTTTCCTCTTGGCTACTGCTAGTCCCTTACTTGGTGCATATCAGTGGGGCCATTCCACCTCGGGGTGGAGAAGTGTTCACGCTGCCAACATATCCTTCGCCATACGTACCGGCACCAACATCTAGCAGGCCAGCAAATCCCTCGGCTACAACAATTACAACAATGAGCCGATCTTCACCTTCGCTTACGCACTCAGCTACTGCAGCATCAACTTACCCATCTTCTGTGCCTTCGCTGTCAACTTCTACGCTTTGGATGTCAACATCTCAACCGCCAACGTACCCTTCACCGTCGACAACGGTGACATCACCTGCGACAACTACCAATATCTGGAGCGGAATACCAATGAATTGTCTTAACAAAATTACCTACAGAGTGCCCCCCGCAACCGTGAATGTAGGCCCTCACCACAGCACCGGAGGCTCAGTTCAATCTTCCAGGCCATTTTTTTGCGCCTACGACAATTTCAACGTGATACAGCCAGGCTCTCCGTGGCACTTTACGTTCGAGACAATGCCGTTTGCCCTCTGCCCTCACGTCATCTACTGGTCCGTGGGCATCGACGACGGATACCTGGCGAGCCGGCTGCCAGCCTTCGACCAGAAATACGGCCTTCACGAGCTGCGGAACATCACCAACAGACTCGGATTTCCACGAATCAAGATTATTTTGACCTTGGGCGGGTTGACATCAGATGCCCCGCATTTTTCGAGGCTGGGTCGGGACAGTACTTCAATGAATCGCCTCATGCGAAGCGTGACTGACGCAATGGCTTCTTACGGCTTGAACGGGGTAAATATTGACTGGGTGAAGCCTACACGAGGCTGCGATGCCAACAACGACACAGATGTGCTTGCTCTTCTTTTACGCAAACTTCGAGAGTCCTTCAACCATTACGGTATGAGTCATATTGTTTCTGTGATGTTGAGGCCCGATCATGCCTACGACGTCGTCGTGAACAATGCCGCACAGTACGTGAATTACTTCTTTATCGGAAGGGAGATGCCTATCCCTTATGGTACAGCTCTCTCGGCTACTTTCTGCTCCAGGTTAACCGGCCAGCTCCACCGGCAAATGCAACGTATCGCTCAAAATGCCCCACGAGTCGCTCTTGACCAGCTGTGCACTGTGGAGGACGTCTTGTCTTTTCTTACCCTAGCCTATATGGATCCGAGAACGGGTAACGTCACTAGTACTGTGCAGAGAGTATACAAATCGCCTTTCTTCTTCCTCTGTACGAAGCCGGATTTCTGCAGGAATGATAGTTCCGCAGGGTCCTGTGTGTCACATTTCGCTTCAAGAGCGCAAGGAACCTTGACGAGCCGCCCTATTGCGTATTTGACTTCGAGCAATTATGATACAATTATGCAACGGGTCGACCTGAGCCGCCTGCGTGGACCACAGACTTCGGCGAATTACAGCGGACCTTGCGTGCTGGCAGTCAATCTATACGCGGACAATTATGCTAAGCAATGCGGCCGACGCTACAACCACTACCTTGTCACAGAACACATTTATTACGCCACACTCGGCCAGAACGTAACCGGCGGTTCTCTTCTGAATGGGGCTCCGGTGTGCTAGGGAACGACTGACTTAGAATCTTTAAGAGGAGCAACCTATCCCACCTGGAACAACGCTAGCTTAGAAAGAATTTGTATCTATAATAACCTCTCTCTCATTTCGAATCTCCTAGTAAAGCTATAATTAATATTGCCTCGTCTGGGAAGGTCTTGATATTCTCAATAGCACTCCTGCTTGCATTGATTGTGTTATTTTGCCGGCCATCTCATTGGTCCGTTCAATGTCTACACGATGGTTCCCGGCAGTTTCCCTGCCGTTCCCCAGCACGACAGCACTCGAGAATGACAGCAGTTAGGTGAGTAGAACTGACGAAAGCCATTGAGTGTGAAGTGAGAGCTTCATGTTTTGCAAGGAAATCAATGTCGTAACATGCGCATGAGCTTTTCGCGAACTGTTGCGGTTTTTGACCTCACAGTGAAACGTGTTTAGAATAAAAGCCGAGGACATTTTCGAAAAGTACAGAAAGGTCATTATTTGCTTGAGTTTTTGACTTCAGGAGACAATTGTCTTAAGAACAGTCACGGCAGTGCATTTTACGTGTTGAGGAAACAACTTTGTTTTTGAAGTAAGTGACAGTAAAATGAATCTTCGAGCGTCAGTTAGAAGAGGAATTGTCCGACTGTTCGGTAATCAGTGAACCATTCCCCCACCATTTGAGGAAAAGGACGATCGCTTGAGAGAGCCCTCAAATGTGCACTCTGCGAGATTATCTTATTACGACTCCGGGCCGATGCACGGCACGAATCGTGAACAAAGCGTGCACAAACCCTGTGACCCTACTTGCCGGAAAAATTCTTCCAGCTACGCTATGTTGGATATGGGCTTTCTAAGAGAATATCAAGTTATCATAGACTATTGATCCAAGCTCATCCCTCTTTTAGCAAAAAAGAACACTGTAAAGTTTCGCATTATTATCAATTGCTGAGTTTTGAGAGTCTAATAAACTGCCTAGGTTTCTCTTACATTGAAATTTAGATTGCAGCAGAACCCATAGAAAGAAGAAATTTTATCGTTGGGAGTGTTGCTGTTCTGAACACGCACCCTCCCTAATTATGTAGTCCAATTGATGCATAACAGGAAGAACCCGTTTATAAAAGTACTAAAAACCAGGGGACCCAATAGAGATTCTTCAGATAGACCACTGACTGATAAGAATTGAAAGATACCTACCGATTTAAACCAACAGACCAAAATTGACCCTGGAGGTAACTGCGCTTAAGATCCTCATTGGGAGCCTTACCAACTGACAGTGACCTTCACTAGCTACAAAGGGGAGTTGACCACATAGTATGCTTTGTTCATGTTACAACAAACAGGACAAAGCTCGCTCCTGCCAACTACTGCAGTGCAAGCTGCGCATAATACGTGGATGGTGGGTTGCTGTAGAGGGACCCAAATAAAAACATGTTGAGTAGATAAGAAATAATATTTAGCTGAGAAAAACACATTAGCAAGCGGAATCTGAAATATTTTCAAATCAGAACAAAAAAGAGATCGGCGTACATACTTGACAAGACATCCACGAGACATTTTCCATGCAGGAAGAGGCGTGAACGAACTTAAACAGTTTTTAAATATGGGAGTCAAAACAGCAGTGAACATATTTTCTTTCTACTCAGTATGGTAGCAGCAATTTCATCTAGCTACACTCTGGTAAAAGATTTACCCGCTAACTGCTCGCCTACAGAGAGCCCTCAACCAGCCGAATCATGTAAGAGTTCTCACCCAGCAATAAAGAACATCGCAATGATCACGCACACCCCATTTTCACAACCTCCTCTACACTGGAATGTGATACGTGGACAGCCCTTTCATGCGCATTTGACCTGCAGCGGACAAATTTCAGTCAGGCTAATGTCTGATGAGTGGCCTTGATGTCAACGGGCGCTTGGTTTAAAGCATGTTCTCGCTTATGCCGATGAATAACGTAGGGTACGAAAGCGCCGTAACATGGATGCAAAGGGGTATACATCCCATAGTTACGTCTTTTGGTATTCTTGCTCTTGGAATTTCAGTGCGTTTCGGAGCTAGGAATAAAGCAGAAGGATTGATATTAAACGCTTAGACATACTGTCAGGAATGCGTAAATTTTAATGTGAAAGGCCATTTCGGGGAACCAGCACTGGTGAGTGACGTGAGAGACAGAGGTCGAGTACCGAATTGAGCGGTCCCAAAAACATTGTCGAGGTGCTTTTTCATGCCGATGTCGAAATAGAGGGACATACTGTAGTGAAAAAGCACACAGCAGCGCCAGCCTCACCTGAGGCAATTGGGCTCTCAAGGTTATGAGGCAATTGGTCGCCGTTGTATTGCGCCATTCCTGGTTTGTACGTGACGGTAAGGAACGACTACCCTTGCAGGTGACCTCCTCAAACTACTAATATGTTATTGGTAACAAATCATCAAAACAATGTCTGAAATACAAGTATTTTAGAAGTTTCAACCGTTAGGAATTCAGCACTAAATAAGAGCATTCCACATTTTATGGACAGTTTTCAATGCAAGGGAGCTTGATATCCTCTATGTTCTACGCCGGGCACTCATGAACGCCGATGTTATGAGCCCAAGGAAAGGTATGATTTACTTATATGTGCTTTAGCGTTAAGCGTCCGGCCCCTACCCTGTCCGCACTAGCCCTACGTTTTAAGTGACAACAAAATTTGAGGCAATATACATAGCGTGTACGGAATCAGGACGGAGGGACGGGTGGATGGATCATTGAAAGAAAAAAGTCATCCTCTCTTGGTGGGAAGGAGAGCACTGCCAGCTATATATATTGTTTCTTACAAACATTTGTGCGCTTAGATGTACCACATAGGCTTCACCTTTATCTTAATGAGTATTCCGATGGCAATAAAATTTTGCCAACATTGATAACACATCACACTCCACATCTCTTCATCTCTTTGCTGCCATGAATTCCCCAACAATTTTTGTTCATGCTACCATGGACAGACTCACGGTACAATAGCTTTCGCGGAATCCTTCTGCTTCGCAGATGGTGTTCTTGATGGCATGGATACCTTTCGATATAACCGGACGTTGTAACGCAATATTTTTCTCTTTGCAGCATACACGCACCAAAGGCGAATTTTCATCCAGGTCAGTATTCTTTTTTTAGCTCGACAATCCAGAGTACCGGGGTCTTTCTTAAATATATGGTGACCCAATTTTTTTATTATCACAAAACGATGGCGTGCTTACGTCGCATATTCCCATTTATAGCGACCCGAGGTCGGCTTCTTTTTACCTCGTAGTGGTCATGTCTATATACAGGTGGAATTATATGTGCACTGAGTATAGAAACTTCGCAGCCTTTTATCACCGAATATGTTTAAGTTACCCCGTCACCACCCTGCCAGCAGAATCGGTCAAACGAAATTTAAGCTGCCAGGCTCTATCCTGGGGCAAAGCCAGCGGTCCCATTGGGCGTGCTGGACCCCAGTCAGTAGGAATTGACAGTCGCCAGGATAGGTCGCAGCAATCCTCTCCGCGGCGTAGTGAGCAGCCCGCCTCCCACGTAGCTTGTTCCCCGTAGGTGGGGACAGGTTCGGTGGTTTCCGAACTGGACACGTCGAATCCGCTTCAACAAAGCTTAACAAATTCAAAACGTAAAAAAGGCCAAAACGCACGGCATTAATCCCAGTGCGAAGACCGTACCACCCTAAAACGGATGCGTTGGTTTCCGATTACGGCATGTGGCTGGGCGAACCAAGCCTGGGTTCTGGCGCAGTCGTCCTTACGATTGAAGATGCTAAAAAGAGACTCAGTTTTTAGCCCACGCAGGAAGCGACTACGCTCAGAAATTCGGGAAAGCCATGCTGTCAATACCTACTAACCAAGTCGTAAAACAGCACTTAGCAAATAGTAAAGTGAGGAGCGAGGTGGCATACACAAAAGGCCTTGTCTTAGCCCAAGGTGACCGTGCTCTAGACCGAGGTTCCCGCAACCAGCGAATACTCTGGACTAGATCTGAGGCAACAAAGGGAGTGGCGTAAAAACATTTCCCATAGTGCGGTCGGGCGGTCGAGGTGATGGAACCTGGTTTGGCTGAGAGAATCTTGGTAGTCGCCCCTGTTAGGTTATCCTGTGTCGCGGGGCAGGAGACAGCGGGAAACGTTTCCTGTGGTATGCAAGTACGATTCGAGGCCGCGAGCAGCACATCTGGTTAATGGCGAATTCTCGCCCTCTGCGGAACCCCGAAAAAGATCTCGGCTCCATCAGATAGTTCGAAAAAACCCAAGCTGTCTCCATTCAACTCCCAAGGCTGATCGCCGCACCCTGACAGCCCATATTCCTTTCCCACATCCCATCTTATCCATCTTTTCCCAGTCTGAAATGTGGTTTTGCTGATATGTACAGCATTTTCTCACGTACTTTTTTTCTGTCTACGGGCGCAAAATATCAGTTTTTCTGACTTGGCCGTATTATTTTAAGGTTCGACTTGATTTAGCCTGCTGTGTGCATTTGGTGTTGTCGGGGGCCTTTATTTTAGTTTTTTTATGCAGATCCAAACAACTGAATATCGGCCTCATTATAGTGTGTCCTACACTCTGTAAAACAAACTGACATCCTGCATCCTTAGCAGCTTGCTTTCCTCTTTTTTTCATTACAGTGAGTCAAGTTCAGTTATGTAGAAATACTTAACTACCTCGGGTTAATTGGTATATCTCTATCTTTGCCTGCCATTCTTTGTTTCAAATATCACACTAAGTTAATGAGTGCTCAAACATTATAAGCAGATGCCTGCCTGCGATGCCTGAATTCATTATTAAAGCGTAGTCCAGGCCGTAGACGTTGCTGTGACGTGTGCCACCGTAGATGCGTCTCCGAGCGAGAGCAAGCAGCCCCGGCTCGGCTTGCTTTGCGAAGAAGTATCTGAATTTTGTGCGGTTACTCCAGATTATGGCATCCGTCGTCATTCAACCGCCCGAGGCCTTCTGCTTCACGACTCCTGCCGACTGGCCGAAATGGAGGAAGCGGTTCGGGCGTTTCAACGCGGTTTCCGGTCTCTGCGACACATCAGGGTCACAACAAGACGACACGTTTCTTTTCTTGATGGGCGACCAGGCCGAGGACTTCATCGGGACCTTCAAACTCTCCGGTGAGAATGCTCAGAACTTAGAAATCGTCCTGAAGCAGTTCGACAGCTACTTCATGCCCGGCGCAACGTCATTTTTGAACGGGCACGCTTGAACACGAGGGTCCAAAACGACGGCGAATCCGTGGAGTACTTCGTAACTGCGCTTCACACACTTTCAAACCATTGTGAGTACGGCACCCTCTGAGAGGAACTGGTTCGAGACAGACTGGTTGTCGGCATTCAAGACTGGAAGTTTTCGGTGAAACTGCAACTTAACCCTGATCTTACTCTTCAGAAGGCTCTTGAGAGTATCAGGCAGGTTGGAAGTGTTCGTCAGCAGCAAGCGGAACTTCCCCGCGAAACGCTGACCATCGATACGCCGACATGGGAGACAACTATCCTAGTGCAAGGCCAACCTGTCAAATTCAAGATCGAAGCGGGTGGCGACAAATCTGTCCTCCCACCTACTCTTCTAAGCATGCTCCGACATCAGCCTCCGTTGTCGTGTGCTCCTCGGCAGCTCTACGGTCCTGATGGGAGAACTCTCGCAGCGAAGGGCGTAGCGCGTCTTCAACTCGCCTACCGTGACGTGAAACGCTCCAAGACGTCTTCGTGCTGGAAGATGTCCACACACGCTCACTCGGCAAGCCCGCAATCAAAGACTTGTAGGTGCTCACCTTCGTCAGTGCTGTCGCAAAGAAGATGAGGCCAACCCATCCCATCAAGCAGCACTGCCTTGAGTGGCTTTAGATGCCCAGAAATCAGATACGGTGCGCTCGTGTCTCCAAAGACTCTGCAAGAAAAACTGGCCTTCCAGACGAGATTTGCCCCTTGAGGTCAGTCCTTTCTACGAGCATCGTGGCCAACTCACAGCAGAGGACGATCTGCTACTCTATGCAGCCCGTGTGGTTGTTCCAATCTCTTGCGGGAACGAAATATTGCGTATTCTGCACCGAGGCCACTTTTGCATTACGAAGACGCAAGTTCGCGCCAAGGACACTGTTTAGTCGCCAGCGGTGGCCAAATACATCTCGACAACCAGCAACCGCTATATGCCTATGCAGGGCACTGAGTTTCCGCCTCGACCATGGCAGCGCGTTGCAATGGACTTTTATTTTTCAATAGCTATTGGTGGTTAATTGTGACTGGTTACTACCCCCGATATCCGCAAGTTATTCGTCCGGAAAAGTTAACTTCTGCTATAGAAATCGCACACTGCAAATCAATTTTCGCCCGCCACGGTATCCCAGTGGTGGTGGTCTCCGATAATGGTCCACCGTTCTTGTCGTCCGACTTTACCAGGTTTGCTTGTGAATACGGCTTCACGCATATCACCTCGAGCCCAAACTATCACCAGAGCATTGGACTCGCCGAAGCTGCGATGAAAATAATCATCTTCATTGAAAAAGACTCAGGGCCCGTGCCTGAACCTCCTATCCTACAGGTCAACGCCACTCGAAAACTGCTGCAGCCCATCTGAACTACTGATAGGGAGGCGGTTGAGGACAAAGCTTCCCGTCACTTCCGGACTGCTGGTATCTCGTTTTCCAGACGCCACCAAACTCCGGAATTTTGAAGAATAATACCGGGCGCAGCAGCGTCGAGACTTCGACAAGCGACATTGCGGGCGTCAGCCTCCAATTCTTCTCGAGTGGGATGAAGTCTGGGTCACGGACCTGAAGCGGACAGAGAACGTGCAAATGCCCGCAGACGAGCCTCAGTCCTACATCGTGGATACTAGAGACGACACCGTGCAGCGAAATAGGACCCACCTTGTTCCTTTTCCCTAGTCTGGGAGAGGAGGTGGAGATGGGTCATCAGGAGGGGAAGACAGTGAGGCATCTGTGCATTCAGATGCAGAGACAGACATTAAAGAGAGGCGTCTCTGTACGGAAGTTCTCTGGGAGAATCACACGCGACCTGTGTGGACGCCTCCTCGCACCATCACATCAGGTGTGGACGCCGTGCAATTCGGCCCAAGAGACTCTCCCATGTTTCAGGGGAGATGTTGTAGGCAGTAGCCACATGCAGTGGCTAGACCGTGTGCTTTTCTTGGCTTGGCTTGGCTACGCTGCGCTGCCGGCGCTTGCGCGAGGCTCGCGGTGGCTGGGACGAGTCTGGTGCTCAGGCCGGGATTCGCCTGGCTGGAATAAAGGGGACCGGTTGGCGTCTCAGCGGTCCTGCTTTCCTCAATTCAACATATGCAAGCCTGGGTGCCGTGCGCTGCTTTATGCTTCCCTTTCGTGCTTTCCTCTTCGCTACTGCTAGTCCACTATCTGGTGCATATCAGTTGAGCCATTCCGCCTCGGGGTGGAGTAGTGTTCACGCTGCCAACATATGCTTCGCCATACATACCGGCACCAACATCTAGCATGCCAGCTAATACCTCGGCTACAGCATTTAAGACACCGAGCCACTCACCAACATCGTTTCCACAGTCAGTTCCTGCGGCGCCTACTTACCCATCTCCAGTGCCTTCGCTGTCAACTTGTGCGCTTTTGATGTCAACATCTCAGCTGCCAGCGTACACTTCACCATCGACAACGGTGACCTCATCTGCGACAACCGCCGATATCTGGAGGGTACGGCACTTGGCTGTTAAGCAACATGTCTAAGCCTCCGCTACTGCTTTTGCAGATTCTGCCGTGGATTTTCACCGCCACAACAACCAGCAACAATCAACGACTGGCCTTCTTCCGAGTGCCTCGTGACAATGATACCGTGGAAATCCTGATCTTCGATTACCGTACGCCATCTGTGACGTCATCACTCGACGCTGTACATAAGGAGCACCGCAGCGACCACTGCTTCAGAGGGTACGGCCCTTGGCTGTCAAGACAATGTCTAAGCCTCCGCTACTGCTTTTGCAGATTCTGCCGTGGATTTTCACCGCCACAACAACCAGCAACGATCAACGACTGGCCTTCTTCCGAGTGCCTCATGACAATGATACCGTGGAAAGCCTGATCTTCGATTACCGTACGCCATCTGTGACGTCATCACTCGACGCTGCACATAAGGAGCACTGCAGCGACCACTGCTTCAGAGGGTACGGCACTCGGCTGTTAAGCAACATGTCTAAGCCTCCGCTACTGCTTTTGCAGGCAAGTGTTCCGAGCAATACTATTGCTTATTCTAGTGACAATCGCTTCTTGATAGTCTTGCCATGCCCTCGCAAGTGTTGTGAAATTTTGTACGACTGCTGGTCAATGCTTCTTCGTTTATTGCTTATGTCGGGTGACGTTGAGCAGAATCCCGGGCCAAAAGTAACTGAGAAGTTGGAAGAAATTCTTGAGAACCAAGCTGCGTTCGCGCGTAAGATGGATGACATCAACAGTGAAATTGCTGCAGTAAGCGCAAAAACCAACAACTTACAGGGCCTTCTTGATGCATTTGACGCGATGAATAACAGAATTTGTAAGTTAGAAGAAATAGTCCAACAGCAGGCTGCAAAGCTTATCGATTATGAGAACCGAAGCCGTCGTAACAATTTACTAGTATTTGGCATCACTGAACCTGAGAGAGACACTGAAACGGAAACAGAATCAAAACTGAAGGAACTTGTTGTAGAGAATATATTTCGGAAAACTATGGGCGTGCAGGTTGACACAGTGGAGCGAATTCATCGCCTTGGTAAAGCCCAACCACAGAAATGTAGGCCAATTAATCTTAAATTCTACGATTCCAGAGAAAAGGGGAGTCTCCTGAAGAAAGGCACAAAGCTGAAAGGGACTTCTTGGCGTATTAGCCCTGACTATGCCAAAGAAACTGTAGAAGTACGCCGAAAACTATGGAACAGTGCGGCAGCAGACAGGGCTAAGAAGGCAAAGGTCTTCCTTATCCATGATAAACTTCGCGTAAACAACCAAACCTATATCTGGGATCACAGCCCAAACGAACGCTGTCTGCTGTCTACAGGCCGCGGATATAAGGCTGATAATTTCAAACAGCACCAGTCAGATGAGCCAGGCAGCCCAGATGACCTTGATTCCTCAATCAAGAGTGCGACGTCGGACACGTCATCGCAGATATAGCTATGCCTTTTAAGTCTGAATACGCGTAGCATTGTAAATAAGACTACACAGTTAGAATACTTGCTGCTTTCTCAAAGTCCGCATGTTGTAATAACAGAAACCTGGTTGAATAACAATATTTCTTCTGACTGCATTGTTCCTCCGGACTATATAATGTTTAGAAAAGACCGGGACACACGTAGTGGGGGCGTTTGTATCATAGTAAAAAAACTCTTTATCTGCAGTAGTGATGGATTGTAATGTTGTTGAAACAGTTTGGTGCAAGATAAAGTTTTGCAACGTTGCTTACATGATTGGAGCTGTGTACCGCGTGCCCTCTGCTTCACCCGAGTTCTTTGATGAAGTAAACACTTTTTTATGTGCGAATGTGAAAAAGAACACGAGACTAAAAATGACTGGCGATTTTAACCTACCACACATAAATTGGCAACGCCTATGTTCTGTTGGTCCTGATTCGTCTAACGGAGAGAAACTATTAGAAATTATGTTCGCGTATAACCTAAAACAAATTGTGCAAGAGGATACAAGAATAACGCCCGATTCGCAGTCATTGTTGTACTTGGTGTTCCTGTCAAATAATATAAAAGAACACACCGTTAACGTAGAAGATGGTGTCTCTGACCACAAGATGATTATTGTTTCCTTACCGCTTAGAATCAGCGAGTGTTCAAAGCCTTATATCCCTGTGCACGTTAAGGAGTATGAGCGTGCGGACGACACCTCCATTCTTGACTACCTGGAATCTGCCTTTGATGATTTTGAAATTGACTATGATTCCAAAACAGCAGAAGAGCTGTGGCAGCAATTTAAGAAAATTATACAACACTGCGTTGACAGGTATATCCCAACTCGTGTTAAAAAGACGAAGCACCGAAGCCCCTGGATCACCAGGGACATAATTCATATGAAACGTAAAATAAAAAGACTACGTAAAAAGAAAAATAATCGTATTCATGTTTTGCGACTTCGTGCTGAGCTGAAGCAGGTGCTGAAAGAAGCTAAAAAAAAGTTTTTCGATGAAACGCTTAGCCGCTTCCTCAAAACGTCACCGCAAAAGTTCTGGCGATACTTTAGTGATAGGAAGGAGAGAATACAGGAGATTAAGCACGAAAATCAGGTACTGATAAAAAAGGAGCATATAGTAGATCATTTTATTCACTTTTTCCAGTCCGTATTCAGCGCAACCAAACATGACATAGACCTTAGTTCAGAACGCTTGTTGCCTAGCCCAATGAATGACGTCATAATTTCGCAGGAGGGCGTATTTCAGCAGCTCCTCAATTTGGATGTTAAAAAGGCCAATGGACCAGACAACATACCAACCCAGTTTCTCCGAAGATATGCCGAGTGGGCCTCACGATACCTTAAACTTATTTTTCAAAAATCCTTGCACACCCATTGTGTACCACAAGATTGGCGCAATGTACTAGTAATTCCGGTGTTTAAAGGAGGCAACCGAACTCTTGTAAATAACTACCGCCCAATATCTCTTACATCGATTTCTTGTAAACTTATGGAACATATTGGCGCGTGCTCATGGGAGCGCGCCGACGAAAAAGACGAAGTGTGTGTATGGTTCGGACAGCCAAATTGTGAGTTCCCTGCTGTGCGCTGGACTTCGCTGAGACTTTGATCTGTGCCGGTCCTGTCTTCGTTACATTTTTGGTGGAGGTGCGGGGTACTTTCCAACATCTACGTGCCCCGAAGGCTCTCTATGAACACGGATTTGACTCCGATTCATCGCAGTACGAGCCGCCGAATCCAAGGTCAGTCACCAGAGTACGGTCCGTTATCCCCTCGGACCACGGCTCCAGCTGCGACGCGCAGGACTGACGCGGCACCTATGGCTAGCAACGGAGACGCGGCAGCTATGGCTGACAACGGGAACTCAGCTGCTCATTTCCTGGTCCTCCAGCCGCGAACGCCGCCGACCTTGCATGGCGAAGTGTTTGAGGACGCGGAGGACTGGCTTGACCAGTTCGAGCGCGTTGCCAGGTACAACGGCTGGGATGCGGAGCGGAAGCTGCACAATGTTTACTTCGCTCTTGACGACTCGGCGCGGACGTGCTACGAGAACCACGAGACAACGTTTCCTTCTTGGGAACGGTTCTGTAGCCAGTTGCTGGTGACCTACGTCAACACCGACCGTCGGGAACGAGCTGAGTCAGCGCTGCAGTCAAGGAACCAGCGACCCAATGAGAGCGTCGCAATGTATTATGAGGACATGACACGACTGTTCAGAAGGGCGGATCCAAACATGGCCGAGGACAAGAAAGTGCGCCACCTGATGCGCGGGATAAAAACTGTTTGCTGGGCTTGTGCGAAACCCACCTAATACCACTTCGGAGTTTCTATCGGAGGCCACTACCGTCGAAAAGAACCTGCAACAACGCGCCCGCTATCACAATCGCGCCGTGAACACCGTATCAACTGCCGACTTTGCGCCAGCCTCCAGCGCCTCCGCTGACACCCTTCGGGAGCTGGTTCGATATATCGTCAAAGAAGAGCTGCACAAAATGCGCCTCTCTGCCCAATCGCAGCCGCAGTGTCCATCGTTAGCACAACTTATCCGAGAGGAAGTGCAGCAGGTGGTTCCTGAACCTGTTGCCCCTGCTGCCCTTACACCGACGCCCCCGCGCCAGACGTACGCGTCGGTACTCCGACAGAACTGCGACCTCGCCCCTTGGAGCACCAGCCCATCTGCATCTGCTTTCCAGCCGCGGCCCCCGCCTGTCCCTGTGTTGCCCGAAGGCAGGCTGCGGAAGACGGACGTGTGGCGGTCACCTGACCAGCGGCCCCTTTGCTACCACTGCGGTGAGGCTGGCCATATCTTGCGGTGGTGCCCTTATCGTCGAGCTGGAATTCGCGGATTTCATCCGCGAGTCCCCTGTCCGCCCAATGGCGAACGGTCCCGCGAAATTGAGGAGCACCTGTCAACGCGCCGGGATCACACTCACACTGATTTCCCTCGCCCTGACTACCGCCCACCAACCTCTACCCGCTATCGTTCGCCGAGTCCCCGTCCTCCGACAACCCGTTTCAGCCGCTCACCGAGTCCTCGCCGGGGAAACTAGACCCAGCGGCCTGCGGAGGTAAGGCCGCTGACGAGCGAACAACCGAACATCCTCCATCGCGTTCCCGACCAGACGACGGCTATCAAACGTGGACACGTGACGATCACAAAGGATGTGCAGCTTCGAACTTACCGGTCGATATCGACGATTTAGCGGTTACGGCATTGGTTGATACGGGAGCGGACTATTCGGTTATGAGCAACGAGCTAGCAAAAGAACTGAGGAATGTTTTAACCGCGTGGACTGGGCCTCAGAATCGCACAGCTGGTGGGCACCTAATTACCCCTGTTGGCCGGTGTACGGGGAGAGTTACAATCGACGGATTTATTTACGTTTGTGACTTTGTTGTCCTACCTCACTGTTCGCGCGATGTCATTCTCGGCCTGGACCTTTTACAAGCTAACGGCGCCGTTATCAATTTACAAGAGCCGCGCGTGACGTTTTCGCCGACGCAAGCAATTGAAATAGCCGACCCAGACGACTCCAGGATACCCGCCCTGCGTATTACTGCTGATGACGTGACGGTGCCTCCGCGGTGCAGCATGATGGTCCCCGTGCAAAGTGACTCGACAGGATAGATAAGCGGGCGAGTTGGTGATACATATTGCAAAAAAACAGCGCGAACAAACGGGGACTAGACGAAGAATACACAGGAACAAGCGCTGTTTTTTTTTCCAAATGTTTCTGCAAATATCCAGAAATTTCGTGTTGCCAGGTGCTCTTTTCCGTCACAATGGCCCTAAATGGTAATCCCGTTTTATGTGTCTTAGCAGAGAAGAAAATCTTTAAACAGCTGCTTTTTGCCTTAACTACACTCTCTTTAAGTCGCTCCAGATTCAATTGTTCAAGCAGTTGCACCGCTCTGCTTTTTACCTTCTGTAACTTCGCCGAGACCGGCTGAAAGTTCTTCTCGATGGCTACTAATGCTTTATCCGAAAATAATGATTCAGGTATGACTGCAAAACACCCTTCTTTATCCGCAGCGCTTATCAGCGCTTGTTCCTGTGTATTCTTCGTCTAGTCCCCGTTTGTTCGCGCTGTTTTTTTGCAATATGTATCACCAACTCGCCCGCTTATCTATCCTGTTGAATTTCATTTCTAGTACTACGGGCTCTGTTACGTACCCTAACCCTCTCCCTGTTAACCCGGCTGTCTTGGCCTCGGTGGTTGCTGTGTGTGTGTGTGCAAAGCTCGTGTGTCCTCCTGGCATGCAAGGAAAGGTTGGTGTCCACCAGAACTTCAAGTGATTTGCGGGTTCCTGCAACCGTCCAAAGGACATGCTCGCCGCGTATGTAAAATCCTGTCTTCGGAATGGAGGCACCAAGGCCGGTTTTTCAAGGACCGCCTGAGAGTTGCCTGTGAGCACAGCGGAAGTCTACATCACCATCCTCGTATGTACCGTGAATGGTGCAAAACCGTTGACGAGTGCACTGAGTTCTTGTGGAGCAGGGTTCGACCGAATCTCCCGTCAAGGAAAGGGACGTCGCAGAAACCAGGAAAAGTGATCGTACTTGGTGATACGCCACTACCAAAACCGCATGAAGCCCTTCTTCAGATGGGCCCAAAATTCTGTTTTGAGCCACACCTGCGAGGGGAAGAAAAGGTGACCATGGCGCGATCGATTTCTCGCCTGGCACCGGATGAGTCTCGACCCAGGTGCGTAGAGGAATGTACAGCGGTTTTAGCCAGGACCTCTACGGCGGTCAAGCATGGAAAGGGATTCGGATCACTGATTAACTTCCTTGTCTCGAATAACTTGCGACTGGTAACTGCGGATAAAGAAGGGTGTTTTGCAGTCATACCTGAATCATTATTTTCGGATAAAGCATTAGTAGCCATCGAGAAGAAGTTTCAGCCGGTCTCGGCGAAGTTACAGAAGGTAAAAAGCAGAGCGGTGCAACTGCTTGAACAATTGAATCTGGAGCGACTTAAAGGGAGTTTAGTTAAGGCAAAAAGCAGCTGTTTAAAGATTTTCTTCTCTGCTAAGACACATAAAACGGGATTACCATTTAGGGCCATTGTGACGGAAAAGAGCACCTGGCAACACGAAATTTCTGAATATTTGCAGAAACATTTGGAAAAAAAAACAGCGCTTGTTCCTGTGTATTCTTCGTCTAGTCCCCGTTTGTTCGCGCTGTTTTTTTGCAAAGTGACTCGCCCGGTGATCGAGACGTTATGGCAGAGAGAGAAACGTCAGCCTTCTAGTCGAGAAAGGAATCTGCGCTGCAAGAGGGCTTGTTCGCTTACGGGATCGCTCTGCGACACTCTTGATCACCAACTTCGGAACAGAGTTCCAGCCTATTGCGAAAGGAACGGCCGTCGCATACGTTACCGACTTCGCTGAGCCCGCAGAAATATGTGCTCTGGAGCTACCGTCGCCGGACGGACGCGATGCAGCAACCGTTCTGTCTACCGTGGACATTAATCCCGGCTTGTCGGTAGGTCAGAAGCAGCGCTTGTTAGAGCTCCTTCACGATTTCGCAGAGTGCTTCGCCACGTTAGGACTGATGCTTGGGCGAGTTGGTATGCCATGTTCAAGAAGAACAGCGCGAAAAGACAAGGACCACAGGATGATACACAAAGACAAGCGCTGACTTTCAACTAAAGATTTATTGCTCGGAACGTGGTAATAAATACATCAGGCTCTAAGCAACAAAAAGAACACATAGGAGTGATACACACTTGTCCACGCACACAAAAAATACCAAACAGATACAGCAGCATTACTTCCTTGCAGATAGAAATTCTAATTCTTTCTTTGACAAAGATAAGGAGGGACTACTTATACATGCGTCATTTAGCCGGGCGATTTCAGCAGCTTCAATGATTTCTCGAGTCAGCGTATTGGGGTGTCTACTTAACACTTTTGTTTGTTGGAAGACTGGTTGGCACGCTTTGCTTTCGCAGTCTCGGCAGTGGATGCCGAGGTGCCCTTTAACAGTATTATAAACAGTGATATTATGTTCTCTTAGGCGCTCGTTCACACATCTGCCCGTCTGGCCAACATACTGTTTCCCGCACGAAAGTGGAATAGAATAAATGACACCTTCTTGGCATGCAACAAACTTATTTTCATGCTTTATGGAACACTTTTTTGGCGTGAATTCATCATTAACTCGTTTACACAATTTCCCAAGCTTTTCGGGAGCCGAAAAAACAACTCTTACTTGAGCTCGGTTGCCTATCTTCTTTAGCTTATGGGACACCGATGTCCACAATTTTGAACCAGTCAAGCAAGAGATTCTAGATATTTTTGTCCAGTACCTTCATCCATTCACGTTGACTTCCGAAGTTCCTGAAAATAATACGATTAGATTTCTTGATCTTAGACTCAGCTTTACGCCGAATCATACCTGCTGGTCTTTTGAACCGCGAAGCAACAAGCCTCTACTTCCATTCGCATCGTCGCATTCCAAGCTAGTTAAACGTGCCGTGGCTAAGTCATGCTATTACAACGCTCTAAATAAATCTTGCATTCATGCTCAACAAGACATTTTCAACCAGCAAACTGATCGCCTTGTAAAGGCAGGATATCCCAAGCAACTGCTCGTGTCCGTTTCTGAATCGATGCTCGCAAGTTTAAGCAAAAACAACAAGAATGATCTGACAGTCTGCCAAGGAAAAAGAAAAAACAACAGTTGTTCTTTACATTCATAAATTTTCCCATAAGCTAAAGAAGATAGGCAACCGAGCTCAAGTAAGAGTTGTTTTTTCGGCTCCCGAAAAGCTTGGGAAATTGTGTAAACGAGTTAATGATGAATTCACGCCAAAAAAGTGTTCCATAAAGCATGAAAATAAGTTTGTTGCATGCCAAGAAGGTGTCATTTATTCTATTCCACTTTCGTGCGGGAAACAGTATGTTGGCCAGACGGGCAGATGTGTGAACGAGCGCCTAAGAGAACATAATATGACTGTTTATAATACTGTTAAAGGGCACCTCGGCATCCACTGCCGAGACTGCGAAAGCAAAACGTGCCAACCAGTCTTCCAACAAACAAAAGTGTTAAGTAGACACCCCAATACGCTGACTCGAGAAATCATTGAAGCTGCTGAAATCGCCCGGCTAAATGACGCATGTATCAGTAGTCCCTCCTTATCTTTGTCAAAGAAAGAATTAGAATTTCTATCTGCAAGGAAGTAATGCTGAGTATCTGTTTGGTATTTTTTGTGTGCGTGGACAAGTGTGTATCACTCCTATGTGTTCTTTTTGTTGCTTAGAGCCTGATGTATTTATTACCACGTTCCGAGCAATAAATCTTTAGTTGAAAGTCGGCGCTTGTCTTTGTGTATCATCCTGTGGTCCTTGTCTTTTTGCGCTGTTCTTCTTGAACATAGCTTCGCCACGACATCAAAGGTAGGGCGCACCCCGGTAGCCAAACATCGCATCATCGTCAACGAGGAGACTAGCCCCATATCCCAAACCCGTACAGAGTGTCGCCGGTGGAACGGGAGGCTATACGATCCCAAGTGCAAGAAATGCTTGCAGACGACGTAGTCCAGCCGTCCACGAGCCCCTGGGCTTCGCCTGTGGTATTGGTGAAGAAAAAAGATAACACCTTGCGATTCTGCGTCGATTATCGGAAGTTGAATCGTGTCACGAAACGTGACGTTTACCCCCTTCCACGTATCGACGACGCCTTGGATCGACTGCGTGACGCTAAATATTTTTCTTCACTCGACCTTAAGAATGGCTACTGGCAGATCGAAGTGGACGAAAGGGACAGAGAGAAGACAGCGTTCGTGACACCTGACGGCCTTTATGAATTCGAAGTGCTACCCTTTGGACTCTGTTCTGCGCCAGCAACCTTCCAACGCATGATGGACATTCAACAGGATGGATAAGCGGGCGAGTTGGTGATACATATTGCAAAAAAACAGCGCGAACAAACGGGGACTAGACGAAGAATACACAGGACCAAGCGCTGACTCTCAGCTAAAGTTTAATCACAGGAAGCACACTTATAAAAGGAAACAGGAACATCTCAATTCATTAGAATCTAATCGCTCCACTAATCTAGTTGATCATTGCCGAGAGTGTCAATCATGTTTTCCGTCCTTGCATTTTACTGACATTTTGTACAAACACCCCGACCAGTTGACCAGGGAAATTATCGAGGCGTATAACATGACAAAGAAACCAAGATTATGTGTCAGCCAACCATCCCTGCTCCTGCGTGACTGTGAGGTTGCATATCTGGACATCACATAGTAACACATGCGTTCTGATTTTGTGTTTTTTTCGTTTTCTGTTTCCTTTTATAAGTGTGCTTCCTGTGATTAAACTTTAGTTGAGAGTCAGCGCTTGGTCCTGTGTATTCTTCGTCTAGTCCCCGTTTGTTCGCGCTGTTTTTTTTTCATTTTGCAGCATGATGGACACCGTTCTTTCTGGGCTGAAATGGCAGACATGCCTAGTGTACCTTGATGATGTTGTCATTTTTGCTCCTAGCTTCGAGGAACACCTCAACCGGCTGCGAATGGTGTTACAGGCGCTCCGTTTGGCACAGTTGACGATAAAGCCACAAAAGTGTCACTTTGGTTTCGAAGAGCTCAGTGTTCTTGGTCACGTGATAAGCGCTGACGGAGTCCGTCCTGACCCGGAGAAGACTGCCGCTGTGGCACAGTTCCCGCGCCCAACCGACAAAAAGTCCGTTCGTAGGTTTCTGGGCCTCTGTGCCTATTACAGACGTTTCGTTTAAAACTTTTCCACAATTGCCGAGCCCCTTACAATGCTTACTAGAGACAATGTATCTTTTGTGTGGCATGATGATCAGGAATCTGCCTTCAACGAGCTACGCAGCCGCCTACAAACTGCCCCAATACTCGCCCATTTTGATGAACGAGCTGCCACTGAAACTCATACTGACGCCAGCACTGTTGGTCTCGGCGCTATTCTCGTTCAGTGGCAGGATGGCAACGAAAAAGTCATAGCGTACGCCAGCCGCTCCCTCTCGAAAGCAGAGGCAAACTACTCTACCACAGAGAAGGAATGCCTTGCGGTAGTGTGGGCGATTAGCAAGTTCCGACCATATCTCTATGGTCGCCCGTTTCGAGCTGTCAGTGACCATCATTCGTTATGCTGGCTAGCCAATCTCAAAGACCCTTCGGGACGGCTTGCGAGATGGAGCCTTCGCCTCCAGGAATACGACATCACGGTAGTGTACAAGTCCGGCCGTAAGCACAATGACGCCGATTGCTTGTCACGTGCACCTGCCGACGTTGCTCCGGCCGAAACGGAGGACAACTTCCCGTTTTTTGCTCTCGTCACGTCGTCCGATATGGCCCGGCGTCAACGGGCTGACTCAGAGTTGCGTCCGCTGATCGAGCATCTGGAGGGCCTTAACGTCGCTGTTCCGCGGCTTTTCGTTCGAGGTTTGTGTTCCTACAGTCTCCGAGATGGCGTCCTTTACAAGAGGAACTTCGCCCATAACACGGAAACCTTTCTTCTGGTTGTGCCATCCGAACTCCGTCCAGAAATCTTGCACGCCTGCCACGACGAGCCATCAACTGGCCATTTGGGTTTTACGCGGACGTATGCCCGCATTCGTGCGAAGTATTACTGGCCAAAGTTGCTCTCATCAGTCCAGCAATATGTGAGGACCTGCCGTGACTGCCAGCGACGAAAGACACCACCAGTTAAACCCGCAGGGCTTCTACAGCCCATCCCACCGCCTACAACACCTTTCCAACAAGTGGGCATGGACTTGCTGGGCCCATTCCCATTGTCTTCCTCTGGGAACAAATGGATTGGTGTGGTGACGGACTACTCAACGCGGTACGCCGAGACACAGGCGCTCCCCCACGCTAGTGCTGCTGAAGTGGCTCAGTTTTTTATGACATCAATCGTCTTGCGTCATGGTGCGCCATCAGTCGTCATCACGGACCGTGGAACCGCCTTTACGGCGGCATTAATGCAATCTCTCTTCGAACTCACCCACACCAGTCACCGGAAGACAACAGCCTATCATCCCCAAACAAACGGCTTGACTGAACGCCTCAACCGGACGCTTGCAGATATGCTTGCTATGTATGTCGACGTTGAGCATCGTACGTGGGACGAAGTTCTTCCTTATGCAACCTTCGCCTACAATACGGCAGAACAGACTACCCATCTTACACCTTTCCAGCTGGTCTACGGACGGTGTGTCACTACCATGCTGGATGCTATGCTACCCGCTGCTCACAACGACTGAGACATCGGCCCCTACGCTGACGTTGACACATTCGTCCAGCGGGCTGAAGAAGCCCGCCAACTCGCAAGGTGCCGGATTCGACATCAACAACAACTCGACGCTGGTCGCTACAACCTCCGACACCGATGCGTTTGGTACGAGCCCGGCGACTCTGTATGGGTATGGACACCTGTGCGCCGCCGCGGACTCTCCGAAAAGCTCCTCCGACGCTACTTCGGTCCGTACGAGGTGGTTCGTCGTATAAGTGATGTCACATACGAAGTTTTTCCGCGGGACACGACCTCCTCACCACGTCGGCGCCATCCGACCGAGACTGTCCACGTGGTGCGCATGAAGCCCTACCATGACAGGCTGCAACCCGCCGCTTTACCAGCTTAACAGCTCTCTGTATTATCTGCCGTCCGCCGTCTATACCGAACATTACCTTTGCTGTCCGTGTTCGTTTCCGGCGTCGGGCCGCCGCCTTGATGGATGGGGGTAATGGCGCGTGCTCATGGGAGCGCGCCGACGAAAAAGACTAAGTGTGTGTGTGTGGTTTGGACAGCCATCTTGTGAGTTCCCTGCTGTGCGCTGGACTTCGCTGAGACTGTGATCTGTGCCGGTCCTGTCTTCGTTACAATATTATAGCGAAGCATATCTTTCATTACCTAGAAACAAGCTGTTTGACTTTACCCTCACCAACACGGATTCCGAGCAGGACTGTCCACCACTACACAACTTGTAGATACAATTCACGATTTGGCAATGACGATTGATGCGAAGCAGCAAATTGACATAATCGCTGTAGATTTTGCCAAAGCTTTTGATAAGGTGCCACACAATATATTAGTTTTAAACTGGAAAGAGCTGGAATTATTATGAATATTGTAAAATGGATTAAAAGCGTACTTAGGAAATCGTAACCAGGTGGTCAAAATGGATGGTCATGTGTCCGCCTCACTAGCAGTTCTTTCAGGAGTTCCACAGGGTTCTGTTCTGGGACCGTAGTTATTTTTGGTGTATATTAATGATATCTCTGCTGTCATGGAACCAAATGTACGACTGAAGCTATTCGCAGATGACTGTTTAATTTATTCCACAGTTAGAAACACGGAAGACCAGCTTAGAATTAACAACTCTTTACAGGCAATAAGCGAATGGTGCAAAAAATGGAACATGGAGATAAATTATTCGAAATCAACGTACATGCACATTACAACGAAGAAATCTGTTCTTTCGTCCCCATATTTCATTGGTGACAAGTGTTTGGTAAACGTAACTCAGTTTAAGTATCTAGGAATGACAATAACACAAAATTTAAATTGGGGCACACATATAGAAGAGGTGTGCTCTAAAGCACACCAGAGGTTATGTTTTTTGAGAAAAAAAATTGGAGAATGCTACACGAGATGTAAGACTAATTGCAAATAAAGCTTTTGTGAAGCCAATCCTTGAGTATGCGTCAGTAGTATGGAGTCCTAAACAGAATTATTTAAAGAAACAATTAGAAAGAGTTCAGAGGTACGCAGTACGCTTTATTTGCTGCCGATATTGAACGACAGACTCAGTTACAGATATGCTTTCTTCCTGTCCCCTGGATTCATTAGAAATACGTAGAGAAAAAAATCGCCTAAAGCTACTATTCCTGATGCTCCAAGGACAGGTAAACATTCAAAAGGAAACATACATACAAGCGCCAGGCAAACGGAGTTCTAGAACAAATCATAGTCGGATAATTCAGCCGTACTACGCCCATAGTGAAGCTTTCAGAAATTCCTTCTTCCCCCATGTAATTGAAATGTGGAATGAGTTGCCAATGAGTGTTGAAGAACAGAATGATCTGCATGAATTTGAGCGATCTCTGGATGACCATCTGCTTGAAAGTGCTATTTGATGCTTGAACGAATGTACTGTCTTCTGCTGATGTATTTAGTGATTGTGAATAATTCTATTTTCTACGAAGTTTTCATACCCTCCCTGTAAGGACCCTCGCTTGAGGGTTAACAGTATTGTTAAATAAATAAATAAATAAATACCAACGAATTGTTTTAATAAAGTTGTCTATAACCTGCCCCCCACAACCTTGAAAGTAGGCCCTCACTGCAGCGCCGCCGGCTCCAGCGCAATCTTCCATGTCATTCCTTTGCATCTACGACAATCATAACGTGATACAAGCAGGCTCTCCGTGGCACTTTACGTTCCATACAATGCCGTCTGCCCCTTAACCTCGCATCAGCTACTCGTCCGTGGAATTCGATAACGGATACGTGACGAGCCAGCTACCTACCTTTGATCGCCAATACGGCCTTCACCAACTGCGGAACCTAACAGATAAATTCGGATTTCCTCGAATCAAGATAAGTTTGACCTTGGGCGGATGGGAATCAGATTTGCCACATTTTTCGAGGCTGGGTCGGGATAGTACTACCATGAATCACCTCGTGCGAAACGTGACTGACGAAATAGTTCTTTACGACTTGAACGGGGTACATATTGACTGGAAGAAGCCTAGAGCAGGCTACGATGCCGACAGCCACTCAGATGTGCTTGTTCTCTTGTTACGCAAACTTCGGCAATCATTCAGTTCTCACGGGATGAGTAAGATTGTTTCCGTGATATTGAGGTCCGAATGGTGCTACGAAGTCGTTGCGAACAACGTCGGAAAGAACATCAACTACTTCTTTATCGGAAGAGAGATTCGTAACACCTCTGGACCAGCTGTGTTGACGACTTTCTGCTCTCGTCTAGCCGACGGGTTCCAACGGGAAATGCAGCCTATCGCGCAAAATGTGCCCCGAGTCGCTCTTGTCCAGCTGTGCATTGTGGAGGACGTGTCCTCTTTACTTACCATTGGTTCTATGAATCCGAGAATGGGTTACGTGGCCACTGTACAGAGAGTATACAAAGCGGCTTTCTTCTACCTGTGCGCAACACTGGATATCTGCAAGAATGATTGTTCCACATGTCCTGCACTTCGCATTTCGCCACCAGAGGGCAAGGAACCCGACGAGCCGACCCGTTGCATGCGTCACATCGAGCAATTCTGATATACTTAGAGAAAAGGCCGACGTGAGCCGCCTGCGCGGACCATGGAATTTGGCGAATCACGGCGTGCCTTGCGTGCTGGCGGTGAATTTGCACATGGACAATTGTGCTATACAATGCGGGACGCGCTACAACCAGTACTTGGTCACTGAACACCTTTATTAGGCGACACTCGGCCAGAACGTAAGCGGGGGTTCTCTTCTGGAGATGGCGCTGGAGTTCTAGCGGGAGATGGACTTGATAGTTTTAAAGGGACACTGAGGAGAACCCTATCAAAACTTTTTTGTTAGCAATATCTGATAGTTCGGCATTTCATGGCTTTGTTGACGCTTGTCCGGGAGCGAAAGATGCATTTATTTCAAAGAAATTTGAATTCGAAGTTGAAAAATTTTTTCCCGTCGCTCCGATTCAAACTCGAGAACTCTTATGACGACACAGAACGGAGTGACGTGAGACGTGACGTAAACGGAGACTCCGTGATTTATGGTGGGCTAGCGGTGTGGTCTAGCAGCTGCCGAAATGAAAGCTACCGCCGCCGCACGATGAAGGCATCTATCGGGGGTCGCCACCGTCGCTTCGTTTACGTTTGCACCGGCGTCTTCCCTGCGTTACGATGGATCCCGTTCCCGAACCCGACGACGTGGTTCTCGCAAAAACTGGCCTACATTTCAGCGACCTCAGCCCCACAGAGCGTGCAATGCTTTTGAGGGAGCACGGTTAGGTTAGGCGCCGGCGGGTGGTTTCCCCCTTCCTCAGAGAGCAGCCGTAGCAAACTAAATATCATAACCCCAGTGCGGGGAGTCGCAAGGGGCCAGGACAAGGTCGGCGCCTTGCGCCCATCTGAGGCTGGCCGGGGCTTTGGGGATAACGGATTGTGATTCCTTGAACGGCGCGGTTGCACGGCGCAGCAGGCGGCGTCGAGGTCTCCCACGGTTGCAAGGGCCAAGTTATTTATTTATTTTTTGCCACAAAAAACAAATGGGTGCTCGAGGGCGGTCGCGTTTAAAGTCGGCGGCTTGAAACCAAAGCCGGCGCACGACGCTTCAACGGCCTCCGCTAGATACAACGGGTCCAATGGATCTGGCTCTCTCGCCAACTTGCACGTACCTTCTGATATGTACTCTGAATGGATTAAAATTGCCGAGCTCGAAAAGAACAGCTTCGCCCAACTGCCGCAGCTATTGAATATAACGCGCACCTCGCCGCGGAGCCAAATCAGTCTTGCCGGGCCGGCGGCGGCTGGCGCACTCCGCGCGAAATAGATACATGCTCCAATCTCCCCGCCAACGCGGTCAGAGTGCGCCGAAGCCGCCGAACGCGTCGGCGGTCAAGCGCAGTTGGAGTATAGAGGGTCTCGCTTTCACCGACGTGACTTCGCCGTGCAGGGCGCGCACGCGCCTCGCCGCAGCATAAACGCTGCCTTAACAGAACCTGCGTTTAACCGCTAGCCAACGTATTCGGCGGCGACATCCATGGGAGCCACTGAAACCCACCGCCCACTCACTGAGTAAAGGGAAAGAAGTCCAGTGCCGAGGTTCGGAATCGAACCAGGGCCTTCGGCGTTTGAGGCGGAAGCGCTGCCGCTCCGCCACGACGGCTCAGGTTACAGTCGTCAATAAAGGCGCATCTAGTGAATGCACTCTTCTGATGCAGAAATCGCCGCGCTTTCGCAAGGTATATCCTGACCTAACAGAGCTAGGCCATCAGCAATTTTTCTGAACAGCCTTGTACCTTGTCTCCGGTCCCTAATAAATGATTTCCGTTAAGTATTTTGAAGTTGACTGGCACAGCCGGGAATGTTTCGCCGGGCAAGCGTGCGAATACATAAGTGCTGCCTTGACGGTCACCGACCATCGTGCCATCATAGCTTTTCATCGACCACGGCGATCATCTGACAAGTCTTAACAGGCTCCTTCAAAGGTTAACTAGCACTTGAAGCGGCCCTTGGAGTTCCTTTGCTGTTCGGCGCTTGTAAATCGAAGCGCGTCAAAAACAAAACCACGGGGCACGCAAAGCTCATAGACGCGAAGCGCCATAACAAATCGAAACTCTCCTGACCGCCTGTGGCGCCGCCAAGCACCTGTTTTCTTTGCTTCCAACATTCAGGTTGTCTTTTACCTGCCTTCCTTGTGTGATGAAAGTGCACTATTGCTTTTAAAACAAAACTTACTTCAATATTGATCTGCGCAACCTACCTTTGTCAGCCTCAGAGATTCGGGAAACCAAGTAGGATGGAAAATTCCTCCAAGGTGGCGTCTCTTGTCCTATGGCGTCACCACGCTTGTACTTGCGAGATTGGCCTGTGGTGGCGATACCTGTATTTTGGTTCTTGCTATTTTCTACCTTACAAGGGCTTTGTTTTCAGTAAGAGCGGCGTTTTTGTGATCAGGAGCTGGTATTCTATCGATACAAGCCAGCTTCAATTTCTCCTCAGTGTCCTTTTAAAAAGAGCAACGTGTCCAACAAGGGGCAAGACCAATTTAGAGTTTGTGAACCAATCTTAACCTATGTTATCATATCGTGCATTAAACCAAAGCTGTAATTCATCGTTGCCTTGTCTGGCAAGAGCATTATATTCTCTAACATCTCATGTTTGCATTCATGGTTTCATTTTTCCGGCCATACTACTTCTCTTGTGATGGCTTGCAGATACCGAAACAAAATGCTGGTGACTGCTGATGGATGGACAAAAACACTCGTATTTAGGTTCATTCGTTGTATTTATCGACCCAAGATTTCAGTGGGTATAAATTCACCAGAAAACTTTCTGCGCTAAGTTCGGGCGCAACATAAATGGCGGGTCTTTTTCAAGGCATTCTATGCAGGTGAGGAGAATTTGTTTTATTCCCTTAAACTTGGGCGAAGTGTAAAATGCTCTAGGTTCGAGCACTCTTTTACAAACAAATCGAAAAGTTCTGATTACACTAAAAGCCTTGTAATACAGGGAAATTTTTTACTACCGCTAACACTTGTATTTGCATTGGAATGAGAAACTAAAAAATTTTATTATTATTATTATTACTTCTAACCTACAATGCAGCTCTTCCGCATCAAAGCGTGACATTCCTACCTTCAACACGGCAGAAGTTTCGTTTAACATCACCACGACAATACAAAGTGCACAAAAGCTATGTACCATGTCGTCGTAATCGTTTATAGACCAAGGTGGCATCCTTGCGCATTGCCAGCTAGAGCACTATCGTGCGTTTGCCTACGCCAGCCGCCTGCTATCATCTCCCGAACATAACTATTCCATTAATAAGCGGGAATGCCTTCTTGTTTGAGCGTTAACGAAATTACGGCCTTATTTGTTTGAGAGGCCCTTCTTCGCGGCTACGGGGCACCTTGCCTTGTGTTGGCTCTCCTCTTGAAGAAAGTACAGGCTGTCCGGTTTGCTGGGCCTTGCGCTTGCAGTAATGCACTTTTACGTCTACAAGTCCGGCCACCTGCACCAAGACGCTCACTGTTTGTCCCGCCATCCTGTCGATCCTCCTGGCTCCCACAACCCAGATACCGACGATTGTGTTTTGCCCGTATCGGACTTTCTACACATCGGGGTTTCTTGATCCGTCCCTGCGCCCCATAATGGACCGCCCACACGTGAGAACATTGAAGCCACTGCGACCTGTGACCACACTGAACCCAAACCGCTGCCACTTAACAAAGACCCCACTGACACCCACCCACACATGAAAATACAACAATCCAGCCCCTGCCGTTGGGTGCGCCCACGGTTCTCGGCCTTGACGTGCGGAGACCGGTGGCTCCTCAGTCTTCGTGGACCGGGCTTCACCCGGTCATCATCTGCTCATCTCTTTCTTCGTGACGGGAAGACATTCATCATCGCTTCTCTCTTCAACCATATGCCACGCCGATCGTCCCGTCTTGCGTTTCATCATCACTGCCGTCTTTCTAATTCGCTCGATCGGGACGATCGCTCGGTGGCCCCGAGTCATGTGACGGACTAGAAGACGAAGAAGCGCGCAGTGGTGCTTGCAGGAGCGCTTTTTCTAGGCCCCAAGCCATTAAATCATATCATCGTCATCTCTCATCACGTCTAGTTGTTCGGCTTGCCTCCACGTAACAATATAGCAGCCGGATTGGCAGTCAGTTGTTACTGCTCTGGAGAAGGCTCTTGCTGGTGCCCTCAATCGTACGATCAGCAAGTTCATCGACGCCCTGTCCCATGTGATCTCAGCACAGGCTGCGTAATCTGCTGTTGCGAAATCCTTTCTCGTGTGTCACTCTAAGCTCAGTCCAACCATCGACCCCTCTTACAACAACGCCAGTATTGGCGTAAATCACCGACACAATTCCTCTTTCAAACGATTGCCAGTTTGACATAGAAATGATATGTGTTTAAAACGGGACCGTCAACTTGCGCGGCGAGGGACGAACACAAACATAACGAATCGGTAATTACTGCCACTGCGGTAATAGAGGGGTCTAGCTTGCGTAGAGCAAGTACTGCTGCTAGAAACTCTGCTTGAAAAATAGAGGTCAAATCTGGAAAGCGCAGTGAGATGGACCAAGCTAAATGCGAAAAGAACATTCCCACACCTGCCTTTTCGTTGCATTGCGCTGCGTCGGTTGCTATTGCAATATTTGTGGGAAGGGTCCTTAGATGGATCTTCTGCTAGACCATTTAGAACACAGGGTGGCAAAAGTTTTCCATTTTGGGGGAAAATGTCATCGAAAACAATGTGGACAGCGGACCCACTGCATTGCGCAGGAAGGATGTTATAAATTCTCGCATCTAAAAGCTCAAGTAATATTTGCAAAAACACTACCAGTGGGGTATGGAAACGAGACCAGAGTGCACCAAAAAAGGAGGTCGGCTAGCAACAGAAAATGTATTGCGAACGGTGGAAATGAGATACCGAGACTATCCTTTTCTACGCCGAGTAAGGTATTCTTCTTAACAGGGTGATGGTTCGGGCTTGTGGTACATGCGTTATGATCCATAGCGCACAACGAAACAGGGGACAGTCACAAGCGGAAGCTTAGCGCTTGTGCTTGTCCCCTGTTTTGTTGTGCGCTATGGATCATAGTCTTCTTCTTCGTCCTCTTAAAACATACCCTTCTCTCTCTTCTTCTTCATCTTAAAACATGGCACATACCAGCATAGAGGATTAGCCAAGGTGTAGTGGCATAAACAAGAAAATTTCCATAGGCGATTACGACAAAACATTAGCGCCAAGCGTGAATTTAAAAAAAAATATTGATGAAAAGGTCGCCCTCTATGCTTCATCTTCATAAGCGCCGCTACAGGTGCTTATGAAGATGAAGCCGCCCCCCCCCCCCCCCCCCGAGCACAATGCACAATAAAGACAGAAATGCGAAGATAGTTGTGTACAATGCCCGTGGGGGCCTGGAAATTTGGTTGAGCACAAAACGTTCAGGGAGAAGCGAAAGTCGGATCTGGGTCATTCTATGCCAAGCGTACCAGAGTTTGCGGTCGATCACTTCCGATCTTTTCAATCATATTGTCACGTAGTGGTGACAGCAGTCAGGAGGGATGAACACGACAAAAGTTCTGAAGGAAAACTGTTTATTGGGGCTGACTTGCACCCACAATGGACTGAATCACTCGGCGGCGGCGTAGCAACAAGCGTACTCGGCAGTCATAGAACAGAATGCCCGCTGCTGTCGGCCGTGCTCAATTTAAGGCTGATAGCGAACTTTCGAGATAACGCGTGCAAAGTTACTAGAGCATTCTAGAAACAAGGTAGAATCAGCTCTGCCTGGCTGCGATCAATTGAGATAAATCTAGTGGCGTCTTGCATCGCAAACAAAGCGATAAAGCGGCGTGCCGGCAGCTTTGAAGAATGAACAAACACTGCAAAGATTCGCGGCAGTAATTTCGGCTCGTTATTGAACCAGTTAAAGTAATTACCCTTAATCACTTTGGTGAAAAAAATATTCTGTTCATGTGACAGCCCTTAGAATTTCTCAGAGTGCGAAAGATAATCTGACTAAAAAATGTACAAAAATGCTAAAAGTTTTCTGTGGCGCATGAAATGTTGATCCAGATAATGGATATGCTTTGCGGTTTCTATTCGCACAGCCAAAAAATTCGTAGCGCAATGCTTTTGTATTGCTTTGTCATTATTTTTCGAAAAACACTGTTTTTACAATTTTTTTTCACACTTCTTTGAGACATTTGCGAGCAGCATCACTTTTTTTCACCACTCTTCTATTATATTTACTCCTTCAATGAATGCTTTTAAGTGTGGTACAGCAGGGTATATTTCAGGCAAATATATGGAATTTAAAAAGAAAGTGTGCTGTGCAGTGTTTTCGGGCATAAGTTTCGTGTAGAGGCGTTGCTAGTAAAAATACAAATTGTAGCTCAATTGACAGCAAGTTGCATTAAAATACTGGTGAGCGTTTTTTATCGGAGCATGTTTTGTTTTAAGCAAAAAAAGAATTGAAATTGAGCGCTGCACCTCGAGCCATTGTTGCCCCATACCACAATTGCATTGCCGAACACGGCAGTGCGCAGGATCGAACCCGCTTCTGCAGGTTCAGCAGGTGAGCACCATAACCACTCAGCCAACGCAGCGGCTAATAGAAAGAGAAAAGATGTGGCCTGTATCTCGATCAATTATAAATAGTATAACCACCTTAATGAATAGTTTGCGCCAATGCGCTTATGTGTTATCAAAGCGCAATTTTCATCATTGATTTTATCAATCCTGATGGGGTACTAGTGGGGCCATACACTCTTGATAACGCGACGCCGCTGAATGTCGAAGCGGTTGCAACAGATGCTGCAATGAAAACGTGCTGTTCTGCAGCCAAGGCTCTTCGCTCCGAGGCTTGTGCCATTGGCGCACGCGGGCCATCGTACGTCGCGTCGCCCCATGCAATTCCAGTTTAATGTATGGTCTAAATTACCCTCACATCCCGAGGTTAACTGAAATAGGGTGGCTCACCTCCATGACGATTTTCAAAGGCCGAAGATTGATTTCTTTGCATATGCCCTTGTGTTGTCACCATAACCAATGCAGAAGTCACGAAGTAGCTGATGTCTTACGTACAGTGCGCAGCGTACTGAAGCCACTGTGCTGCCGTTACCACAACACCGCTTCCTAGCGATCGGTCCATATAGCAGTGGCGACGACGGAATTTCGTTTCCCTACGTCATGCGCAAGTCATGGCGCCGTGGGCCGAACTATATTTTCCAGCCGGCCAACACACAAGCTCCGTTCACGACGCAGAGCCCCCTGGAGCACTCTTATCTCATCAATGATTGCTGCAGCGCGCTTCCCTGGCAGCGTATCACTATTGAGAAACCGCAAAAAGCCTCCCGAGCAGTGCAGTGGCGATTTTTTGTCACTTAAAGCAAAAGAGGCTCTGTTGAAACTCGCTGAGCAAAATTCCAATGCAACTAGCTATCAATTGCGCTACAATTTATATTTTACTTGAAAGACCTCCGTACGAAAATTATCCTCGAAAACTCTGCACAACACACTTTTTTTAAGTTTGACATTTTTATTTAGATATACTGTGTTGCATCAGACTTAAAAACTATTTAACGAGATAGAGCATATTATGCAGAAGCATCGAAACATGTGATGCTGCTAACCAATATCGCGAAAGAGTATAAAAAATTGCAAAAAGGGAGATTTTTAAAGAAAAACATTGAAATAAAGCAACAAAAATATTTTCCCTACCCATTTTTATGTTTTGCAAATAAAAACCAGAATGCATAATCATTATCTCTAAAAACTTTTTCAAGTGAAAAAGCTACGAAAAACCTTTTCGTTCCTTTTTAAAATTTTTTTAAAAACCACTTACTACTTACTATTATTCATTATCTCTAAGAATTTTTTTCAATTGAGAAAGTAAACTATTTGAGTTTTGAAATTTTATTTTTTGACACCAACTTTTGCACTCCTTTGAGAAATTTCAAGGGCTTTCACAACATCAGGAAATGTTTTTGTCAAAGTTATTCAGGGTAATTTCTTTAATGGTTCGATATAGTGCCACAAGTTTTGTCGGAATGATCCAAGAGGGCCGAGCGCGAACTTCGTACGTTTGGCATGGAATATGGCCCACATCCGAGCGGGGACGAAGGCATTGCGTTCAGGCCGCGGGAGGGCGAATAAGGCTGAAGAGTGGGGGCCGAGCAATGGCCACGGGCAGTCGGACGAAAACGGAATGGGGGTGTCCCAATATCCTCGAACGATGGGCGCACTGCTCACGTAGAAAATGGCGCAATGAGATGTGACGCAAAAAAAAAAATCACTGGGCTGAAAACCGAAGAGTCTATGTGGCAGGGGATGTTTGGAGACAGGAAGTAGACACTGTTGTGCGGCACAGAGCGCGGTTCATTAGAGGCAGAGCACGTAGGACAACATGAATGGGTCTGGGATTACAGGTGGCTGCAGTGTGCGAAATTGCGCGACTGCTGCCGCAGAGGTGTCCAAGCGCAGGGAAGGCGGATGTGGGTGGGAGGTCAAAGGCGCGCTGGTTGTGAAGTTCACAAGGAGGTGACGCAAGAGAGGGTGTATTGGAACTCACGAAACTCGAGGTCGGGGCAGCTGAGGTAGACACAGTGCTCCGGGCATCAGCCGAGTGCCCGCCATTGGCATGATCGGCCCCGAGGTACTCGGAGGTGTGGGGTGAAACAGAAGAGCCAAAGTAGAAGCGGTGGCGCACGGGGTGTATGGCATCCCGGGAGGTGGTAGAGGAGGAATTTGAAGGAGCGGGTGGAGGAAGCCTGGGAGACACCGCGATGTATGATGAAGCAGCTGGACGAGAAGGTTGGGAAGGGTCCGACCTGTGCTCGTTTGGCACTTGCCGAACCGAAGGGAGGGGGCTAATTCGGTGGTGGCGATACTGGACAGACTGGTGTGGAAAGCGGCTCCGGTGCTTAAGCTTGCGGAGAAAAAGATGAAGCGGCTCTGATAGGGAATTCGGCCAGATGTGGTGAGTCGAGTGACGGCGCGGCTTCTGAGCACGGAACACGAGCGCTGGGAGGTGGCGGGAGCTCCAAGGCAAAGTACGCCGTTAGGAGCTCTTTGAAGTAGGGGAAAATGTTTGCTCGAGCAGTCGGCAGCCGCAGCTTTGCCAGGAGACTTGCAAGCAGTTGCAGCGTGGCGTCCTCCGCGAAAAAGCTGGCTTGACACTTAGTTTACGTGGAATTGCGAGTCCAGTAGCGCCAATCACAAAACGGGGTCCCTGGCATGGAAGCTAGACAGGCCTGGCAGCAGAGGAAGACAGGAGAGATGATACGGCTAGAGTAGCTTATAAGATACCCTAGGAGGCCCGTACATGGCGGCGAAAAGAAACTGTCGGAAGCCGGACGCGACCATCGGGCGTAAACCGGTACCAAGCGATGTGTAGGACGGCCAGGAACGTGAAGCGGGTGGGTGCGGCGTTGCGTGCGTCGAAGCTGTCGGGCGGAGTCACCAGACGAGGAAGGTGATCCACATTTATTGAAGGAGGCCCGATAGCTGCAGAAAGTGAGCTGGCTGAGCGGGCTGCAGACGCTGCTGGCCAGGCTGATTGCCGAGACAGTTCGGCTGTTTCACATGTGAACTTAGGGCGAGACAAACGAGGACAACAGATGGACACAGGATGAGTGCTAAGCCCACCTGCAAATCATGAATTATCAACTGGCCCAAAACTCCACTTTGGTCAAGTTCATATTCTGTTGTTTGCCTCAAAAAATGGCTAACTATGGAGACTTGTTCCCTCATATACGATGGCACATACGACTTTTCTTCACGCTTCACCTTCTTCAGCGCCGCTGGCGATACCAGCGCCGCTACATAACCATTTTCAATCTTTCGAAATCATTCCTAGTCTGGAGTCTCTCTCTCCTTTCCCCTACAAATAAATTAGAGGAGCGAGAGAGGGGTGAGAGTATAGTTGGAACTTGCCAGGTGGAGACGGAACAATATTTTAGAACTTGTGGTACAACGCTTTCCACTGGGAGGCTTCACTAGGACGCTATTCTCGCTGCAGGCCACAACGCCGGGCTCAATACGCCGACTCAATAAAATGAAAAAAGTTCTCATCGTTTTGGCCAACCTTTTGCTCGTTAATTAAGGACCTTTATAACATGGCAGGGAGCTAAAGAACCATATACGATTCAAGGCTCTACACATAGGATGCATTGGCTACATTATAAGAAACCACGAAAGATGCATGGCGTTCAGAAAACTTTGGCAGGAATTATGATTTTAAGCTTTTCATAGCAAGGGCATTTTTTCAGGTGGACAAACATTCGGCTAAACCGAGCTTCAATGAGTTTACAAGACATACGAAGGAGAGAAGTGAAGGAAATCCTCGCATGAGCGAACGAAGCCCAACAAAGAAGAAGTTGAAAAAGCCGGCGCCTGCTCCAGTGATTTGACAGCGATAACTTTTAAGGCGACCAAAGCTCCCTGTGACCACTTACGGCTACAGCAATGGCTTACCAGCCGCCTCCGGGCACCGGTGCAGTGCCGTCGGGAATGGAAGACCTCGGTCCTCACGTGCCAGTTTATCCAGTTGCCAGAGTGCCGGAGGCCTCACTGTACCCTGGATCATCACCACAGGAGACAGATATCATCGTTATAATGAGCCCCATGAGGGAGCACTCGCTCTTGGTTCCCCATTCTAGTCCAGAGGAGGAAAACGCCTCATCTCCAGCGCAGCGGTTCCATGCCCGCGATGAAGAGACGGCTCAGGATGAGCGCTTGTGTATACAGGTCTGGGTCCTGTCTGATGCTTTATGCCTCCCAATCGTGCTATCCTCTTGGCTACTGCTAGTCCCTTACCTGGTGCATATCAGTGGGGCCATTCCACCTAGAAGTGGAGAAGTGTTCACGCTGAAAACGTATCTTTCGCCACATGTACCGGCGCCAACATTTCGCATGTCAGCAAGTCCTTCGGGTACAAGATCAACCGCTGCGAGCAACGCTTCACCTTCGCTTACGCACTCAGCTACTGCGGCGCAAACTTACTCATCTCGTGTGCCTCCACTCTCGACAGCGAGCGTGCAGCAATTCACTTCGCCGACGGCTATAGTGTCAACATCTCAGGCGCCAACGTACCCTCCACTATCAAAAACGGTGATATCACCTGCGACAACCACCGATGTCTGGAGCGGAATACCAATGAATTGTTTTGACCAAGTTGCCTATAGTGTGCCCCCTGCAACCTTGCAAGTGGGCCCTCACCACAGCGCCACTGGCTCGAATCAGTCTGACAGGCACTTTTTTGCGCCTACGACAACTATCGCGTGAAGCAAGGAGGCTCTTGGTGGCACTTTACATTCGAGGCAATGCCCTTTTCCCTCTGCCCTAGCGTCATCTACTGGTCCGTGGGCATCGCCAACGGATCCCTGACGAGCTGACTCCCAGATTTCGACCAGAAACACGGGCTCCACCAACTGCGGAACATCACAGGTAGGCTCGGGTTTCCACGAATCAAGACACTTTTGACCTTCGGCGGCTGTGAATCAGATGCGCCGCATTTTTTGAAGCTGGGTCGGGACAGTACTACGATGAATCGGCTCATGTGAAGCGTGATTGACGCGATGGTTCTGTGCGGCCTGAACGGGGTAAATATTGACTGGAAGAAGCCTACACCAGGCTGCGATGCAGACGAACACACAGAAGTGCTTGCTCTCCTTTTACGCAAACTTCGAGAATCCTTCAACCATTACGGGATGAATCATATTGTTTCCTTGATGCTGAGGCCCGATCATGCCTACGACGTCGCCGTGAACAATGCCGCTCAGTACGTTAACTACTTCTTGATTGGAAGAGAGATTCATTACCCATATGGTCCAGCTGTGTCGATTGGTTTCTGCTCTCGTTTAACCGACGAGTTCCACCGGGAAGTGCAAACTATCGCGCAAAAAGCGCCACGAGTCGCCCTTGACCAGCTGTGCGTTCTGGAGGACGTGTCGCCTTTGCATACCTTAGGTCGTATGGATCCGAGAACTGGCTACGTGGCCACACAACCTAACATATTCAAAATGTATTTCTTCTTCTTCTGCACGAGACATGATTTCTGCAGGAATGACAGTTCCGCAGGGTCCTGCGTGTCACATTTCGCCTCAAGAGCGCAAGGCACTTCAACGAGCCTTCCCTTTGTGTACGTCACGTCGAGCAATTCTGATACACTTAGGGAAAGGGCCGACTTGAGCCGTTTGCGCGGACCACAGGCTTCGACGAAATACAGCGGACCCTGTGTACTGGCGATGAATTTGCATGCGGACAATTATGCTAATCAGTGCGGCCCGCGCTACAACAGTACCTTGTGACAGAGCACATTTATTACGCCACACTCGGCCGAAACGTAACCGGTGGTTCTCTTCTGGACGCTGCTCCGGCGGGCTAGGGAATGACGGACAGTACGTTTAAGAAGAGGGACCAATATATGCAACCTGGAAAAAGACCAGCGCAGACTTCGCAAGCCTATCTTATCCTCTGTTCTCATATGGTACTTTGAAGCAAAGCTTTAAGTAATGATTGGCTCGTCTGTGAAGAGATTAATAGTACTAATACCACTCTTTGCGTTCATGATTTCATTTTTCCAGCCATCTCAGGTTACCTGAGATGGTCTGCAGGACAGCTGATGAAACTCTGCTGACTGGTTAGATTTTCACGGCACCACTCATATAGCTGTTAATAAGCGGTGTTTGTTTTTCCCAGAGTTTAATGGGTAGAAATTGACAGGAAAGCTTTTTGCCCTAAAATAGGGCACAACTCAGATGGCATGTTTTTTTCATGGCCTTTTATTTCGGTACAAGGCTGTTTTCTGCATGCCCGCTTCCTGCGGCGGAAGTTAAAATAATATAGTTTTGCTGACTTTTATAAACAATGTAATAACTTCAGATTGCACTAAAAACCTTGTAATACGATCCAATTTCTTCGCAACACGCACATTTGTAACCTCAGATTATGATATGCATGACGGTGCCTTTCGTTTGTGGCTTTTTGTACCAAGTTCCTCAAATCTGGCAGTTTTCTTTCATTTTTTATAACTTGAAATTAGCAGAGAAAACCCCATGCTCCTAGCCCCCTTAGCTGCTACACATGTGGCAGTTACTGGTTGTACTAGCTATCAATATGTGACGCAACGGGTAAAGAAAAACATCAATTTGAGGTCCGAGATAAGAGGCTCCCATGGCAGCCGCTCAGCGCTGTAGCTGGGGATCGTTTTACAATGCATTGTTGAGAACACTGGCACCGTTTTATAAGGTTTATCGAATATACATGTGCAGTTTCAACTTTTAAGAACTGCACCTTGTCAAGCATATTAGCCCGTTCCGCTTGTACACACAAATTTGTTGCACCCAGGATCTGACGCTCGGCCATGCGGAAAATTGCATGAAAGAGTGAGATTTCTTTTAGCGTTTATGGCAGGGTAACAGAGGCACCACATTCCGTTGCAAAATGTAAAAGTTCATAGACGTTGTCCAGATCTGACTTTAGTGGATGCACCGATATAAAAAAAAAACGTTTTCTTGTGACGCTGCGAGTGCCTGACTGGACAGAAAATCCACGCAATTATTCTCAGGTACCCAGGTGGAAGCGAGGATGAAAGCTTGGATGGGTCGGTTTGTGGCCAGATCCAGACAGTCTCGGAGAGATTACAGCAATGTGAGACCAAAGGCTCTACAGAGAGTAAAGGGGGTTTGGAGGTTATGTTGAACAAAAAAATAACAAACGAGGAAAAGTTTGTCACTGTGTTCTTTGGCCTCTTTTGCATTTTTTTAGAAAAATACGTTGTGTGCATTTGTGCGTTGGTTCATCAAAATCAAGCGCTGCGATAAATATACCACTTTTTAAACTTTCATAGGATTCCTTTCCTGATGTCATAGCTGCAACGTTTTTGAGACACAAAAAAAAAACAACCTATGAAATGCATGTTTGTCGTCCTAACTTTCTTCGTGGCTCTTTCAATATCTAAAACTGTCTAAAATATCAATTTAGACTCTCTTAATCGTTTGCGATAGCTGTGGCGTATAAGGGGTTAACATCAAGAGGCCAATGAAAAGCACACGAGAGGTTCTGTAGCAGGACGGCGATACCATGCATAGACTGAGATGCAGTGTTGCACTTGAGACGGCCTTATCCGATGGAAAAATAGAGCGTTTCCGGAGGGGGGCGTTGCCGCTCAGGGTCCGAACCTCGGACCCTATTGGTGGGCATTGTGACTGAAGGGTATTTAATCACATAGGATATGAAAACAGAAGGAAATTTTGATTCGTGTGATGTTGTGAATGAATAACTTTCAGCCTGTAACGCGATGCTTGTCTGGTAAGCTTCTTCCGCGTGCCGACAGATAGAAAAAGGACGTGTGGAGATTTACAACATAAATTGCTTTACATTAAACTTTGGTCAGTGCCATTTTTTTCGCCTCTCACCACCGATACACTATTTCGACCTTAACGTCAAATTACTCGGTTTCATGACTAACGAACATTAAATTAGGATTGAAGTCTTTGGTTGACAGAAAGCACCCCTCTAGAATGAGCAAAAAATATCCTCTAATTGTTACGCGGCCTCTGTAGCTCTAGCCACTGGTCTAAGCATTAGGGAGCCCGCGCTCCTTTAGTCTTCTTGGCTGGTCTAGGAAATAAATACGCGCTAAATGCTGATAGCACAAAAGATGACCACAAAAGAGTTTCTATAAACAAACCAATAAGTTCTCTGGCACGACGGCGGTTGGGGGAATGTAAATCAGGTCAGTCATTCAGTCTGGACCCAGAGGTTGAAGTAGTGTAGGGAAAACAGTGTCGAAATATTCGTAAAAACTTTTCCTGATCTATTCCGATTGCTTACCTCAATCTGAAGAATGTTTAGTATCAGAGTAAAAGCTCAGGCCTAATTGGAAAAGTGCGGCGAGATGATTATTTGCTTCCATTCATGACTATGGGAGACACTTTGCTTAAGAATAGACATGGCAGTGGGTTTTACATCTAAATAAAACAAACTTGGCTTTAAAGTAACAGTAAAATTAGCTTTTGAGCGCCATTTCTGAGGAATTGTCGCAAATGTTCGATCCTCAATATACCATCCAACCAGCATTTGTGGAAAACGAAAATACTTTGGACGGCCTGCAAATCCGCTCTGTGCGAGTTGACTTTATTACACCACCGGGGTGACGCACAGCGGGAATGACGGTCAAAATGGTTTGTTCAAGCAAAGTATATAACTTTTGATTTCCTCGTCTGGGAAGAAGTTGATATTCTTAATAACAATCTTCTTTGCATTCGTGGGTTGTGATCTGTTGAGATTTATGGGACATTGGCAACTATGGCTATCATGCGCCAAGCTCAAAGTATGAGAAATGTTTTCTGCAGTTTTGTAGAAATGTTATAAATCATCAGTGGCGTACAGGGCCTAAAACTTTAGTTCTACTGAGTACTACAGTTTTAAGTGATGAAAAAGGAAAATGTCATAAATCGCTACTTATGAAATCTTCAAAGGGGGTCGGGTAACTTCAGAGACCATTCTTAAGAGGGTGGGCAATGATCTCAAGGCTTTTAGCGCCATTTCACAATTCAGCGTGTAGAAGACGAAGAAGCAGAGAGCGTTCCCTTGCCTAATTTCCAGTTTTTTAGGTCGCCCTAACCTCCTGCAATCTCCTCTGCTATGGAAACAGTTACACAATGTTTGTTAAGGTCATCCCACGTTTGCCATATGCAATCTGCAATGCAAATAGTCACCGCCTGGTTATGGCCAATCCCCCTTGGGGGTATGTGCCATTTTGTGAAGGAAACAACAACAATAACAGCATGGAGTGTGCTGCAGGAAGACGAATGTGTGCTGCATCGAAAGTGTGCTGCGGGAAGACGAGGGATTGGCAGGAAGAAGACGAGGGATAAGTATTGGGTGGCTGGTCCTGTTTTCCTTTTCCCCCTGTGCCTTTGCACCTTTGTTCGTGTGTGGATAACGCACGCGGTGAGTTTCTAAACCTCAAGTAATGTCTACGCAGTCTCCCGGCCAGGGGGGTCACCCTGGTCGGCTTCCCTACCACCTCATGAGATGCATCTGGAAGCTTTTCAACGCTCCGGCGTCCGCAGAATTCCTTTGGCGCTGGTGCCAAAGGATGGTGGTTTTATCAAAATTAACAATCCAGGGCCTGTTCGAGCTGCTCTCTAGGTGGCCACTTCCCTTTTTTGGACATGGCGGGATGCTGTGCCGTTCACCAGACCTGTCGTGCGTAAAGGATCTTCTAAACTGCTAATCTTTTGGGTCTCTTTCGGTAAACAGCTTCATTCCGTCTCATCTGGCCTGTACAAAAGGTTTGGTTCGCGGTGTGGACTCTTTCTTGCCTCCAATTGAGCCACTCGACCTTCCCTCTTCAGCGGGTATTGTTGCTGTGCATCGCTCTAGCCGGGAGGTGAACAATGAGCGGGTGCCAACGGAAACGGTTATTGCCACTTTTGCGGGTACTGCCTGCCCCTCAGAAATATTAGCATGGCCTCTAATCTTCCGTGTAGATCCCCTTCCGTTGAAGCCACTGCAGTGTAGAATTTGCTGGCGATATGGCCATAGCGCTCGTGGCTGCAAGTCCACCTTGCGCTGTCGCAAATGCGGCAGTGACCATCCAGCAAATTTATGCTCTGATCAAAACGAGAAGTGTTGCCTTTGTGGTGGAGCTCACGCTGCGAATTCCATGTATTGTCCTTTTCGGGATCATGAATTGCAAATTATAGACACAACCGACCGCAAACGCTGTTCGCGGCGTGAGGCAATATCAGAAATTAAAGAGAGAGCTCACGGCTATGCAGGTGTGTCAGCCCGTTCAGGAGTGACACTAGATTCGTCTCTCTCTCAGGCAGTAGTGACTGCTGTGGAAACCTCTATGGCTAAGATGGTTGACAGGATAGTGTCCACTGTCACAGAGTGCATATCTAATGCTCTGGAAACTCAGATTACCCAAGCCATACGAATTGGAAAGACTTCTGCCATGACAGCCATGCCTTCATTAATGACCCAACATTCCTTGCCTAAGTAGTCTCAGCCCCAAGAACAAGTTACTGCTGTTTCTTCTCTTCCTCCGTCCACTAATTCAGATAATGCTCAAATTATTCATGATGCAGATATGGTGGATTCGGATACGCGAATCCACAAACGCAGCGGATACCCCATGTCTAACCCTTCTTCTTCACATCCTCAGCCGAAATCAAAGAAGCAACAGACTGGCTCTATGCCGAAGGAAAATATTTTATTGCAGCCAGTTGCTGCTTCCCGGATTTCTCAACCGTAGGGGTGTTAAGAGTTCTCCAGTGCAACTGTCGGTCACTTCTTCCAGCTTCAACAGACTTGCTGTACCTTATATCTCAACATAATCCACACGTAATTATTTTACAAGAAACTTGGCTTACATCTGAAAGACACTTCCATTTGCAAAATTATTCCTCATTTCGACAAGATTGTCAGTCAAGAGGAGGAGGCTTACTCATACCAGTTTCTTCTAAACTTTGTCACAGGTCTAAGATTACTTTTCAATCCTCTACTATAGACTTTGAGTTATTGACTTTAGACAATGGAATTCCAGGGTGCTATCCGTTTTCATTAGTAAATGTTTATTTGCCTTGCAGTGTGGAGGATACCAGGCTGTTAGGTCTCCTGCTCCTTAATTGTCAGAAGTCAATTCTCTTCGCCGGTCACTTTAATTCTCATTATGTGTCGTGGAGCTTTAAGACAGATTTCTGTGGTAAGCGCCTTTGGGATTGGGTTACTGATAACAACCTTTCGTTTATGAATTCAGGTTCGGCCACATTTCTCCGCGCACAAATTCGATATGTGTTAGATTTAACTTTCACCAGCCGTACTGTTCCTGTACTGTGGATTGTGGAGCATCTAGCGATCGCGTATACCTATCGTTTATGATGTTAATTGCCGCTTAACTCCGGTGTTCTTTCAGCAGAGGTCATATATAATCTATGACCAGTTTCAGTACTCTTTGTGCTCCACTCTTGCTTCAGCGGTTAACTCTGCTGAAGAACATACAGCAAAAGGCACATGCTTGTCTATTGAGCAATGCCGAAAGAAGTCCGAATTTTTTGGTACGTACATCAAGAGAGAACCCTTCAGCTAGATCGTGAAATGCAGATTGCTCGCGGGATTACAGACGCAGAAAGGCTGCATGGAAGAAGCTCTTACACAATCAGTTCCCAAAGAATTGGCATGATTATAAGTTCATTGCGGCTACTTTTAAACGCACAGTCTCACAAGCGAAAGAAAATTATGAATCGGAGCCTTTTGATTTCCTATCAAAATCAGGAAATCATCGTGCACTTTTCGGTTTCTTAAGGTCGCAGAAAAAGATTCCGGTTTCAGAGAAATCACCCTCATGTGTTTTGTACCCGCAAGAAGCAATAGAAACAGTTGAGACAATTTCCAAAGGATTAGAGCAGCGTTTCGCCTCTGTACTTCCTTTGCGCTCCGCGATTGTGGCGTCAGTGGACCAGTTTCAGCATGTCTCCCCTATTACCCTTCCCGAGCTTTCCCCGATAGTGTTGAGGTTACCAACTGCTGCTCCTGGCCCTGATAGGGTAGCATCAAAAATGGTAAGGATCCTCTTTGAGGAGTCCCCTACATCCTTATTGCAGCTGTTTAATTTTTCCATCAAACATGCATGGATTCCTCCTGAGTGGAAAATCCCAAAAGTGATCCCTTTACTTAAGAACAATGGTGGTGGCTATTCTATGGAAAATATTAGACCCATTTCATTGACATCATACGTGGTTAAGTTAATTGAAAGGGTCATACTCCTACGTGTTTCGGAGTTTGTGGACCGTACTATTATCTTTAGTCTGTAAAATTGGTTTCCGTCAAAAATGTTCCATATGGAATGCTCACACCGATCTTGAGAGTCACATTCGTCTTGCGCGGCACCAAAAAATGCATGCTGCGTTGGTGACATTTGATGTAGCCAAAGCTCATGACAGCGTAGACCACTAAATATTATTGCAAAAATTATATACTCTGCAGTTTCTGAATTACTTGCGTGGATATCTGCGTTCCTTGAAAACAGACAGTTTTTTTTTTGTGTACTAAATTCTGGAAGGCATAAACAAGCCAGAGGTGTTCTACAAGGAGCAGTCTTGTCGCCTGTACTCTTTAACATTCTAATGAGCTCCATTCCCAGCCGTCAAAACCTTTGCACGTACGTCTACGCGGACGACATTGCATTTTTCACTGCTTCAGCTGATATTCAATCTCTCTATGTGCGCCTGCAATTGTACCTGATTTTGCTTGAAAGTTGGTTGTGTGACACGTCTCACCTTAAATTTAAACAAATGCGCTGTACTTCTTTTTGCAATGAAAGATCATCTTCATTAGACTCTCAGTTACCAGCGACAAAATATTCCTCAAGTTAAGTCATTAAAATATCTTGGTGTCATTGATGATGACAGCCTCACATGGCGCTCTCACATTGACCAGTGTTGTGTACATTAAGTAATCCCCGGTCCGGAATGCGAAGAGATGGGCTTTTGCTGTTGTATGTTTTGTATGTCCGACCAATTTTAGAATTTGGATGTGTGCTGTTTTCTGGTACGGCTGCTTACAAAATTCGCTCGCTCGTTCTTTTAGAGCGGGAAGCGCTTCGGTTGTGCCTTGGCCTCCACAAATGTGTGGCCAATAACGTGCTTTATCTTGAAGCCCGTATTCCTCCTTTATCATCTAGATTTCTATTCCTAACTCTTCAGACGTATCTAAGGATATATGAATCAGATTTACACCGCTGCTTGTCTGTTTTTTGTTGCCAGCCGACTTCCTTTCTTGGAGTCCATTGGCCTAGATTTCATAACCCGCAGGTAGTTATGGCACAAAATTTGCTTGAACCTTTAAACGTTCTTTTGTATAACATCCTTCCGACAAAAAACAGCGGGTACTCTGTAGAAATTGTCTGTGACGACATTTTCTTGAAAAGCGCTAAGCATCTGCCACCCGGCATTTTAAATGGATTATTAGAAGATCATTTATAAAGCCCGCCTACTAACTTAACGATAGGTACTGACTCTTCCCAATGTGATGAAAAGGCAGGGGCGGGAATATATTGCCCGCTTCTAGACTGGTCTTTTTCTGTGCGGCTTCCCGACTACACCCCAATTTTCCAAGCGGAGTTTCTGGTGGTGGTGCTTGCCCTTCGCAAACTATAGTCAACTTTCTCTTCAGTGGCTGTGATTAGAGGCTCTTTTTCTTTGTGTTCATCCCTTGCTTCGGCTGTAGATTCTCCAATCCTAAACACCTTCGATTCATTATTCCTTCCGCATTTGAGCCTTGTTCACTTGATATGGGTGCCAGGTCATAGCAGTGTGACAGCCAATGAAGTTGGGGACTGCCTGGCAAAGGCGTCCCTCAACGGCCCCGTGCTACCTATCGTTCCGGCTACAGCGCACATTACAGCACCGAGGTTGCGGCGACGGAATTTGTTAAGTATAACAATGGATCTCGTTTAAGATCTGATGATTAGCTGCACCTGAGGTATTCGTGGAGCAGGCAATCATGCCATTGACGGCAGGTTGAGGTATCTCTATCAAGGCTCCGCTGCCGGATCCCACCCTTAAATTTTTATTTGCACAGGTCTGAGTTGGCGCTTAATCCAGTCTGCGTATTTTGTGGTGAGCACAAAACTACATACCATTTCTTGTTGTTTTGTCGCCGGTACACCGTGATGCGAAGACGGTTTTTCGAGAAACCACTACAACAGCTTGGCCTTTGTTTCAGCAGCCCAGCCATATTGTCGTTTAGAGCCACCATACTTGGGTGCAGCCAGAAGTCTCTTTTTACTGCCGTGCAAAAATTTTTAGTGGAATCAAGATGGCTACCTTGTTAATTTTTTTAATTTTTTCAGTATTATTTTATTCTTACAACTATTGTTATTATTTAACTACTCGGCTATAAACATCAGTTTTGATCTCCTGCGTGCGTTCTGCATTTCCCGTTCAATTTCGTTGTTCCTTTTTGTTTACTCCTACCGTCCTTACCATTCACTTTAATTTCTTCCAGGAATGATTTACCTGAAAAACTCTCTGTGCTCCCCAATTCTTGGCCAATCCCCCTATGTGGGTATGTGCCATGGTATGAGACCAACTACAACAACAACAACAACAGAACATCCATGACTGCATCGCAGAGCCGACGCGTCTTTGAGCTGGTCGCCGCTTTCTTAAACACGCATCATACGGATCCTTAAATAAATGCGGACATGCAACTTTCCACTACTGGTGACCTGTGCGTGATAAGAACACTTTTTTCTCCCAGCCAATTCCATAAAGACGTCAGCCTTCTTCTCAGGAGTGAGATGGCTGAGATGTATTATAAAGTCAAGCGAACCACTGCGTAAGAATTCATAATTTTCAAACAAAGCCTTCTTACGTTAAAAGGTAAAAACATAAGACATGCCAGCAATATCATTATCCCTTAAGAGCAACGCTGGGTCCGAAAGGATGTATTCTTTCTAAAATTTACTCAGATACTTGCACCTTTTCTTAGTTTTTGTGTTCTGAACTTGAGAATAAAATCTAGTTTACTGTATGTTCATCTCATCTCCATTTTTTACATAGATTTTTTTTTTGTTTTTTAAACACAAAATTATGCAAAGGTGAGTGTATCCAATGCGAAGTCGACATATATTATTTCTATGCAACGTTCATGGCGCCTGCATGATTTCTATTCACCTGAGATGGACTTAGCAAAGTGTACTTTGTTTCCTTCGCTTTCCCAAGCCGCTTCCCGTTTATTTTTCAAATTGATGTGTATTTGCTTGACATAATCTCTATGGAGAATGTTGACTTTCTTGATTTCATTACTGTAAGCTCCTGATGCACATGTGTGAACTCTCTCATGTCTCTCTACCCCGACGTTGCTCGGCGCTCAGTAGAATCTTATGATGTGACTTTGTGTGTGATTATTTATGTTGTGTATCAGGCTTCCGACTAAGGGCTCAACTGCATTTCTAGAATGAAGTGCATGGAGTCGGGTAAGTGAAACAATGTAAATTACGCTGTTTTGAATAATATAATTGATGCTGACCACGGCTGCACACACATTATAACATTCAACAGTGAAAGCTGATGCACAATGTGGCAGTCTTTTGGCAGCCTTTTATATCGCATAAGTGGGCTAATGTCCCCAGCTATTCCAATGTACTATTACCGCCATAATATGTTATATGAGTAAGTGGTGTAACTAAATTACGTTTTCGTTGGTCCCGTAACTCGGAGCCTATCTGTTTTTAGCGGAGTTCCGTTGTCCGTCCGACGTGGACTGCGTGGCTAGCGTCGTGTCCATTGCCTCTACAGAAGCGCTGGATGACCGTGCAGGAGGCATGTCGACATTCGAATTAGACCTCGACCTGTGTGAAGGGGCCTGGAAGCCTGCTAACCCGGTGGTCTGCGCAGCCTGCACATTTCAGGACTACATATTTTCACAGGCTGCGCAGCCTGCGTTTGTTCCCTCACCCACAGGGAGAGGCCTTTGCGCTGCAGTGGGCATAGTCACGCTGATGATGATGGCGATGGCCTTGCTGTGCTGCCGTCATTTCAGCCTTAGGCCTTTCCTAATCCTCCAAGTCCGCCTCGGTAGGTGAGTGCAGTCAAGGGGAATCTACAACCTCTGTCCGTAAATTTCGAGTTGATTTCATTAAAAAAATCGTTTACCATTTGTATCATTTGTGCAGCACCCCTTCGAAATAGTCTTTCATGCAGTCTCTACGCAGCTTCCAACGCTCCTTGAGGTCTTGGAAACAGTTGTAAAATGCTATTGGCAGGGCTGTCAGCTCCTTGGTCGTGGCGTCTTGAACGACCTCAATCCTTCCCATCCAGCGACCTTTTAGTGCTCTCTTCACACGAGGGAACAGGAAGAAATCACATGAGGAGAAGTCAGGCGAGTATGGCGGATGGGAAGTAGAAAAATGCGGTGCTCGGCGAGAAATTTTGTCAAGCTGACAGCAGTGTGCGGCCTTTCGTTATCGTGGAGAGTGGAGAAGGCTCCATTGTCCAGATGCTCATACGTCAGCGCGACGGCGTTGGGGTGCATCACGCATATGTTGAAGCACGCGGATATAAAATTCCTGATTCACCGTCTGCCCTTGTGGGACAAACTGGTGGTGTATGACTCCTCCCGCTGACATCGAAAAAAACTATCAGCATAGTCTTTGTTTTCTTCTTTTGTCGCCGCACCTTTCACGATGCCGGAGAGCTTATGGACCGCCATTCGGCGCTCTGCCTCTTTGTTTGAGGATCTTTTTGAAAAACAATTATGTTTCGTTTTCAGCAATGATGCTGTCGACAAATGCATCACCCTTCTCTGCCTCGGAGAGCAAATCAGCGGCCACTGATGCCCGCGGGTCATTCTAGTCATGTGTGAAAGAATGCGGCACAAGTGTGGCATTCAGCTTTCGTTTCCCCCAAGTTCTCAGGCAAAATTTGGTGGCATGTTGTCTTACTAATGTACAGTGCATCTGATAGCAGGTGGACTGTAATGGTGCGGTCTTGTATAATTTTCCTGAACTGAGCCACGTTGTTTTTATTCCGTGCAGTCGAAGGGCGCCCTTGACTTGTGTCGCCTTCCACCGACGTTCTCCCTGAAACGAATCTCTTGCGCCACTCAAAAACTCGCTCCTGCGATAATATCTCGTTGCCGTAAGCGTCACGAAGGAGATCATACGTCTATGTAGCTTTCTTGCCAAGCTTCACACAGAATTTTATGTTTACGCGTAGTTCGAGGTGGACGCCCATCTCTCCACATTCAGTCACAGTAGAATGCGCCGACGCCTAATGAAAACGTATTTTTCTTCGTGTAGTGCCGTCTAGTGGCAGCGAAAGCAATTAACATAAATAGCTTAGGTTAGCCCAAAAAGATGGCCTACACTTAAGCACTGACATTTGTTTTGGGGAATCATTTCTAGAGAAAAAAATTAATCACTCTTGAAACTTTACGGACAAAGGTTGTATTATATACTCTGCTCTGATGGCATGCTGGTAAGCTGCTATTCACCATTTGCGATTAGTGCCAATTCTGCTCTACGCCATTCTTATTCTCCTAGAATTTCAAACAGCTGATTCAGACATTCTGACATCACTTGTGCGCAATGGATGCATTTAAATGCTTCGCAGCCAACTGTAGCCTATTGTTGTCTTCCCAGCATATTCAATAGAGCATTAGTTTCCATCGTGTTAATTAATAGGCCCTACGTCCTGCTGTGCATATTAAGATGCTCATTCATATTCTTCAGTTCGTCTGCTGAGTTGTGTATCATGTTAATTAATATGCCCATCGTCCTGCCCTGCATATTTAGGTGCCCATTGATATTCTACAATGTGTCTGCGAGTTATGTATTAAGGTAATGTCATGAGCAAAGTGTAGGTTATTAGCGCATTAAATTTTCTTATCCAAATCACTGATTACCTTGTCTAAACACACACTGATTTGCAGTGGAAAGACTGTGCGTCCTCGCATGACATCGTCTCTATTTGCGATTTTCTCTTTTGCAATGGCCGACAAAGACCGCTCTGCAGTCATTACAATTATTTTCCAGCAGATTTACGTATGCCTCTCTGCAACGTACCAAGATCGTGCGTCTTTGCCTGGCGCATTTTCTAACTGTGATTTCAACACTTTCCCTGTGAAGGACTCGGATTTATATGTAACCGCTATAGATATTACCTCCCAGCAAACCACGTACCTCGCCAGGTGCGCCCAGAAAGGATGGAATCTCCCAGTCCCAGTACATTTATCGAACATTTGCAGGCCGTAGAGGCAGGACACAGAAACACAAGCAAAAGGGCAGTGCGCCCACTAATCTCCTAGAAACGTTTTTTCGATGATGCTAAACAGAAACAAAAACATAATAGCATTTCGGTCCCAGAAAGGTAACTGGGAGAACATTTTTGGGACCAGTGCTTTTGAACAAAAATACAAATTGACTCCTCGCTCTCTTTTCTCTCTCCCTCGCGCCAAAAGCTACGGGGAGAGAAGGTTTTGCTCTTGCACTCGCCGTTTTGAGAGATCAAACAGTTTTGTTCGAACAGCTGAACGAAGCACATTTCACCCCGCATCTCTCTCGTGGGCCGTCGGCTCCATGCTGCAGGCAGGCAGGCGACGGCGGTATGCCTTTTCATCGCACCGACGGGAGCGGCGGTCACCAACGTGCCCGTCTTCTATAGTGTTTCCAACGTCAGCGCGGTTCGGCGGTCCCTGCAGGCATCTCCAACTACAAGCAGTCCTCGTTACGCCGCTGTCTAGCAGAGGGGCAGTAATGGATGGCCTCCCGTCGCTCGCTCGGCTTCCTCGCTTGACGGAAGCCATCTTGCGCACACGCATTCGCGCAGCCGCTAGCCGCTCGCGAGCAAGCCCCAGCGCGCGGCAGCTCTTGCTCTCATCAGTGGGCTGTCGTGAACTTCGTAGCTGCGGATTCATGGCAGCTTTCCCGCGCACCTCGGCGTGCCCGCATAACTCCTTTTGGAATTCCGTGCAGCGGCGCACGCCGCATCGCAAGTCTTTTGCGCAGCTTCACGGCCCTACATCACAATGGCGCTCTTACAGGCGTCGTTCGCGGCAGCGGATTTCAAAGCAATGGGCGACTCCTGGCGCGCACTCTGCATCCCTCAGCGCCTCCGACGACTGTGGCGTGTTGTTGGTGGCAGCGTGGCCATCCACTGGGGTCATAGGCAGGAGAGATCATCGGAGGCCCACCGGACTCTTCCTGCGAGTGCCCATTGATTAACTTGCTCTACCTACAGTGCCGTCCTGTCGCAGCAGTTTAGTTTGTGTTGTGTTCGCGTCGCTGACTCCCAACCCACCCCCACCGGATTACTTGTGTCTTGATCACCTTGATCTCGCCTCCCACGCCGTATTGTGCCGCACGCGCGGTGCGGCGCGCCAGGGCTCCTACCTCAAGACGTCCCCCCTTTCCATCCGGCTCCAAGCAGTCTTATCTCCACACGTAGTCACAGGAAAATAAAAACGGGGCTGTAACGAGGATGCAACACGTATGTTTGAGCGTTCGCTGTGCCGTGAGAAGGCGCAGGACAGAAAAGACTGCGTTGAATTCATATATATAGTTGCAGCATTTTATTTCATCCCCGGGTTTCCGTTGGCAACGTCGTAAAGGTATGTTGGTTTATGCTCGTTTATTTTCGCCTCGTAGAATTACTTTTTTTCACGTTTTGATAACACGCTCAAGCTTACTCCGAGGCTTGTGCGGGAGGCAAAGCGAGAGGGAGGTTTCACCCCGCAGAAAATCTGTGACCTGAAACCACGTATTTCTATCGTACGCCCATATCGTCATTTCTTTTGACACCCAGGATGTTCTTTACATGCGTTTGCTTTTGCGTGTGCATATATGCTTTGTACCGTTTAGAATGTTTGCTTAAGGTGCATCAAATATCAGCCTGTATTATGTTTTTATTGCTTATTTTTTTTTATTTCTCAGAGCTAGAGAAAAATTTGGCCATTATTATATGCGGGTGCCGTAGTACTCCGTACAATGTGTGTTAAATGGCGCATACATATGCGTCTCCTGTTTGTATTCATTTAAATGCAAAGAGCACATCTAATAAGCTAAAATTACATCTGCATTGCGCTGCAATTTCCTGTTATATGGGCGGGATCGGGCGACTTTTGGAATTCATATTTCCTTTGTGTGTAAAATTCTAGCGCATTTCATGTTCTTGTGGCCGGAGCAGCGCAGCACGAAACAAAGAAGAGGAAGGCGGGAATCGACGCTGACGAGCAACCAGATCTTTAATACACGTTCGTCGAATATATACATCTCGCTCGTGCAATAAGGAAAGGACAGAAGCATGACAAACGCATAAGATGTACACGTGGTAAAATATTAGAGAAACGCACGCAGATAATCAATTTCGCTGTCACGAAACGCTATCGAAAGTATGCTGACGCATACGTCGCTCTTTTTTAAGATGTTGGTCTTCTTCAATCTCCCTGGTCCGTTGATCAAAATACGACGTGATGACCATTGTGTTGCTAAGCTGGAGGTGACATTCATGCTTTCTGCAATGTTTTGCTAATTACTGCTGATGGCGCCCTTTAGGGATCTGTTGTGCTCTGGGAAGCCCTTTATTCAAACAGGGCCTTTTTGACCAATGTAGGTGCGTCCGCATGACAGAGGTAGTTCATAAACCTCGCTTTTCACACATCTCACATGTCTTTTTCCCGGTGCTTTTTCTGCGTTGATTTTTCTTTGCTCGCTGTTGACTTTGGTGCACAGACTTTGGCGCTCAGGTGCTGATATGAGCACTTTTACACCAGCTCTTGCGCCAACCTTTTTGAGACTGTGGGAAATGTCATTAATGTAAGGAATGACCGCGTACGGCTTTCTTTCTTCTGATGTGGTTGTGACATATTTTCTGCCTCTAAGTGCTTGCAGCATCCCTTCTGCGACACTGGATAGCAGTCTAGTCGGGTAACCTGCTGCTTTCAGCCTACTGTTTTGGGCGTCAAAACAGCCTTGAACTTCATGATGACGCTATCTCGTGAATGTGGCCCTCATTGCTGATTTTGCTAAGGACTAGAAGGACTAGAAGAACTAGGACTAGAAATAACAAGTGAACTCACAGAAAACAACGTTATGCGGTTTCTTGACTTGACGCTAGCCTTTCTAGGCGCTCACATATATGCTGGCGGTACGGACCACGAAAGTAGAAGGGACTGGTCTCCTACACACCTGAGCACTCCAATATCATCAAGCGGGGGTTGAAAAAACAGCAATGAGAGCCGCATTGACGATATTCTGTCATCATGACGTTGAAGGCAGTTTTGACACCCAGAACCGTCGGCTGAAAGCAGCAGGTTGCCCGACGAGACTGCTATCCAGTGTCGCAGAATGGATTCTGCAAGCACTTAGAGGCAGAAAATATGTCACAACCACATCAGAATAAAGGAAGCCGTACGCGGTCATTTCTTACTTTAATGTCATTTCCCACAGTCTCAAAAAGGTAGGAGCAAGAGGTGGTGTAAAAGTGCTCATATCAGCACCCAACAAGTTAAGAAGCCTGTGCGCCAGCCAACAGCGAGCAAAGAAAAAATCAGTTCAAGAAAAAACACCGGAAAAAACGTGTGAAATGTGCGAAAAGCGGGGTTTTATGAAATACCTAAGTAATGCGGATGCACCTACATTGGTCAAACAGGGCGCTGCTTGAATAAACGGCTTCGAAAGCACAAAAGATCCCTAAAGGGCGCCATCAGCAGTGAATTAGCAGAACATTGCAGAGAGCATGAATGCGCTCCGCAGCTTATCAACACAATGGTCATACCGTCATATTTTAATCAACGGACCAGGGAGACTGAAGAAGCCTTCAACATCCGACCAAAGACCAATGTATGCGTCGGCACACCTTCAATAGCGCTTCGTGACAGAGAAATTGATTATCTGCGTGCGATGTCTTAATAATTCACCACGTGTACATCTTATGCGTTTTTCATGCTTCTTTTTTTCTTTCTTATACGAGCGATATGTATATATTCGACGAACGTGCATTAAAAATCTGGTTGTTATTCAGCGTAGTGTCCCGCCTCCCTCCTTGTCCCGTGCTGCGCTGCTCCCGTCAAAAGATCACGCACCAACCAGCCCAAATTTTCACCTTGTTAAAACACATTTCATGTATTCAGGTAGTTGAGTTGAATTGAGTTGAGTGGTTGGAAACTACCGGTGAGATTAGCCTTGCAGTTGCTGCCGGCAATTGCTCCACCGTAGCGACACTTAAATAGAGATCACAGAGACACTGTCCGCAAAAACCCAAATAGACAGTCCTGAGGTCACCATGTGGAGGCCAAATCCGTGTCCTGCAGGTAAAGTAGAAGAAGGCGAGAAGCATCCCTTCTACTCGACTGGCTCCCGCGCGGAAAAACAATGTCCTGAAGAGAACTGTGAGGAACTCCTGCCTTCTTGAGGGATCCGAATAACACAGCCCGTTCCGCGTTGTACAAAGTAGAGCACAAGAGGTAATGTTCTATGTCACCACACACACCACACGTTGAACACAATGGTGACAACGCTAGGCCAGTCTTATACATCCACGCCGGCGTACGAGCAGAATCCGTGCGAACGCGGTGCAGCAAAGTGCCTTGGTACCTTTTGAGACCCTTGGTCACACATGGCTGATGAGGAGAGCTCCACAAAGAACTGAAGTGGCACAACACCACATCTCTGAACATTTGTTTGACTTCATGAGGGACTCCATGTACTGGAATCCCGGAGAGAGCTGTATGGGCGAGGTTGTCTGGTATCTCGTTGCCTAAAACACCTATGTGCGAGGGCACCCATTGAAAACGTATAGAGAAGCCTTTGCTATGTAGATTCTGCACCAAACGTAGGGATCTAAGACTCAAGGCATCAGTGGGGAACCCGTACTCTAACCTTTGAAGAGCAGATTTTGAATCCGTAATTATGACAGTAGGTTGAGGCGTACAACACCGTAGCTTCTTTAGAGCTGCCTCAATGGCAACGCTTTCGGCCATTGTAGAGGACACGACTTTAGTAAAACGAACAGACCAATCATACTTCAAAGAGGGAATATGAAAAGCAGCTGCACTAGATCTCTGACCTTGTCCACAGAGCCGTCTGTAAAAATTTGAAGATGACTGGCATATTCGGTCTCAAGATGTTCCAGTACGAGCGAACGCATTGCCGCTAAAGGAGAATTTCGCTTAGCGCGAAATTGGGGAATTGTCAAGGAACAATCGAGGCTCGGAAAGGACCAAGGTGGCTTTAACGTGTTAGGTTGATCTCGAAGGTCGAGACCCAGAGAACGAAGAGTATTTAAAGCCAAGTACGCCCGGGACTCAGATCTCTTTCGAAGGCGCTGTAGAAGCGCTCTCCCAGCAGCAGTCTCTCTGAGGCGGCCAATTTGCAGCAAAAGTCTTTGTGAAGCAGCTAGCCGAAGAGGTTTCGATTGAGACTCATACAGTACTGCATTGTTTGGAGCAGCCTGCGGAACGCCGAGAGCCCTCCTTAGTCCCATTCTGTGCAAAACCTCAAGGCGTTCCAGCTGCAATACCGGGGGGGAAATTAAAGGGAGCTGGTACATTATGCGACTTGTCACCAGGGCATCGTGAAGCCTGATCATTGAAGCAGGATGGTTTCCCCATTGCTCACTAGCAACTCTACGAAGCACATTGAGACGCGAAGATAGTGAAGCCACAATCGAGTCCACAGCTCGTCGCCACTGTAGACGTGAGTCAATAGTGACGCCCAAAAAACGTATGTGGTTAACCTGACGAAGGCAAGACTGATCAAGGTCTATGCTCAGCCGCGCATACCGTCGTCCCCTACCTGGAAACCGGACGAAGCCACATTTTTCCACCGAGGGAGTCAACCCAACACCTTGAAGGTAACTTTTAACTGAAAGCACGGCCTGTCGCGCTAATAGAGCTAAGCGTTTGTGTTGATATCCGGTTAACCAAAGACAAATGTCGTCTGCATATATCGACATAGACATGCCTACAATGTTTTTGCACTTTTGCGGGAAGACCAGCCATGACAACATTAAAGAGCGTTGGGGACAGGACACTACCCTGAGGTACCCCTCGCGATACCGCCCTTTCGGAGCTCATTGTACTGCCTAACCGCACTCGAAATTTACGATCACTGAGAAATGAGTGAATGAATCGCAGAAGATAGCCCTGTACGCCTATGACCTGCAGACTATTCAGTATTGAGCTCTGGAGGACGCTATCATAAGACTTTGATACGTCTAGGAAAATAGCTAGTGTTGAAAGTCCAAAAGCACTCTGATGTTCAATGTGGCTTATCAAGTCCAGGACGCTATCTTGCGCGCTTAAACCTGTGCGGAATCCAGTAATGCATGTTGGTAGTGCCCTTCTATCCTCAAGCCACCAAGACAAACGCTTACTTGCCATCTTCTCCATGAGCTTAGCACACACGACGTCAGCGATACAGGACGATACGAGGCCGCGTCTGTCATCTCTTTGCTGGCCTTCAGCAGTGGGACTACACAAGCCACCTTCCATAAAGGGGGAACGTCACCAGGCTCCCACACTCGATTGAGATAGGTTAGGAGCATCTTCCGGTGTTCCAGAGGCAGGTTCTGTAACATTTGATTGGTAATGCCGTCAGGACCTGGTGCACAGCGACGCCGCAGGCTGCGGAGCGCTGTCTGTAGTTCTCGAAGTGTGAACGGGGCGTCCATAACAGACGGAGACGTAGCAGGGAGAGCGCAGGGATGAATGCCTGGTCTGGAATTTACAAATGCACCCGCAAATTCCTCTGCCAAGCACACGAGATGTTTCTGCGTGCGCAATGCAAGCGCCTCGAAAGGTTTACTCGGACGAGAGCCACCAGCAAGACTGCCAACGACACGCCAAATTCTCGTTATCGGTGAGAAAACAGTCAAACTAGCGCAAAAGGATGCCCACTGGGACCTACAGAGCTTGTTCGCATTACGTCTAATGGCAGAGTTGAGCCTGTTGAAAGTTGTCTTCAAGGCTCTGTCGTCCTTCCGCAACAGTTGTCGCTTCGCCCTTCTGCGCGCTGCGCAGAGGTTCCTGAGTTTTAAATCCGGAGTCGGAAAATGATCAGGTAGCTTGAGCGCCGTGGTAGCAGCCATCTTAGCATAAATCATATTGTCTGTCACATCACCGGAAACACAGGCTAAGTGCTCCCTGTATTTGTCCCAATTAACAACATGGCAAATTTTAGGACCACGCAGATGGAAGTCGGCAGTAAACACAAATATCGGGTAGTGATCACTTCTCATTCGGTCAGCTCTAGTTGACCACTGCACACGGGCGTCAGGTGAATGTAAGGTTAGGTTTATAGATGTGGGTGAGGTTGGAGGCCGAAAGAAAGTGGGACTTCCGTCATTGGCCACGCACAGGTCCAAACTGTCGATGACTTCTACAAGTTGGCATCCGCGAGGATCTGTGTTCCTGTCACCCCAGGCAGGGTGGTGGGCGTTGGAGTCACCGCAGATGATTCTGGGTGCTGGGCAGCGGTCACAAAGTTGCTGGAGGAACAAAGGCAAATCGACCTTCCGCGGGGACACGTATACTGATGCAATGGACAGAGTTCGGAAGGCAAGCAGAATCCTCACAGCCACTACCTCAATACTGTCGGTGCAAAGATCGGTGACGTTCAAAGCCACATGAAGAATCTCCCTTCGTATGTAAAGGGCGGCACTTCCTGCGGGAAAAAACTTTATGCTGCAATTCTTGTGGGCGACGTATCCCGGCAAAGACCCCCCGCTTGGCAAGCCAGCCTCCGAGCGGGCCAGTACTGGAACACAGGTCTCTTTCAAGAACAATTTTAGTTCTGCTAATCGACTTATAATCCCAGCGCAGTTCCATTGCATGATAAACGGCACTTTTCTAGGGTTTTAGTTGCAACAGGTTGAAGAAAACTAGCCATCTAGGAGTTGAAGTTCTCTGCGAAGGCGGTGATCAAGGTCTCAAAGGAAAGCACTAGCTGTATAAAGTTCTTCAAAGTGCCAGGCTGCATCGCTTGGCTATATGAACGCAGGACATCAAACAAAACGCGTAGAAGGTCGGAGAGATTCCGGCTTTTGAGCTCTTTATTTTGCTGCACGCACTGGCGCACCACTTCGACAAAAGACGGGGACTGGGACCCACTCTTGGTCACGGTAGCTGGTGTCTGCATCTCTTTTAAGGCAAGGGGATGTCCTAAATGCTGTCGAGTCTTGCTGTGATCTGGTCGCTGAGGAACATGGACACTTTTTCCAGAAGCAGATCGAACAGCCAACTCACCCTCGGAGGCCGTTGCCGACTTGCTCGGATCAGGTCGTGCAGCGACGTCACTTGCTACCACGTCCCGAGCTTCTGACTCGAGCGCAGGGAACTCTTCACTTCGATGTATCGGCTTCTCAGTAGGTTGTGGTTTGGGGCCACTAATGAAGGACTTGCGACGGTGTAAGGCGCTTACACGGAATGTGCAGCCACTGAAACTCGCTGGATGGTCACCTCCACAATTAGCGCAAGCAAAATCTGCCTTGCACTCTTTGTAATCATGGCCACCACCACACCGCTTGCAACGTTGATCTTTGTTGCAAACTCTCGCTACATGTCCAAAGCGTTGGCACCTGAAGCACCGGGGAGGAGTTTCAACGAACTCGTGGACTGCATGTTTGGTGAAACCAAGGTCAATTATTCCAGGGCGCTAGGTGTTGGGAGCAAACGTTAGCACAATAGAGTTTGTAGGCTTCGCTGCCCATTGTTGTTCTCCAGGCTCCACCCGGCGCATTAACCGTCGCACGTGCAGAACTCCTTGCGGTTTCAAGTAGTCAAGAAGGGCACTTTCCGAATACCACACTGGTACTCCCCTTATAACACATGTGTTAGTCATGTAGGAGTGTGGCAACCGGGCTTGAACTCGTATGCCACCGATCTGAGAGCACCGCAGAAGAATGTCTACTTGCTCTTCCGTTGAGATATCTAGATGAAGAGCCCCTTGCGTTGTGAAGCGACTGCGAATCGGAGCAGATCCCGGTAGTACTTTAATATCATCGAACAGCCTGATAGGGTTCCACTCTCTGAAGTCAACACCTTTCTCTTTTGGCTGAACTATCACTGGGATGCCGACTGTCCGGTGCTTCCGATGACTCACCACTTTGAAGCCATCGTTGTCCATTTCCGCCATGTCAGCCACTTCCTCGTCAGAGGCGACGATAGTTGAGTCGTCCCCACTGAGCGATGATGACGCACTTCACTGCTGGACGTCCCTGATGACTGGCAGATCCCCGCCATGAGATGCCATGGCCGCCTCCGCCCCACTGGGCTCCTTCGGATGGCGCTGTCCCTTTAAGGATACCGGCGCCGGAGCTGCCGTACCCTTCCCGTAGGGACAGTACCGCCTTAAAGACGCGGCCGTCTTCCAAGGATGGAAATAACCTAGTTAATAACTAGAAAACAAGGCGAAATTACTGAGCTGAGGTGACAACATATCGAGTAGCGTCGTCTTCCTCTTCCTCCTCCATGTAATCAGGTAAGTCTGAATGGCCTAGCGAGCAAGCATTCACTCGAGTGGACAGATGTATTACACCACCTGTAACGTAAGCATAGATGTGCCTGAAATACGGCACATATGTGTGCTTAGATGCCTGAAGTTTGAATGAAAAAGAAGTAATTTTATTGAGCCAGAGCCGAGAAATCTAGCATTAACCTTTTGAGGCTGTCCCGGGACGCAGAACTTTTTGGACACGGCTAGTTGTGGGTACGTTTTTTGGATGTCTTCGGGAAAAATGAGCACCTCCTGGGGAGATTCCAAATGTCCTGATGGGATATTTCTGGGAGATTTTGAGGAGGTTTTGTGTTTGTGGTTCTGTACGTGTTGATGGTGGAATCTAGCACCCCGTTTTACATCCGTGTAGCTTTTCACTCGTTTTTGCCGGTTCTTGACCCGCTGTCGTAAGTCTGCCATGTGAGCCACTGGCTCATCGAAGAATCCTCCTCCTGGGAGGCCAAAAACATCCAACCGAGTTCGAGGTCGCCTTCCGTGTAGCAAGAACGCTGGAGAGAGACAACCCTGTTGTAGCATGTGGCGTAGCCCTATAGACGCTCAGGTATTCCAAGATAGCTTCCTTCAATGGCCTGCGCTTCATTGACGCAGTCTGTACATACTCCTTCAGAACACGATTGAACCATTCGACCTGGCCATTGCACTGCGGATAATACAACGATGTCACATAATGCTCAATGCCCCTATCCTGCGAAAATTCCTGAAAATATGTGGAGATGAATTGACATCCATTGTCTGTGACCACACTCCCTGGGTACCCTTCCCGTGCAATAAGCTCTAGCAAGATTTTGACTACTGACTGTGCAGTTATAGATGAAACAAAAAAAAATTCAGGCTACTCTATGTGGTAATCCACCACTGTTACTGCAAACCTGCAGTCGGGAGGTGCTCGTTCCCTTGGCCCCACAATATCTATTCCAAGCCTATCGCATGGCTTCTCTGGCCATGGTACTGGCTGCAGAGGGGCTGTCATAGTTTTTGCAGACTTGTCTGCCGCTTTACAAACTGCACAGCTTCTGATGGAATTTTCTACAAAGTCATCCATCCTAGGTCACCAGTAGAACTCTCTCAGTCGTTGTTTTATCCTGACAATGCGCGGATGAGATTTGTGAGCAATTGCAACAAACTTGGATAGGAGATCCACTGGAGGCACTATTCGCTCCGCCAGAAGCAGCAATCCCTTCACAACAGAAAGTTCATCCCGAATGCGCGCGAACAACAAGGTCTTTCATGTGAGCTCCTTGTTTTCTGGCCACCAAGATATGATGTACTGCATCACCCCCTGTAACACTGGGTCATTATCTGTTGCTTCCTGTAGTTGACTTTTTGTAACCACGCTTGACACCACAGCGATTACCTCCTCCAAAGGCTCACCTTCCACAGACGGCACAGGCAACCGAGACGGTGCGTCCGCCACCACATTGGTTTCTCCCTTTGTATACTGCACAGTGAAGTTGTTCTGCATGAGCCTTGTACACCACCTTTCTATTTGAAGCGGGCGCCGTCCTGTGCCACTGCTGGATAGCAAAGTCACCAGGGCCTGATGGTCGGTCCTTAGAATGAACTTTGGGCCCCACAAATATATATGCCAGTACTCGCAAGCCCATAGGCATGCCAATGCTTTTCGTTCCGCTGTACAATATCTACGCTCTTTTGGTGTCAAAGTCCTGGATGCAAATGCCACTGTGCGCGACTCCCCATCAACGACTTGTTGCAACGCAGACCCTAGGCCATAGGACGAGGCATCAGCGCCTTGTCAAACATGGCCACGGCCCCGCACGATGACAGCAGCGCCTTGTCCTTGCAGAAACTGTCCTCGGCGCTCCGGTCCAAGCAGAATTCCTGGCCCTTGCGAAGAAGACGCCTTAATGGCTCCACTTCCTCTGCATTGTGTGGAGTAAAACGAGAATAATATCCCAGAAGTCCCAAATAAGAACGGAGACCAACCACATCAGTCGGTAGCTGTGCTCAAAGAATTGCATCAACCTTCGACTTCAGGGGCCTAAGCCCTTTAGCACTGACATGGTGGCCCAAGAATGATAGTTCTTGCACCTCAAACACTCATATCTTGTTTAGTTGCAGGCCAGCCTTAGCAATCCGTCGCAAAATCTCACGCAAGTGGTCCAGCTGTTCCCTCTTTGTCCTGCCGAAAACAATGATATTGTCAATTTAAAACAGGGATCCCTTGAAACCCTTCAAAATCTCCTGCATCATCCGCTGAAATGCAGCCGGGGCCGAGGCGAGGCCAAAACATACTCTGCGGAAACGAAACCATCCTTCATGCACCACGAACGCTGCTATTTCTCGACTGCCTTCAGCCAACTCCACTTGGTAGTACACGGATGCCAAGTCCATTTTTGAAAACCATGCAGCCCCATTCAGCTCATTCAAGAGTTCTTCAGTATGAGGTAGTGGAAACCCATCAGCCACTGCCGCTTTGCTTGCTTCCCGCAAATCTCCGTCCATCCTTTTTTTCACTACAACAATCGGCGACACCCACTCCGAGGCATTCACACGCTCAATGATGCCTCCCGGTGCCAACCTTGCTAGCTCATTAGAAACTTGCTTTCGTAGTGAAAAAGGCAGGCGCTGAACCTTCGCTCTCACGGGCTTCACATTGGCGCGCAGCTTCACTTCATAAACTACGTTTTTCGCCAAACATCATTTGCCGGCAAAATGAAAAGAGAACTCACATAGTTCAGCGGGTAGTGACCCGGTGCTTGCCGTTCTCTGCAGACATGCCAACGAGGCTCCATCAGTGCGTAACCGTAGCTGTTGCACTGCGTCCAAACCCAATGACGCCAGGCCCTGAGGAACAGCGTGGAACCGAACGTTGGTCGACACACTCCCCTGCCTAGTTTTGGCCACAAAGCAACCGATGACCGGAATCCTTTTGCCAGAGAAGTCCCGCAGCGTCGCTACAGCAGGACCCAAAGAAAATTGACAACTTTTCTTGATATACATGATGTGGTAAAATGAACACAGCAGAGCCATTGTCTATCAGCAGCTGAACTGGTTCGTCCTCGACGCACACATCTGCGACCAAAATCCCCCGTTCCACCTGCGTCAGTGTCAGCACGCCCAATACCTCCCTGCAGTCTTCATCTCGAATAGCTCGCACTTCTGCTAATTCGCGGCCTTCACATACTACTTGGAGATGCCCAATCTTGTGGCACCTTGCGCAACGCTTCCCACGCGCCTTGAATTCCCGCGAGTTGGTCAGGTGTCCTGCTGAGCCACACCGGTAGCACCTGCGCACCGGGCCTGACGAGGAGCCTGAGGAACCACCCCCAGCGTTGAAATTTTGCCTCCGTCACTCGCTGGACACGGGAAGCGTTGTAACCGTCCTCATACAGTCTGACGCCGTCTGATGTCTCTTCATACGCTCAGAGAATGTCGACTGCCTCATCCAGCGTAAGTTTCGACCCTTTAAACAGCAGCTTCTGTCTCAATTACATACTTCGAACGCCATTGAAAACCTTGTCACACAAAGCTACTTCAAGAATGTCGCCGAAGTCGCAGGTCTTCGCCAATTGTCGGAGAGCTCTGACGTAGTCGCGTATCGGTTCATCTGGGAGCTGGCGTCGCAGCGTGAACCTGCGACGCTCAACGAGGACGTTCACAGTACTTGTGAAATGGCGTTCCAGCAGGCCCAGTGCTTCATCATAAACGTTCGCAGTAGCACTCGCATGCTCCGATTTCTGGCCGAGCAAATCCGATGCGGCGCTCGTAGTCTTCGGTTACGGGGTCAGCGTGCGGAAAACCAGACGGCCCTCAACACTTAGACATTGTAGCAGGATGGCCCTATTCCGAACCTGTGACTTCTCGTCCAGTCCTGTTGCTTGTAGAAAATTCAGGAAGTCCTCCTTCCACTGGTGCCAAGGTACAGGTGGTTGTCCAGGCACTTCCAGAAAAAGAGCCACTCGCGGTAGCGCAAATGAATCCATCTCGCCTGACACGCCTCCTGCGCGTGACTAACCGCAGTTCCATAGTCAATATGCCCAAACGGGAAGCCGTCTGCTGTCGACTGCGCCAGTATGTGGTGGCGTTGAGGAATCGACGCCAGAGTGAAGAAAGACGCTATGTTCCATGGGCGCCGGCGTGCCAACAAATCCCCCCGTTTATTCCAAGCAACGATGTATATATACAGATGAATGCAGATGGTGCTCTTGATACCTATTAACAGTAGCGCCCTCTATACACAACAGTCACTTTTTAAATAAGCCGTAAAACATGCCTGCGTGTCGTATCGGTAGCGTGTCTGAACCGAAACCCGAGGGTGAGAAGTTTCCGATGCGCCTCTGTTGTTGCTGGCGCCATCTGAGGGAGCCTCTCGTAACAGCTGCTTTTGCGACGAGTCCGAATTTTCCCGTTACGCTGACGGCAACACCGACACCGGACTTGTTGCGACAGGGGGCTTTTACGCTTTCGCGTAAAAACCCTAGACATGTTCCGAGTGCACGGCGGGCTGCATGCCATTGCTGGCACTGCAGGCATAGGCCTTTTGCCTGGGCATTACGTGCTTTCGCATAAAAATTAGTTGGTTTTCAGGAAAACAAAGACGCATGCATAACAGTCTCAGTTCTCGGTGGGCACATCAAATGAGCTACGAGGGAGACGACTGAGGAGGGAGTAAAAGAAGGAAGAAAGGCGCCGCACTGGATGACCTTAGAGTAATTTCTACCACCTGGGGTCCTTTATGCACCGTGCACTGTTATCGCACAGCACACCCTTCTGAATTTTGCTATAGTGCGGCCGAAAGCGTATGCGGAGAGAAGACCTCAACAGGCTCGAAGCCTTTAGCTTTACCTTCGCTTTTTCCTGTATGTGTAAACAGGAAAGAAACCAATAAACTAAAATCAGCCCGCCTCCCAGGCCTCATTATTCGTGTGTGCTAGGCAACAAGGCATGGTAGCATAATTATAGGAATGGTCAGAAACGGCATTTCGGTTCCCGAACGTGTTGACGAAATTTGTCGCCTCCGCAAAATTTTTGTAGGTGTAAGTTTTTCTCGTATGTGGGCAGGGCACACCAGAGTACTACCGCCAGACACAGAAGCATAGTTCAAGGAAAAAGTTCGGCGTCTACTCAACACGCACTGCACCTTTATAGTGTATATGCGACCGGAAATGGCGTCTCATTTCGAGAAAGCTTGGGTCATAACGCTTATAACTGTATATACGCTTCGCTGCCGAATGTCGCAAACTCGTGACGTACTATTTGCACGCCGTGTACTCATTACTACATGGAGCTGGTTTGCAACGTCTCATGTCTACATATTTTCAATAACCAATGCTTTCCGGTCAGAATATCATTGTGAGAAAGCTCTATGAGGAATAAGAAGGCGCGAATATGCGTCCCTGCGCCAGGGTCTAAGAATTCCTCGCCTCCTTTTCTGACAATTGTATCAGCGAAAACAGGAACTCATGTTCTTTGTTGCTAATTGATGAAATGATGATTTCTGAAATCTGAGCGGAGCTAAGAAAATTTTGATACTGAGATTTCAATGTTGCTCTCATTAGCTAACATACTACACCGGACATTAGCCAGCGGCGCGCGATCTTCTCTTCTGCGCATGCGCCAAACCTGCACATATTTATTATTGTTTAAAGAATTTTTGTGTATATTGTCACCGAAAGCCGGCAGAAAGGGCAGAAGGGCACACCAGGACTATCCAGGCAGACGCACTCAGCGAACGAACGCACGAGCCGGGGAAGACAAGGAAGACCAGCGGGTGCTGTCGCACCGCATGGCGGCGCCAGTAAATGACTGACACTGTGGCATTGCCCCTCGTCTTGCAAAGGCCATCGCCCTGATGCCGCGGAATCACGAAAATCCGGAATAAAGTCTGGGGCGCCAGACTTGGCAGAATAAGTCCTAGCGGGCGTGTTAGGGCTTCATCACGGCAACGTGGACGATATCGGATGCCGCCTGCCAACTGAACGAGCGAACAGACTCTTGCGGGATCACTTCGTAGTTAACGTCACTATGCGCAGTACCTCGTAGGGCGCAAGAGTTTTTCGGAGCCACCCCGCAGACGGATTAGGGTCCAAACCCAAACTTGATAGCCAAGGTGGTAAAGCACCGCCCGGTGATGAACGTTGTAACGTTGAGCGTCGCTTTCCAGCTGGGTACAGGCTCACTGTCTAGCTAACTGGCGGGCGGCTTCTGTATGCCGAACGAACTTTTCAGCGCCAGCGACGGAGGGACGTGCAACATCTGGCAGTAACATTGCGTCCAGCATAGTCATGGCTTCGCGGCCGTGCAACAAACGGAATGGTGTGAAGAGCGTCGTCTCTTGAAAAGCAGTGTTGTATGCGAACTTGACATAAGGCAAGATCTGGTCCCAGTTCTTAAGGTCGGTGTCGACGTACATGGAAAGCATGTCGGCAATGGTCTTATTGAGTCGCTCAATCAGTCCATTTGTTTGAGGATGGTAGGCAGTGGTTCAACGGTGACTGGCGCCACTGAGAACCATAACTTCCTTAGTAAGGGCTGATGTAAAAGCGGTGCCTCGATCAGTTATAAAACTACCGTAGGGGCACCGTGACAGAGGTGAATGTTAAAGATAAAAAAGTTCGAAGTTTCGGCACCGGTGCCGCAGGGAACGGCTTTCGTCTCACAATACCGGATGAGGTAGAAGGTGGCAACTATAATGTACCTGTTGCCCAATGATGACGTAGGAAATGATCCCAGCAAGTCCATGCCGACCTGGTGGAAAAGGATTCGAAGCGGATCAATGGACTTCAATCGGCCGGCCGGCTTCACAGGTGGTGTCATGAGACGCTGGCACTCGCGGCAAGACTTAACGTAATACTGGGCAACTGTAGCAAGCCGGGGCCAGTAATACTTCTGCCGTAGCCACGCCAACGTGCGAGCAAAGTTGAGGTGGCTGGAAGAAAGATCGTCGTGGCATGCGTGCAGAACTTCGTCTCGAAGCACCGTTGGAAGCACGAGCAGGTACGGAGTTTCCGTGGAACCGCAGTTTCTGTTGTAGAGGATGCCACCCCGCAAGCAGAACGGCGATAGCCCGCGTGTGAAGAAGTGGGGCGGCGACGAGGTGCGACCTTCGAGGTACTCTCTGAGGGGTCGTAGCTTGGCGTCATGTCGCTGTCGTTGAGCAAGTATGTACGTGGTTAAAGCGCCAAGAAAAGCGGGATCGTCTTCATTGTCAGCAATGATGCACGGGAGAGGAGCACGGGTCAGGCAGTCTGCGTCGCTGTGTTTGTAGTCAGACTTGTACACGATGGTAATATCGAATTCTTGCAAGCGGAGACTCCAACGCGCTAGCCTCCCCGATGGGTCTTTAAGGTTCCCAAGCCAACAAAGCGAGTGGTGATCGCCCATGACTCGTAATGGGTGACCATACAAGTATGGGCGAAATTTCGTTACCGCCCAAACGACAGCAAGGCACTCCTTTTCCGTGGTAGAATAATTCGCTTCAGATCGCGATAGAGTGCGGCTTGCATAAGCAATCACGCGCTCAACACCATCTTTTCACTGAACGAAAACGGCCCCCAGACCACCGTTGCTGGCATCGATGTGTAGTTCCGTGTCCGCCTCCTCGTCAAAGTAGCCAAGGATGGGCGTAGTTTGGAGGTGGTTCTTGAGGTCGTCGAAGGCCGTCTGCTGTTCTTGGGCCCAGATGAAAGGTTGGTCGTCCTTTGTCAAGCGAGTTAGAGGCTCGGCTAGTCGGGAGAAGTCTCGCACAAAACGTCGGTAATAGGCGCAGAGACCCAAAAAACGGCGCACAGCACGCTTTTCAGTGGGGTCGGAAACGCAGAGACGGCAGCCGTTCTGTTGGGGTCAGGGGTAACACCTCAGTGCTCACGACATGGCCAAGGAACTTCAGCCGTTGGAACGCAAAGTGGCATTTCTCTGGTTTGAGCGAGAGGCCGGCCGATCGTACGGCTTCCAGTACTGCACTCAAGCGGTTAAGATGCTCGTCGTAGGTGGAAGAAAAAATGACATCATCATCAAAGTAGAAGAGACAGGACTGCCATTTGAGGCCAACGAGGACAGTGTCCATCATTCTTTGAAAGGTGGCAGGAGCGGAACACAAGCCGAAAGGGAGCACGTTGAACTCGTACAACCCGTCAGGTGCAACGAACGCTGTCTTCTCGCGGTACAGTTCATCTACCTCAATTTGCCAGTACCCACTGCGGAGGTGAAGAGAAGAAAAGTAGAGGGCATGACGCAGCCGGTCGAGTCATCGATTCGAGGTAACGTGTAAACGTCCTTTTTGGTAATTTTGTTAAGTTTTCGGTAGTCGACACAAACTCTCAGTGTCTCGTCCTTCTTGGCGACCTGCACAACGGGCAAAGCCCATGGGCTTGTAGACGGTTGTATGACATCATCTCGGAGCATTTCGTCTACCTGCAGTCGTATCGCCTCACGTTCTCTCGCCGACACTCGACAGGGGTGTTGACGAATAGGCCACTGATTGTCATCAACTATGATGCGATGTTTCGTTATGGACGTCTGCCTGACCTTAGTGGTGGTCGCAAAACAGTCATGAAAAGAGTCAATGATGGTTTGCAAGCAGCGATGCTGATCAGTGTTCAAAGCAGGCTTCACGTCAGCCTTAACTGTTCGACTAGGTCTTCCTGCAGGGGTGTCCCGGGACGTTGACAACGCGTAGTGGGTGGCGGGCTCGCTAATTTCATCGAAATAGGCGATGGCTATATTTTTCGCCAAGTGCCGGTATTCAGCGCTAAAGTTCGTATCTAGAAGCTCAGTTCGCTGGTTCTGCAGGGCAACGATACCCCGTGCGATACAGACTTGTTGGCTCAGCAGTAAAGACAAGTTTGGTTCTGCTATGCCGTTGGACGCGCTGGGGTTGTCGCAGTCCACCATAACAAATAAGCTGCCACGCGGTGGTAGAGTGATGTGGTCGTTGAACACGCGAAAAACGGGTCTGCCTAGCGCACCGTCGTCGGCTATAATGCATGGGGCGGAGAATGTCAACATGAGTTCGCGGAGGTCGATGACAGCCCCATTTTCGCAAAGAAAATCGAGACTGAGAATCAGGTCCTTCGAGCACTCAGCCAGCACAGCTAAGCAACCAGTGTAGATGATACCGCGAATCTCAATCCTAGCGATGCAGACGCCGAGCGGCATCACCACATTACCGCTAGCGGTCCGAATTTGTGTTCTATGCCAGGGCTTCAGCACTTTTCTCAAGAGGGTAGCAAAACCCCGACTCATAACGAAGAAATCTGCGCCGGTATCGACGAGGGCAGTCACATAGTGCGAGAGGTGCTGGGAACGATATCCAAGGGCTCCGGAATAATTTCGACAGGTGGTCGAAATTATTCCGGAGCCCTCCACTACGGACCTATTCGTTCCTATCTTATTTCACTCCCTCCTTTACCCCTTCCCTTACGGCGCGGTTCAGGTGTCCAACGATATATGAGACAGATACTGCGCCATTTCCATTCCACCAAAAAAAAAAAAAACCTCCACCAAAATGTTACCGAAAGCCGGCAGAAAGGGCAGAGGGGCCAACCAGGACTATCCAGGTAGACACACTAAGAGAACGAACGCACGATTCGGGGAAGACAAGGAAGATCAGCGGGTGCTGTAACATCGCATGGCGGCGCCAGTTAATGGCTGAGAATGTGGCAATATTACCTCTCCCCTATCCTCTCTTCCTGCACCGCTGACCTCATTCATTTCATTTATCCATTCTGCTTGATATCCTTTATTTCCGCTGCCACAGCTCGTGTACTTCGACAGTATTGAAGGCAGATGCCAGGGCTAGCAAGATTCTTTTCCTTCCTTTTATAGTTATTTTAATGAACCACTTCCTACTGTTACATGCGCGAAAATACTAAAATATTTGTGATGCTGGGAGAGGGGATCTTGAAGATGCCTTAAATATAGAGACACGTTGAGGGGAAATTGAAGTTGGCAAGTATTCATAGAATACAAGCCTAACCACAAAATGAACAGTCTTACTGAAAAAGTTAAAAAGATGAAGAATTAAACTGGAGGCATCGCCGCCACAGGACAAATGCGCAAGTACAAGCGCAATGAAGAAATAGTCGAAAAATAGAGGCTGACAAATGTGCATGAAGATTACGCGTCTGGATATTAAAGTACATAACTTCTTTTTGAAACAGCTTGTGCACTTTTATCGCACGAGGATGACGGAAAAAAGACGTCTTGATTGTTGGAAGAAAACGTATACTTGTCAGTGCAACAGGCTTCCAGCTGTGTTCTGGTATTTATTGGTGCTTCGCGGATATGCGCTTTGCGTACACACACTGTTGCGTTTTTGACGCGCCTGGATTGAGCAGAACAGGAACTGCAAGTACATCTCTAAGTGCAACTTGGACGAAGTTCGTGCTCCGGGACACTCCTGCGACAAGGAAAACACTTGTGTAAATACAGGTTATATGTTACACGAACCTCCACGTTAGCAAATGCACCACTCGGCGTGTTTGCTTCGACAACGTACGAAGCACACTGGACTGCAAAACCAGCGCTGTGAGGACTACTATTACAGAATCTAAATACGTCCGTGCGTACTCGTCTTTGCACATCGGTCACACCAGTGGCACGGCGGTGACAGCTGCCGCACCAGAAGCTTGGCTTGCTGCTGACGCCGCCAACTCCTCGGCGCTCGGACTATATCCTGCCAAACCCCCGCACTCAAAAGCATCGCACGCTTTGTGCAGACCACCTTTCTCAGTTAGCTAAGTGCGGACCACAATTCTTTGCGATTACTTCGCTGTCGGGATCGGGAACGGGACCCATCGTAACGCTGGTGCAAACGTTAACGAAGCTATCGTAGCGACGTCTGATCGAGGCGTGCAACGTCCCCCCTCGCGTCATGGAGAGATCTGTGCACGTCCATGGGTCAAACGTTGTCCGCCTCCTGGGTGACGCCAGAGCAGCGTATTTGCCAACATCGTCGTCCTGGTACCGTGGTGGGCGAAGCCAGTTCGCGGTGGGAAGGAGGCTGCGCTCTGTGCTGCAGCCCGAGCCTCGCACGTGCACTCCTCTTGCCGTGTGAGCGAAGAGAGAGCAGAGCTCCCGTTGCGTAATCGGCACACCCTCGAGCAGCTGGTCTGTGTGGATGGATAAAGCTGAACCCTTTAAATCGGGAGGTGGCTCAAGGCACCTAGCCATGACTTATGAAATTTTACTCTCGTCTTGGATTTTAGCCACCAATCGGATAACCTTCGCTTTTTTACTTCTACCCGCGTAAAATCTACTCTTCCTTCACTGTCCTTAAACCTGAATGCCTTCGACAATTCAGCCCCGCTCCTTTTCAGTGCAGGGTGAAGCCCTTTACAGAAAAGTATCGAGTGTTCAGCCGGTTTGTCCTCCTCTCCGCACGCAATGCACAACGTGTCTATTGCGTGGTTCCTGACTCTATATGTCTTAGTCCAAAAAACTCCCGTCCTGGCCTCAAACAACAAAGAGCTTCCCCTACAATTATCATAGATATTTTCTTTGGCAATTTCCTGCTTAAATATCCTGTATGTTCCCAGTGCCGGTTTCGTCAGCATCCCTGTTTTCCACAGAGCTCTCTCTGTTCCTTTAACCTTTTTCTTAACCGATAATTGCTGATTTGTCCCCCCCCCCTTACTGCTGTCCAGATATTTGCTTGTCAATTTTCTAGTTCGCTTTCTCCATTTCGTGTAAACATTCCTTATGTACAGGAAACTGAAAACTTTCCTAGCCCACCGCTTTTCCCCCCTTTTTCTCAATCGCTTCTCAAATGCTATATTACTGCTAGCTTCTCTGCTCTCGAACGACGTCCATCCCATATCACCCGGCACCCCCTGATTTGGTGTATTGCCATGTGCTCCCAAAGCTAGCCTCCCTACGCCGCGTTCTTTGATCTCTAACCTTGCTTGAACATCTTCGCTCATGAACAGAACCGCATTACCGAAAGTCAGGCTACGAACCGTCACCCCTTTCCAGATCCCTCTTACCACTTCATACCTATTGTAATTCACAGTGCCCTATTTTTCATGACAGCTGCATTCATACTAACTTTATACATTGCATATTTTTCATGCTCTGTCAGGTACTTGCACCGTTATTTATCCACAACCCAAGATACTTGTACTCATTCATTACTTCTAGCATGAACTCCTGTATTCTATTCTCGCCGTCCTAATCATTAAATATCATGACAGCAGATTTTTCGTTACTAAACATGAAACCTTATCTATCTCCCTCTGTACCACATATGTCTATCAACTTCTGCAAATCTTCCTAGCTGTCAGCCATTAGCACTATATCATCCGCGTATATCAGTCCCGGCAATGATTGTTTAATCCATTCCTCTTCCTTAAAAAAAGCAAGGTTGAAGCCTAGTCCGCTCCTCTCTAGTTTGGTCTCCAACCCTTGCAGGTACAACATGAACAACAAAGGAGACAGGGGACCTCCTTGACTAAGCCCCCGCTGCATCACTACAGGCCCTGATACATTTTTTCCCATTTTATAAGCACTCTGTTACCTTTATATATATATATATATATATATATATATATATATATATATATATATATATATATATATATATATATATATATATATATATATATATATATATATATATATATATATATGAAGAATAATTACTCCCTAATATTCAGAAATGCTATAGTCATAGGGGCCTATGTTCCTTTTCAGCAATCTCTATACACTGCGCCAATGAATACAGATTTCCCTCCAACCTCCTTTGTTTCCGGAACCCATTTTGTAGCTCCCATAGCACCCTTCGTTCTCCACCCGAGCGTGCAATCTTTCCTTTGTAATCTGCATCACCCGTTGTAAACCACACATGTCACTGTTCTGGGATGGTAGTTACGTCAGCTTTGTCTTCCTTTCCCTTATATATTGTGTTCATTCTACTTATTCGCCATTCATCGGGGACTTTCCCATACACTATCACTGTAGTCACTACCTGTATTATTCTTTGCTTGGATTTTGGTCCTAGCTTTTTTATTAACATAATCGGAATACCATCTGGTCCTGTTGACTTCCCACTAGGAACCTTCTTCTCTGCCCTTTCCCACTATCTTTGCTCAAGTGAAGCAATTACAGTAACAGGTCTATCCTCCTTCGATAAATTATGTGCAACATTTCTTTCTTTAAATTTTTCTGTCATACTTGTTCCTACGTGTTTTATTGCTTCATCTTCTTCTAGTGGAATACCCTGATCTGTAACAATAAACCCTTGATCTTGCCTAGTCTTATTACTCATTGCATTTAGATGTTTCCAGAATTTTAGAGCTGCTTTTTTATCCTTTTTATTTACATTTGACATCCACTGGGCACCCTTTCCTCTAATTTTTTTATTAATCAAATAGGATACTTCCCTTCAAAACTTAATGAAGGTATCCCATTTTCTGTCTACTTCAACTTCTGGTTCAACCCTCTTCTTGGAATATTTGTGTTTTCTGGACGCTTCCTGACGTTTCTCTATTGCTATATTGACCTCCACATCTATCCAACTCTTGGGTTTGCGTCTTTTCCCTTTTGGCTTTACTCGCACCTTAGCTAGCTCCAGCTCAAGTAATCGAGTTAATCTGCTATAAATCCATTCTGTTTCATTATCCTCAGATATTACTTTCTCAATTTTTTGTCTGCTGCTTTCAATTGCCTTCCTGGGTAAAAATTCCCCTCTGATTGTTCATCTAGCTTCAGTCCTACACTGGTTTCTCTTCTGAAACTCAACATGATACGCCTGTGGTCACTACCTACACTTCTGGAACCATGTTCATCTATGCACATAACCCCTACTCTATTATACAGACTCTGTGACATTAGTGCATAATCTATCATCGAGTGCAGAGTCCCTGCCTCCCATGTTATGATCCCTTCACACTTCTCGGTGATGTTGCATACAACTAAATCATGTGTGTCACACATATCCTGCAGCGTGCTTCCTGTGAAATCTGTGTACCCGTCAAGGTCCTCTATATGTTCGCTTATGTCGCCTAATATAATTATTTCGCACTCTCCTCCTAGCTCACCAATGTCGCTTGCAATACATTCTAACCGTGCGGTCTCGTGCGGAACCATGGCGCCATCTTTCGACGCTAGTGGTCCAGGACGTTACACAGCCGCCGAGCGGCACTGTCGTGTGGCGTTTTCTGCCCGTGTCGATTGCCTCGCCGATCGGTTCTATGTGCAGGCACCGATTGAAAGCACATCTTCGCTGGCACACGCACACCGCGTATGTCGCCGTGGCTAGCTTGAGGTCCAATAAGTTTTAAAATTCTTAAGTTATAGAATGTCATACATACTATTCCCCTACCACACTCTTTTGGTTCCCGCTAAGCTGACTCTTAACATTACTACGATGCGCGGTCGTCGTCGGTGTAGCGTGACAGACCAGTGCGTCAGCGACGGCATTTGCGTATCGACCAGCCCACTGACCTCGATCGCCGTCGCATCGGCCTATAGCGTGACCGGACCCTATCTATACCGAAGAAAAACTGCGTTACTGTTCTCATCGCTTTTGAGGCACCAGCCACTCATATATGGGGGACGACTGCTACATCGATCGCCCGCGGAAGTAAAGGGGGGAATAAGACCTCTCTGCGCATATTGCAGCAACGAGAGCAGACGACGTTGCTCCGTGCTGGCCCTGGTGATGTGACGAGAGCGTTCAATATTGTTGTCGCTGCCGGTGGGAGGAGTCTCCCGGCCTCAATTTCGATCTCATTTTTTTGGATATACAGCGCGTCCAGGGCAGCCAAATTTCGGAAACTGAATCATAAGCTCTTGTATTAGTCACTGGAGCAAAAAACTGCAATATGAAGAGCGACCATGTCATGCCCCTTTAAAGCATGCAACTGAAGGTGCATATTTCGGCAGTCCGAACCCCTTTTGCAAGCTAACCTCCAACCTGACTAAAACATGCAAGCTATATGCAAAGAGAAATGCTATGACATCACCCAGAATGTTGTACGACGAACGGTTGCTCAAAATTTCGGTGAATGTTTTCGGGAATACTGCCACCACATCCGCTCCTCGGTTCAAGGTCATGTGAAAAACACGCCGAACAAGTTACAGAAGGGATTATTAATACTCGCTTTACAAAGGAAAGGAAGCGTAAATTTAGATTCGGCAGCCTTTCATGAACCAATTCGAAATGCGGTGATCTCTTTTTCGCTTTTCCTTAATAAGGAAGGTTCTACATGAATTTATGAGGGTTTTATTCTTGCTCCAAAGGTGGGCGTCAAATATGAAGCAGGTTTATAAGAGCTTATAAACAACTTAGCTAAGACATAAAAGGAACGAATATGGCGATATCTCTGTCGCTGCGATATCTCTGTCGCTGCGATATCTCTGTCGCCTATAAGAATGCAAACTGGAGCCCCGTCGTGCTTTTGCTCAAGATGAATCTGCAATCTTGGTGGGCCGAGTCATTCCTGCCTTACATCTAACACTTTTAAAGGTAGCCCACAATAGCGTTATTCGGCAAACTCAATGGCCGTAACGGGCCGGAGGCCTTAGATAATGCGAACGACGTCGGCGCTGAGGGAAGAGAGGAGCGCGTCGTGCTCACAAGCATCGGTGATATCGTGAGCCTCACCGTAAGCAATCAGGCGTACCGTGCACGTGCTCCAGCTGGTCCCAGCGCCTTCGAAATCTGGTCAAAGTGACGTCATCCTCATGGTCCTCGTAACAGCGCCATGCCCCAGAGGAATCAGTCTCGTCACCGCTGATGTAAATGAAATGGTAGGCCTAACAAGCCTGCACAATGGAGAGTTTATTCGATCCCGCTCCTGCCTTATTTAGCCTGAAAGAAAAGACCAGCTAGCGCTCTCGTCACGTGCTCGCTGCCGCCTCGGAGAAAGCCGGCGATACAGCGCACAGATGCTACTCTAATACTCAACTCTGCAGCTGAAAGTTGGAGTCCAATGAGAACGCTACAAATAAGGTTAAGAAGAGCGCACGAATGATGGAGAGCATATGAGAGCGGGCACAAGACAGAAAAAAAGAGCATCGTTGATTGGAGAACCAGCGCGAGTTCAGGAAACCGCAGCCGAAACGAGCACTTAAGCGGCGGTATGTAGTGCACGCAACAAAAAAAAATGTGTAGCTATAGGAATGACAGAGCCAGTACAATGTCAAAGAACGCGTACTACCTGGGGTGGACACGTTGGGCGAGATTAGTATGTTTACCGGGAAAAGGTGCCCGTGGCTGGTGCAGGGCGGAGATATAATGACTGAATGATGGATTTTGAAGTGCGAAATGTACATTGCGTGCTTTAACAAGAACGCGGTGAAGATCTCGGTATTATTTTCGACCCCCTAGGGTTGTGTATGCGCGCCAAAACCTCCGAACACGGACATTCACTGCTTTTCAACTTCATTGAAATTGAGTCGCTGCCGCTGGTATTGAATTAGGCAGCGACCTTCAGATCAGTAACTAACTGCATTGTTGGGGACTGAGCCATCGATGTCGGTACAGGGGCGATTGGTAACCAATTGATGGTGTGCATGCATCTGAACGTTTTAAATGAGCTGCCCTCCAAAGCTCGGGGAGCGCTTCTTCATCCGACGCATTGCGAATGGTCCCAGGGGCCCGTGTTCGCACGTTCCATTCTGCTTTTCTAGTTTTCTCAGGAGTGATAAATCTGACTTCAACCTTTAACTGCGTCCTTTAGCGCCGCGTCTCTGTGGCGACTGTTTCTTCGTGGAACAAAAGGCTTAACTTCGCTGCAATGCCGAGCTGGCATGAAGGCTGTGCTTACTGCGTACAAGCCGCATGCCAGGAGCCGTACATGCCACGGGGCTGCGCGCAAGATTTTTTGTGTTCTAAATACTGCTGCAACGCCAAAGAGCGACAAATAAAATTGGGCTTTTTACTTGGCTTTCCTTAGGAGCTCGAGCTCACTAATGGGCATCTTTCATAAAAACGTCTTAGCTGGCTTTTAACCCTAACAGCCGGGAGTTTTTGCAGGCATGGCCCATCGCCAGGGGGGCCGTATGCTGCTCCAACAGCTATTTCTTTTTGTCTTTTAAGGTACTTGGCCCAGCGCATGGAACTCCCCGAGGAAATATTATGGGTAATGCAAGAAACAGGGCATGTACCATCAGTGTGATACTTCGATCCACATCCTTTCTTCTTATTCCCATTAGGTTCCAGTGTTTACTGCAGCTATAGGACTTCAGAAAAACACCGACAGCAGCACAGCAGCAATTTTTGCTTAATTTATCGCTTTACGAGGCAGCAGGCATTGCCAGCATCTGAGATGCATGTATCATCGATACTACGTTTTGATACAATTTGAGTACAGGCATTCGGTATCACTTGCCTAAAATTAGTGTCAGAGTAACGGCATCGAAAGTACATATTTAGTGCATCGTTTTTTGTAACGATACTGGGCACTAAAAAAATTGTGCCACTGATTTTTGTATTATGCCGGGTTATGCCGAGCAAGGCACGTGATATGGATTGTGTTGCGCACGAACCAATCACTGCCTATATAAGCGCGGACAATAAATCCTGCGGTGTCTTTTCCCGCTCCCGGATCCATAGGTGGCTGTCTCGCTCCGTTATCAGCCTGTCTGCGGCTGATACAAATGTGATGATCTCTCGGACGGTAGTGCGCTCAAGAAAGAGATGAAGCAGAAGAGTAGAAATCAGTGCCGTTGGCACGGTCAGTCTCTCTTCCTACGTTCTTCGCCTGGCAGATAGACGACGTATATGTTGCGGTTCTGCACAAATGGGAAGAGGATGGCAGGCTCAGCCGAGATACAGACGTTGTGGCAGAAACAACAAATAACTCGTTTATACCTCTGACGGCGATACAGATGCCAGAAAATTCGTGCAAAGATGCATCGTACAAAATACGCTCATCGACAAAAGCTGCTCACTGAGACGGTGTTCACGCAGACACTCACGTGGGGCTAGGGAGTGTCTATACTGAACCGATTTATAATACATTTAGATGCGGTTACAGATTAATTTACACGCAGGTTCTGCTAATTTTTAGTTAAATACAGTGCAAAGGAAGAATCTGTTTCTGCTGTTCTTCACCCATACTTCAAATTGCAGTGGCTGCCAGCAAAAATAAAAGACTTCCGCGGTCATCCTCAGGAGTCCACATAATAAGCTGTTGTCCACTTTTTCTGCAGGACAAAATTCACGCTCTCTTCCACACGCGGGTCAGTGATGTCATCAGCGCCGGGAAAGTGAAATACATCTGTTCAAGATCTGTTTTCATTTGTAGAATCATATGCTACAAGCAGTGGTTCTGAAGAGGTGCTGGGAAAACTTGAGTGTATAAACTACCTCCGGGATTCTCAAGTCGACGTGGCTATATGCTTAACTTTATCCGTGGATGAAGGGCGCTTTCATGAAATATATCAAATCAATCTTCATGTCAACTTATGCATAGCCCTTTTTCGTTTTCTTCTCTTATTTACGGCCACAACGCAGGGCACTTTCGTAAAAGTGGTTTGAGCAAACACTGTTACTTTACATTTTTAAGTAAAGGTACCATCGACAAAGCGATTAGCGTTGCGAGTGCGTTCGGAGTCCAGAGTCCAGGAGGAAGAACATGAGGTCTGTGGCGAAAGAGCTGTTCCGGGCAAACAGGGCACCCCGAAGAAAAAGCGAATAGACGAGGAAGGGCCAAGAAGCGAGCTAGTCAAGTGTAACGACCAGGGGAAACGGAAGAAGAAAATGGTGCATCGGCCGGGACTTGGAGACAAACCGAAAGCCAGTGATGGTCTCCCTGCCGCGGTCGACTGTCCCGTCATTGTCAAGTGGGTTGATGCAGTCTGCAGGAGGGACAGCAAGAAAGCGGCCGTCGAGAGCCATATCCTGGTCGATGTGGGTCGGTCTTTGGTGTCTGGTCGCCTTCACACATGTGACAAATTTTAACACCGGCGAACAGTTTTACTGTGTCCTTTCCCCGCTCTCACGGTACATCCCCTCGAGAAAAACCTAATCGAAGGCAAACTGATATCTCCATGCGGATATGAATAGCACGATCACATTTTGCGAAGTCTTCCAGTTCTGACTTTAGACAGAGAAGCAACCCCGTGTCCCATGGGAAAACTAGCAGAGGGCACGCCTGGAGATGCTTCCAGAAGCGAACATGAAGCAGCAAGAGGACGAACATGAGCCGGAGGCCCACAATGTCATCGACGCCAAGCAGCCGGCTGCGCTTGAGGCGAACGGCTTACTGCGCGGAGCCTCTGTCAGAAGGTGAGCCGGAATCATTGCTTTTGTCATCCGCGGAAGAATCGCGCACAAACAGCTCCGAGATCTACCTGGAGAGTTTGTTATCGAACGGCCCTTCCACGTCTTCCTCGTCTTCCTCATGTGATGATGCCTACTGAAAATCAAATTCTGTTAATAAAAACAGCCTGAGTCACGATTACGAATGCCCAGTGGCGCAGCTGGGAGAACTCGATACCTTTCTCCACGAATGCAATTCCATGCAGGGATTGCTAAGAAATGAGTAAGTACAGCAGGAAACTCCTCGTACCGGTAGGTCGCCGTCAACTACTCCTTTGGACGCAGTCTCGACGGGCACTGGAGAGGAGTCACCGAGCGCACACGCTTCTCCGTCGCAAGAGTCCTCATCTCACAGGTTGCGTCGGAGTTGGGTGCAATGGACCTGGGATGCTACCTCTCAAGAATAAAGTGAATGTATGACGGCCTCTCGGATATAGATCTCGAACTCCCCTGTGTGAGCGCACCTTAACTGTACAGTCTGTATGAATTCTTCCCCCTCCAACCCCCCCCCCCCCGTTTCCGGCAGAGAGTTCTGACGGCTAAGACGAAGGTGGCGTGCCGCACAAAAGGCGAAGACGAATATGACCATCAAAGATTACGACAAACCATTTGACTCTGCCGAAATCTCAGCAATCATGCAGATATTTCGTGGCCACTGTGCAGAGGTGTACGCAATAATGCGTACTAGGTAATATCTATAGCGGTTACGTAGCGATCGGAGTCCTTCACAGAAAAAGTGATGAAATTACAGTTAGAAAATGCGTCAGGCAAACACGCACGATCTTGGTTCGTTGCAGAGAGGCATGCTGGAAAATAATGATAATGACTGCAGAGCGGCCTTTGTCGGCCATTGGAAAAGAGAAAATCGCAAACAGAGCTGATGTCATGCAAGTACGCACAGTCTCTCCACTGCAAATTCGTGTGTGTTTAGAGCAGGTAATCAATGATTTGGATAAGAAGAAGTTAATGCGCTAGTAATCTACAGTTTGCAGAGGACATTACCCTAATACATAACTCCGCACACAAACTGTAGAATATGAATGAGCACCTAAATACGCAGAGCAGGACGATGGGCATATTAATTAACATGATGGAAACATGCTGTATTGAATATGCTGAGAAGTCAACAATAGGCTACAGTTGGCTGCGAAGCATTTGAATTTGTATGGGATGCATCCATTGTGCACAAGCGATGACAGAAGGTCCAAATCAGTTGATTGAAATCCTAGGATATAAGAATGGTGTAGAGAAGAATTGGAACTACTCGCAAATGGTGAATAGCAGTTTACCAGCATGCCGTCAGAGCAGTGTATATAATACAACCTTTGTCCGCAAAGTTCCGAGACTGATTTATTTTCTTCTGTCTAAATGATTCCCCAAAGAAAATGTTGGTTTGTAAGTGTAGGCCATCATTTCGGGATAACCTGAGCTATTTATGCTAATTGCTTTCGCAGCCGCTACATGGCACTACATGTAAAAAAAGTATGTTTTCACTAGGCGTCGCCGCATTCTACTTTGACTTAATGTGGAGAGATGGGCGTCCATCTAGAACAGCGTGTAAACATAAAATTCTCTGTGAATCTTGGCAAGACAGCCGCACAGACGTCTGAGCTCCTTCGTGACGCTTACGGCAACGAGATATTATCGCAGGCGCGAGTTTTCGAGGGGCACAAGAGGTTCGTTTCGGGAAGAACATCTGTGGAAGACGACTCAAGGCAGGGGCGCTCTTCAACCTAACGAAATGAAAACAATATGGCTCGCATCAGGGAAATCATACAACAAGACAGCACCATTACAGTCCTCATGCTATCAGATGCTCTTGCCACATTAGTAAGAGACAATAGGCAACCGAATTTTGCCTGTGAACTTGGGAAAAATGAAAGCTGACAGCCAGACTTGTTCCGAATTCACTCACATATGTCCAGAAGGACCGGCAGGCATCAGTGAGGGCTGATTTGCTCTCCGAGGCAGAGAAGGGTGCTGCATTCGTCGACAGCACCATTGCTGAAAACGAAATATGGGTGTTCAGAACGATACTCAAACAAAGAGGCAGAGCGCCGAATGGCGGTCCGCAAGCTCTCCGGCATCAGGAAAGGTGCGGCGACAGGAGACCAAAACAACGACGATGCTGATAGTTTTTTTCGATGCCAGCTAGAGGAGTCAAACACCACCAGTTGGTCGTACAAGGGCAGACGGTGAAGCAGGAGTTTTATATCCGCGTGCTCCAACATATGCGTGATGCACTGGGACGCTGTCGCCCTGACTTATGGGCATCTGGACAACGGAGCCTTCTCCACGATAACGCAAGCCCGCACACTGCTGTCAGCTTGACAAAACTTCTCGCCGAGTACAGCATTACTATACTTCTAATCCGCCATACTCGCCTGACATCTCCCCATGCCATTTTTTTCTGTTTTCTCCTGTGAAGAGAGCCCTAAAAGGTCGCTGGATGGGGAGCATTGAGGTCATTCAAGACGCTACGACAAAGGAGCTGGCAGCCCTGCTAAAAGTAGCGTTTTTGAACTATTTCCACGACCTCAAGAAGCATTGGAAGCTGTCTATATACTGCAATGGAGACTATTTCGAAGGGCTGCTGCACAAATGATTTCAATGTTAAACGATTTTTTTTAATGAACTCAACTCGAAATTTACGAACAGAGGTGGTAGATTCCCCTTGACGGCACTCTCCTACCGAGGCGGACTTGGAGGGTTAGGAAAGACCTAAGGCTAAAATGACGGCAGCACAGCAAGGTCATCAACATGATCATCAGCGTGATTATGGGGCTCTGTGGGTGAGGGAACAAACGCAGGGTGCGCCGCTTTGCGCGAAATTGTACTCCTGAAATGTGCAGGCTGCGCAGACCGCTGAGTTAGCGGGCTTCAAGGCCCCTTCACATCAACCGACGTATAAATAGAATGTGGACATGCCTCTTGCACGGTCATCCAGTGCTTCTGTAGGGGCAATGGACACGACGCTAGCCATTTCCACGCAGTCCACGTCGGACGGACGATGGGACTCCGCTAAAAACAGAGAGGCTCCGAGTTACGGGACCAGCGAAAACGTAATCTAGTTACACCACCTTACTCATATAAAATATTATGGCGGTAATGCTACATTGGAATAGCAGGGGACTTTAGCCCACTTATGCCATATAAATGGGTGCCAAGAGACTGCCACATTGTACATCAACTTTCACTGCTGAATGTCGTAATATGTGCGTAGCCGTGGGCAGCATACATTCTAATATTCAAAACAGCGTAATTTGCATTGTTTCACTTTCCCCACTCCATGCACTCCTTTCTAGAAATGCAGTTGAGCCCCTAGTCGGAAGTATAACGCACAATATAAGAAATCACAAAACAAAGTCACATCATAAGATTCTGATGCGTGCCGAGCAACGTCGGGGTAGACAAAAATGAGAGAGTAGACGCATGCGCATCAGGAGCTTACAGTAATGAAATGAAGAAAGTCAACATTCTTCATAGAGATTACGTGACGCTAATACACACCAATTTGAAAGATAAACGGGAAGCGGCTTGGGAAAGCGAAGGAAACAAACTACACTTTGCTAAGTCCATCTCAGGTGAATAGAAATCATGCAGGGGTCAGGAAGGTTGGATAGAAGTAATCTATGTCGACTTCGCATTAGATACACTCACCTTCGCATAATTTTTTTGTTGCAAATACAAGACAAACGTCTATGTGACAAAATGCAGATGAGATGAGCTTACAGTAAACTAAATTTTATTCTAATGCTGAGAACAGAAAAAAACTAAGAGTGCGAGTACCTTAATAAATTTTAAAAAGAATGCATACCGTCGGACCCAGCGCAGCTCTTAAGGGATAATGATATTGCTGGCATGTCTTATGTTTTTAGCTTTTTACAGAAGAAGGTTTTCTTCAAAAATTGTGAATTCTTAAGCAGTGCTTCGCTTGATTTTATAATACATCTCAGCCATCTCACTCCTGAGAAGAAGGCTGACGTCTTTATAAAACTGGTTGGGAGCAAGAAGTGTTCGTGTCACGTACGGGTCACCAGTGCTGGAAAGTTGTCCGCATTTATGTAAGGATCCCTAAGATGCGTGTTGAAGAAAGCGCGGCCAGCTGACAGACGCGTCGGCTCAGCGATGCAGCCATCGACGTTCACTAGAAGCGCTCTCCACTTCGTCTTCCACACAATGGATCGTGAGATGGCGCTAAAAGCCTCGAGATCCTTACCCACTAAAGAACGGTCTCTGAAGTTACCCGACCCTCTTTGAAGCTTTCATAAGTAGCCATTTATAACATTTTTCTTTTTCATCACTTAAAACTTTATTACTCGGTAGTACTAAACTCTTAGGCCCTCTACACCGTTGATGATTTATAACATTCCGATTAAACTGCAGAAAACATTCCCAATACATTTAGCTTGGCGTATGATAGCCATAGTTGCAAATGTTCTATAAAACTGAACGATGCACAACCCACGAATGCAAAGAGGATTGTTATTAAGAACATCAACTTCTTCCCAGACGAGGAAATGATAATCTATGTATTTTGCTTAAACAAACCGTTATGACCGTTATTTCCGCTCTGCGTCACCCCAGCGGCGCAATAAAGTCACCTCGCACAGTGCGGATTTACGGGCCGTCAAAAGTATCTTCGTTTTCCACAAATGCTGGTTGAATGGTACATTCAGGACCGAACATTTGTGATCATTCCTCTCAGATATGGATCTCAAAAACTAATTTTACTGTTACTCCAAACATAAGTTTGTTTCATTTAGATGTAAAAAGCATAGCCATGTCTATTCTTAAGCAAAGTGTCTCCCATAGTCATGAATGGAAGCATATAATCACGTCGCCGTACTTTTCCAATTAGACCTGAGCTTTTACTCTGATACTAAACACTCTTAAGAGTTAGGTAAGCAGTCGGAATAGATCAGGACAAGTTTTTACGCATATTTAGAAACCGTTTCCTCTGCACTACATCAACCTCTGGGTCCAGACTGAATGACTGACCTGATTTACATTCCCCTAACCACCGTCGTGCCAGATAACTTATTGGCTTGTTTATTGAAACTCTTTTGTGGTCATCTTTCGTGGTATCAGCTTTAAACGCGTATTCATTTCCTAGTCTAGCGAAAAAGCCTAAAGGAGCGTGGGCTCCCTAATGTTAAGCCCAGTGGCTAGAGCTACAGAGGCCACAGAACAATTAGAGGATATTTTCCGTTCATTCTAGAGGGGTGCTTTCTTTCGAATAAAGACTTCAATCCTAATTTATTGTTCGTTAGTCATGGAACCGGGTAATTTGGCGGTAAGGTCGAAATAGTGTATCGGTGGTGAGAGGCGAAAACAATGGCACTGACAAAAGTTTAATGCAAAGCATTGTAAGTTGTAAATGTCCATACGTACCTTTTCTATCTGTCGGCACGCGGAAGAAGCTTTCCAGACAAGCATTGCGTTACAGGATGAAATTTATTGATTCACAACATCATACGAATCAAAATTTCCCTATGTTTCAATATCCTATGTGGTTAAATAAACTTCACTCACAATGCCCACCAATAGGGTACGAGGTTCAGACCCTGAGCGGCAACGCCCCCCTCTGGCAACGCTTTTTTTTCCATCGGATACTGCCGTCTCAAGTGCAACACTGCATCTCAGTCTATGCATGGTATCTGCGTCCTGCTACAGAACCTGTCGTGTGCTTTTCATTGGCCTTGTGATGTTAACCCCTTATACCCCACCGCCATCGCAAAAGATTAAGAGAGTCTAAATTGATATTTTAGACAGTGTTAGGTATTGAAAGAGCCACGATGAAATTTAGCACGTCAAATATGCATTTCATGGGAATTTTTTTTTGTGCCACGAACGTTGCAGCTAGGACAACAGAGAAGGAATCCTATGGAAGTTTAGAAAGTGGTATATGTATCGCAGAACTTGATTTCGTGCAACCAACGCACAAATGCACAGAACACTTTCCTTTCAAAAAACACTGCAAAAGAGCCAAAAAAATCCAGTGGCAAACATTTCCTGCTTTTTTTTGTTCAACATAACCACCACTCCCTGCTTACTGTCTGTAGAGCCTTTGGTCTCACATTGCTGTAATCTCTCCAACAGCGTCTAGTCCTGGCAACAAAACGACCCATCTAAGGTTTCATCCTCGCTTCCACCTGGGTACCTGAGAATAATTGCGTGGATTTTCTGTCCAGTCAGGCGCTCTCAGCATAATAAGAAAACGTTTTTATGATATCGGTACATCCACTGAAGTCACATCTGGACAATGTCTATGAAGGTTGACATGATGCAACGCAAACTGGTGCCTCTGTTACCCTGTCATAAGCGCTAAAAGAAATCGCACTCTTTCATGTAATTTTCCGGAAGGTCGAGCGTCAGATCCTAGTTGCAACAAAGTTGTGTGTATAAGCGGAACGTGCTAATATGCTTGACAAGGTGCAGTTCTTAAAACTTGAAACTGCACAAGTATATTCGATAAACCTCATAAAACGGTGCCAGTGTTTTAAACAATGCATTGCAAAACGATGCCCAGCTACAGCGCTGAGCGGCTGCCATCGGAGTCTCTTATCGCGGCCCTCAAATTGGTGTTTTACTTTACCCGTGACGTCACCTATTGATAGCTAGTACAACCAGTAACTGCCACATGTGTAGCAGCTAAGGGGGCTAGGAGCATGGGGTTCCTTCTGCATATTTTCTAGTTATAAAAATTGAAAGAAAACTGCCAAGTTTGAGGAACTTGGTACAAAAAGCATTGAACGAAAGCCACCGTCATGTATAAGGCAGGAATATCATACTCTGAAGTTACAAATGTGCGCGTTGCGAAAAAATTGGACCATATTACAAGGTTTTTAGTGCAATCTGAATTTATTACATCGTTTATAAAATTCAACAGAACTATATTATTTTAAATTCGGCCGCAGGAAGAGGGCATGCAGAAAACAGCCCTGTGCCGCAATAAAAGGCCATGAAAAAACATGCCATCTGAGTTGTGCCTTATTTTAGGGCAAAAAGCTTTCCTGTCAATTTCTACCCATTGAACTCTGGGTAAAACGAACACCGCTTATGAACAGCTATATGAGTGATGCCGTGAAAATCTAACCAGTCAGAAGAGTTTTATCAGGTGTACTGCAGACCATCGCAGGTAACCTGAGATGGCCGGAAAAATGAAACCATTATTGCAAAGAGGAGTGGTATTGATACTATTAATCTCTTCACAGACGAGCCAATTATAACTTAAAGCTTTGCTTCGAAGTGCCATATGATAACAGCGGATAAGATAGGCTTGCAAAGTCAGCGTTGGTATTTTTCCAGGTTGCATATATAGGTCGCTGTTCTTAAACATACTGTCCGTCATTCCCTAGCCCGCCGGAGCAGCGTCCAGAAGAGAACCACCGGTTACGTTTCGGCCGAGTGTGGCGTAATAAATGTGCTCTTTCACAAGGTACTGGTTGTAGCGCGGGCCGCACTGATTAGCATAATTGTCCGCATGCAAATTCATCGCTAGTACGCAAGGTCCGCTGTAATTCGTCAAAGCATGTGGTTCGCGCAAACGGCTCAGGTCGGCCCTTTCCCTAAGTGTATCAGAATTGCTCGACGTGACATACACAAATGGTAAGCTCGTTGAAGTGCCTTGCCCTCTTGAGGCGAAATGTGACACGCAGGACCCTGCGGAACTGTCATTCCTGCAGAAATGATGTCTCGTGCAGAAGAAGAAGAAATGCATTTTGAATATGTTATGTTGTGTGGCCACGTAACCAGTTCTCGGGTCCATACGACCTAAGGTATTCAAAGGCAACACGTCCTCCACAACGCACAGCTGGTCAAGGGCGACTCGTGGCGCTTTTTGCGCGATAGTTTGCACTTCCCGGTGAAACTCGTCGGTTAAACGAGAGAGAAAACCAGTCGACACTGCTGGACCATATGGTTAGTGAATCTCTCTTCTAATAAAAAAGTAGTTCACGTACTGAGCGGCATTGTTCACGACGGCGTCGTAGGCATGATCGGGCCTCAACATCAAGGAAACAATATGATTCATCTCGTAATGGTTGAAGGATTCTCGAAGTTTGCGTAAAAGGAGAGCAAGCAGTTATGTGGGATTGTTGGCATCGCAGCGTGGTGTAGGCTTCTTCCAGTCAATATTTACCGCGTTCAGTCCGTAAAGGACCATCGCGTCAATCACGCTTCGCATGAGCCGATTCATCGTAGTACTGTCCCGACCCAGCCTCGAAAAATACGGCGCATCTGATTCTCAGCCGCCCAAGGTCAAAAGTATCTTGATTCGTGGAAATTCGAGCCTACCTGTGATGTTCCGTAGTTGGTGGAGCCCGTGTTTCTGCTCGAAGGCTGGGAGTCGGTTCGTCAGGGATCCGTTGGCGATGCCCACGGACCAGTAGATGACGTTAGAGCAGAGGGAAAAGGGCATTGCCTCGAATGTAAAGTGCCGCCAAGAGCCTCCTTGCTTCACGCGACAGTTGTCGTAGGCGCAAAAAAGTGCCTGTCAGACTGATTCGAGCCAGTGGCGCTGTGGTGAGGGCCCACTTGCAAGGTTGCAGGGGGCACACTATAGGCAACTTGGTCAAAACAATTCATTGGTATTCCGCTCCAGACATCGGTGGTTGTCGCAGGTGATATCACCGTTGTTGATAGTGGAGGGTACGTTGGCGCCTAAGATGTTGACACTATAGCCGTCGGCGAAGTGAATGGCTGCACGCTCGCTGTCGAGAGTAGAGGCACACGAGATGAGTAAGTTGGCGCCACAGTAGCTGAGTGCGTAAGCGACGGTGAAGCGTGACTCGCAGCCGTTGATCTTGTACCCGAAGGACTTGCTGACATGCTAAATGTTGGCGCCGGTACATGTGGCGAAGGATACGTTGGCAGCGTGAACACTTCTCCACTTCTAGGTGGAATGGCCCCACTGATATGCACCAGGTAAGGGACTAGCAGTAGCCAAGAGGAAAGCACGAATCGGAAGCATAAAGCAGCAGACACGACCTAGACCTGTATACACAAGCGCTCGTCCTGAGCTGTCTCTTCATCGCGGGCCTGGAACCGCTGCGCTGGAGATGAGGCGTTTTCCTCCTCTGGATTAGAATGGGGAACCGCGAATGAGTGCTCCCTCATGGGGCTCATTATAGCGATGACATCTGGCTCCTGTGGTGATGATCCAGGGTACAGTGAGGCTTCCGGCACTCTGGCAACTGGATAAACTGGGACGTGAGGGCCGAGGTCTTCCATTCCCGGCGGCACTGCACCGGTACCCGGAGGCGGCTGGTATGCCATTGCTGTAGCCGTAAGTGGTCACAGGAAGCTTTGGTCGCCTTAAATATTATCGCTGTCGTTGTTGTTGTTAGCCTATCAAAAGATGGCACATACCCACACTGGGTGATCGGCCAAGATGCGGTGGCTATTCACCTGAACGCACTTAACAAAAATTAAAAGCACGTGGGAGCGCAACAACGGTGAATTTTTCGTCATGAACAGATAAGGGATGAGTGTTTTGATTTTAAAATTTTAAGAATAATAATAAAGAGAGGGATTACATATTAATGATTAAGTCAAAATGTAGTGATTGATAGAAAAGAAAAGTTTGGAACACTTAGCAAGGCAGTCGGTGAGATTCTATCAGGAAATTTAGAACAGCGGTACAAACAGATCTGTGGCTGAACCCAAATGTGTTGGCGCCAAATGATAGCAAGAGCGGGCTGCTCAAACTAAGGCCAAGATACTGCAAGGGCTCCTCCGGCAACCTTTTTCTCAGAGAGTTGAATCGGCGATAATACAGCCAAAAATGTTCAATAGATTCAGGCTCACGGCAAAATGCACAAAGGGGAGAGAGCGCCAAACCCGACCTGTGTAGATATCAGTTTAGAGGAGGGATACGGCAGCACAGCCTCGTCAGAGATACTTCAATGTGCCGATATAGACAAACTTTCCTGTTCCAGGAATATCTGAGGTGCTGATAATCCGCCGATATTAAAGTGTAGGGTCTTTCCTGCTTAAAAACGCATGTCACCGAAAGCTAGATGCTGTATTGTAGGCTGTAGTTGTTATGATAGGCAACACCGGGCCGCTTAGGGGAGCCTTTGCGAGATTATCAGCAACCTCATTTACTGTCACACTGCTGTGACCGGGAACCCATACTAAATGAACAAGGCTCAAATGCGGAGGAAGGAGGGATAAGAAAGTTGTTAAAATGGGACCGCCAACATGTGCAGCGAGGGACGAACACAAAGATAAAGAATCAGTAATTACTGCAACTGCTGTAATAGAGGGGTCGAGCTTGCGTAGAGCAAGCACAACTGCTAGAAACTCTGCTTGAAAAATAGGGGTGAAATCTGGAAGGCGCAGTGAAAAGGACCAGTCAAAATGCGAGCAAAATATTCCCACACCTGCTTTTACATTGCATTGCGATGCATCAGTGGCTATTGCTATACCTGTAGGTAGGGTCCTCAGATGATCTTCTAGAAGACCATTTAGAATACTCGGTGGCAAACGTTTTGCATTTTTTGGGAATATGTCATCGAAAACAATGTGGATAGCGGGCCCATTGCAAAGCGCAGGAAGGATATCATAAATGTTTATATCTAAAGGCTGAAGTAATCTTTGCACAAACACTACCTGAGGGGAATTGAAACGAGACCACGGGACACCAAAAAAGGAGGTCGGCTGAGAACAGAAAATGCTTTGGGAACGGTGGAAATGGGATTCATAGATCCTGAGGTAAGTTTGCACAGTTAAAAATTGAAGTCGTGATAAGAGAGACGGAATGCGGGCTTCAAGGTACAGCACATTTATAGCCACAAATTTTGGAAGGCCGAGGCACATGCGAAGTGCTTCCCTCTCTAAAAGGACGAGAGGGCGAAGTTTATATGTAGCCGAGCCTGAAAACAACACTGATCCAAATTCTAAAAATATCCTGACATACATTATGTAGATCATTAATAGCGCATCTCTGCGCATGCCGTACCGGTGATGACATAATCTCCGTAACATGCCCACGGCACGAGCCCCTTTCGCCGCGACATGGTCAATGTGAGGTCGCCAGGTGAGTTTGTTGTCATAAATGACCCCTAGGTATTTTAGGGATTGAACCTGCGGTATTATTTTTAACTGGCAAGTGAGAGAGACCAGTACAGGAGTGATTAGAGGGAAAACAAGAGTGGCGCACTTGCCAACATTTAACTTCAGGTGTAATGCGCTCAACCAGTGCTCAACTGTATTCAAATATGACTGCAACAGACAATACAGAGAATGTATATCCGGCGCAGCAGCAAAAAACGCAATGTCGTCCGCATAGACGTAAGTGCGTACATGGCGGTGGAGAGGAATTGAGCTCAACAGAATATTAAAGAGCACATGAGAAAGAACAGCTCCTTGCGGTACACCTCGCGTTTGTCTGTACCTCTCTGAATGAACACCATTATGGACGCAAAAGAATTTCCTGTTATGAAGAAATGCAGATATCCATGCAGCTATATAACCTGGAAATTGAAGAGACTGTAGCCTATGTATAAGGATGGAGTGTTCTACACTGTCGTAAGCTTTGGCGACGTCTAACGTAACCAAAGCCGCGACCATGCGTTGACGACGAGCAAGGAGATTTCTGCTCTCAAGATCAGCATGTACATTCCATATCGAACACCGTGGCCGGAAACCGAGTTGGCACGGGCTGAGTATACTTTTGTTGTCCACAATGGCTGACACCCGAATTAGTAACACCCTTTCTATCAACTTTACCACGTTTGATGATAAAGAAATTGGCCTAATATTATCCAATTCATAGCCTCCACCCTGATTTTTAAATAAAGCGAACACCTTTGACAGCTTCCACTCAGAAGGTATCCAAGCGTGTTTGAGAGAGTAGTTTATTAGGTGCAATAAGGAGTTGGGAGACTCTTCAAACAGAATCTTGAGCATCTTTGTAGTAACACCATCAGGACCAGGAGCAGCCGCTGGCAATCTCTGGACAACTTGTGAAAGCTCTGATAGATTTACTTGTGAGGCATTATCATTTGGTACGACTGGTGCAAACAACATTGGTCGCAAAGGTAGTAAAGACGAGAACCGCTTTTGCAGGCCTGTGGCTATTAATTCAAACCTCTGGATAGCTTCTACAGGTGACATAACTAATGACTGAAAATTATGAGAGGACATGAGCTGTTTCCGAGACCGTAGAAAACCGAATAGCGCACGTCGGTTGCCCGCCTTTGAAAGATAATGGAAGTGTTCTGAGTAATATTTTTCCTTCGCGCGAGAAACTGTGCGTTTAAAGGTGGCTGCAAAAAATTTATAATCACTCCAGATTTTTGGACATTGGTTATGAAGAAGCTTTTTCCATGCTGCCTTCCTCCGCCTGTAATCTCTTGTACAGTCCGCATTCCACCAGTTAGAAGAATTCCCTTTTGTTGGCCCAACCAGGAACTCCGACTTTTTACGGCTTTCCTCTATAGCCAGACATATGCTTGCTGACTGGTGGATCTCGGCGATATTAGACACTGAAGCAAGGGCAGAGCGACGCGCCGTCTGAAATCTGTCATAATTTACATGTGACCGCAACTGAGAAGCCGCCGGAGTAACACGACATATAATATCAAAATGAATAGGTATATGGTCACTTGAGGTGCCGCTAGCAACAGTCGACCAATTCGTTACGCCAATTCCAGGACTAATGAACGTGAGATCTAAAACAGATTGAGTGTGTGAGCGAAGATAAGTGGCCGATCCTGTATTTAAGCACATCAGGTTGTGATCAGAAACCCAGTCCCAAAGGCGCTTGCCGCATGTATTAGTCCTAAAACCCCACGACACATGGTGAGAATTGAAGTCCCCAGCCACGAGAACTGGGTTTTTACAGTTAGCGAGTAAAACGTCCAGAGGTCTAACATCCTGCCATTGGGGAAATAAGAATTTGCTATTGAAAATGGAGAGCACCCAGGAAGTACAAAGTCTAGTGCCAAAATCTCACAGTCAGGAGACTTTTGTTGAAAAGATACCACAGCCCTGTGGCAAAATTTTGAAGAGACTAAAGTTAGTAAACCCCCGCCTCTTGACTCGCGGTCTAGGCGAAATGAACGGTAATTTTTTATATGAAAATGTTGGTCGGTTGAAAGCCACGTTTCTTGCAGAATTATGACATCCGGATTAAACTGGGTAGAAATGCAGTGTAAATCTGTGGAAGCGGAAAGAATAGAGCGACAGTTCCACTGCAGAACTCGCAACGACGCTATGGTTGCGAAAGTCTAGCAGCAGCAACTGCCTGCTCCAAAATGGTATCCTTGGGTTTAGTGCCAAGCTGCTTCTTCTTTGATTTCGGCTGGGTGCCCAGAGAAGACAACGAATAAGACATGGGGGACCCACTGCGTTTAAGAAGCCGCGCATCAGGCTTCACCATCTCGGAATCATACGTTATATCAACATCCCTCGAGGTACCCGAGATAGGTACAGCGGAAGGGACAAATGTTTGTTCCTGGGGTTGTGATGCTACTGGAATTGGAGACCGGATAAGAGGAGACGGAATTGCTGTCGAAAGACGTGCCAAACTGGCCTGCACGGCATGTGTAAGCTGAGTCGCTAGAACATTTGTAAGGCACTCCGACACACAAGTCTAACATGACACCTTGCCGAGCGGTCACACCGGCATATCATTGGAGCAGGCGCCGGCTTTTTCAACTTCTTCTTTGTTGGGCCAATGCGAGGGTTTCCTTCACTTCTCTCCTTCGTATGTCTTGAAAACACTTTGAAACTCAGTTTAGCCGAATGTTTGTCAGCCTGAAAAAATGCTCATTGCTATGAAAAGCATGAAATCATAATTCCTGCAAAAGTTTTTTGAACGTCATGCATATTTCGTTGTTTCCTATAACGTAGCCAACGCATCCTATGCGTAGAACCTCGAATTGTATCTGGTTCTTTTGCTCTCTGTCATGCTGTAAAGGTCATTAAGCGCGAGCAAAAGGTTGGCCAAAACGGTGAGTGTTTTTTTTTTATTTTACCGAGTCGGCGTATTGAGCCCGGCGTTGTAGCCCGTAGCGAGAATAGGCGCCCTTGTGAAGCCTCCCAGTGGAAAGTGTTGTACCACAAGTTCGGAAATATTGTTCCGTCTCCACCTGGCAAGTTCCAACTATACTCTCAACCCTCTCTAGCTCCTCTAAATTTGTTTGTAGGGGAAGGGAAAAGAGATACCAGACTAGGAATGATTTAGAAAGATTGAAATTGGTTATCTAGCGACGCTGGTATCGCCAGCAGCGCTGAAGAAGATGAAGCGTGAAGAAAAGTCGTATGTGCCATCGTATATGAGGGAACAAGTCTCCATAGTTAGCCATTTTTTGAGGCAAACAACAGAATATGAACTTGACCAAAGTGGAGTTTTGGGCCAGTTGATAATTCATGATTTGCAGGTGGGCTTAGCACTCATCCTGTATCAATCTGTTGTCCTCGCTTATCTCGCCCTAAGCTAACCTGTGAAACCGCCGAATTGTCTCGGCAATCAGCCTGGCCAACAGCATCGGCAGCCGGCAAAGCCGGCTCACTTTCTGCAGCTACCGGGCCTCCTTCAATAAATGAAGATCACCTTCCTCGTCTGGTGACTCCGCACGACCGCTTCCACGCAAGCAACGCCGCGCCCACCCGCTTCACGTTCCTGGCCGTCCTACACATCGCTTGGTGCCGGTTTACGTCCGCAGGTTGCGTCCGGCTTCCGGCAGTTTCTTTTCGCCGCCATGTACGGGCCTCCTACGGTATCTTATAAGCTTCTGTAGCCGTATCATCTCTCCTTTCTTCCCCTGATGCCAGGCCTGCCTAGCTTCTATTCCAGGGATTCCGTTTTGTGATTGGCGCTACTGGACTCGCAATTCCACGTAAACTAAGTGTCAAGCCAACTTTCAGGCTGAGGACGCCACGCTGGAAATCCTTGCGAGTCTCCTGGCAAAGCTGCGGCTGTCGACTCCTCAAGCAAACATTTTCCCCGACTTCAAAAAGCTCCTAACGGCGTACTTTGCCTTGGAGCTCCCGCCACCTCCCAGCACTCGTGTTCCGGGCTCAGAGCCGCTTCATCTTTTGCTCCGCAAGCTTATGCACCGGAGCCGCTTTCCACACCGGTCTGTCCAGTATCGCCACCACCGAATGATCCACCTCCGCCCCTCTGTTCGGCAAGTGCCAAACGAGCACAGGTCGGACCCTTCCCAACCTTCTCGACCAGCTGCTTCATCCTACATCGCGGTGTCTCCCAGGCTTCCTCCACCCGCTCCTTCAAATTCCTCCTCTACCAGTGCCTCCCGGGATGCCATACGCCCCGTGCGGCACCGCTTCAACTTTGGCTCGTCTGTTTCACCCCACACCTCCGAGTACCTCGGGGCCGATCATGCCGATGGCGGGCACCCGGCTGATGCCCGGAGTACTGTGTCTACCTCAGCTACCCCGACCTCGAATGTTCTGAATTCCAATGCACCCTCTCTTGCGTCACACCCTTGTGAACTTCAAAACCAGCGCGCCTTTTCCCTCCCATCCACATTTGCCTTCCCTGCGCTTGGACACCTCAGCGGCAGCAGTCGCGCAATTTCGCACACTGGCCACCTGTAATCCCATACCCATTCACGTTGTCGTACGTGCTCTGCCTCTCATGACCCGTGCTCTGTGCCTCCGTCGAGCACAGTGACGCCCCCTTCACCTTCATCTTACCGCACAACGGAGTCTACTTCCTGTCTCCAAACATCCCCTGCCACATAGACACTTCGGTTTTCAGCCCCAGTAATTTTTTTGCGTCACATCTGATTGAGCCATTTTATACGTGAGCAGTGCGCCCATCGTTCGTCGATATTGGGACACCCCCATTCCGACTTCGTCCGACTGCCCCGTGGCCATTGCTCGGCCCCCACTCTTCAGCCTTATCCGCCCTCCCGAGGCCTGAACGCAATGCCTTCGTCCGCGCACGTATCTGGGCCATTCCATGCCAAACGTAAAAAATTCGCGCTAGGCCCTCTTGCATCTTTCCGACGAAACTTGTGGCGCTATAATGAACCAGTTAAGAAAATTATCCTTAATAACTTTGGCAGAAACATTTCCTGATGTTGTGAAAGCCCTTGAAATTTCTCAAAGGAGTGCAAAATTTGGTGTCAGAAAAGAAAATGTCCAAACTCGAATATTTTACTTTCTTATTTGAAGGAAGCTCAAAAGCGGTGTTGTGGTAACGGCAGCACGGTGGCTTCAGTAGGCTGCGCACTGTACGTAAGACACCAGCTACTTCGTGACTTCTGCATTGGTTATGGTGACAACACAAGGGCATATGCAAAGAAATCAATCTTCGGCCTTTGAAAATCGTCATGGAGGTGAGCCACCATATATCAGTTAACCTCGGGATGTGAGGGTAATTTAGACCATACATTAAACGGGAACTGCATGGGGCGACGCGACGTACGGTGGTGCGCGTGCGCCAATGGCACAAACCTCGGAGCGAAGAGCCTTGGCTGCAGAACAGCGCGTTTTCATTGCAGCATCTGTTGCAACCGCTTCGACATTCAGCCGCGTCGCGTTATCAATAGTGTATGGCCCCACTAGTACCCCATCAGGATTGATAAAATCAATGATGAAAATTGCGCTTTGATAACACACAAGCGCATTGGCGCAAACTATTCATTAAGATGGTGATACTATTAATAATTGATCGAGATACAGGCCACATCTTTTCTCTTTCTATTAGCCGCTGCGTTGGCTGAGTGGTTATGGTGCTCACCTGCTGAACCTGCAGAAGCAGGTTCGATCCTGCGCACTGCCGTGTTCTGCAATGCAGTTGTGCTGCGGGGCAACCATAGCTCGAGGTGCAGCGCTCAATTTCAATTCTTTTTTTGCTTAAAACAAAACATGCTCCGATAAAAAACGCTCACCAGTATTTTAATGCAACTTGCTGACAATTGAGCTACAATTTGTATTTTTACTAGCAACGCCTCTACACGAAACGTATGCCCGAAAACGCTGCACAGCAAACTTTCTTATTAAATTCCATATATTTGCCTGAAATATACCCTCCTGTACCACACTTAAAAGCATTCATTGAAGTAGTAAATATAATAGAAGAGCGGTGAAAAAAAGTGATGCTGCTCGCAAATGTCTCGAAGAAGTGTAAAAAAATTGTAAAAACAGTTTTTTCGAAAAATAATGACAAAGCAATACAAAAACATTGCGCTACGAATTTTTTGGCTGTGCGATTAGAAAGCGCAATGCATATCCATTATCTGTATCAAAATTTCATGCGCCACAGAAAAATTTTTCATTTTTGTACATTTTTTAGTCAGATCATCTTTGGCACTCTGAGAAATTCTAAGGGCTGTCACATGAACAGGATATTTTTTTCACCAAAGTGATTAAGGGTAATAACTTTAACTGGTTCAATAACGAGCCGCAATTACTGCCGCGAATCTTTGCAGTGTTTGTTCATTCTTCAAAGCTGCCGGCACGCCGCCTTATCGCTTTGTTTGCGATGCAAGACGCCACTAGATTTATCTCAATTTATCGCAGCCAGGCAGTGCTGATTCTACCTTGCCTCTAGAATGCTCTAGTAACTTTGCACGCTTTATCTCGAAAGTTCGCTATCAGCCTTAAATTGAGCACGGCCGACAGCAGCGGGCATTCTGTTCGATGACCGCCGAGCACGCTCGATGCTACGCCGCCGTCGAGTGATGCAGTCCATTGTGGGCGCAAGTCAGCCCCAATAAACAGTTTTCCTTCAGAACTTTTTTCGTGTTCATTCCTCCTGGCTGCCGTGACCACTACGTGAAAATATAATTGAAAAGCTCGGAAGTGATCGACCGCAAACTCTGGTACGCTTGGCACAGAATGACCCAGATCCTATTTTCGCTTCTCCCTGAACGTTTTGTGCTCAACCAAATTTCCAGGCCCCCACGGGCATTGTACACAACTATCTTCGCATTTCTGTCTTTATCGTGCATTGTGTTCTGGGCGGGGGGGGGGGGGGGCGGCTTCATCTTCATAAGCACCTGTTGCGGCGCTTATGAAGATGAAGCATAGAGGGCGACCTTTTCATCGATATTTTTTTTTTAAATTCACGCTTGGCGCTAATATTTTGTCGTAATCGCTTATGGAAATTTTCTTGTTTATGCCACTACATCTTGGATAATCCTCTATGCTGGTATGTGCCATGTTTTAAGATGAAGAAGAAGAGAGAGAAGGGTATGTTTTAAGAGGACGAAGAAGAAGACTATGATCCATAGCGCACAACAAAACAGGGGACAAACACAAGCGCTAAGCTTCCGATTGTGACTGTCCCCTGTTTTGTTGTGCGCTATGGATCATAACGCATGTACCACAAGCCCGAACCATCACCCTGTTAAGAAGAATACCTTACTCGGCGCAGAAAAGGATAGTCTCGGTATCTCATTTCCACCGTTCGCAATACATCTTCTGTTGCCAGCCGACCTCCTTTTTTGGTGCACTCTGGTCTCGTTTCCAGACCCCACTGGTAGTGTTTTTGCAAATATTACTTGAGCCTTTAGATGCGAGAATTTATAACATCCTTCCTGCGCAATGCAGTGGGTCCGCTGTCCACATTGTTTTCGATGACATTTTCCTCCAAAATGGAAAACTTTTGCCACGCTGTGTTCTAAATGGTCTAGTAGAAGATCCATCTAAGGACCCTTCCCACAAATATTGCAATAGCAAGCGACGCAGCGCAATGCAACGAAAAGGCAGGTGTGGGAATATTCTTTTCGCATTTAGCTTGGTCCATGTCACTGCGCTTTCCAGATTTGACCTCTATTTTTCAAGCAGAGTTTCTGGCAGCATTACTTGCTCTACGCAAGCTAGACCCCTCTATTACCGCAGTGGCAGTAATTACCGATTCGTTATGTTTGTGTTCATCCCTCGCCGCGCAAGTTGACGGTCCCGTTTTAAACACATATCATTTCTATGTCAAACTGGCAAACGTTTGAAAGAGGAATTGTGTCGGTGATTTACGCCAATACTGGCGTTGTTGTAAGAGGGGTCGATGGTTGGACTGAGTTTAGAGTGACACACGAGAAAAGATTTCGCAACAGCAGATTACGCAGCCTGTGCTGAGATCACATGGGACAGGGCGTCGCTGAACTTGCTGATCGTACGATTGAGGACACCAGCAACAGCCTTCTCCAGAGCAGTAACAACTGACTGCCAATCCGGCTGCTATATTGTTACGTGGAGGCAAGCCGAACAACTAGACGTGATGAGAGATGACGATGATATGATTTAATGGCTTGGGGCCTAGAAAAAGCGCTCCTGCAAGCACCACTGCGCGCTTCTTCGTCTTCTAGTCCGTCACATGACTCGGGGCCACCGAGCGATCGTCCCGATCGAGCGAACTAGAAAGACGGCAGTGATGATGAAATGCAAGACGGGGCGATCGGCGTGGCATATGGTTGAACAGAGAAGCGATGATGAATGTCTTCCCGCCACGAAGAAAGAGATGAGCAGATGATGACCGGGTGAAGCCCGATACACGAAGACTGAGGAGCCACCGGTCTCCGCACGTCAAGGCTGAGGACCGTGAACGCACCCAACGGCAGGGGCTGGGTTGTATTTTCATGTGTGGGTGGGTGTCAGTGGGGTCTTTGTTAAGTGGCGGCGGTTTGGGTTCAGTGTGGTCATAGGTCGCAGTGACTTCAATGTTCTCACGTGTGGGCGGTCCATTATGGGGCGCAGGGACGGATCAAGAAACGCGGATGTGTAGAAAGTCCGATACGGGCAAAACACAATCGTCGGTATCTCGGTTGTGGGAGCCAGGAGGATCGACAGGATGGCGGGACAAACAGTGAGCGTCTTGGTGCAGGTGGCCGGACTTGTAGACTACAGTAAAACTATTACTGCAAGCGCAAGGCCCAGCAAACCGGACAGCTTGTAGTTTCTTCGAGAGGAGAGCCAACACAAGGCAAGGTGCCCCGTAGCCGCGAAGAAGGGCCTCTCAAACAAGGCCGGAATTTCGTTAACGCTCAAACAAGAAGGCACTCCCGCTTATTAATGGAATAGTTATGTTCGGGAGATGATAGCAGCGGCTGGCGTAGGCAACCGCACGATAGTGCTCGTGCTGGCAATGCGCAAGGATGCCACTTTGGTCTATAAACGATTACGACGACATGGTACATAGCTTTTGTGCACTTTGTATTGTCGTCGTGATGTTAAACGAAACTTCTGCCGTGTTGAAGGTAGGAATGTCACGCTCTGATGCGGAAGAGCTCCATTGTAGGTTAGAAGTAATAATAATAATAATAAAAATTTTTATTTTCTCATTCCAATGCAAATACAAGTGTTAGCGGTAGTAAAAAATTTGACTGTATTACAAGGCTTTTAGTGCAATCAGAACTTTTCGATTTGTTTGTAAAAGAGTGCTGGAAACTAGAGCATTTTACATTCCGCCCAAGTTTAAGGGAATAAAACAAATTCTCCTCACCTGCATAAAATGCCTTGAAAAAGACCCTCCATTTATGTTGCGCCCGAACTTAGCGCAGAAAGTTTTCTGGTGAATTTATACCCACTGAAATCTGGGGACGATAAATACAGCGAATGAACCTAAATACGAGTGTTTTTGTCCATCCATCAGCAGTCACCAGCATTTTGTTTCGGTATCTGCAAGCCATCAGAAGAGAAGTAGTATGGCCGGAAAAATGAAACCATGAATGCAAACATGAGTGTTAGAGAATATAATGCTCTTCCCAGACAAGGCAACGATGAATTACAGCATTGGTTGAATGCACGATATGATAACATAGGTTAAGATTGGTTCACAAACTCTAAATTGGTCTTGCCCCTTGTTGGACACGTTGCTCTTTTTAAAAGGACACTGAGGAGAAATTGAAGTTGGCTTGTATCGATAGAATACCAGCTCCTGATCACAAAAACGCCGCTCTTACCGAAAAAAAAGCCCTTGTAAGGTAGAAAATAGCAAGAACCAAAATACAGGTATCGCCACCACATGCCAATCTCGCAAGTACAAGCGTGTTGACGCCATAGGACAAGAGACGACACCTTGGAGGAATTTTCTATCCTACTTGGTTTCCCGAATCTCTGAGGCTGACAAAGGTAGGTTGCGCAGATCAATATTGAAGTACGTTTTGTTTTAAAAGCAATAGTGCACTTTCATCACACAAGGAAGGCAGGTAAAAGACAACCTGAATGTTGGAAGCAAAGAAAACGGGTGCTCTGGCGCCACAGGTGGTCAGGAGAGTTTCGATTTGTTATGGCGCTTCGCGTCTATGAGCTTTGCGTGCCCCGTGGTTTTGTTTTTGACGCGCTTCGATTTACAAGCGCCGAACAGCAGAGGAACTCCAAGGGCCGCTTCAAGTGCTAGTTAACCTTTGAAGGAGCCTGTTGAAGCTTGTCAGATGATCTCCACGGTCGATGAAAAGCTATGATGGCACGATGGTCGGTGGTCGTACAAGGCAGCACTTGTGTATTCGCACGCTTGCCCGGCGAAACATTCCCGGCTGTGCCAGTCAACTTCAAAATACTTAACGGAAATCATTTATTAGGACGGGAGACAAGGTACAAGGCAGTTCAGAAAAATTGCTGATGGCCTAGCTCTGTTAGGCCAGGATATACCTTGCGAAAGCGCGGCGATTTCTGCATCAGAAGAGTGCATTCACTAAATGCGCCTTTATTGACGACTGTAACTTGAGCCGTCGTGTCGGAGCGGTAGCGCTTCCGCCTCAAACGCCGAAGGCCCTGATTCGATTCCGAACCTCGGCACCGGACTTCTTTCCTTTTATTCAGTGAGTAGGCGGTGGGTTTCAGTGGCTCCCATGGATGTCGCCGCCGAATACGTTGGTTAGCGGTTAAACGCAGGCTCTGTTAAGGCAGCGTTTATGCTGCGGCGAGGCGCGTGCGCGCCCTGCACGGCGAAGTCACGTCGGTGAAAGCGAGACCCTCTATACTCCAACTGCGCTTGACCGCCGACGCGTTCGCCGGCTTCGGCGCACTCTGACCGCAATGGCGGGGAGATTGGAGCATGTATCTATTTCGCGCGGAGTGCGCCAGCCGCCGCCGGCCCGGCCAGACTGATTTGGCTCCGCGGCGAGGTGCGCGTTATATTCAATAGCTGCGGCAGTTGGGCGGAGCTGTTCTTTTCGAGCTCGGCTATTTTAATCCATTCACAGTACATATCTGAAGGTACGTGCAAGCTGGCGAGAGAGCCAGATCCATTGGACCCGTTGGATCTAGCGGAAGCCGTTGAAGCGTCGTGCGCCGGCTTTGGTTTCAAGCCGCCGACTTTAAACGCGACCACCCTCGAGCACCCATTTGTTTTTTGTGGCCAAAAATAAATAAATAACTTGGCCCTTCCAACCGTGGGAGTCCTCGACGCCGCCTGCTGCGCTGTGCAACCGCGCCGTTCAAGGAATCACAATCCGTTAGCCCCAAAGCCCCGGCCAGCCTCCGATGGGCGCAAGGCGCCGACCTTCTCCTGGCCCCTTGCGACTCTCCGCACTGGGGTTATGATATTTAGTTTGCTACGGCTGCTCTCTGAGGAAGGGGGAAACCACCCGCCGGCGCCTAACCTAACCGTGCTCCCTCAAAAGCATTGCACGCTGTGTGGGGCTGAGGTCGCTGAAATGCAGGCCAGAGTTTTTGCGAGAACCACGTCGTCGGGTTCGGGAACGGGATCCATCGTAACACAGGGAAGACGCCGGTGCAAACGTAAACGAAGCGACGGTGGCGACCCCCGATAGGTGCCTTCATCGTGCGGCGGCGGTACCTTTCATTTCGGCAGCTGCTAGACCACACCGCTAGCCCACCAGAAATCACGGAGTCTCCGTTTACGTCACGTTTCACGTCACTCCGTTCTGTGTCGTCATAAGAGTTCTCCGTGTCGTCATAAGAGTTCTCGAGTTTGAATCGGAGCGGCGGGAAAATTTTTTCAACTTCGAATTCAAATTTCTTTGATATAAATGCATCTTTCGCTCCCGGACAAGCGTCAACAAAGCCATGAAATGCCGAACTATCAGATATTGCTAACAAAAAAATTTTGATAGGGTTCTCCTCAGTGTCTCTTTAAAACTATCAAGTCCATCACCCGCTAGAACTCCAGCGCCATCTCCAGAAGAGAACCCCCGCTTACGTTCTGGCCGAGTGTCGCCTAATAAAGGTGTTCAGTGACCAAGTACTGGTTGTAGCGCGTCCCGCATTGTATAGCACAATTGTCCATGTGCAAATTCACCGCCAGCACGCAAGGCCCGCCGTGATTCGCCAAATTCCATGGTCCGCGCAGGCGGCTCACGTCGGCCTTTTCTCTAAGTATATCAGAATTGCTCGATGTGACGCATGCAACGGGTCGGCTCGTCGGGTCCCTTGCCCTCTGGTGGCGAAATGCGAAGTGCAGGACATGTGGAGCTATCATTCTTGCAGAAATCCAGTTTTGCGCACAGGTAGAAGAAAGCCGCTTTGTATACTCTCTGTACAGTGGCCCCGTAACCCATTCTCGGATTCATAGAACCAATGGTAAGTAAAGAGGACACGTCCTCCACAATGCACAGCTGGACAAGAGCGACTCGGGGCACATTTTGCGCTATAGGCTGCATGACCCGTTGGAACCCGTCGGCTAGACGAGAGCAGAAAGTGGTCCACACAGCTGGTCCAGAGGTGTTACGAATCTCTCTTCTGATAAAGAAGTAGTTGATGTTCTTTCCGAAGTTGTTCGCAACGACTTCGTAGCACTGTTCGGACCTCAATATCACGTGAACAATCTCACTCATCCCGTGAGAACTGAATGATTGCCGAAGTTTGCGTAACAAGAGAACAAACACATCTGAGTGGCTGTCGGCATCGTAGCCTGCTCTAGGCTTCTTCCAGTCAATATTTACCCCGTTCAAGTCGTAAAGAACTATATCGTCAGTCACGTTTCGCACGAGGTGATTCATGGTAGTACTATCCCGACCCAAACTCGAAAAATGTGGCAAATCTGATTCCCATCCGCCCAAGGTCAAACTTATCTTGATTCGTGAAAATCAGAATTTTTCTGTTATGTTCCGCAGTTGGTGAAGGCCGTATTGGCGATCAAAGGTAGGTAGCTGGCTCGTCACGTATCCGTTGTCGATATCCACGGACGAGTAGCTGATGCGAGGTTAAAGGGCAGACGGCATTGTCTGGAAAGTAAAGTGCCACGGAGAGCCTGCTTGTATCACGTTATGATTGTCGTAGATGCAAAGGAATGACATGGAAGATTGCGCTGGAGCCGGCGGCGCTGCAGTGAGGGCCTACTTTCAAGGTGGTGGGGGGCAGGTTATAGACAACTTTATTAAAACACTTCGTTGGTATTTATTTATTTAACAATACTGTTAGCCCTCAAGCGAGGGTCCTTACAGGGAGGGTATGAAAACTTCGTAGAAAATAGATTTATTCACAATCACTAAATACATCAGCAGAAGACAGTACATTCGTTCAAGCATCAAATAGCACTTTCAAGCAGATAGTCATCCAGAGATCGCTCAAATTCATGCAGATCATTCTGTTCTACAACACTCATTAGCAACTCATTCCACATTTCAATTACATGGGGGAAGAAGGGATTTCTGAAAGCTTCACTATGGGCGTAGTACGGCTGAATTATCCGACTATGATTTGTTCTAGAACTCCGTTTGCCTGGCGCTTGTATGTATGTTTCCTTTTGAATGTTTACCTGTCCTTGGAGCATCAGGAATAGTAGCTTTAGGCGATTTTTTTTCTCTACGTATTTCTAATGAATCCAGGTTACAGGAAGAAAGCATATCTGTAACTGAGTCTGTCGTTCAATATCGGCAGCAAATAAAGTGTACTGCGTACCTCTGAACTCTTTCTAATTGTTTCTTTAAATAATTCTGTTTAGGACTCCATACTACTAACGCATACTCTAGGATTGGCCTCACAAATGCTTTATATGCAATTAGTCTTACATCTCGTGTAGCATTCTCCGATTTTTTTCTCAAAAAACATAACCTCTGGTGTGCTTTAGAGCACACCTCTTCTATATGTGTGCCCAATTTAAATTTTGTGTTATTGTCATTCCTAGATACTTAAACTGAGTTACGTTTACCAAACACTTGTCACCAATGAAATATGGGGACGAAAGAACAGATTTCTTCGTTGTAATGTGCATGTACGTTGATTTCGAATAATTTATTTCCATGTTCCATTTTTTGCATCATTCGCTTAATGCCTGTAAAGAGTTGTTAATTCTAAGCTGGTCTTCCGTGTTTCTAACTGTGGAATAAATTAAACAGTCATCTGCGAATAGCTTCAGTCGTACATTTGGTTCCATGACAGCAGAGATATCATTAATATACACCAAAAATAACAACGGTCCCAGAACAGAACCCTGTGGAACTCCTGAAAGAACTGCTAGTGAGGCGGACACATGACCATCCATTTTGACCACCTGGTTACGATTTCCTAAGTACGCTTTAATCCATTTTACAATATTCATATTAATTCCAGCTCTTTCCAGTTTAAAAACTAATTTATTCTGTGGCACCTTATCAAAAGCATTGGCAAAATCTACAGCGATTATGTCAATTTGCTGCTTCGCATCAATCGTCATTGCCAAATCGTGAATTGTCTCTACAAGTTGTGTAGTGGTGGAAAGGCCTGCTCGGAATCCGTGTTTGTGAGGGTAAAGTCAAACAGCTTGTTTCTAGGTAATGAAAGATATGCTTCGCTATAATATGTTCCATAAGTTTACAAGAAATCGATGTAAGAGATATTGGGCGGTAGTTATTTACAAGAGTTCGGTTGCCTCCTTTAAACACCGGAATTACTAGTGCATTGTGCCAAACTTGTGGTACACAATGGGTGTGCAAGGATTTTTGAAAAATAAGTTTAAGGTATCGTGAGGCCCACTCGGCATATCTTCGGAGAAACTGGGTTGGTATGTTGTCTGGTCCATTGGCCTTTTTAACATCCAAATTGAGGAGCTGCTGAAATACGCCCTCCTGCGAAATTATGACGTCATTCATTCGGCTAGGCAACAAGCGTTTTGAACTAAGGTCTATGTCATCTTTGGTTGCGGTGAATACGGACTGGAAAAAGTGATTAAAATGATCTACTATATGCTCCTTTTTTATCAGTACCTGATTTTCGTGCTTAATCTCCTGTATTCTCTCCTCCCTATCTTTAAAGTATCGCCAGAACTTTTGCGGTGACGTTTTGAGGAAGCGGCTAAGCGTTTCATCGAAAAACATTTTTTAGCTTCTTTCAGCGCCTGCTTCAGCTCAGCACGAAGTCGCCAAACATGAATACGTTTATTTTTATTTTTGCATAGTCTTTTTATTTTACGTTTCATATGAATTATGTCCCTGGTGATCCAGGGGCTTCGGTGCTTCGTCTTTTTAACACGAATTGGGATATACCTGTCAACGCTGTATTGTATAATTTCTTAAATTGCTGCCACAACTCTTCTGCTGTTTTGGAATCAGAGTCAATTTCAAAATCATCAAAGGCAGATTCCAGGTAGTCAAGAATGGAGGTGTCGTCCGCACGCTCATAATCCTTAACGCGCACAGGGATATAAGGCTTTGAACACTCGCTGATTCTAAGCGGTAAGGAAACAATAATCATCTTGTGGGCAGAGACACCATCTTCAACGTTAACGGTGTGTTCTTTTATATTATTTGACAGGAACACCAAGTCCAACAATGACTGCGAATCGGGCGTTATTCTTGTATCCTCTTGCACAATTTGTTTTAGGTTATACGCGAACATAATTTCTAATAGTTTCTCTCCGTTAGACGAATCAGGACCAACAGAACATAGGCGTTGCCAATTTATGTGTGGTAGGTTAAAATCGCCAGTCATTATTAGTCTCGTGTTCTTTTTCACATTCGCAAATAAAAAAGTGTTTACTTCATCAAAGAACTAGGGTGAAGCAGAGGGCGCGCGGTACACAGCTCCAATCATGTAAGCAACGTTGTAAAACTTTATCTTGCACCAAACTGTTTCAGCAACATTACAATCCATCACTACTGCAGATAAAGAGTTTTTTAATATGATACAAACGCCCCCACTACATGTGTCCCGGTCTTTTCTAAACATTATATAGTCCGGAGGAACAATGCAGTCAGAAGAAATATTGTTACTCAACCAGGTTTCTGTTATTATTACAACATGCGGACTTTGTGAAAGCAGCAAGTATTCTAACTCTGTAGTCTTATTTACATTGCTACGCGCATTCAGACTTAAAAGGCGTAGCTATATCTGCGATGACGTGTCCGACGTCGCACTCTTGATTGAGGAATCAAGGTCATCTGGGCTGCCTGGCTCATCTGACTGGTGCTCCTTGAAATTATCAGCCTTATCTCCGCGGCCTGTAGACAGCACACAGCGTTCGTTTCGGCTGTGATCCCAGATATAGGTTTGGTTGTTTACGCGAAGTTTATCATGGATAAGGAAGACCTTTGCCTTCTTAGCCCTGTCTGCTGCCACACTGTTCCATAGTTTTCGGCGTACTTCTACAGTTTCTTTGGTATAGTCAGGGCTAATACGCCAAGAAGTCCCTTTCAGCTTTGTGCCTTTCTTCAGGAGACTCTCCTTTTCTCTGGAATCGTAGAATTTAAGAATAATTGGCCTACATTTCTGTCGTTGGGCTTTACCAAGGCGATGAATTCGCTCCACTGTGTCAACCTGCACGCCCATAGTTTTCCGAAATATTTTCTCTACAACAAGTTCCTTCAGTTTTGATTCTGTTTCCCTTTCAGTGTCTCAGTTTCAGTGTCGCCAAATACTAGTAAATTGTTACGTCGGCTTCGGTTCTCATAATCGATAAGCTTTGCAGCCTGCTGTTGGACTATTTCTTCTAACTTACAAATCCTGTTATTCATCGCGTCAAATGCATCAAGAAGGCCCTGTAAGTTGTCGGTTTTTGCGCTTACTGCAGCAATTTCACTTTTGATGTCATCCATCTTACGCACGAACGCAGCTTGGTTCTCAAGAATTTCTTCCAACTTCCCAGTTACTTTTGGCCGGGGATTCTGTTCAACGTCACCCGACATAAGCAATAAAAGAAGAAGCATTGACCAGCAGTCGTACAAAATTTCACAACACTTGCGAGGGCACGGCAAGACTATCAAGAAGCGATTGTCACTAGAATAAGCAATAGTATTGCTCGGAACACTTGCCTGCAAAAGCAGTAGCGGAGGCTTCGACATGTTCCTTAACAGCCGAGTGCCGTACCCTCTAAAGCAGTGGTCGCTGCGGTGTTCCTTATGTACAGCGTCGAGTGATGAAGTCACAGATGGCGTACGGTAATCGAAGATCAGGCTTTCCACGGTATCATTGTCACGAGACACTCGGAAGAAGGCCAGTCGTTGATCGTTGCTGGTTGTTGTGGCGGTGAAAATCCACGGCAGAATCTGCAAAAGCAGTAGCGGCGGCTTAGACTTGTTGCTTGACAGCCAAGTGCCGTACCCTCTGAAGCAGTGGTCGCTGCGGTGCTCCTTATGTACAGCGTCGAGTGATGACGTCACATATGGCGTACGGTAATCGAAGATCAGGCTTTCCACGGTATCATTGTCACGAGGCACTCGGAGGAAGGCCAGTCGTTGATCGTTGCTGGTTGTTGCGGCGGTGAAAATCCACGGCAGAATCTGCAAAAGCAGTAGCGGAGGCTTAGACATGATGCTTGACAGCCAAGTGCCGTACCCTCCAGATATCGGCGGTTGTCGCAGGTGAGGTCACCGTTGTCGATGGTGAAGTGTACGCTGGCAGCTGAGATGTTGACATCAAAAGCGCACAAGTTGACAGCGAAGGCATTGGAGATGGGTAAGTAGGCGCCGCAGGACCTGACTGTGGAAACGATGTTGGTGAGTGGCTCGGTGTCTTAAATGCTGTAGCCGAGGTATTAGCTGGCATGCTAGATGTTGGTGCCGGTATGTATGGCGAAGGATATGTTGGCAGCGTGAACACTTCTCCACCCCGAGGCGGGATGGCTCAACTGATATGCACCAGGTAGTGGACTAGCAGTAGCGAAGAGGAAAGCACGAAAGCGAAGCATAAAGCAGCGCACGGCACCCAGACTTGCATATGTTGAGTTGAGGAAAGCAGGACCGTTGAGACGCCAACCGGTCCCCTTTATATCAGCCAGGCAAATCCCGGCCTGAGCACCAGACTCGTCCCAGCCACCGCGAGCCTCGCGCGAGCGCCGGCAGCGCAGCGTAGCCAAGCCAAACCAAGAAAAGCACACGGCCTAGCCACTGCATGTGGCTACTGCCTACAACATCTCCCCTGAAACATGGGAGAGTCTCTTGGGCCGAATTGCACGGCGTCCACTCCTGATGTGATGGTGCGAGGAGGCGTCCACACAGGTCGCGTGTGATTCTCCCAGAGAACTTCCGTACAGAGACGCCTCTTTAACGTCTGTCTCTGCATCTGAATGCACAGATGCCTCACTGTCTTCACCTCCTGATGATCCATCTCCACCTCCTCTCCCAGACTAGGGAAAAGGAACAAGGTGGGTCCTATTTCGCCGCACGGTGCCGTCTCTAGTATCCACGATGTAGGACTGAGGCTCGTCTGCGGGCATTTGCACGTTCCCTGTACGCTTCAGGTCCGTGACCCAGACTTCATCCCCCTCGAGAAGTATTGGAGGCTGACGCCCGCCATGTCGCTTGTCGAAGTCACGACGCTGCTGCGCCCGGTATTATTCTTCAAAATTCCGGAGTTTGGTGGCGTCTCGAAAACGAGATACCAGCAGTCCGGAAGTGACGGAAAGCTTTGTCCTCAACCGCCTCCCTATCAGTAGTTCAGATGGGCTGCAGCAGTTTTCGAGTGGCGTTGACCTGTAGGATAGGAGGTTCAGGCACGGGCCCTGAGTCTTTTTCAATGAAGACGATCATTTTCACCGCAGCTTCGGCGAGTCCAATGCTCTGGTGATAGTGTGGGCTCGAGGTGATATGCGTGAAGCCGTATTCACAAGCAAACCTGGTAAAGTCGGACGACAAAAACGGTGGACCATTATCGGTGACCACCACCACTGGGATACCGTGGCGGGCGAAAATTGATTTGCAGTGTGCGATTTCTATAGCAGAAGTTAACTTTTCCGGACGAATAACTTGCGAATATCGGGGGTAGTAACCAGTCACAATTAACCACCAATAGCTATTGAAAAAGAAAAGTCCATTGCAACGCGCTGCCATGGTCGAGGCGGAAACTCAGTGCCCTGCATAGGCATTTAGCGGTAGCTGCTTGTCTATTTATAGTGTCGGCAGTTTTTCACGGTAGTCGAGATACATGTATTTGGCCACCGCTGGCGACTAAACAGTGTACTTGGCGCCAACTTGCGTCTTCGTAATGCAAAAGTGGCCTCGGTGCAGAAAACGCAATATTTCGTTCCCGCAGGAGATTGGAACAACCACACGGGCTGCATAGAGTAGCAGATCGTCCTCTGCTGTGAGTTAGCCACGATGCTCGTAGAAAGGCCTGACCTCAAGGGGCAAATCTCGTCTGGAAGGCCAGTTTTTCTTGCAGAGTCTTTGGAGACACGAGCGCACCGGATCTGATTTCTGGGCATCTAAAGCCACACAAGGCAGTGCTGCTTGATGGGATGGGTTGGCCTCATCTTCTTTGCGACAGCGCTGACGAAGGTGAGCACCTGCAAGTCTTTGATTGCGGGCTTGCCGAGTAAGAGTGTGTGGACATCTTCCAGCACGCAGACGTCTTGGAGCGTTTCACGTCACGGTAGGCGAGTTGAAGACGCGCTACGCCCTTGGCTGCGAGAGTTCTCCCATCAGGACCGTAGAGCTGCCGAGGAGCACACGACAAAGAAGGCTGATGTCGGAGCATGCTTAAAAGCGTAGGTGGGAGGACAGATTTGTCGCCACCCGCTTCGATCTTGAATTTGACAGGTTGGCCTTGCACTAGGATAGTTGTCTCCCATGTCGGCGTATCGATGGTCAGCGTTTCGGGGTGAACCTCCGCTTGCTGCTGACGAACGCTTCCGACCTGCCTGATACTCTCAAGCGCCTTCTGAAGAGTAAGATCACGGTTAAGTTGCAGTTTCACCGAAAACTTCTAGTCTTGAATGCCGACAACCAGTCTGTCTCGAACCAGTTCCTCTCAGAGGGGGCTGTACTCACAATGGTTTGAAAGTGTGTGAAGCGCAGTTACGAAGTAATCCATGGATTCGCCGTCGTTTTGGACCCTCGTGTTCAAGCGTGCCCGTTCAAAAATGACGTTGCGCCGGGTATGAAGTAGCTGTCGAACTGCTTCAGGACAACTTCTAAGTTCTGAGCATTCTCACCGGAGAGTTTGAAGGTACCGAAGAAGTCCTCGGCCTGGTCGCCCACCAAGAAAAGAAACGTGTCGTCTTGTTGTGACCCTGATGTGTCGCAGAGACCGGAAACCGCGTTGAAACGCCCGAACCGCTTCCTGCATTTCGGCCAGTCATCAGGAGTCGTGAAGCAGAAGGCCTCGGGCGGTTGAATGACGACGGACGCCATAATCTGGAGTAACCGCACAAAATTCAGATACTTCTTCGCAAAGCAAGCCGAGCCGGGGATGCTTGCTCTCGCTTGGAGACGCACCTACGGTGGCACACGTCACATCAACGTCTACGGCCTAGACTACGCTTTAATAATGAATTCAGGCATCACAGGCAGGCATCTGCTTATAATGTTTGAGCACTCATTAACTTAGTGTGAAATCTGAAAAAAAGAATGGCAGGCAAAGATAGAGATCTACCAATTGACCCGAGGTAGTTAAGTATTTCTACATAACTGAACTTGACTCACTGTAATGAAAAAAAGAGGAAAGCAAGCTGCTAATGATGCAGGATATCAGTTTGTTTTACAGAGTGTAGGACACACTATAAAGAGGCCGATATTCAGTTGTTTGGGTCTGCATCAAAAAACTAAAATAAAGGCCCCCGACAACACCAAATGCACACAGCAGGCTAAATCAAGTCGAACCTTAAAATAATACGGCCAAGTCAGAAAAACTGATATTTTGCGCCCGTAGACAGAAAAAAAGTACGTGAGAAAATGCTGTACATATGAGCAAAACCACATTTCAGACTGGGAAAAGATGGATAAGATGGGATGTGGGAAAGGAATATGGGCTGTCAGGGTGCGGCTATCAGCCTTGGGAGTTGAACGGAGACAGCTTGGGTTTTTCCGAACTATCTGATGGAGCAGAGATCTTTTTCGGGGTTCCGCAGAGGGCGAGCAGTCACCATTGACCAGATGTGCTGCTCACGGCCTCGAATCGTACTTGCATACCACAGGAAACGTTTCCCGCTGTCTCCTGCCCCGCGACACAGGATAACCTAACAGGGGCGACTACTAAGATTCTCTCAGCCAAACCAGGTGCTTTCACCTCGACCGCTCGACCGTACTATCGGAAATGTTTTCGCGCCACTCCCTTTGTTGCCTCAGATCTAGTCCAGAGTATTCGCTGGTTGCGGGAACCTCGATCTAGAGCATGGTCACCTTGGGCTAAGGCAAGGTCTTTTGTGTATGCCACCTCGCTCCTCACTTTACTATTTTCTAAGTGCTGTTTTACGACTTGGTTAGTAGGTATTGACAGCATGGCTTTCCCGAATTTCTGAGCGTAGTCGCTTCCTGCGTGGGATAAAAACTGAGTCTATTTTTAGCATCTTCAATCGTAAGGACGACTGCGCCAGAACCCGGGCTTGGTTCGCCCAGCCACATGCCGTAATCGGAAACCAACGCATCCGTTTAAGGGTGGTACGGTCTTCGCACTGGGATTATTACCGTGCGATTTTGGCCTTTTTGACGTTTTGAATTTGTTAAGCTTTGTTGAAGCGGATTCGACGTGTCCAGTTCGGAAGCCCCCGAACCTGTCCCCACCTACGGGGAACAAGCTACGTGGGAGGCGGGCTGCTCACTACGCCGCGGAGAGGATTGCTGCGACCTATCCTAGCGACTGTCAATTCCTACTGACTGGGGTCCGGCACGCCCAATGGGACCGTTGGCTTTGCCCCAGGACAGAGCCTGGCAGCTTAAATTTCGTTTGACCTATTCTGCTCTCAGGGTCGTGACGGGGTAACTTAAACATATTCGGTGACAAAGGCTGCGAAGTTTCTAAACTCAGTGCACATATAATTCCACCTGTATATAGACATCACCACTACGAGGTAAAAAAAAGCCGACCTCGGGTCTCTATAAATGGTAACATGCGACGTAAGCACGCCATCGTTTTGTGATAATAAAAAAATGGTGTCGCCATATATTTAAGAAAGACCCCGGTACTCTGGATTGTCGAGCTAAAAAAATAATACTGACCGGGATGAAGATTAGCCTTTGGTGCGTGTAAGCTGCAAAGAGAAATATATTGCATTACAACGTCCGGTTATATCGAAAGGTATCCATGCCGTCAAGAACACCATCTGCGAAGCAGAAGGATTCCGCAAAAGCTATTGTACCGTGAGTCTGTCCATGGTAGCATGAACAGAAATTGTTGGGGAATTTATGGCAGCAAGGAGTTGAAGATATGTAGAGTGGGATGTGTTAACAAATTTGGCAAAGCTTTATTGCCATCGGAATACTCATTAAGAGAAAGGTGAAGCCTATGTGGTACATCTAAGCGCACAAATGTTTGTAAGAAACAATATATATAGCTGGCAGTGCTCTCCTTCCCACCAAGAGAGGATGACTTTTTCCTTTCAATGATCCATCCACCCGTCCCACCGTCCGGATTCCGTACACGCTATGTATATTGCCTCAAATTTTGTTGTCACTTAAAACGTAGAGCTAGTGCGGACAGGGTAGGGGGCCGAACGCTTAACGCTAAAGCACATATAAGTAAATCATACCTTTCCTTGGGCTCATAACATCGGCGTTCATGAGTGCCCGGCGTAGGACATAGAGGATATCAAGCTCCCTTGCATTGACTGTCCATAAAATGTGGAATGCTCTTATTTAGTGCTGAATTCCTAACGGTGGAAACTTCTAAAATATTTGTATTTCAGACATTGTTTTGATGATTTGTTACCAATAACATATTAGTAGTTTGAGGAGGTCACCTGCAAGGGTAGTCGTTCCTTACCGTCACGTACAAATCCGGAATGGCGCAATACAACGGCGACCAATTGCCTCATAACCTTGAGAGCCCACCTGCCTCAGGTGAGGCTGGCGCTGGTCTGTGCTTTTTCACTACAGTATGTCCCTCTATTTCGACATCGCCAAGAAAAAGCACCTCGACAATGTTTTTGGGACCACTCAATTCGGTACTCGACCTCTGTAACGTCACTCACCAATGCTGGCTCCCCGAAATGGCCTTTCAGATTAAAATAAACTCATTCCTGACAGTATGTCTAAGCGTTTAATATCAATCCTTCTGCTTTATTCCCAGCTCCGAAACGCACTGAAATTCCAAGAACAAGAATACCAAAAGACGTAACAATGGGATGTAGACCCCTTTGCATCCATGTTACGGCGCTTTCGTACCCTACGTTATTCATCGGCATAAGCGAGAGCATGCTTTAAACCAAGCGCCCGCTCACATCAAGGCCACTCATCAGACATTAGCCTGATAGAAATTCGTCCGCTGCAGGTCAAATGCGCATGAAAGGGCTGTCCACGTATCACATTCCAGTGTAGAGGAGGTTGTCAAAATGGGGTGCGCGTGATCACTGCGATGTTCTTTATTGCTGGATAAGAACTCTTACATGATTCGGCTGGTTGAGGGCTCTCTGTAGGCGAGAAGTTAGCGGGTAAATGTTTTACCAGAGTGTAGCTAGATGAAATTGCTGCTACCATACTGAGTAGAAAGAAAATATGTTCACTGCTGTTTTGACTCCCATATTTAAATCTGGTTAAGTTCGTTCACGCCTCTTCCTGTATGGAAAATGTCTCGTGGATTTCTTGTCAAGTAAATGCAGGCCGATTTCTTTTTGTTCTGATTTGAAAATATTTCAGATTCCGCTTGCTAATGTGTTTTTCTCAGCTAAATATTATTTATTAACTACTCAACATGTTTTTATTTGGGGCCCTCTACAGCAACCCACCATCCACGTATTATGCGCAGCTTGCACTGCAGTAGTTGGCAGGAGCGAGCTTTGTCCCGTTTGTTGTAACATGAACAAAGCGTACTATGTGGTCAACTCCCCTTTGTAGCTAGTGAAGGTCATCTGTCAGTTGGTAAGGCTCCCAATGAGGATCTTAAACGCAGTTACCTCCAGGATCAATTTTGGTCTGTTGGTTTAAATCGGTAGGTATCTTTCAATTCTTATCAGTCAGTGGTCTATCCGAAGAATCTCTATAGGGTCCCCTGGTTTTTAGTACTTTTATAAACGGGTTCGTCCTGTTTGTTATGCATCAATTGGGCTACATAATTAGGGAAGGGTGCGTGTTCAGAACAGCAACACTCCCAACGATAAAATTTCTTCTTTCTATGGGTTCTGCTGCAATCTAAATTTCAATGTTGGAGAAACCTGGGCAGTTTATTAGACTCTCTAAACTCAGGAATTGATAATAATGCGAAACTTTAGAGTGTTCTTTTTTGCTAAAAGAGGGATGAGCTTGGATCGATGGTCTATGATAACTTGATATTCTCTTAGAAATCTCATATCCAACAATGCGTAGCTGGAAGAATTTTTCCGACAAGTAGCGTCACAGGGTTGGTACACGCTTTGTTCACGATTCGTGCCGTGCACCGGCCCGGAGTCGTAATAAGATAATCTCGCAGAGTGCACGTTTGAGTGCTGTCTCAAGCGATCGTCCTTTTCCTCAAATGGTAGGGGAATGGTTCACAGATTACCGAACAGTCGGACAATTCCTCTTCTAACTGACGCTCGAAGATTCATTTTACTGTCACTTACTTCAAAAACAAGGTTGTTTCCTCAACACGTAAAATGCACTGCCGTGACTGTTCTTAAGACAATTGTCTCCTGAAGTCAAAAACTCAAGCAATTAATGACCTCTCTGTACTTTTCGAAAATGTCCTCGGCTTTTATTCTATACTAAACATGTTTCACTGTGAGGTCAAAAACCGCAACAGTTCACCACAAGCTCATGCGCATGTTACGACATTGTTTTCCTTGCAAAACATGAAGCTGTCGCTTCACACTGAATGGCTTTCGTCAGTTCTACTCACCTAACTGCTGTCATTCTCGAGTGCTGTCGTGCTGGGGAACGGCAGGGAAACGGCCGGGTACCATCGTGTAGACATTGAACGGACCAATGAAATGGCCGGCAAAATAACACAATCAATGCAAGCAGGAGTGCTATTGAGAATATCAAGAGCTTCCCAGACGAGGCAATATTAATTATAGCTTTACTAGGAGATACCAAATGAGAGCGAGGTTATTATAGATACAAATTCTTTCTAAGCTAGCTTTGTTCCAGGTGGGATAGGTTGCTCCTCTTAAAGATTCTAAGTCAGTCGTTCCCTAGCACACCGGAGCCCCATTCAGAAGAGAACCGCCGGTTACGTTCTGGCCGAGTGTGGCGTAATAAATGTGTTCTGTGACAAGGTAGTGGTTGTAGCGTCGGCCGCACTGCTTAGCATAATTGTCCGCGTATAGATTGACTGCCAGCACGCAAGGTCCGCTGTAATTCGCCGAAGTCTGTGGTCCACGCGGGCGGCTCAGGTCGTCCCGTTGCATAATTGTATCATAATTGCTCGAAGTCAAATAAGCAATAGGGCGGCTCGTCAAGGTTCCTTGCGCTCTTGAGGCGAAATGTGACACACAGGACCCTGCGTAAATATTATTCCTGCAGAAGTCAGGCTTCGTACAGAGGAAGAAGAAAGGCGCTTTGTATACTCTCTGCACAGTACTAGTGACGTTACCCGTTCTCGGATCCATATAGGCTAGGGTAAGAAAAGACAAGACGTCCTCCACTGTGCACAGCTGGTCAAGAGCGACTCGTGGGGCATTTTGAGAGATACGTTGCATTTGCCGGTGGAGCTGGCCGGTTAACCTGGAGCAGAAAGTAGCCGAGAGAGCTGTGCCATAAGGGATCTGCATGTGCCTTCCGATAAAGAAGTAATTCACGTACTGTGCGCCATTGTTCACGACGACGTCGTAGGCATGATCGGGCCTCAACATCACAGAAACAATATTACTCATACCGTAATGGTTGAAGGACTCTCGAAGTTTGCGTAAAAGAAGAGCAAGAACATCTGTGTCGTTGTTGGCATCGCATCCTCGTGTAGGCTTCACCCAGTCAATATTTACTCCGTTCAAGCCGTAAGAAGCCATTGCGTCAGTCACGCTTCGCATGAGGCGATTCATTGAAGTACTGTCCCGACCCAGCCTCGAAAAATGCGGGGCATCTGATGTCAACCCGCCCAAGGTCAAAATAATCTTGATTCGAGGAAATCCGAGTCTGGTGGTGATGTTCCGCAGCTCGTGAAGGCCGTATTTCTGGTAGAAGGCTGGCAGCCGGCTCGCCAGGTATCCGTCGTCGATGCCCACGGACCAGTAGATGACGTGAGGGCAGAGGGCAAACGGCATTGTCTCGAACATAAAGTGCCACGGAGAGCCTGGCTGTATCACGTTAAGATTGTCGTAGGCGCAAAAAAATGGCCTGGAAGACTGAACTGAACCTCCGGTGCTGTGGTGAGGGCCTACATTCACGGTTGCGGGGGGCACTCTGTAGGTAATTTTGTTAAGACAATTCATTGGTATTCCGCTCCAGATATTGGTAGTTGTCGCAGGTGATGTCACCGTTGTCGACGGTGAAGGGTACGTTGGCGCTTGAGATGTTGACATCCAAAGCGTATAAGTTGACAGCGAAGGCACAGAAGATGGGTAAGTTGATGCTGCAGTAGCTGAGTGCGTAAGCGAAGGTGAAGATAGGCTCATTGTTGTAATTGTTGTAGCCGAGGGATTTGCTGGCCTGCTAGATGTTGGTGCCGGTACGTATGGCGAAGGATAGGTTGGCAGCGTGAACACTTCTCCACACCGAGGTTGAATGGCCCCACTGGTATGCACCAAGTAAGGGACTAGCAGTAGCCAAGAGGAAAGCACGAATGGGAAGCATAAAGCAGCAGACAGGACCCAGACCTGTATACACAAGCGCTCGTCCTGAGCCGTCTCTTCATCGCGGGCATGGAACCGCTGCGCTGGAGATGAGGCTGCTTCCTGCTCTGGACTAGGACGGGGAACCGTTAGCGAGTGCTCACCCACGGGGTCCACTATAACGATGACATCTGGCGCCTGTGGAGAGGCGTCAGGGTAAAGTGTGGCGGCAGGCACTCTGGCAGCCTGATAAACTGGGACGTGAGGACCGAGGTCTTCGACTCCCGATGGCAATGCACCGGTGTCCGGAGGCGGCTGGTAACCCATTCAGGTTACCGTAGGTAGTCACAGGGATCCTTGGTTGCCTCTGAAGTTGTGGCCGACAAATCAGTGGAACAGGCGCCGGCCTTTCAAACTTCTTCTTTGTTGGTCGGCCTTCTCTCGTGCCAGAGGTTTCCTTTTCTTTCATATTTTTCCCCTTTCCATGTCTTCAGTGCTAATGAAAGCAGATCGACTTAGCGGAACATTTGTCTCCTTGGAAAAATACTCATTGCTAAGAAAAGTGAAAGGACCTATTTCCTTCCAAAGTTTTTTGAGCAATAGTATTTTTGTCCTTCTGTAACGTGGATTAGCTAAATTGCCTTTGCAGCTTAATATTGTTACTGGCGCCTTTGCCCTTCACCATTACGTGAAGGTATTTTACGACACAAGCATTAGGAGGACTATAACGCCTAAGGCTGTTTTTTTTTGTTTTCATTGCATCGACGTCGTGAATCCAGCGCTGTCGTCCGGAGCCAGAATTGGCGCCCGTGTGAAGCCTCGAAGTGCCAGCCGTTGCAGATGGTGCCTCTTTCGAGCTGTGCTCTCACCCCTCCCATCACTGCACCTGTAGGGGTGAGGAGAGGGAGACTAGTCCGAGAATTACTCAGTGAAAATTATAGTGATTACACACAGGAAGCTTGTGTTTAAAGCAAATAGCCTCGCGAAGTATTCTCTGCAGAAAAATCGGCTAGTCACGCTATTCTATGATGCTACCGCAACTCGCTTAGATCAACAGTCTCTAATATCAGTATCGAACCTCGGGAAGGAATTAAAAGTGGTTACAGTTCATTTGAGGGTTCGGACTTTCTCTGAGCTGTTGCTGCTGGTGGCAACGCGCTGTTGGCAAAGCGCGACGACCCCACTGCTCCGTCAGGCTGATAGGTCGACGGTGGTTCGCAGCGTCACGCTTGCAGACTGGCTCGCGCGGGCGTCGCAACAGCTGTCGACATATCAGCCTGCCGGAGCAATTGCGTCGTGTAGGCTTTGCCATCCGCTGATTTCATTCACTCTAGCCTGCGCTAAGAGCAGCACAATCGTGGCGCGCAAATGCGCTAGTCACGTGACTTTTTTTGTATTTCGCGGGCTTTCTTTGGAGCTCGTCAAAAAGATACACGTGAGGCTTTCTTTATCGCAAATAAATGGAATGGGTGTTTGTGAAGGTGCTCTCTAACATTGCTTGTCACATCTGCTGTATAAAACCAATATTTAAGCATTTAGAAAGATTATCGTTACTGCTAATTAATATATATTAAAACAAAAAATTGCCTATGATGCCCAAGCCGGTTGGAAGGTGTATGTAAGTGGTTTTCCTGGCCTAGCTCAAATATATCTTTTAACCCTTGGCTAAAGTTATTCTGAACACCCTGCACGTATATATATATATATATATATATATATATATATATATATATATATATATATATATATATATATATATATATATATATATATGCACAGTGAAAAGGTCACAACTGGTTCGATTATTTAGGTGTATTCACCAACGGTTTCAGACGGTGGACCGTTCTTCATCAGGGTTTAAGTCGGATGAATACACAGATGTGCGCATTTACGGTCCTAAATGCAGATAGAGAGGAGGCACTTTTTCTCTCTCTATCTCTCTCTTTGTGTCGGCGTCCAATAAGGGGAAAGGAGAATGGTTGTGAAACAAGTTAAAAAAAGCTAGGTAAAATACAGAGGTGACAGACATATAGCAGAGCTGAGAGGGTTGGATTTTCGCCGAGAAGACTTAAGCAAGAAAGGTTTCCTTCTGCGGAAGCGAGAAGTTCGAGCACAAGGGGAAAATAACGAAAACACGGAAAACAAGACAATAACAAAAAGGAAAACACCGGAATACAGTGAAACAAAACACAAAGGCGCACATAGCATGACCCGCTCCCCAACGGTCCTTAACAACTGCATATATATATATATATATATATATATATATATATATATATATATATATATATATATATATATATATATATATATATATATATATATATATATATATATATATATATATATATATATATATATAGTTGGTAGAGCACCGGACGCGATATTCGGAGGTCGTGGGTTCGGATCCCGCCAGCGGCAGGGTTGTTTTTTCTGCTGCTTCATAAGTAATTTTCTTCAAGCGATAGCTTAATCGAAATACTATTCTCCAATTGATTCGCAGTACAATTTAATAAAAAGTAGAAACATTCCCCTATACACCTTGGTTTCGGTGACTGTTGGCTTCGTTCATGTTTGTCTAACGAGCCCCTCATAAAATTGGCCTTGTCTGCTAGTATTTTAACGAGGGTCTCGGTTCTTGCAGTCTTGATGCCATAGGTAGCATAAGAGGGTTCTCGCCCAGTTTCCGCCCTCGCCGTTAGATGACTTTCCACGTCACACTCGCGGTATTGCAGGATGTGCTCCGTCCACCACTGTAGGCGAGGGTGGCGCTGGTGAACACTCTCAAGGATAGCTTTCAAGCAAAACAGAAATAGCAGCAGATCGGACAGCCGTCGCCTTAGCTCAGTTGGTAGAGAACCGGACACGATATTCGGATCCCACCTGCGGCATGATTGTTTTTCTTTTCTGCTTTGTAAGTAATATTCTTTAAGCGACAGCTTAGTTCAAATACTGTTCTCCAGTTGATTCGCACTATAACCTAATAAAAAAGTAGAACATTCCCCTATACACTTTCATGTCAGTGACTGTTGGTTTCCTTCTTATATGTTTGTCTAACGTGCCCCTCACTTAATTTGCCTTAATTTATCTATACAGTAAACATAGAAAATCTCAGCATTTACCATTTCTTTGCCCCGCCGCGGTGGCTCAGTGGTTAGGGCGCTCGTCTACTGATCAGGAGTTCCCGGGTTCGAACCCGACCGCGGCGGCTGCGTTTTTATGGAGGAAAAACGCTAAGGCGCCCGTGTGCTGTGCGATGTGAGTGCACGTTAAAGATCCCCAGGTGGTCGAAATTATTCCGGAGCCCTCCACTACGGCACCTCTCTCTTCCTTTCTTCTTTCACTCCCTCCTTTACCCATCCTCTACGGTGCGGTTCAGGTGTCCAACGATATACGAGACAGATACTGCGCCATTTCCTTCCCCCACCCCCCAAAAAAAACAATTATTAAAAACCAATTACCATTTCTTTTAACAATGTCGGGTTCTTGTTTCTAGCTGCGCACTTCTCTAGCCGAGGAATGAAGCTCCCGATGGTTAACCGTGGTTTGGGCGCATCTTTCTTCCCAGCGTACGGAACAGGTCGTACAGCGTTTCACTTTTGAGTTTCTCTTACGGACTGCTCATGTGTGGGTTGTTTTTGCGCCGTCGGTTTTCTTTTGTCGTTCCTGTTTGTTGCGACGCAGTGGAACTACCGGCAGCTCGGTGTCAGAGGAGCATTTTGATTTGGCCCTTGAAACAAGGCAGGACACAACGGTTGCTTTGTGGGCTGAAGGGTAATTTGAAATGACAGTCATGCAGCCACCAGTTTGAGTGGCCAGTTAAACTGAGTTAAGCAACGCTACTGATTCTTACATCGGGGCCACCGCAGTGGCTCAGTTGTTATATGGTACTCGGCTGCGCATTGGAGAGGCGCGGGTTCGATCTCAGCCGCGGCGGCCGAAATTCGATGGAGCCGAAACTCTAGAGGCCCGTGTACTGTGCGACGTCAGCGCGCGTTAAAGAACCCCAGGTGGTCTGAATTTCCGAAGCCTTTCATTACAGCGTCCCTCATAGCCCGAGTTGCTTTGGGACGTTAAACCCCTATAAACCATAAACCATAATTCTTAAACCGGAAATTTTTTTTTCCAGGAAGGAAAAACAATTACAGACGTAGCGAAGGTATTCCTTGCGTTCGTTTTGTAACGACTGCTGAGCCCGTTGCTGAGCCGCCTTCATCTCCAGGTTCGTATCCCTCAGTGAGGCTGCCGCTCCAATTCTCGTGCCGCTGGTTAGCCTGAAGAATTCTCCTTTAAAGTTGGAGTATGTACTACCAAGGCAAATCTACAGCAGTGGGCACAACTTGTCTCCGCTGAGGCAAGCCGTTTCGGCAAGTCTATTTCGAAATAAGTGCCCTTCGTGTTCGGCGAGCGACAACGTCGAACGACACCAACATCTCTCCCGGACTCGCTGTATCTCGCGTAAGGGGCTGAGTGAAATGTCCATAGTGCCATATATGTGGGAGGGCGTTCTGCCAGTCGGTGGGGTCGAAACAAGGAGTTAGCTCCATATGAAATGAGAAAATGAGCTATCCATGATTGGTCGCAGGTGGACGCCTGGCTTTGTGCTTGGAGGAGATCGCATAACCTGGAAGCCGAACCATTCGTCCAAGCAAGGCTGAGGCAGAGCGGTATAGACTTTGGGTAAGGTTTGAGAATCTGTGAAAGGAGCTTGTTGATCTGTGACTCCGCGACGTAAGGTCTTTCTTGATCCTCTGGTAAGCGTGGCAATCCAGAATGTTGGAGTCTTTGCGGTAGTAGTCGTCGCGGTCAAGAGCAACGGACACATTACCAACCGGAGGAATGATGTCCCTACTTTTTGAGCTCAGATCTTTAAGTGCTGCGCCCTTATCTCTTGCTAGGTTGTGCGCAAGACCGCGAAGTAACACATACAACGCGCCTATCGCTTTCAGTTGGACTGCTTTTCCTCGACTGTAATAGACGAGAGTCCACAAAGAGCACAAGCCTGATGTAACTTTGTGCTCAATTGTGGCTCCCCCTTCGCCGCCTATCAGAGCGTTGTCCAGCTACCTCCGCTGTAATCTGTCGCCACTTACTGGCATCACGTCCATTTACCTGCGGAACTGTTGCGTTTTCATTCTCCCATTAAACAGCGTTGCCGCTCCACTGGCCTTCCACCCAGCAAGAACAGCACTTGAAGCCAAAGCCCGACTTGCCAATCTGACCTAGCCCCGCGTAACGAGTTGTGCCAACTCTTCAAGATGTCATGGTCGTAATATCACATCTCCTGTGAAGGAGAATTCCTCAGGCAAACCAGCGTCACGGCAATACGCCCGGCTGTGTCGAAGAAGGCTGTGAAACTGGCGATGGAGGTGTTTTAACAATGAGCACTGCAGTCGTTCATCATCGTCCGCCAGGTTGTTCTTCGGTATGAGTACGATTGTTTTGGGATGGTGAAGAGATTCACGACGGAAGAATTTCTGGGGCTCTTTAACGCATTTTAACTGGCCATCCAGTTCACCTTTTAATGATTGGCACGCAACGGCCTCCCGTTTCTCAGTTTACGAAGGGCGTCATTAGGTAATCTGCACCTAAAGAAACCCACCCACACATCACGCTACTTGAATTTTCCTTGAAGTACACCGTGAGCCCACAAAGCAACTCTGGTTTCGAGTTTTCTGTCAAAGGCCACTAAATTCTATTACCGAACCAACGAGAGAGAGCTAGAAGAGGAAAACATCATAGCTGATCAGCGCCGTGAAGACTTCACGAAGAACTTCACCGGCGGATCGTCCGATGGCTTCACTACAAACTGGAATAACCTGAAAAATACCGAGGATAATAAATTGCCCGCATCACTATTCCGCATATCAAAGCAACAACTGAAACAATTGCCGCATTGCAGCCAACCGGAATATATTACTGGTTACTCTCCCCGCCTTTCCTCTAACACTTCTCTCTCTCTCTTTTACTGCCCGCTTCGTAAGCAGGGCACCTACAACTATTTCAGACACCATCATGCGCCATCAGAAGCTCCATGACTCCGCCGAAGGATGGCGCATGGAAAGAACGAGCACCCGGCAAGCATTACACTGTGACGAAAATACTGAGTGATCAATGTTCCGCCACCTACATCGGCTGAAGGAATAACGTTCCGCAAAGTCTTTGCCGACACAAGAAAGAGATCTTAAATTCCTAATTAGAGCGCAGTGCAAGCACTGAGCAATCTGATGATTAGGACCACCGCATCTCCTTTTAGCACGATAGCGTTGGTGACAACGAGCCGAATTCATTCAAGCGTAAGCTACTAAAATTCTGGCAAATACAAAACTCAGCAGGAAATGCAAACTGTTCTCAAAGCAATCCTCCATTAGAGATTGTATCCCACCTTTGCGACATCCCAAAGACCATCGTTTTTTTATCCAACGACTGCTCATTTTCACTCAAGTCACTCGCATGGTAAGAACCATGCGTTCTCGTTCTAACCTACAGTGACTCACACGGCGGCGACTCCCAGTAGAAGCGCATCTCTTGCTTCCACCGAGTCAACCGTAAAGAAGTTGCCGAGTTGGTTCTGCCAAGAACATCGGTTCTAAAAAGAAAATTTGGTATCAGTATCAGTTATTCCTTAATTCACCTCCTGAGCGGCTAGATTTTTGCCGGTTTCGACCTCAAACGTTGTGACGCGAGGAGCTACGAAATGCTCACTCAGGAATGATGGCTGGAGCTTAGGTGGTCCCCGCTGTTTCACTCGGGGACACGCCAAAATGCACCTGCTTCAAGTACTAACTGTTATCAACATGCCTTCAGTTCACACTAGTAGAGCTGTGCGGTGCTTGCGAGCATCGAGGGTAAAAGCCTTACCATATGATTTTCCTTTCAAACAGATTGGTGATGTTTTCACTCATATCCTGATAAGGCCTAATGCTCAAGCATACATACTTGAAATCGGCCACAGCGTTTCAACTCGCACAGTTGTTTGGGTGGGGTGAAAGGTCACAGTTACTACCAATGAAAATTGGTGTAGGAAATGTATTTTCAAAGATACATTCACGAAAGCTTAGATAAGCACAGCCTGGAAAGAGTACCACAAAAGACCAAGGTCCAGGACGCATGCATTCCTGCAGTGGCTTAGTAAAGGCATTGCGCGCAATACATAACTACGTTTTTTCGTGTTATAATGAATTCAAAGCTAAGAAATTCGCTTTCAACTCACGAAGTCAATTTTTGGGCGTTTGCTCTAAAACAAATCTTAATACATCTCACATCGCTGAAAGGCCATCTTTAATCTCCAATTTCACGTCATTTGTCAAAGAATGTCACCGAATTATAGGCCTAGGCGATGAAATAACCTCTAATAATGCTGATTAGTTCTTTTACAGACAGACGGATGTAAGCATCGTGCATTAGAAAAAAGTACGGGTAATCCAAGTTCCCTAATCTTATGTCGTAGTGTCCAAAGCAGAAATTACAAAAAACGTGTCAAGAATAACCTTCCCCTCAAAGCTTAGGAGAGATTGAAGACGCAGTTTAGGTAGCTACGGACGCCATGCAGAGGTATGCACGAGCTGGAGGCCGAACATGCATGTCAAAAACTCTGCATTGCCTTTCCCGACACAGTGCATGAAATGACCTTATACAGGCCATAGAGGTCACGTTCTTACCTGTGATCATAATAATATTATTTTTCTCTCACTCTCTGCAGATATAGGGAAAGTTTCATGATACTAAAACACTCTGGGACGAGGTGCTTACAACACAAGGGCATCATTACCTCATCTAAACCGGCAGGCAAATTTACTCACCAATTTTTTCCAAGTGCTTGAAGCTTGATGACCTCACTTCAAAAAGAGAGTTGATATATTTATTGCAGCGTTTTGATCTTATAGATGTGGCCTACAAAATGGTCAATGTAGACATTAAAGGTTTCTGAAGCACAAAGGAATGTATGTCTTATTTGTTCAAATGTGTGTTCGCGTTTTTGTTATATCTAACGAAAGGAATGAGTCCCCAAAAGTCCTGTGCATCTTTAAAAGTGGCCGCCAATATGGTTCTTGCTATTTTTTTCCTCCTGCCGAAAAATATGTCGTCTATAACTAATAAGCCTCAAATCCCTTTCCACCTCTTTGGAATGGTCTTGCTGGGTCCATTTGCGGCGTCATCATCATCAAGCAGCAGGAACATCATAGTTGCCACCAACTACCTCACCCGGTATTGTGTGACAAAAGCCCTCCCCTGCGGCACCGCTGCTGAAATTGCATACTTTTTCATCTTTGGCATCGTCCTTCGTCACAGTTCCCCTGCAGTTGTTTTAACTGATAGAGGCACGGCATTTACGTCAGCCCTCACTCAGAAAGTTATGCAGGTCAGGGGCACCAGTCACCTTAAAACTACTGTCTACCATCCTGGAACAAATGGACTCGCTGAGGCTCAATAAGACCGTTGCCGACATGCTTTCTGTGTACGTCGACGCTGACGATGAAAACTGGGACCAGATCTTGCCTCACGTCACGTTTCCTTATAACACTGCTCTTCAAGAGACCACGCGCTTCACGCAGTTCCGTTTGGTGCAGGGTCGCGAAGCCATGACTACGCTCGACGTAATGTCACTGCCAGATGTTGCACATCCTTCCGTCGCTGGTGCTGAACAGTTTCATTTCATTTCATTTATTCTTGACAGAAACTGTTACAGTGTGTATGCACATACAAATTTAATTTTTTTCTGTCCGGATAGCCGAGTCAAAAGGCATATTCAAATGCCTGACAAGGCCTCGGAACCGCTATTCGCACACGTCTCATACAACGGCGCGACGATCAAAAGTAACACTGCAACGATGAGAAAAAGCAAGAAAGTGTAACAAGAAACAAAAGCAAAAAGGTTGTGTTGCATTAAGTACAATATTAAATGACGCACACACACTGACGGAAGCAACACGACCAAAACATAAGGCTACACAAAACTGATCTGCACAAGGAATGCATGCAATTGATGACCTTACAATAACACTATGAATAACAATAATACAATAACACTATGGCGATCATAATTTTGGCGGGGACTGTGGGTAACAATACATGAATGCACAGTGTAGGTACGCACTACACAAAGCAAGACAGATTCATTTCCTACACAAACTATACACTGAGAAGGAGATGTTTCAGCCGTTTCTTAAACCCAGATGGTGAATTTGACTCGGATAGGGCGTCTACAAGCTGAGGGTAAGAATTAAGCAGTTCGGGAATTTTATGGCCAAATAGCTGAGCTGCGTACGATGTTCGTGCGTGGAAACCCCTCGCAAGCTAGCTATACAGCGAACCTGTACCAAGCAAGAACGGGATGCTCAACGTTACAACATTCATCACCGGTCAGTGCTTTACCACCCTGGCGATCAAGTTTGGATTTGGACCCCAATCCGCCTGCGGGGTCGCTCCGAGAAGCTTCTGCGCCACTACTTTGGTTGCTTTCAAATACTGCGGAAACTAAGTGACGTTAACAAAGAAGTGCTCCTCCTGGAGTGTGTTCACTCCTCCAGGTGGCAGGCGGCATCTGAAATCATACACGTCACCAGGATGAAGCCCTGCCACGCCCGCTAGGACTTCTTCGGCCAATTCCGGCGCCACAGCCTGGTTCCCCCCCCCCACCCCCGTGAATCCGTACCTCCTTCCCTCTCTCGGGTCGATGCCGTTTCAATGAGAGATGGAGGAAAAAATGCAACACTGTTGTCTATTTACTTGCGCCTCCATGCGGTGCGATAGCACCCTCAGGTCTTCCTTCTTTCCCTGCTCGAGCATGATTTGGCTGGGTGTGATTGCTGTGCTAGTCCTGGTGTGCCCTTCTCCCCTTTCGCATGTCTCTCACTGACAACATTAATAAAACATTGAGGTATTGAGAGACGGCAGTTTTGCTAACCATTATTTTCAAGTCACAAAGAAGGAATTGCTTTGCGTCGCTGTATACTGATGCTTCATGGAGTGCTTCGATCAATCCCCCGAAAAAAGTATATAACAAATGTATCTTACACGTACACAAATATGGGGCAGAAACGTGGAGGATAACGAAAATGGTTCAACTTAAGGACAGCACAGTGGGATGAAGTCAAAACTTTCATCCCTTTTCTGTTCATGAGGAAGAATCCTTCGGTGTTGCTTTCCCACGTGCTTTTCATTTTAATTACCTGAGTAAAGGTGAATAGTCACCCCATTCTTGACCGATCCCCTGTGTGGGTATGTGACATCTTTTGATAGGCTAACAACAACAACAATATAGAAAGAAAAATCATAGGTGTAACGTTAAGAGACCGAAAGAGAACAGAGAGCGTCAGGGCTCAAACACGGGTTAATGACGTCCTAGTTGAAACCAAGTGGAAGAAATGGGCTTGGGCAGGGCATGTGAAGCGAAGGCAAGATAACCGCTGGTCCTTAGGGTATTGGAGTGGATTCCAAGAGAAGGCAAGCTTAGCAGGGGGCAGCAGAAGGTTAGGTAGGCGGATGAGATTACGAAGTTTGCAGGCTTAGTGTGGACGCATCTGGCAAAGGACAGGGTCAATTGGAGAGACAAGGGAGACGGCTTTGCATTGCAGTGGGTGCAGTAAGCTGATGATGATGATAACCGTGCGATGTCCCTGGGTTACCACTGTTGTAATAATCAAAGAGGGATGAGGTTAAGAAGTTTGCGTGGATAGGGCAGCCGTAGCTGGTACGGGGCAGGGTTGGGTGGAGAGATATGGGAGAGGCCTTTGCCCTACACGGGAAGTAGTCGGGATGATGGTGACGATATTGATCAGAACATTGACTAGAGATTCACAGAGAAAGCTTTTGGCCTCACTTGTGCCATAAGTAGCCTTCTACAGCTTTCTACAAGCGATTGATAGCTTGTGCACTGAACAGCGTTATTTAATATCACAAACAACAGAGGAAGCGAAATTTCGTGAATGTCATGATTGGTTGGACTGGTTACGACTGAGCGGCCTGAACAAATCAACTTAGTAAGAGAGCACTTTACGATTTTATTTATTTATTTTATTTATTGGGAACATACTGCTAGCCTCTTTCAAGGCTGTTGCAGGAATGGGGACAGGTTGGTTTTCTTTTTTAGGTACGTCACAAAGAGAAAAAGATCACAAAGAAGGTTCACACAACTGAAATAACATTGTAAAAGGGATAATCATGGGAGACAGTTTCAATATACCTGACACGATATTAAGCAGCACAATATAAAGCGCAGTGTGGAAAAAGATTGATTCAGAAAAAAGCACGTGCAATGCCTGACTACAAAGTTCAAATAAACAATCAAGACAGGTTACAAAGAAAACTGCTCAGAGATTCAGAGTTAACATTTCCAGGTAACATATTCCATTCCCTAATCGCTTGAGGAAAAAAATAAATAACGAAAGGTGTCAGTATTAAATTTACACTCTGTTAAGTGCAGCGAGTGTTTCGTTCTGGTGTTGCGTTTTGGTGAAGGAACTAAGTAGAGATCAGAGTCTAATTTTAGAAAACTGTTAAAGAGGAGAAAGACGAATTTAAGGCGCGAGGTTCGGGCACGGTTACTAATAGTGGAAAGATTTGCCGTGTTTAAGAGTTCAGTTGGGGAGTCGTTACGTTTATATTTGTTAAAAATAAACCTTACTGCTTTCCACTGAACGCTTTCTATCTTATCTATGCATTTCCGTGTGCGCGGAAACCAACAAAGGATGTTGTACTCGAGCACGAGAGAATGGTATATGATGATGTCGAGAGCTTGGTGTCGGGAGAGGCAGACGGCATTGATCACGTAAGAGAGTGCGGAAAGTGCTTTTGACGATATATATATTCTACATGTTTATCCCATTTCAGGTCAGAGGAGATGACAACACCAAGGTATTTGTATTTTTGGACTGATTATAAAGGTTTATTTTCGACTTCATAAGAGAAAAGGAGCGGGTTTTTTTCTTGATACAGTGATGCACACTGATTTCTCAAGATTCAGGGTCATCTGCCACTCTCGACACCATTTTGCTATTCGACAAAAGAAGTTCACTGTTATACCTGTGAGCAGTTGTTTATGTAAAACGGTATTTCTCATAGCGTACAATTGTTGAAGCGAAGCTAACATAAACTGTTTCCCATGAGCCACTGCGCAGATTTGATTAGCCCTTTATTGAGCAGACCGCATTGTGCACAGAGTTTGATTCAGTAACAGAACATTTTATGTCGCGTAAATGCAGACTCATGCTCAGAAGTTTTGTTCAGTGAAAAAAGACGATAGGCTGAGTTTGAATCACTGTTTCGTCTGCTGTAAATTTCGGGTTGGAATCGGGATTATTTCAAAGAACCATAATGTAGTTTACCCGAGCGACCAATCATTGACTTTAACTGCCGCCTGCCATGGTGCTTGCTCACAATTCGGTCGGCAGGTTGTGATGACGTCGCAAATTCACGTGACGAAGGCAGCCTACCTAGAGGCACTGCCAAGATAATTTCATTTAAACACTTCAAGAATCCTTTTCCAAACTATAAACAGTAATATCTTTGACATATGTTTGCTTAATTGCTCTATTATTTGTCGCACCTGCACGCAATTTCGGTTTTCAGTTATGATTGTATAAATCTGCAGTTTTATTCAAATATGTATGTATGATGTATTCTTTTATAATTTCAGATATTAATTGCAATCTAAGCTTGTTTGCATTTTCAAAAAGAACGCAAAATTATTATTGTACAGTATCTGCTATTCTCCATCTCTCCATTGTTTCTGTTAACTATTGTTAATAACAATGTCGGCACTGGCTTGTCGAGGTTTTCTGGGCCATGTCAAGCTGCGATTTACAGATTTTAGCGCAGATATTCTTCCAAACTTCTGGTAAAATAAATTGAACTGAATCTCGGGAGATTTATTGCTCACAACACCGACGACGTCGGATTTTCTGCTGAACGGTATGCTTATAGCTATAGAGTTTATAAAAAGCTCAGTATTCATAGTTAATTTCTTAATTTCTTTTTTTAGCATCCTGTGAAGCGGCAGACTATTGGGCTCTATCATGACCTTTATTATATAGAGTTCTGGCACACTTGTGTCTACTGCGATGGAGGCCACCTAAGCTAGAACGGAGCTGTGAACAGTTATCAAGGATTTCCTTTTTTTTTGCCGTTAACGAAAATGTCGTTTACCTGCTGCCGCAGGTTTGCTTGGAATGTATGCACATAGCTAACAGAACTCACATATTCATTGTGGTCGAATCCCTGGAGTACGATGATCGCTGTTCAAGCAATTGCTTTGTCTCATCGCTTATTTATGGACATCCTCAGACGCTAGACAGCGACAAGGTAATTTCAAACACATAACGAAATTACATCATCAAGTGTTCATACCCAGAACAAAGAACAATATTGAAACCCAGGAAAAACAACTAAAATTTAGGTACAATACTTGCAACCTGGCTGCATTGCGCTAATACTGTCAACGGCGTCAAATACACTGCTTTTACAAAGAGCAACAATTAATATGGGGGCGCCTAAGCAATTCTTATCACGTATAGTTGCGAGAGAATTAGTACTTGTCTGCAGTGCTGCAGGCGTTACCAAAAAAAAAGCAACTAAATGCGTTACTCTTTACACTAAAAAAGGAACGCGATGCGGTCCTACGTTAGCTACAAAAAAATGTAACTCGTTGCTGTTACCGAAAAAAAGTTCCACACGCTACTTTGCCGTTACTTCATGGCCATAAATTTTAATTAGTACGTCTTCGCTGCAAGAACTCTCCATAAGAATTTTACATAGTTTATATTTCACATAAAACTTCTAGCCCAAAGTGATTTTACCAGAAATCCAGATTTAACGAGAATATTTTGCACAAATGTGCAGGAGCTTAGCAATGTCAGTGGCATAATGTTGCCTCTAGAGTTACATGTGATGGCTTCTAACTCTGGGGCACAAGGTGAAGCCCTTTCTGAATGTGACATTAAACACAAAATGGCACTTCATCAGTAGTTTTAACTTCACAAAGAAAACATCGCTGAACTCTGAAGAAACTTACAGCAATTCTGTAAAATGTGATGTTCCAAAATGCTCGGCACACTTCCACTCTTCACAGAGTTGTGTGTGGGCAGTTTGGGAAGGGGAGATAGGTGAAGGCAAGTGTGTAAACGCATGTTCGTGCAAGGGTTTCATGCTTTATGGATATTCTGTCCTTTTTTTTTAGTTAGGCACGTTGTCAAGGGCATGTGTTTTCTGGCATGCAACAAGAGCCATGGAGATCACATGTACGTTTTGTTTATTTACAACATCATTTTAGGTGCTCTGAGCCTTTTTTTTTGGAAGAAAGGCAGAGGCTCGGACAATTGGAATAAAAAGTAAGTAGAAACGTGACACCTCACGTTACCGGAAAACGTTAACGCAAGTACATTACTAATTACAGCTTTGAAATGGTAAGGAGTACGTTACTAACTTACCGAAAAAAGTAACGCGTTGCCGGTAACGCCGTTACATGTAACATGTTACCACCAATACTGCTAGTCGGTGATTGTGTCGACGAGTTGTTGTCGTGGGCATGGGGTGGGGAGGGCGTTGCTTCGCTGCATTGCAATGGTCGTGTGCTTCATCGGCAGTGAACTACTAGCTCTGGCTGCCCTTTGCTGTCTCACCTGATGATGTAACGCGAGCGATTCAACTTCGAATGATGAAGACTCCACAGGGCAGGTTTACATTACTACGATATTGGCCATCGTATTCACTAGCGTATCTGGCAGAGACGACACTCCACTAGCCGCAGTTACATGAATGCGACCGAAGTCAATTTCAGCCCCTTTATGAGGGAAAGAGCAGGCTTTGAGAAGGAAAGGCGTGACTCACTCTCTGCTCTCTTCTTCGGCGTTTATACACTTTCCCTGAAGAAGTGGACTATAGTCTACTTTTGTAGCATTCATGTAAATGCGACTATTTTGTACATGTAGAACATCGTCTGTCAGGAAGGTGACCCCTCACCCAGTGCACGCGAGGGAGGAGTCCGCTTTGTTATACAGCAGATAGGGTATTGTATACTCACCGCAGGGAAGAAGAGGGGAGCCTCCAAACCAGCTTCCATTCACCGCGAATGTCCACTTGCCTTTCTCGATCTTCCCCTGCTTTGTGATTGCCTATTGCTCCAGGAAGGGTGATGACAATATTCGCGGTCGAGTGTCTGGTTTGGTTTGGTCTATGAGGGTTCAACGTCCCAAAGCGACTCAGGCTATGAGAGACGCCGTAGTGAAGGGCTTCGGAAATTTAGACCACGTGAGGTTCTTTAACGTGCACTGACATCGCGCAGTACACGGGCCCCTAGAATTTCCCCTGCATCGATATTCCACGTCGAAATAGCTGAAGCACTGGACTCATGCTTCGTAGTGCGACTCATTGACCACTGACCAAATGAGTACACTTGCTTATTTTTAATTTTCTTTATTGATTTCCTGAGACGCAAGCACCTTAGGGACCCGTTCCGAAACGCGATCGCAGTAATCCACATCAGGAAGTGCTGATAACCACAAGCAGAAACAATACCGAAGAGTAGTAAAATAATCACAAGATTATGCCAAAAGGAGCAACGGAGCCGCACTATGCGTGAAATGCGGCTAGCAGGAGCTAATACAGTGCAACCACGTTCAACAAATACTAATACTCACACGAAAGAGGCTTTTATGCAGAGATCGAGAAATTAAACGGAAGATGAATGAAAATTACTGCAAAGACAGCACAGCAGCACCTGATAGCAACTTTCCAATCACACATGAGAAAAAAAAAAAACTTTCAAGTTGGCGCGAATTATTTCGGAACCCTCCTTTCCCATTCATTATTTTCAGGCGCTTGTAGAGCTCCACCAACTCGTGAAAAGATAAACGCGGCGACGAGCATCGGTGCCCGAATAGGACAACAGCAGGATGAGAGCGAACAGAACAGCGTCAGGTTATGAACCGCGGCAAGAGCATCTGCTTACCGCGCATCTGCGGGTGCCAAGGTGACTTCTGCACCCTCTAGACGTGCAGAGGCGCCATCCTTCGAAATTCATACGCACATAAGCAGGACGAATCCAAGCGTATGAACGCAGTGTTGTCCGAACATTTACAGTAAATAAAAATGTGTTTGTTACTAGCCGAATCCAGATAACAGCACCCGAAGCCAGCACGCTTTTTTTTTCCTTTTTCTATTTTAGTATTTGTCTATTTCTCTCCAGGTGGCTCTAGCAAGTTTTCTCATCGCTCTCTCTCCCCTTTATTTTGCCATCGGTTTTTCTCAACACTCCTCTTCTTTGTTGGAGCTGCGTGTTGGCCCTCCCGAATCCTTCCTTGGTATCGCAGAAGCCTATTTGGCTTCGCTGTTCTCCGTTCGTTCATCTGTTTATTATGTCGGCATCGCAAAAGAAACACCAGCCACGTCACTCGTGTGTTTGTGCATAATACAGCGCCCTCACTCCTCGCTGCACTGCTGTTCCTCTTCCCCCGCGGAGCCGTGGCGAACGCGCAAGTGCCTTCTTAGAGCGCCCATGTTAAACAACTCCATCTCACAGTACGGACATTGCAACCTGGACTGACGGTGGTGCACCGTTTTCTCGTGTTTTACTACATAGCTGCGCCGCGCGAACCTCTGCCCACACTGCGAGCAGGCATGGGGCTTCTCTTCAGAGTGCGTTGACATGTGCCTCTTCAGATTGCTGCTTAAGGAGAAACCCTGCCCGCAGGTACGACACACGTATGGCTTAGGCCTGCCGCCAGCAGTGTGCCATAGTCTGCGGTGATGCATCATGTTAGCAGCTTGGGCGAAGCCCTGGCCGCAGTCCTAGCACTCGTACCGTCTCTCTCCCGTGTGGACTGACAGGTGGCTGTTAAGGTTGCACCGCACCTTGAAGCCTTTCCCGCACTCCTCGCACACGAAGGGCCGCTCGCCCGTGTGGGTCCGCTCGTGTCTGGTGTGGCAGGTTCTGTTTGGAAAGGGGTCAAAGGAGGAACAGTGAGAGGGCTCACTCTGACAAGCATCACTGAGGGCTGAGATGTGAAGAGCAGGGATACCCACTGCACAAAGCCCACACCACCTGCGGCCAACCGAGAAGATGTAAAGCATTTAAGGTTCGTTTTCCCGAACTACATTGAATTAAGCTTCGCACTTTCATCTTGTAACAAGAAGCTATCAGCCTTTGTCCTCCACCCAGTTTATTTCTGTTTGAATATAAAAAATATCGAGAAAAACTATGCTTCTTTGTGTGTTAAGTTAGAAGCCCACGGCGCTGCAACGAAACTGATGGACAAGTGTTGTGTGTTTTATTCCGCATAAGCGACTAATGTTATTATGCGCCAGCCGCAGGGTAGTCTAAGCCGGCTGTGTCGTACTTAACTTGGAGGGGGAGCAAGCGGCCGGTAAAAAGCAAACAATCGAAACGGGTGATGTACTCGTGGAGCGTGGTCCCGACCTGCAGTCTTTATTTTCTGATTCGCTGTAGTGTATGAGTTGAATTAAAAAAAGGAAGGGCACTGTCTTTAACACCGATTTCCCTCATACTACATAAGCAAGATTGAAAATTTCTCAGTGAGGATGTTGTTCGATGCCTACCAGTGCTTAATTTTTCTTACCCACGGTGCGAACAGTTTCTGGGACGCTTTATTGACCCACCGTTCATGCAATCTCGAGTTGGCAATAGGTGAAAAACGCAACTAAAAGTAATGTAAATTATCTTCACAGGACGTCTTTCGAAGAATAGAATCGCTGGGCACATACATATTCGAGTATCTGTGATGAGAAATTGTAGATTTTTTTACTCCCCTGTGTGTCATTTGTTTCCTTAGATTGGTTCACATCTATTTTTTCTTTGCTGATTCTGCTACCATAATTTCTCCCCATTTTTCGTTTACTTAAAATTTTGGCACACAAGACAAGACTGCTTGAAAGAAAGTCTCTTTGCACGCATATATTAAAATATCCATGGTAGTGAACGAAACTTATTAGACGAAAGACACTAAGTGTTCCAGGATGCCATATAGGGTTAACAGAAGTTCAGAAATGATGTACCTTGGCTGTTATCTTAGTAGTTACGGCAAAACTATCACTACAGGACTTCACCAAGCTGCTGATTAACTCTTGCTTTACCAGGGGATGACTGGCAATTTCAAGGCAGGGTTCGCAAAACATTCATTACCCACATGAATTTTGTTTTTTTTCTTTGCAGTACAGTGTAGTGGAAAGCTGTTTCTTAAATTGCATACAGAAAATCACAGGTTGCACAATTCTTAAGAAGAAAGAATTGTTTGATTACACACTCACACAAAAATTGACAAAAAATAAACATAGCCAGTCAGAAATTAGAAGCATTAAAATCTAGAATATACGTTTGATGCCTTCTTATGTGAGAACTGAGCACTTGAAGTGCCAATGCTTTTCATGCTAAAATTTTTGATCATCGAAAAAAAAATGATGCTCGTGCGAAGCTCTTTGGGCTATTCAGCAGTGTGGAGCCTAGGTCAGCCGCGGGCTGTCTTAGAGAAAAGACGATCCGTTACACTGATGGAGACACACAATTGTTCAGTACATTCCCGGGACCTTCAAAGTGGCTCGGAAAGCAGAAAACCTCCCCAACAACTGTAAAAACGAAAGTTACAGACTGGCACGCATCGATTGGCTGGGCTGGGCTAGCAACAATCTCTGACCGATGTAAAATACGACAAATGCACGTCATTTCGTTCACAAAAAGCTGTAGCCCAGATCTACAAAATCAAGTGCCGATGCTGTGGAATCCTGAGAACCACGCCGTTGCTGAACAGCGTCGGCACGATGCGAGGGTGCCGCTTATGACGCCATGCTCGCCACGATCTCTCCGAATGGACAGGTTTCGCTGAAAGTCTAAAACCCTGCCTCAGATGGCTGACAAAACAAATTTAACGAAAACGGAAGTACAGTTCTTTTGTGACATACTGGATTGGATAGCGCCAGTTCTCTACAAATGATCGGTATCCCACAGAATGGGCAATTGTAAGCCATCAGTCCAAATGGGCGATTTTAACACGCAAGGTAAAGAAGGAACAATATGTAATATGTCCAAACATGCACTCAACAGAGGTATGAAAAAAAAAAAACTCGACCAGATGGCTTCATTTGCGAGAGCCTGTGTCCGTAAATGACGGCGCTTGAATTGGATTATAACTGTAATTCATGATATCTAGCAGCGAGTACAAATTTGTTACCATTTTGCTTCTGTTGCCCTTGTTAGTGCCTCCAAGAGGCCGAAAACTTTTCAACGTGCGGTGCCTTTCGTTCCTAGAGGCTTTTGCGCAGTTTGTACAGATTGTGGAAACATGAAACAAATAATTTTATAATCACTCACACGTTTGTAGAATAAGCAAATCGCCTCTTGAAAATGGAATGGCAATTATACAATCGGAACATTTTATTTTCAGGCCAACACATTCTTCTTCTTCACCTTTTTGTGTATGTGAACAATTGAGATCAACATATCACCCAATATTCTACATGTAAGTAGTAAAACCCACTACGCAGCAAGATTCGGTAGTCAACTCCAAGTTGCCGTGCATTTCAGCTCGTTACAGGAGCATACTAAAACCATAGGCACCGTGTCCGATTGGCAGTTCATCAATTTATCTTTACAATCCAAATCCCTTATCACTCAGTCCACTTGAGACAGTTCAACTCGACGAGAAATGACGAACCCCTCACCGTTCACAGTCGACCGCGAACCTTGTGGCTTGCTGAGCTGCCCTCGCTCCTGGGTACACGATGAGTCGCACGACACGAGGAGCTCCTCGCCCGTGGCCACAGCCTTGGATGTCCGGTAGTAGATGTTGCCGTGGTGCATGTATGCCACCAAGTTCTGTTCACACGGGCTGTTTGCGCAGTTCACGTAGCGCATCCAGTTGGAACTGTCGAGTCGGCGACCATCCACCACGAACACCTTGCCATTCTTGCGAACCTGGAGACACCACAAACAAACTCAATTGTGGGTTCGACCATCATTTTTAGCTGAAAAGCACCCTGAAACTTCTCTTCGATGACGGTGTAAATTTTTCCTTTTTTTCATAGCTTGACACCACTATCTAACCAGAAATAAAAAAGGAGAAGCCGAGGCGGTACATTCAGTGTCATTAATGCAACCCGAGAAAGCTTCGGTATAAGCACTTCAATGGTAGTGTGCATGACATGACTGACTATTAAAATTATTGGATGGAGCTGTACAACACACAAAAGTTTCTCCGTATCTCATGATAAGGGCATAGGCCAATGACAAGAAAATATTTCAGCTTTAGAACTGCTTAACATGAGCAAGATATGAGCTTGGGGAAAGAATGCAATGCAAAGGCATGTTAACCGATGGTCCTTATAGGTAACGGACTGGGTTCCCCGAGTAGGCGAGTTTAGCAGGGGTCGCAGAAAGTTAGCTAGCCGATGAGATTAAGTCTGCGGGTATAGGGTGGCCGCAGCTAGCACAGGACATGCCCTGCATATGAGAGATATGGGAGAGGCCTTTGCCCCCCATGCAGAAGGCGTAGTCAGGCTGATAATGACGATGAGAGCTGTAGTTATAGAAGAATGTAGACCCCGGTGTCCTAATCGCAGCCTCTGGATTCCAAACTGGCCTCGTGTGAAACGTACCTGCCAGGCGTAGGCGTTGCCCTCACCGTTGTCATCCATATTCACGCCCTGGTAGGGACCGAAGTAGACCCTTTTGGGCAGTGGCTTTAACGTGAACACCCCGAACTGGGTGCACTTGTGATTGCAGCGACGGATGGACAGATCTTTGGGGAGGGTATTGTTGGCGCGCAGCGGGTCCCCGGCTTCCACCTGCGAGTGACATGCCGTCTAAAGGATGCCTGCAATATCCAGCTTCTGTTCTCCCCAGCACTGGAAAAGCAAAAACTGTAGCGCTCTGGCTTAGCGTATCTAGATTTCCAGACTCCAGAACTCTGTTGAAGTGCGTTTGCATGAACACAGCGGTCCTGAAAAAGGGCATTTGTTTTTTTTGTTTTTCAGAAAATTGAATGCGCCAGTAATTTTCTGGATTCCAGGTGAACACACCAGCCGCACCTTGAGGGATGTGAGGAAGGTGGGATTGAAGAAAAAAGGGAGATACGCAGGGCGCCGTAGTGGAGATCACCAGAATGATTTCGACCACTTGGGGATATTAACGTGAACAGACAAGCACAACACTAGTGCCTTTTTGCGTTCTAGAAATGTATGCTGAATTGAAAAAATGCCTTTTTAATGCCAGTGGTGTTAAACATCATAAAATGAAGAACGCACAAACTATCACCCACGGTTATCCACTGGGCAACGTGGTGAGAAAGGAGATCAATGATGCGATGAAAGGAAAGAGATAGCAATGTGGTCGTTCGGGTGAGACAATTCGTCATGGAGAATCTTGTAGAGCTTGAAAGACACAGATTGATACGAAGATATAGTGCACGTGTTGTCAGCTTCGTATATCTGTCCGTGTGTTTTTAGCGATACAAGTTTAGAGAGGAATAAGAACAGGAAAGAACAGAGGAAGGGCTGCCACTGCGGAGAGCTTGCATGATGTATGCATGCTACCTTACTGGAAGGGGCGCTCTGGAATCACAGACCAACCTCTCCACTCGGACTGGACACAGTGGCTCAGGAGTTCGCGCATTCAGCTACTCAGCTGGAGTATCTGGGTTCGAACCCTTCCGCAGGGGCCACAAAGCCAACACCTCTGTTGCTGTTTGGTGTCATTGCACCATTTCCAGCTGCACGAAATTATTCTGAAGGCCTGCAGTACGGCATCTCTTCTTTCGCTCCCGAGAACGGATGCAGTTACTGCGTGTTTCATTTCCGTATTTCGCGTCACATCGCATGACGACTGCAAAGAGACAGATGCCAACGGGACCCCAAGTAGCCTTTCACACTCAGCATGCACATGTTTTGCGCTCACCTCGGTGTCCTTCACGTGGGTCAGTGGCCCATGTTCGGGGCTGTCGCCGGGGTGATCGCTTCGACAGTCGTCGCAAACTGCAAGCAGAGTGTCCAGCCTGTTGTTTTGCAGGAGGCAATGATGGAGCCAACATTTTGCATGCAATGCTTAATGACTCAGGCAAAGACGAGGCGCAGGATTAATATTGACTATGCATAAAAACGAAATATGCGCATCAATTTGTGTTTAACGCACATCACGTTATCAAAAAAGAAAGGCGTCATCAAACGAGCTTCTTCAATGTGTGAGACATTAGCATCATAATGTGTTTGCCAACGGACTGCTCCGGAACATAAAAGAAACAGCCAGAAATATTAGCCAAAAAGATTCTGCTACTGAATACGTCGTGCCGTTCTGGACATGACATCCTGTGTTGCCGATGTCCATGCAGTTACTAACTCCTATGAAACTTCTTTACAACGATGTGTGCGTGTTTCCTATTGTAGTGTTGGAAGCCAGGAAGCGGTTTTCGCGGACAGCTCACACAGGTATTCCTCGTCGGAGTTGTGTTCGTACTCAATGAAGGTGACCGTCTTTCGTTGGCGTCTCGGGTGGCCAGACTTGCCGGAATGCTCACTGGAGGAGGCTGCGAATAATGCAGGATAGTTGCTGCAAGCGTTGCTTTGCAAAGAACTCCACCAGCACATTTAGGTACCCAGTATGACTCCGTGCTAAGATCAAGACTGCAGGCTGCGACCAATGACCAGGTGTATGTCATGACAGACTTAATTATAGGAAGCAAAGGAGAAATAGCTGCCCTATGCATGACAAGCAAAAAAATCAAATGTGAATTTATTTATTAATTACAGATACCTGCAGCGCCCGGAGGCATTATTGCAGGGAGGGAAACACAATGACTTCCGCTCGTTTGGCCGAAAGTACAGAAGATAACAATACAATATAAATACAACTACAAAAATATGAATACAAAATACAACTAATAATAGATGAGGAAAAGCATGTACTGAAGGAGAACAACCGCGCTCCGAAAAAAAAACGGTAAATAAATGAAAAGACGCGCAAAATAACTGCGGGCCATGTCACACATCAGATAAGAATGCCAGGTATTGACCTTCCGTGTAGCACTCAGTGACGACAGCCGGCAGCCTGTTCCACTCATTGATCTTCCGTGGAAAGTACGAGGCTTCGTAAATATCTGTCTTACACTTGCTCTCGGATCTTCCACTGACGATCAAGTCGTCTAGAAAAAAAGTGAGGTTGAAGCAAGCACCGGTCTTTGTCAATGCTCAACCTTCCAAAATAGATGTGATGTATGGTTTGCAACCTCAAATGTTTCCTACGGTTAGCTAAAGATCCCCAACCAAGGTGGCTTCTAAGAGACGTGACACTAGTTACGAAGCTGTAATTATTGGACACAAATCTCGCAGCGTTATTTTGGACGCGCTCGAGCATGTCACATAAGTAAGCAATCTGGTGATCCCATACAGGGCAGGAATATTCAAGAATTTGGTCATATGTAAGTGAAATACAGGAGTTATTTGACATTAAACGGCTCTTTTTTGAAATTTCATTTTAAGAAATTAAGCATTCTGCAGGCCTTGGATGTGATATAGTCAACTTGCCCCGTCCACGTTAGGTTAGATGTAAAATAAACACCGAGATACTTATATTCAAGTACTTTTTGCAATAAACATTATGCAATGAGTAACTTGTTTGTAAAGGGGAACGCTTTCGAGTGAAGCAAATAAACTAGCATTTTTTTAGCCTTGAAAGACATTTGCCATTTTGAGCACCAGCACTGGATGGAATCCAAGTTTTGCTGAAATTTTAACGCATCAGAGGAACATTCCACAACATGGTAAATGACATAGTCGTCAGCACATAGGCGAGCTTTGCAGGTAAGATCCAAAACAATATCATTGATACAAATCAGAATAAGAAGGGGTCCAAGAAGAGACCCCTGCGGTACATATGAGGAAACATTTACATAATCTGAGTGCGAACCATTATTCAGAACACGCTGCATGCGTCCCTGAAGATACGAATGAAGCCAATCGATGACAGTGGGGTGCATACCAAGACAACTTAACTCATGCAATAAGAGTAAATGAGTTACAGAGTCAAAGGCTTTCTTAAAATCTAGGAGTACGAAATCTATTTGAGAGCCACGGTCATAGGAAGAAAGCAGATCATTACTAAACTCAAGCAACTGAGTAGTACAGGAAAAAGTCGACCTAAAGCCAGGCTGAACTTCTGTAAAATACTCATTAGAGTTAAGGTGTTTTATGACGGCGCTATATATTATGTGCTCAAGCGTTTTACAGCACACACTGGTTAAAGAAATCGGCCGATAATTAACAACACAGCTTTTTGAACCACTTTTATGCACTGGTACCACATTAGCGTTTGTCCAGTCATTTGGCAGAGATGCCGAATTAACCAAACTTTCGCTGGGCCTTTTGTTCACAAAAAAATAATTAGTGGCCAGAGTGGCACGGCGATGCTTATTGCTTCACAATCCGCTGTCCTGTATTCGGTCACATTAGTGGCATACACAAAGGGAGGCTGGCTCAAACATCCTTATTTCTACGAGCTTCGTTCCACATGTTTGAGCTCGAGTTTATTTCCCATAGCAAGTGCAGGGCATGTGCACGGTCATGGTGTGGTGAGGGAGAGGGGAAAAAGCTGTGTCAAAGCAGCTTGACAGGCCCCTGTTTCCCCGCAAGTATGTCTTTGCGGCTTTTAATGTTATTTGCGAACACTATTTCTGCTAAAACCACTCCTCCCAGCTTCAATTGTTCTTTCGCCCGCACGTGCTGGAAGCTCCTAATTCCCTTCACCCTGCAACTTCCACCTCACATGCAACGCTTTTTATCATTGGTTCGGAGCAGGGTTAAGCTTTGCCAGTGGGGTACCGAAAGGTGTTCCATAAAGACCTCTTGCCGCAAAAACTTCTGTCAAAAAACTTCGCCCGCGTAAACACAATAGCATCGGATACGACTCCTGTGTCCAATGGTGAATGCCCTTCAATGTAGAGCCTGCAGGCAATGGCCTCTATTGAATATGATGACGTCCCGGTTAATCTCCTTGCACCTGTTAGCCACCTGGTACAGCATACTAGAAGGAAAGGGGATTAAGCACGACGCCATGACCCTTTGTTGTCCCCATTCGCTGGAAAGTCAGCATTACTGAGCTGTATCTGACTATAATCGCACGAAGTCCCTGGATTGCCACTGTTATAAAAACCAAAGACTAGAGGCCTGTATAGGATTGAGAACAAACCGCGAGAACTCGCCGTGTGCTCTCGCGGGCTGCCTGCCGTGTGGAAATTGGCGATAATGCCGTTTACTTTATATTCACTTAATTATGGATAGTTTTAAAGGGGAGAACCAAGGGTTGGAGCCCCCGCTTACGCTGCGTATGGCAGCCTTGCGGCGAATCCTATCGAGAGCATAAGAATAGGGGGCAGGCTACATCTGGGTTACGTTAGCCTCTTGCAGTGCCATTTTGCCTGAAAAGTGAAACGCTGGATTGTAAGTATCACCAAATCAGTTCATTCATGTTCCTTTATGTGCGCACCTTCAAATTAGAGAGGTTTTGCAGCCAGGATTTCGCTGTGCTAGCATCTTTAGACAAACAACAACCTTCGTGCACCACTTGTTTTCTGCGAAGAGTGAAGTGGCAACGACGAATTGTTACTTAGACGAGCAACCGTCGCTTCGCTGGGTGCCGACATGTCGGCCGATTCTATTCAGCTTTAGACCCATGCTATTTCGCCGGTTTCGCGTTAGCGTCAGCTGCTAACCAAAAGATGCAAGGAGCGTATTCGTTCTGCACAAGCCCACTGGCCCTCCATAATCCTCTATCCCTTAACCAATAAAACCATCGTATTTAAAAGTACGTTGTGTTGGTCAATTTGGAAGTAATTCGTGTTGCGGACCAGCGCAAAACAGACAACGGGCCTCGGAAAGAGAAGACAACACGGGCGCTGTGTAGAAACTAAATTTTATTCAAAAAAACACATGAAATGTATAAAGTCAAAAATGCACGAAACCAAAAAAAAAACAAAAACAAAACATACACATATCGAAGGTTGCACTGCGCATCGGCACGTTTTATAGAGGAAGGCTATCTCATTTTCCTGTAAAGCCACGGGTGGTTTTGCCACACACGTGTCAAACATAAACTCAAATGTGCGCAGCGATGCTCCTGCTGGTGTAAACACGTTATGAAACACTGCATTAACACAAATAATTGTATAGATATTATAGGTTTGCGCCAAACTCCCTTTGTGTATCCCCCTAATCTCATCGAATGCAGGACACTGGGTTGTGAAGGAAAAAGCAACGCCCCGCCACTCTGGCCATGAACTATTTTTTTCTGAACAAAAGGGTCCCGCGAAAGTTTTGAAACGAAATTCGGTGTAATTCACATTTGAGTTGTTTTTTTATCGGCACAGCATGTTTGGATTCAGGTCAAAGCTGTCTACGCAAGACGTTCTCCTACAACTCAAGGAGGACGTTCTCGCCAACATCCCGAAGGCTGGAGAGAATGTTGTCATGGCCCTCGACATCAAGGGGGCCTTTGACAACGTCAGCCACCCGGCAATAATGGAGGGCCTCCAGAACATAAATTGCGGAGAAAGAACTCACAACTACGTGAGGGCCTTTCTCGCAGGCAGAACTGCCACCGTAGGGCTGGGAGACGTGAGAAGCCAACCCTTTAACACCCCCCACAAAGGAACCCCACAGGGGTCGGTGATTTCGCCCGTGCTCTTCAACCTAGCCATGATCGGCCTGGCCAAAAGATTGGAGGAAACCGAAGGCACACAACATGCCATGTATGCGGACGACATCACGGTGTGGACCAACCGTAGATCGCTAGGAGAAAAACAAGAGAGACTACAGAGAGCCGCGACCTGCATAGAAGAATACGTGAAGGCAAGGGGTCTAGCATGCTCGACAGACAAGTCAGAGCTACTCAGAGTAGCGAGGAAACCCACGGAGGCGAGCCTAGAGATCAAGCTCGAAGGCCAAAACATACCAGAAAGAAGCACCATAAGAATTCTGGGCATGTGGCTGCAGAGCAGCGGCAAATGCAGCCACACGATCAGCCTGCTACAGAAATCGACCGAACAAGTCGGCAGAATGATAAAGAGAGTCTCCAGCAGAAGACACGGAATGAAGGAAGAGGACGCCCTCAAAGTAGTCAGGAGCCTGGTAGTCAGTAGGGTGACGTACTCCCTCCCCTACCACCCGGCGATCAAGAGGGAAAAAGAACAGATCGAGGCATTAATAAGGAAAGCCTACAAGACCGCACTAAACCTACCGAGAAACACCCCGAACGACAAGCTACTACAGCTGGGAGTCCACAACACCTTCGAGGAGTTGGCGGCGGCCCAGCTGAACGCACAGCTAGAAAGACTAGAACTTACAGAAACAGGCAGGCAACTCCTGAGAAGACTTGGCCACAGAGTGGAAACCACAGCAGATCCGGACGAGAACATTCCGGACGAAATCCGGCAAACCCTCAGAATCTGCCCACTGCCGCGCAACATGGACCCCAACCTACACGCGGCCAGAAGACAAGCAAGAGCAGTACACGTGGAGAGACATCTAGCCACGCAGGAAAACACGGTGTACACGGACGCAGGACTATATCCGAGGGATAGGCGCAACAACATCACGAGAGTGGCGGTGGCGGTCGTAGACCACACGGGCGACACGATCAGCTGCGCATCCGCGAGAGGACGTACGGTGGCAGAAGGGGAGGAGATCGCTGTGGCGCTTGCAGCGGTCGAAGGCTACCGCAGAAACAAGCCACAGATTATAATAACGGACTCTAAAACGGCCTGCAGACGATATCAGCAAGGAAGGATCTGCAGGGAGGCCCTACGCATCCTCCTCGGCGCGAGAGCCTCGGGATTCAAAGCGAAGCAAAAGGTCTTCTGGGTACCGGCACACACCGGAGTCGAGGGCAACTCGAGGGCTGACAGGCAGGTTCGCGAGATCACGCACCGAGCCTTGCTGACGGAGGACCTCGAGAACCCCTCGATGGTGGACCCGACGTACGCAGACATCCTAAATCACTACAGAGGCTGCAGGTTCAAGTATCCCCCGCCCCACAAACTCCTCACACAGCAAGAAGCGGTCAGCTGGAGGAGGCTGCAGACTGGCAACTTCTTTAACTTACACGTCCTACGCAAAATGTTCCCCACCCAGTACAGCGACACCTGCCCTTGGTGCGGGGACGTCCCGACACTTTACCACGTCACATGGGAGTGTAAACACAATTGCACCTTCCACAAACAGACTAACCCGAGTGCGGAGCAATGGGAGGGCCTGCTCACCAGCAGCGAGCTCACCGCCTAAAGGGCATTGGTGCAGCACGCGTGCGAGGTGGCCAGGACCAGTGGAGCCCTGGAATGAGGGACCACCCTTGCTAAGGAGCCCCCGACGGCGGCGGCGGCTGCGGCAGGCGCCAAGACGCAGCTGCAAGGAGACTTTCCGGAACTGACCAAAAGAATTCAATAAAGTTTTTCATTCATTCATTCATTCATTATCGGCACAGGGCAGCTGTTTCTCCTTTGCTTCCTATAATTGAGTCTGTCATGAAAGACACCTGATCATAGATAGCAGCTTGCGGTCTTCATCTCAGCATGGAATCGTACTGAGTACAGAATAGCATTCTCCTTCAGTTCGCAGCATTCCAGAGTGGTGAAGGACGGGATAGCAATGTCATCTCAGTCTACAGCGCTTGAAAATCCATGTCACCACTGGATGGAGGAAAGTTTCCTTGGACAAGTGGCCAGCCTACGTGAAGCAGGATATCAAGAAAGGAACCTTGCACGGTTAGCGCAACGAAGCTTGTGCAGGCTAAATGTAAAGGTGGCACCTTGTCCTCAGGGGCAGCAGCAAGATGCACGAAGGGAAGTCGTGTGCATCCCGTATCTACACGGTGTATCACATCGTCTGAAGAAGATCGCTGCCTGGCTGAAAGTGCAGGTGAGGTTCTGCGCCGAACATAAAGTTGGAAACGTGCGCGCTGCTGTGCACAAGAAGCTGGAGCCAGCCTCTTCCATAGAAGATAATCGGCAGTGCCCAGTGGCACACGCAGAAAAGATCATAAACTGCAAAAAAGGCGTCGTGTATAGGGCTCCTTTGCCTTGCGGAAAGGTATATTATGGCCAGACGGGCAGGTACATAAACATCAGACTGAAAGAGCCCGAGAGTTGGCTCGGCATGAAATAATCCCCTTCGTCCAACCTAGTGCAGCATTGCCGCGATTGCAAGGATCAAAATGACGACCCTTGCCTGCCTTGCATTATAGTGAGATCCAGTACTACAACAGCAATCAGGTAGGCAGGGAAGTCTTCGAAGCTTATTGCATCGCTCAGAACACGGACACGTGTGTGGCGAGACCCTCCGTGGCTTTACAGGAAAGTGAGATAGCCTTTCTCAGTAAAAGCCTTCCATCCGGCGCGTAAACATTAATGTGTTTGTTTTTTGTGTTTTTTCTTGGTTTTCGCATTTTTAAGCTTAAATATTGCACGTGTTTTTTTTTCCCAATAAAATTTAGTATCTAGATAGCGCCTGTGTCGTTGTCTCTTTCCTACGTCGATTGTCCGTGTTGCGCTGGTTCTCCCTATTCTAGAATTCTTGCGTTTGGTCCGGGAACCCACACACTCACAGGAGAGGTGGCTAGACAACCCCTGGCTGCTGTCATCATTGTTCTCTGCGTAGCTGACCTTCTTGAAGGTGCGCTTCGGGTAGTGCCTGTTGTCATCTCCAACACGGCCAGTTCCTGAGTCGATAAGATGGGATATTAGGGGTTACAATTTGCAATGAGGGCACAAGCATTGCGAAGCCAGCGGATTAGGCAAGATAAGTCTAGCAGCTCTGCATATCGAACTCCTTCACCCCAAGACGTCACGAAGATGCGGTGGCGCCGATGTCAGCAGTGACTTTCGCATGGTAGGCAAAACAGCTACCGCCAGCCAGTGCCTACCGCAGCTGCTGCAGATACCGGCGGCTGCATCATGCCTGCGCACCGCAGAAGCAGCATGTATTAATCAGCTGTGTCACTGTTCGATCCACGTAGTAGCATAAAAGGAAATTTAAATTAGCCCCGATAGGATTCTCGCGATAAATACCACATTAGTAAACTTGCTAATGGGGAAAGGGCAGCGGTACTAAAGCGCGAAGTCTGGGAGTCGATCGGCACTGCCACTCAATGTACTTAATAGCATGTAAGTTACTGCGTTCATTCACCTGAACATCAGCATAGTGCTCTTATAACTGCGTAAGGAAAAAAAGCACGTATGTAGCTGCGCACGCATTTATCACCTTGAGCCGGTGTGAACGGGGCCCCCGCCGGCAGGTTCACTCGCCCCCAAGGAATGCATTCTTTTGTTAATAGCACAGCATGTTTTAATGACACGTTTTATGGCATTTGATATTTACTTGAAAGTGTTTCTTTATATGGCATGTAATTATTTGATTCGAGCAGAAAGAAATCTGGTAAGTTCATGCACGGTCACGTTGGCGTGCTTAGAATAGCGTACCTTAAGTGTGCTAAAAGCCACATGCTTTTTCATTACTTCATGCATGTGTCATGTTTCATCATGCAGTCCATGACCGCGAAGCTTGTTTGGAAAGAAGCAGCCGCAGGCGTGCTACTAACAGACGTGTCGAGATTAAGAGGGGCGTGGCAATGAAAAGTGTTTTCGTTATTTATGCACGCGATATGAAACTAAATTTGGTGCAAACATGAAATTGCTACGCAAGTTTCAGTAATGCCTTTTATTTTTAGCTATACCTGGTGCAGTTCTTGAGTAATTATAATTAACACCCTCATCAAGTCACCTCAAGGTCTTAAATAATTGAGTAGAAAGTGCGCAAATTTTTTATGCCAGCATGCTCACAAAGTCCTGTTCTGCATATGACGCTATTACTTCTTTTTTTTAGATGATCATGTACTTATGCATGCATAGTTATGTGAAAACGTTTCTTACAAAAATAACGAACATAATACTGCACGTGTAAGGAAAAAATCGAGAGATAAATTACACTCCTCATCATCTCAGGAATCGTTTGCGACAAATAGAATCATTCTATTTTCATGTGTTACGAAATTACGAAGGTGTGAGTGATGCCAATCGCAGAAAATGTGAAAGGTCAGAAAACAAACCTTAACGTTAATTTCCTCGTTTTTGGCCTCTTAGCTTGCGCTTTGGTCAAAGAAATGCGGCCCTGAACTCAAAGAAAGCCTCAAAGAAATTACCTCACAATTTTCGACGACCACGCATCTCAAGAGCGTACTTTATAAATTTCTACTGAATATTAAGCTATAATTTTTCGTCACGAAACAGAACACCCCAGGGCTAAGAAAGAAAATATTTCCTGAAATCAAAAATTTTTACCAAATCGACCAGTTTAACAAGGGGATAAGTCGGCCTGGCTGGTGCGTGATCCTGCGGATAAAACCAGCGCGTAAGCGGGACAGCTAGAGGAGAATGGGGACACGACGCTGTCCCCACTTTTCGCACAGCACGACACCTACGTATGTCAGCAGATGGTGAGCGCACGTCTGCTTCGCCGAAAGAACGCCAGCACATCCTCTCACTACTGTCCCGAAGGAAAATCATTCTGGCTAGAGCAGAGTGTCAAAAACTTCCTATTTTATTCAATGCCTAGCATAGAAATCAACGCCAGAAACGCTTCCTGTTTAATACTAACCATATATACAATACACAGTGGCGAACTATTTCTCTGAATACGCCGCACGTGGCCAAAGCGAGCTGGTGTACTTCAAGAAATTACTAAGCTGTAAACGTCAACTATTGCTGTGATTCGCAGAAACTGAAAACGCGCCTGGTACAAGCCTTGAAAACCTGCACTCAACGCCTCTCCGCAACAACACTCCCTGGCCTTTTGCCTACCACGAGCCCGCTAGCGACTGCAGCGCCACCTGGTTTGTTTACAAACATGCAGGAGGTCTATAGATTGAGCTGTTCACGCATTCTATAGGGACCGCTGTATTGATCAGGTTGCGCATATCTGTCGACCGTTCATCAATATACAAGAGGAGTTTGGTGGCAATCCGACGGCATTCAACCTGCACCAATGAATGCGCAGAAAAGTCTAAAGGTGATAGTATTACTTAAACAGAGGCAGGCAGTTCAACTTCGTGAAGTCTGCAGAAACTGGCTTCGTAAAGTCTCGGACATTTTGGTTTCCTTTGGGGCAAAGGTGCGGCGGTGGCAGTGGTACCATACTCAGTTCTCCGCTTGGAGGAAAACCTCGAGCTCGCTTTTTCTTATTTTTCTCTCCTCGTTTTACCAGCCTCGCAGTTTCTCGTCTGACATTGTCAGGGACATGATTTAATTTTCTTCATGCTTCTTTCAGCCGCCAAGGTGGCATTTTGCCAATGCGTCTCCGCTTTCATCAGGGTTCAATAGACCATTTGCAGAAATCTGCAAGGCAGCTTCTCCGAAAGGCATGTTTTCCAGCCAGACAAAGAGGTCTCGTTTCTAGACGACATTCTTGCGTTCTTTGAAGGAGTGAAAAGAGTCAAGTTACCCCTTCTGAGTAAACTCGGGAATGTCGCTAGTTTACTTAAACATGGCCCCGAGAGAGCCGTTGAAAGTGCATAACGGCTGTGATGACCCCCATAATGCGCAGGTCCACACGGGACGGAGAGGCAAAGAGACACCGTATGGCTCAGTTTAAACAAACAGGTATGTTCAATAATTACACATGATTAAGATTATACATCAGAGGCTGGGGCGTCCGAGCTTACGTGCCGACGACTTCATGGGGGCGATGGAGTGGCTCCGGAGTTGGGCTCGAGCGGTTGCTGGCAGAAGCTGCACGCCGTCGGGCTTCGGCGCTGAAGGCCCTCTTGGCGAACGATGTCGTCCTGAGCGTGCCTCTTCCGTACTGCTTGTCGATTTTTATATCCTCTTCTCCACACTCCCTAGGGTGAGGACGCCCACGCCGGAGGGGAAGGAGGGGGGGGGGGGGCTAGGGCTTTCACTTGGGCGCACAAACATACCACCCACTTATGGTCTCGCCCCCTCACGTGTTGAGTCCGAGGGAAAAAAGGTTGTCTTCGCGGTAGCGCATAGCGTCGGCTGTGGTACGGCGCGCTCTGGCCCGCTGACAGTTCCCGCGGGTCACCGGCCTCCATTCTTCATCCATCAACTGACACTCGCTCCTCAAGGTAAGGCGCGCTCTGGATCGCTGACAGTTCCCTTGTCCTGGAATGTGCCCGGGAGGGCCGCCCCCTGGAACCGCCACGCCAATTGGGAAGGATAAAGCCTGTTTCCCCGCGGCGGCGGCGGCGGGTCCGGTTGGGTCCAGTTGGGCTTAGACCCCTTCGTTCTGGTTGTCACTCTCAACGAGCATGGCTGGGTAATTTATGATGCCTGTCATCTGGGTCTCCGTCTACGCCGCGCCGTCGAACGTGGAACCTCGTAGCACACACAAGGAATGTACCTCGTAGCACACACAAGGAATGTACCTCGTAGCACACAAGGAATGTCACACTCGCTCACCCTCCAGAAGAATGTTCTCCAAACATTTGAGTCCCTGCAGCTCCCCTTGTCTTTCTGAATCGCCTCGCACAGTGCGTCCGACAAAACACTTTTCGCTGCACTCAACACCACTGCACAACACCATATGCCTCCGCTGTCATAACTGGCGTCTCCAGGGGCAGCACTGATCTTCTTTTACAGATAAACATGAAACTCAGCACCCAAGCCTCTCCTTTCTAGTCCAAACTGGACGAAATAAATTTACCACAGTTACAAAGGAGCTCCCACTTCTAGCACGATCACGGCACAGACAAAAATATAGATAACGAAAGGAAGTAGGGCAGGTTCTGCATGCGCTCCGCATGCTCTCCTGTGAAGGTGTTACTTAATGACAGAAAGGTTTAACTACTAACTCCGATAACTTAACACATACGCATATAGCAATGTTATGAGCTGCGGCATTACACAATTCTGACCAGTTCACAACTCCGCTCTGTTTACACCATTAGTCCGACTTAGCTTTCCGATTTCGCAGCGGATATCGGCCTTCATGAGTCATACTAAGTAAGTCTGTGACCCTTTGTCTGCTTTGGGACTCGCGAGGGCTCGTGGCAGGAGCCTCTCCTGGCGTTATCTGCGCGGCAACCTCGCGCGCTTCTTCTTCTAGCAATGCATGAAGTAAATCCGGTGGGATTCCGGCCGTCACCTCGGGCGCCTGCCGAACAAATGCAGGAGAGGGCGTTTCTTGCGAACTATCTGCGCGCTCCGCTTCACTTCTGTCCCCATCAAAATCCACGCTTTCCCTTTCCTCATTTCGTGAATACTGAACCGGTGCCGACTTGAGGCGATTTGCGTGTATCCTTATCAAGCGCCGGTTCACGTCTCGGACTCTGAAGTTTACCGGAGAAAGCTTCTCGGCAATCTCGCACGGTCCACTCCACTTCGTCTGGAACTTACGAGCTAGCCCAATCTGCCTTTGGCAGTTTTCAATGTACACGCTGTCCCCCACATCAAACGGCGCGTCTCTAGCACTGCGATCGTGCACCTCCTTCCTGCGCTTCGCCGCTTTCTTTAAGGCCTCCTTTGCGATGTCCCTCGCCACTTGCAAGCGCGATTCTAGCTCAACCTTATAGTCGTCCAGTGAAGCGTATGGGACACGACGGGGGCCCTCTGGCACTTCACTAGGCTGGTCCGGGTCTCGGCCGTAGAGAAGAAAGAATGGCGATTCGCCCGTGCTCTCGTGTGCTGCGGAATTGTAGGCAAACATTGCATACGGGAGCCACAAGTCCCAGTCCCGCTGGTCGCGCGAAACAAAATGCGACAGGAACCCGGCCACGGTTTGGTTCAGTCGCTCCACCGCGCCGTTGCAAGCCGGATGGTACGGTGTTGTCTGCTTCTTAGCGATCTTAAGCAGCTCGCAAACTCTCCTCATTAGCTGCGACACGAAGTTCGTTCCCCGATCTGTCAAGAGTTGCCTCGGGGGTCCATGTCGGAGCACGATCTGTTCGACAAATGCTCTTGCAACCGTGTCTGCCTTCTGATCTGGGAGTGCTACCGCTTCCGCGTATTTTGAAAGGTGGTCGACAAATACTAAAATGTACTTGTTTCCGGAAGTGGTCGTGGGCAATGGGCCCATTATGTCCATACCTGTCCGCTCGAAGGGAGCCGAAACCTCAGGGAACGGCTGAATTGGAGCTGGTCTTCGTCCCTTGGGTGTTTTTCTTTCGAGACTGGAATGACACTTCGCACAGTAGTCTCTAACATCCTGTCGCATGCCACTCCAAAAGTACAAACGCTCCACACGCCTGCGTGTCTTCGCTACGCCAAAATGACCGGCGCATGGCGCATCGTGAAACGCGCGAAGAACCCTTTCTGTCCACGACCGAGTTATGACGACTCTCTCCCAAGCGGTTTTCTCTGGTCTCCCTTTCCTGGTTGGCCTCGTGCGCCGACACAGGGTGCCGTCTTTGTCAATGAAATAACCTAGCTGTTCGGGGTGAGACGGTGCGCCCTCTAAGCTTTCGATTATTCGCTTCAGGTCAGGATCTTTGCACTGCTCTGTGCGTAATTCGGCGGGGTCGACTACGGGGACAAACTCTTCTAAAGCTGCCACGGCAGCTGTGCGGCTGAGTGCATCAGCATTCAGATGTGTCTTTCCTGACTTGTGCTCAACTTCAAAGCAGTATTCCTGCAGGTGTAGATTCCATCTAGCGAGTCGCGAGCTAGGGTCCCTGACTCTCATCACCCATTTCAGAGGATGGCAGTCTGTGACTAGCTTGAATTTGCGGCCGTAAAGGTAGCATCTGAAGTGCTTTACTGCCCAGACAACGGCGAGGCACTCCCTTTCCGTAGCTCCGTACTTTTGCTCTGTGGGGCTCAGCTGTCGGCTAGCAAAAGCAACGGGATGTTCTTTGCCCTCGATAATCTGAGATAGCACGGCACCAACTGCGAACTTTGACGCATCTGTGGCCATAACGAAGGGCAAATTAAAATCCGGGTGGCGCAACAGCGGTGCACTCATTAGCTTCCTTTTCAGGGCCCCAAAAGCATTCTCCGCGTTTTCGTCCCAGCGAAAGGCGACATTTTTGGCTGTTAAGGCGGTGAGCGGCTTAGCGAGCTTGGCGAACTCCTCTATGTGCCTTCGGTAGTAACCGATCAGGCCGAGAAACTGCCGGACCTGGCGGACGCTAGTCGGGGATGGAAAATCCGAGACACACCTTAGTTGCTCAGGGTCCGGTCGCACGCCGTCAGCTGAAACAACGTGCCCGAGGTATTTCACCTCGTTTTTGAGGAATTGGCACTTAGAGGGCTTCAGCTTGAGACCCGCTCCTCTTAGTCGCACCAAAACCTGCTCAATATCGCGCAAATGGTTCTCAAAACTGTCACTGTATATGATAATGTCATCCATATACACGAAGCACAGCCTCCCCAGAAGACCTGCCAGGATAACATCAGCGGTTCTCTGCCAGACAGCAGGGCTGTTGGCCAGACCCATCGGCATTCTTTTCCATTCATAGTGCCCTGAGGGCGTGTTGAATGCCGTTTTCTCGGCATCTGCCGGATCCATTGCTATCTGCCAGAATCCTGCCGCCATGTCCACTACCGTGAAGTACCTGGCAGACCCCAGCTGAGAAAGCGTCTCCTGTATATTGGGGATGGGGTATGGATCGATGCGAGTTACGGCATTTAGTTTGCGGTAGTCCACTACCAATCGATACGAGCCATCTGGCTTTTCCACCAATAGTGCTGGTGCTCCCCAGGGTGACTTTGAGTGTTCGACAATGCCGCGATCAATCAGGTCCTGCACCTGCCGCTCCATCTCCTCACGTTGGGAGTAAGGAATCCTGTACGCACGCTGGTAAACGGGCGATGAAGTGCCGGTTTCTATCCTGTGCTTTATAACGCCTCAGCAGCCCAAATCCAGGTTGGACGCGGCGAATACCTCCTAGTAGTCGTTCAGCAAACCAGCCAGAGCCTCCCTCTCCCTGGATTTTACGTGAGAAAGATCGAACGACACCTTTGGAGCAGCCGAAGGACTAGCATGCTCTACAGTTGCGAGTACCGTATCGGTGGGCTCACGTTGCTCTATCGCAGAGGTGAAGAAAGCCACTGTTTTGTTCTTGGGAAGGCTCAGTGGCTGCTGGCTACAGTTAACCACCCGTAGGGGCACTCCGTGGGCGTCATTAACTGTCACGAGGCACGCGGCTGCCTTCAGGCCATTGCTGAGAGAGTCGACCGGCTTAAGCACTCCCACGGCGCCGCTCTCTACATCTGAAGGCACAAACGCGTACAAAATGTGCTCCGACCAAGGAAGGACGACCGCCTCCTCGACCAGCCGGACGGCAACCCGCGAATATACCTTCTCCAATGATCCCACTGTTTGACGGGGGTCAATATCGGTAATGCGAATCTCAACCCCTCTCCTGTTCAAAAACGGAACTTTTGAGCCGCCCGCATTAACCTCTTCCTCAGAGAATGAGACTACTACCTTCCCTTTTCTCAAAAAATCCTGCCCTAATATACCTGACACTCCGTTTGGCAGAGACACCGTGTCAGGGCATACGTAGCAGGGATGCTCCAATGCAATTCCGCCGAGAGAGAAGTGTAACCGGTAGAGTCCACTTATGCCAAGAGGATCCCCCGTTATGCCTACAAATTTGGTTGCCATACCACCAGACGCTTCCAACACCTCGCGGTCCCCCTTCCTTCGAAGCGTGTTAAAACTACTCTCCTTAAGCAATGTCACCTTTGACCCCGTATCTATCAACAATTCCATACAACAACCATTTAACTTGCAACGCACAACAAAGCATGCCTCGTCGGCCACACAAACTACCACCACCTCATCATCTACTGCTCCCTCCCCACGCTCCTCAGGCTGGGGAGGACTAACTAGTTTTTTGTCTCGGTATCTGGAGCCCCGCTGTAGGCTTGCTTAGGGCGTGTCTCGCCTGCTTCTCTTTGTGGCTCCCCACGGCGCACGTTTTGGCAGAACCTGGCGATGTGTCCGCGACCCTGGCAAGCGAAGCATACGATTTCTTCAAAATCTCGCATACCGCGCCTGTAGCTTTGTGGCGGTCTCCGGTTTCCAGCGAATGGGCGCTGTTGAGCGCGCGCTTCAACCTGGCATTCTACCTGCTGAGATAGCAGCTGTTCTAAGCGATCTAACCGCTCTGTCAAGAGAGCAACCTCAGGGTTGAGCACCGCTCTCTCTATGACGCGTACTCTCGCTGCGGCTGTCGTTAACGCCTCATTTTGTTCCTCATCCAATGCGGCCTGCACGGCTTGGTCGAAATTGCTCGGCTTGCGCGAGAGCACGAACCGGCGCACGGGGTCTTGCAGACCAGCCACGAACAAAGCGGTCATTTCCTCTTTAAGTAGATCCTCCGCGTATTTCTTCCTTAGCTGGTCTCCTTCCTCCTCCCTGCTTAACGTATCGCGTGCTAGGCGCTGAAGCCGCGACGCAAATGTTCGCACGTCCTCCCCTACCATCTGTCCGGCGTCACGGAACCTCTGTACCCGCACGTGACGTGGTTCAGTGTCGAAATGCTCAAACGCAAGCTTCTTAAATTCCGCAAATGATTTTGTGGATTTTACTTTTTCGTCTCGCCATGCAAAATCATGAGCAGCTCCTGCCATCTTACACCTCGCCATTCCCAGCATTTGAGCATCGGACCATCCCCCCATTTTCCCAATCTCTTCTAGCATGGAAAAGAAATCGCAGATTGGATCCCCTGTCTTGTCTCCCGTAAACGTCGGAATGACGCTTCCTAATGCCAGCATGCTTGCTCCTAGCGACGGCTGTGGAGTGGGAGCTCCCTCAGATACAGACATTTTTTTTTTCTCAAGCCCTCCAGTGCCTCAAGCCTCTCAAATGGGGGTAAAAGTCCCACAATCAGACCCGTGATTCCCTTTTGATAACAATTTTGAAGTCATGAATGTCACAGCATTCAGAGGACATTTGCTTTTGAGACCCCACTTCTGACACCAGTGTGATGACCCCCATAATGCGCAGGTCCACACGGGACGGAGAGGCAAAGAGACACCGTATGGCTCAGTTTAAACAAACAGGTATATTCAATAATTACACATGATTAAGATTATACATCAGAGGCTAGGGCGTCCGAGCTTACGTGCCGACGACTTCATGGGGGCCATGGAGTGGCTCCGGAGTTGGGCTCGAGCGGTTGCTGGCAGAAGCTGCACGCCGTCGGGCTTCGGCGCTGAAGGCCCTCTTGGCGAACGATGTCGTCCTGAGCGTGCCTCTTCCGTACTGCTTGTCGTGTCGATTTTTATATCCTCTTCTCCACACTCCCTAGGGTGAGGACGCCCACGCCGGAGGGGAAGGAGGGGGGGGGGGGCTAGGGCTTTCACTTGGGCGCACAAACATACCACCCACTTATGGTCTCGCCCCCTCACGTGTTGAGTCCGAGGGAAAGAAGGTTGTCTTCGCGGTAGCGCATAGCGTCGGCTGTGGTACGGCGCGCTCTGGCCCGCTGACAGTTCCCGCGGGTCACCGGCCTCCATTCTTCATCCATCAACTGACACTCGCTCCTCAAGGTAAGGCGCGCTCTGGATCGCTGACAGTTCCCTTGTCCTGGAATGTGCCCGGGAGGGCCGCCCCCTGGAACCGCCACGCCAATTGGGGAGGATAAAGCCTGTTTCCCCGCGGCGGCGGCGGCGGGTCTGGTTGGGTCCGGTTGGGCTTAGACCCCTTCATTCTGGTTGTCACTCTCAACGAGCATGGCTGGGTAATTGATGATGCCTGTCATCTGGGTCTCCGTCTACGCCGCGCCGTCGAACGTGGAACCTCGTAGCACACACAAGGAATGTACCTCGTAGCACACACAAGGAATGTACCTCGTAGCACACACAAGGAATGTACCTCGTAGCACACAAGGAATGTCACACGGCACAGCATAGAAAAGAGGATTGCAGTCAACCTTCTGTAGCTCAGCAGTAGAGAATAGGCCGGAAAAAGAAGGAAAAAAGCATTTTGTTCCTGTCCCAACAGTAGTATGCTACCTGATACAAAACTGTATGAAAATTTTCTGCTGATCTACACCACCGTTGCAACTTCCTCCCTTAATCCCCTCTGGCACCCATAAAGCCAGAACAAGGAAGAACCCACTCCTCACAGCACTGTGACAAAAGACTGTCTCCTTCCTTTTCCTGCCTAGAGTCTGCTGCAGGCAAAGTGTGAGAATCCATAGTTTTCATTCGCACGAAGGATATGAGCGGGTCTTCTGGCTTCTAGACCTTTTGGTTTGAAAACATACTTGTAGAGAATACGACTTACAGGTTTCCGTTCCAGCACACGTCCCCGTTTGTGCTACCGTTTGCGCCTGTTTGATCTGATTTTTTTTAGATGCTCAGCAATGATATACTACTTCCTTTTTCTGAACCATTTGAGTTGAACTCTTCATGTGAGTACAGGTGCTGAGCAGGGTTTGGAGGCGCCTCTGCTGGGAAGCAAGCTAGAAGGCTCCTTTGTTGACACTTCGTGTTTCTTTTGATTAAGTTCCGCGATTCTTTCGCTTGCCAACTTCCATCCTTACATACCTCCGCCCGCGTAGTAAACTATAATAACCCCGTCAAGCGCACAAGATTAGTGCACTTACAGGGAGTGCACTTCGGCATCCCGAGTGACAGTTTAGGCTACACGGTGTGGGAAGGCAATATGCACTCGTAGTAAAAACAAAATTGGTGACACGAACAGAGCGGAATTTTTGAACAGGTTGACGGAAAGGAGAAAAAAATTTAAAAATTGACTGTTTCACGTGATAGCGCAAATAAAACAAGCTTAAGCAGTTCTTAACAATGAAAAAAAGAGGAATAGGAAAAAGGCTAGACCAGCCAAGAACTATCCAGAATTTTGAAAACGAACAAATGGCGGTGTGCAGCGGAGTTGCATATTTGCATGTGATCGGGTACCTTAATTATTGCGTTGCTTTGCATGTAGCTAGAATGAATAAATATGTTTTTTAAACAGTGTTATAGCAACTAAGATAAACTAGTCAGTACTTTATATGCCCACACATATTTTGAAGGCAGTGCCTTCAAAATCGCTGCTGTCGAGATTACGCACTCGGCCCTCAAAGTTTGTTTCTTGAACGCACTCCGTCCAGAGTGCATTCTTCTGCGAGTGACATTCCACTTGCGACATATAGATTTGAGAAAATGCACATATAGTGAGTGACACTCTCCGTAAGTGCACTTAACTTGCCCTCTTGACAGGCGCATTAAGTTACTCGTTCGTTGCACGTACTGCACGATGCGCCCGTTCGAAGAGCAGAACATTTTAAGTATAAATATGCGCAAGGCTTGTTTGTCCTAAACTTTGGAAGTGAGTTCAAAGCCTCCTATTCAATTTAGGATTTCGCAAGTAGCCCCCCCCCCCCCCCCCCCCTTTGAAAACGTATGCCACATTTGCAAACTTAAGTCTCGCGTCAAGCCAGCTGCTCAGGCCAGCAGAAAGGCGCTCAATCTCAACGCGAGAGCCTATACACAAAGTGTTCGTTCTGACTTGAAAATATCTAAGCGCTTGCACGAACTCTGAGAGGTATTAAAGTTTCGCCCGTAACCAAATCCCCAACACCGCAACACCTATTTGCTGGTCATCGGTGCAAAAAACACGAACGAAACATGGGCAAGTCCGCGCGACAGCGACGCGTATATGAGCAATTGGTAGGCCGGTAGCAGCGCGTCACGTGTGAAGCCAGCTTTGGTCGATAATAGGCGCGACGGGGTGGACAAGCTGTTCGTGCAGGAACTTCCGCTTAACTCTTGCCTCGTTGACACATGCACAACATATTAAATAAAGCCCCTATCTACCAGTCACAGGCGCGCGCAGGGGGGGGGTCACGGCTTTTCTAATACACATTGGGAAGGGGGCGCCAATTTTGTCCCATATTGTTATCTGCTACCAGCGAGACAAGGACGGGTGCCACGTGAACATTGTCCCGTATGCCCTTATGCTGATGCCTACGGAGCAAACATATGACAACTGAAGCCGTGGTTACACACACCGCGGAACTGGCTCAGAATCTCGCGTGTCGGGGCGCCGGGAAAAGTTCGTCAAAAGCGTCGGCAGCCAGCTCGTCGCGCACTGTTTTGACAAGCTCACCGGTTGTTGCGTCGCTGCAATTGGGAAGCTTGGCACGCATCAGAGACCGAGTAGAAGGACGGTGGCGGGATGCGCGAAGCTCCATGCCGGCTTCCAGCGAGTACAGGCGCTGCGTCACTGCTCTTCGGCACGCACTACACTGACCTCGCGCACCCATCCAAACACTGGCGGCACGGAGCAGCAGCGAGCGACAAACGCCGCAAGGGAAACAATGTGGAGAGGGTCGCCGAATAAGCCTGGACGGAAGTGGCCTGCCCTTTCCTTCCTCCTGCAGGAGGGTCGCGTGTTTGCGCCGTCGGCGCCGTTTACAGCGCACCCCTCCCCTCCCCCCCTACCCCCCTTACGTCCCCCACCCCTCCCCTGGTCCCCAAGAGTGATGCCCAAAGGATCAACATACGCCGGTACCAGTATCCCCTCCCCACCCCACCCCCGCCTCCCCTCATGGCAACAACCACCACCACAGCGCACAACCACGCAGCGAGCGATGCATACGCCCCACTGCAAGTGTGTAGTGCCTGTTGGCTGAATGCTGTGCGCGTCTTCAAGTGCTTTATCTCGTCGTGTACAGTGCGCACTGCATGCAACTCGGTAAACAGGCCAAAACGTATTTCTGTTCATTACTGCATTAAAGGAGACTCGAAGGGTGCCACGCGCAGGGCCTCCCCTTTCTGGGAAGAGAGGGGCAATGTTTTTTTTTTTTCCCTTCAGCGCGTGGTCCGCCTTCTCTCCTCCCCTCTGCTGGGGCTTGCGGCATGCAGGTTCTGTTCAGCTCATCCTCCGTGGTTCAGCTCGTCGCGCGCGCCGGCGGCCATTGCGGCAAGTGTCTATGCAGAAAGACGTTTCAAAGGCGGTGTGTGCGGCTAGCAATCCGTCAAACATGTCGAATGAGAAACGTGAGGGCAGGCTGAAAGGGCCTACTCCATTCGTTTTGCGAAGGAAGTGTCAGCGTTAACGTTACAGGGCTGGGGGGGGGGGGGGGGGCGCTTTTCTTCCCCCCCCCCCTCACTCTTCAGCCGGTGTGCATGACTTGGAGAAGGGGCGCTTCACTGGCAGTGTTAAGAACATGGTGTTAAGAAGGAACCCTATCCCTGGTATCTCTGTTTGTTGTGAACTGCACGCGGCCGTTGACCTTCGCGCCGCAGCAAGGGGCGCACGTCCTTGGCTTTGCCTTGGAAGCCTCCGTCCGTAGTTGTCTCCGGCTCTGCGGCATCGGTCATTAGTGCGTTCTGTTCCTTCATCTGTTAGTAATTTCAGTGCAGGAACAGCTTCGACAGAGTTTGGTTTTCTGCCAGTGATCTTCGAAATCCGCCCCTCCCTCGTGACTCCCGCCTCTGTTTCTAGGCTTGCGTTACTGGTATGCCGCTGTGAATCCTCCCGTGTTGTAGTTTGTTACAGTCAAAGACAGTAGCTGTGGTGGTTACCCTTGTGCTTTGGGGCTCGCGCACCACCCCTACGTGAGAGGAAAGTGTACGCTGTCCCGTACACCTTTCAGTTACCAGGCGTCAGCGAAGTGCAGTGTTCCACTCCGTAGGGCGATCTCTTTGGGCGTGCGCATCACAAACGGTAAAGTCCGGCTTCCGGCAACGCGCTCTAACTAGGGAGGTTTAGCACCACCGTACGGGTAAGCACGGCAAGTTCGGTTTTACCGTGCGGGAAATGTAGCTGGGCAAGCCTATCAACGGTAGCAATGGCAACGGTAACAACGGCAACGCGTTACCGTATTTACCGTACGTCTGCCTTGCTAGGCTCCCTCGACCCCCGTCGCGCCCCGCAGCTGACGGAGGGGCTGTTTTTGGACCGGTTACTTCGCAAAATCGGGCAGCCGGTGCCGCTGGCTCCGCTCTGCTTTTCTGTCGAACGGGGGCGACGGAGCCCGCCCTCAGAAGAACGCGACAGTCACAGGGCGAGCTCGCCTTACGTGAACCATGGCTTTTAAGCTGCGAGCGAGAGTTGACGCTGGCGAGCGTCGCGGCGTTCAACCTAGTGGTATTTTTGTTGAAAACATTTATTGAAAAAAAATAAAAGAAAATCATAAAATGAAAGCTTGCAGAGCAGGTGGTCTCCTCGTTTCAGGACCCCAGTGGCTGTCGCTGCCGGCCGGGCTTTAGTTGTAGTTTTAGGTTTAGTTCTATTTGTTGTTTTAGTTGTAGTAGCAGTTTTAGTTGTAGTGGTTTTGGTAGTGTGGTACGTTGTGGGACGTTCTTCGCACCATGGGAGGGAGCCTTCGTATCGGTCCGGGAAAATAATGTGGTACCTATATGGATAAAAGGCTAAATAAAAGGCTAAATGCTCAGGAGGCGCGCGAAAGGAGGACAACTCCAGACCGACATCTTTCCCAACATAGTGGTGCCTGCCCATTAGAAGGGATAAGGGCCCCAAGTATCGTCTAGCACTTTCCTGTCAATGGTAAAAGTAGTGGTTTTTCGGTGGTATAGAAAATGTTTTTGTTCCTTTAATGGAACGTACTTCATACTGAAGCGAATTGTATCATTGTTGCGAGGAAGAAATTGTCCTTTGATTTGCCTTAGTCTCTGTGAACATGTTTATTGGAAAAAGTACGGGGAAAAAATTTACAGAAAAATTTCCAACACCGGACAATATGTACAAAAACATCAACAATTTTTCATACACACAAAATATATAAAAAACAAAGTATATACACTTTGTTTAGGAGGTATCTGTGCAGTGTTTCACAAAATTTCGGCTTTCTATGCACAGAACTTATTGAGGCGCAAAAAAAAAAAAACGCCTCGTGGAACTCCGGAGCGCGATGCCGAGGCCTGGTTGTCTTACAGGGGAAAACACGACACTGCGCGGCCGCCGGCAAATGGTCCCTCCCGAAAAACGTTGACACAATGCAGATAAGAAATCTGACCTTCAGCACACGTAGGATATCTACAGATCAGCGTGCGAGCGCAGTGAAACGATTTGGAGAAAGCGAAACTTACCGACGGATGCATGTTGACGTTCCGGGCTGGATCGACGCACTTTCGCTTTCCGTGATAAAATCCGACGAACCGAAGGTGCCCTCCGAGTCGCTGCTGCTATCATCGGCCCTCGCAATGCCATTTGGTCTCTTTCCGTCTCCCGCCGCTCCTCAGTGGGGTCGCCACTGCTCCACCGCTCCTAAAGCCCCTTATTATAAAGGGGCTTTAACCACTCCGGCGGTGCGACCTCCGTTCACTCCCAGTTCGGCCCGCGTAAGCGGTAACCGTCAAGCCTTTATATTTTGCCCCTTACGCTTTACGCAAAGACCGCGTAGTCAGCCCCTTGGCCATGGGAGAAATCTCAAACAACGGATTAACGTTAGCGCGCTCTCTCCTTGAGCCCGACTGTGTATGGTCGAACGTATGCCTATAGCACAGACGTGAACACGTTCTACCCTTATATTTGGCTAAAAAGCAAGGCCTTCAGCTTCTATAGTTCGTCTTCCAGCAGGTTCTTTATGAGTGTGTAGAATGATATGTGGCATGTAATGCTTGGATGGCACGTTTAAAAGAGTAAATGATTCTGCAGAGCAAATATAGCTGCTGAATCTTCCAGCGCAGCTGCTTTAAATCTGCACAGCAGCGGCATTAGCAAGAATTAATGGTTCTACCCAGGAAAACGCACCATGTCATTCCCGGAAGGAATGGCTATAGACGGAACCCAACCCTGGCTCCAGGAGCAGAACACGTTGCAAGCACGCGACGTCCAAGATTTCCTCTTGTGAAGACATATTGAACTTTAGCGGCGTCTCACGACCGGCCGTCCCACCCCATGACAACGCGAAAATTAAGTCACTTGTTTACAGTAACTGCAAGCATGAACTAACTGCCAGTAAATCAAAATTAGTCAGGAGCAGCGCTCTGTCTTAATAAAATCGCCCTTTACGAGCGAGCAGACTTATCTGAGAGGCGATGATTACCAGCTTTGCTTTATTCTCCTGCATATGTGTAGCCTCGTCATCGCTTTCGATAAACCTCCCGTGAGCATGAACTTGCGTCACGTGATTCAGGAAGCAAAGTAGCGCCACAAAGAAGAAGTTTTCCACAACTTTGCAGAGCTCTACATAACCTCACAGCAATGCGCGTTATACCAGCTGAATTAGCTTACAATGTAAGGAACTAAAAATGAACATTTGCAATGCTTACATGTTAATAAAAGTCCCTGTATTTAAGAAAATAGAGGGCATTGGGAATTCAAGTGCATAATCTGATGTCCTTTACAATGATATTTAAACAAAATATTTTAGGCAGTTTCAGGACACGCCACAGGTTGAATATACGTTGACAACAAAAAATGGTGCTCTTTATTGTAGCAGAAGTGACTCATTGCACATGCATACTTTCTGAAATTTCAATACTCAGTACGCGTTAATATCTGTGACAGCATACGCAGCTTGTACTGGTTGCTTCTGTTACGTTCTATATATTAACGTTAGTCAGGCCAGAATGACTACAAGGAAGCTTGCGTCCAACTCGAAAATTGTTTGTTGGGCTAATTCGTGTCCTCAAACAATGCAGTTCGGCGGCGCAGCGATCCAGCAAGTGCTCGATCAACGAAGGTCAGAAGGACGGTCGCTCTCGGCCTTGCAAAATTTAAAGGTGACAAGGAACTTGAAACATTAGACGCCTAATGCGCTTACGACTATTTTGAAAATGAAGAGAGACTTGCACGCGGCTAGAGTCATTCCAGAGAAATCTGGTGGCATCGTATTTGACAACTTCTGTCGAAAAACTTAGACCGCGGACACACAATAGCATGGGATGCGACTCCACTATGCAATGGGGAATGCCCTTCAATGTAGGGCCTGCAACCAATGACCGTGACTGAACTTGAAGACGTCCCCGTTAATATCTTTGCACCTCTTAGTTCCCTGGTACGTCATTCTAGTACGAAAGGGGATTAAGTAAGTACGACGTCATGACACTTTGTTGCCGCCATTCGCTGGACGTCCTGCTTTACTGAGCTGTATCCGACTATAATCGTACGAAGTCCTTGGATTCCCACTGATGAAATAACCAAAGATGGTTTGGTTTATAGGGGTTTAACGTCCCAAAGCAACTCAGGCTATGAGAGACGCCGTAGTGAAGGGCTCCAGAAATTTCGACCACCTGGGGTTCTTTAACGTGCACTGACATCGCACAGTACACGGACCTCTAGAATTTCGCCTCCATCGAAATTCGACCGCCGCGGCCGGGATCGAACCCGCATCTTTCGGGCCGGCTGCCGAGTGCCATAACCACTGAGCCACCGCGGCGGCAAAATAACCAAAGAATTGAGGCCTGTATAGCATGGAGAACAAACCGCGAGAACTCCTTGTGTGGTCCCTTGGGCTGCCTGCTCGACGGAAATTGGTAATGATGCCAATCCCACTGGGCTCACTTAATCATGAATGACATTTAATGGAGAGTTTGAAACAGGAGAACCAAGGGTAGGAGCTCCTGTGTAAACTGCAAATGACAGCCTTCCGGTGAACCTTCCCGAGAGCCTAAGAATAGGGGGAGGCCGCATCTGGGTTATGTTAGCCGCTTTTAACGCCATTTAGCGTGAACAGGGAAACGATGAATTGTAGATATCGTCAATTTATTTTATTTTCGTCTTTCTCTATGTAAGTACCTTAATATTAGGGAGGTTTTGCAGCCAGGATTTTGTGGCGTTAGCACCTTTAGGCAAATAAAAACATTGGTGCACCACTCGTTTTCCGCGAACAGTGGAGTGGCACAACGAATTGTCGTTAGGCGAGCCGCCTTCACTTCTCTGGGCGCCGACACGTCGCCCGACTCTATTCAGCGTTAGGCGACCATGCTATTTCGCCGGTTTTGCGTTAGCGTCACCCGCTAACCCAAAGACGCAAAAAGCGTGTGCGTTCTAGGCATGCGCACAGGCTGTCCCTAATTCACTGTCCCCGTGATCGATAGAATCATGCTACTTTAGAATTCTTGAGTTTTGCTCCTGGAATCCCCACACTCACAGGAGGGATGGCTAGAGGACCCCTGGCCGCTGTATTTGACATCATCTGCGTAGCTGATCTTGATTTCGCGCTTGGGGTAGCGCATGTATAGTCAGCTCCAACTGCGCCCCTTCCTGAGAAGATAATGGGATTTCACGGGCTACAACTTCCCATGACTACATAGGCGTTGCGGGGCATGCGGTAAGGCAAGGTAAGTCTAGCAGCTTCGCATACAGACTCAGCTGTTCACGCATTCTAGGGGCACCTGTATTGATCAAGTTGGGTATATCATTCGTCCTTTCATCACTAGATAGGAGGAGTTCGAAACATTATAATCGTGGACATTGTGGTTTCCTTCGAGCGAAAGGTATGACGGCGGCAGTGGTATCATACTCCTCCCTCCGCCCCGGTGTTTGGACGAAACGTCGGGCTCGCCTTTTCTTATATTCCCCCCCCCCCCCCCCTAATTTTACCGGCAAAACTGTTTTTCATCTGACACTGCCAGGTTCACGCTTTCATTTTCTTCATGCTTCTTTCAGCTGCTACCGTGGCACTTTGCAAATGTGTTTCCACTTCTCCCCAGGTTCATTGGACCATTTTCAGAAATCTTTAAGTCAGCTTCTGCGCAAGGCTTGTTTTCCAAGCAAAAAAGTATCGTTCCTACACGACACTCACATTCCTTGTGGAAGCGATAAGAGTCAAGTTCCCTCTTCTGAGTAAACTAGGAAATGTCACCAGTTTACTTCAAGATGGCTTCAGAGAGCCGTCGATAGAGAGCAATGGCACAGCATAGAAAAAGGGATTGCAGTTAACTTTCTGTAGCACTGCAGTAGAGACTAGGCAGGAAAAAGAAGGAAATATGCCTTTGTTTCTGTGCTGATATTAGTAAGCTACCGCATGCTAACCTTTCTAAAAATTTTCTCCTGAACAACACCTTGGCTGCAGCTGCCTCCTTTCACCCCCCTCCCCCCGGACCGCTAGCCAGAACAAGGAACAACGCGCTCCCCACAGCACTCTGGCAAAAGGCGGTCTTCCTCCTTTTCCTGCTTAGACTCTGCTGCAGGGAAAGTGCGACCATCCGGAGTTTTTATTCGCTCGATGAATGTGAGTGGGTCGTCTGGGTTCTAGAGCTTTTGGTTGGAAAACAAGCCTTCCAGAGAAGCCGACTTACAGGTTTCCTGTTCGGCACATGTCCCCTTTTGTGCTACCGTTCTCGCCTGTTTGATATGATTTTTTACACCCTCTAGCAATGATATACACTTCCCTCTTCTAAACCATTCGAGTTGAACTCTTCGTGTGAGCACAGGTGCTGAGATAGGTTCGGAGACACTTCATCTGGGAAGCAAGCTAGAAGGCTCTTTTGTTTATACTTCGTGTTGCTTTTCATTTTTTATGGTCTTTTTTCCTTCATCCGCGCCGCCTCCCATCATTATGTTGCGCCGCGCGCGTAGTAAACTTGTGAAGTCGCTCGTTGTACGTAATGCATGATGCGCCCGTTCGAGGAGCACAGGAACATGTTTAGCACACAACACATATGCGCAAGGCTTTTCTTTCTAAACCTTCGAAACTAAGTTGAAAGCTTGCTATAGCATTCAGGATTTGGCAAGTAGCCCTCTCCCCACCCCCACCCCCACCCCCTCCTCCCACCTCAATTGCAAACGTATGCACCATTTTCGTGCTTAAGTCTCGCGTCAGGCCAGCTGCTCAGACCAGCAGAAAGGCGCTCATTCTCAACGCGAGATTGAAAAGAAATCTGTAAGCGCTTCCACGAACTCTCCGGAGCTTTAAAGGGGTTGTGAAAAGAAAATGAAGCCGCCCGGTTGTAATTTACATTGATTCAATAAATATTGTACATGCCGATTCCGAAATATTTCAGCGCAATATTGAGTCTGCATTTAATAAAGCCCGTTGGAAATCGTTGCCTTTTTGCGCTCGTGAAACGACCATGCGACCCCGGCGGCTGACAGAAGTACTACCCAACTACGTCACATTAAGACGCTTAGAAACTGATATACCTTTCAGTTTCGTTTAGCCCAAAATAATAGATTAGTATGAAAGTTAGAAAGCGAAAAAAAGTGCGACAATTATTTGCACACGGAACTTTACTCGGCAAAGAACAGCACGTGATCCTAGATCAGTCATTGACCTGGGATCAGTTTCGGTTTCGGTTACGCTTCTCCGTCCTCCGTGGGGTCTTTCGTTTACATGAACTCGATAGCGGGTGGTTCTGTCAGGGCATCGAGTTGAGAAAGGCCGGCCAAACTCGACGACTCTCCGTTTACATGCGCTCAATACGAGTGAGTCAACTCTCGTGGCGCGCCCTGCGAGGTGCGACTACACGAGTTGTCAACCGGCTCCCGCTTCTGTACTCACCTGCAAAACAAATGTTTTCGGAAACCAAAGCGTGAATGATTGTGTATTTTGCGGAGGCGGTTGCTTGTCAATGCACCCTTCGGGTGAAGTGGAAGGGTCGAGTTCAGCCCGACACGACTCGCGGCGTTTTCACGATCCCAATAGCCGGTTTGTGACCAAACAACTCAATCCAACCCAGGCCTCCGGCTGCACGCTACAGTAGCTCGCTGCTCTTTGTGTCGTGGCAGTTCCATCCAGGCTGTGGTTTTCAGCGTGTTATCCGCGTTTCAGTGCACGCCATGCCAACTGTGTGCCTTGTGAGACAGAGCCGCACGACTTACCAGAATGGAAGCAATGTGAGATTTCACAAGTTGCCCGGAGACCCGCAGCGAAGAGCCCTGTGGCTTCGAGCCATTAACCGCGATATGGGCAGTCAGACCGGGTACGTGTGCTCCGAGCACTTTCTACCGGGCGACTACGAAACGAACCTGGATGTCCTTCGAAGCCTCGGTATGGATTTGAAGAATGCTCGCATCAAGCGAGACGCCGTACCGACGCAAAACCTCTCGCCCGGCGCACCGCCAAAAAAGCGGAGAAGGTCCGAGGTAAGTTCGCGAGACGAAAATGATGAGCTTTATTACAGTTTGTTGTCCTTTCTTTCGGTTGCTAACAGCTTTTCCTTTTTTAGGAACTACCCGAACCGCAGGATGTGGAAGCAATTTTGACAGCCGAAGAGGCGCAAACTTCGCCTCAAATGGTTGACAGCTGCACACAGACCCCAAGAAACACCTTCACTGTTGCCTGCCAGACTGACGGCCGTGATGTGCGAACACGATGTAAGATTTTCCTTGCAGCAGTGGCGCGTTCGTGTTCTACCCACATTCCACAAGAATAAATTGGGTCGCAATAATTTTTTCGCGGTTTAGTTAGAGGGAAGGAGCACTGTTTGATGCATTCATTGTTCACTGGTACCACTGAATGCTTGACAAATTCTGGAGGAGGCATTCGTGTTGTCAGTTCCAATCTGGGGAAGTGCTGGAATAATGTATAAAATTTTTTTTGGCCTCCGAAGGAAGCCATCACGTATTTCACATGCAGGTAGTGATAGCATAACTGATACCAAGTTTGCCAGTCGCATGCCTATTAGTTGATAATGAGGATTCCATAACTGTGTGATATCAACATTGTATAAACAAACAGCTCTTGGCATTGCATGAGTTTCATTTTCTTCATTAACTTTCAGATACACAGGTGAACCTCCACATTTCCGTGAGAAAGGATATCCACGTGCAGACAGATGCCGGGCAGACCACCAGCGCACACTGTGAAGCTTGCACGAATACAAGCACAGCTCCAGCCTCCACAACGCAACCTGTTTCTTCTCTACCACCTCCTCCCTGCCAAACAGTCCCCTCACTACCAGTTGATGGTCGAGCACCGTCTCCCATCTCATTCGCTCCACGACAGTCATCCAGCCCCATAGAATCCGAAGCCTCAGACTGTGAAGAGGAGCATAACACTCTGCAGAGCTCGGAGTTTTTCCCATCACTTAACGAGACCTTCTTGGGGTAATAATTATAACTTAATACGTACCCCTTTAGCATGTGCACTGAATGCCGTTCCATTATGATGGCGTGACTAAAAATCAAATCAGTCATTTAGTAGGTAGAAGAGCACATAAGGTTGTCCTCCCTTTTCTCGGGCAGGGGCAGGTATGAGTATCGTACTGTCTGCGCTCGCATAATTTCGTTGTGGTGGTGCACATGTCCTCTCCCCAGCTGGCCAACTTCGCACCCTATGAATATTCATAAAGCAGCTCTTGATCCATTGAAATGCTTTTGCAATATTCCATGGCACAAGCAGCTGCTCATGCAGCATCAATGAGACAAAAAAATTTGCAAGCTTTGCAAACCTGTCATAACATTAATTACAAGCAAAAAAAATGCACAGAATGGAAAAATGCGCACTACAACACAGAAGGCGCAGTGTCGGTGTGGGCAACCATTACATTTACTGCTCTTTAATGCTGTTAAATTCTAGCTTTCAGTTATCTCGGCAGCATCACATGACTATTTAACCATTGCAACTCACTTTACTTTGTTTCAGACTTGACTCCAGCACTGAAGAAGTCCTTCCACAGGATGATAAAAAATATATAATATTTGAAAGTTGCCTGAAAGAACTATTCCAAGTGTGCCGCAAGTGCTTTGCCGCTTGCAAAAGTGTATGTCATGTGTCTGGGACTTGGCTTCAAATACAGACACTGTGTGCAAACCACCACTTCCTGACATGGTCAAGCCAACCGATGATCAATGGCAAGGCGGCGGGCAACGTGCTGATGTCAGCAGCTATGTTGTTCGCTGGCACCAGTCCCACCTCAGTGCTCCGGATGTTCAACTATGTGAACGTGCAGGTGTTCACGCCACGAACATTCTACAATTACCAACGAGGCTACCTGCTTCCTGCAATCGACAAGGTAGGAGAAAGGTTGTGCATTGTAAAATGAATTGCTGAACCCATATTTCACAATTAGTTACTTCAGTTCAAGCAGTAAGTCATCCAGTAAGCCATCATTTGGAGTCAAAGCACTGAGAAACTTGATCACTCTACCTTGCTTATAATATCGAACAACCTCTCATGAGCTGATCCCCCTCTCGGGTGAAGACCCTGGGTCTGCCCATGTGCCTGTCAACATCAAAAACCCCTCTCGTTTTAAGACACAAGGTTCTATCTGTATGTGCTGATGTAATATCTGGTCTGTGAGGCATGTGTTCTGGAGGGTCCACATACTATCTCAATCAAAAGTTTATTGGACACGAGTACATGGGAAAAAAAATTGTGGCTCTGTTGCGTAATCCAGTCGCCTGAAATGTATCACGGTATGTGGGGGCAAATATGCTCTATACCCTGGCAGCAATACCACGCAGCTTCCTCACAAGACAGAGCTGGAATAAATTTTTTTTTCGAGAACACGTGTCCCATAATATTTTGATCGTGAATTTACATAAAGGGTCCATGAAATGATTTTCTGACAGAATGACCCCAAAGCAGCTTCAATTTCCAAAAGACTCAGCAACAGCTATTCATTTTCGATCCACTACACTCACTTTTGAAGAAAACAAGGGTAGAAAATTCCAGACGCCTTTTCTCCTCGACTCTCCAATGAATGGTGCGGCCCAAACCGTCATTACAGTGACAAGTCCTGAAGTCGACAGTGCACATCTAGAACATAGCTAGCACCAGACGAGCACAATAATCAAAATAAAAGAGCAACGCTGTTAGCAACATCTGCTGCAAAACAAGTGAAGCAATTAAAGTTCTTCACGCATGCGTACAGTACTGCCCAGAGATTTCTATATGTCCCATTTTATTCAACTATGTATAACACATTAATTGCTTTTGGTTGCGAATTGCAATGGTTCTTCACCCTCATATCTTAAATAAGGAAGAGTTCTGAAAAGAGGGTCTCAAAATCATTTCATGGTACCTGTCAGGAACAGAAGAAGCAGCGTAATAGTGTTCTGCATTTGATGTGATGTTTAAAAACTGCACCTTTGTCATACCAGATCTGGCAACAACAACAGGAGGAGTTGTTTCGCCAGTTGGAAGGCTGCACTGTGGACTTGGCTGGCGATGGACGCTGCGATTCGCCAGGATTTTGTGCAAAATTTTTAACTTACTCTTTGCACGTTGCCCAGCTAAACAAAATTCTTCACTTCGAGCAAGTGCAAGTCGGGGAGGTAGGTCAGAGCTTTTTAATAAAATGGCTCTGTGATGTAACTTAGCTTTTTTTCCCGACAAAAGTGTGCAGATGTACAATCAAGCACCTCCATGGAGAAGTTCGCCTTTGTGAAGAGCCTCAACATGGTGAAGGAGCGGGGGCTGAAGGTGGCGTCAGTGACAACTGACCGGCACGGCCAAGTCACCAAGTATATGCGGACGCAGGAGCCCACCATCCGACACTACTATGATTGTTGGCATATCTCAAAAGGTAGAACCGAATGAACCTACGCTTCGCAGATAAGACTGTTTCCTGCATCATATTTTGTAGAATGCGGCGAAATTTTAGACTAAATTTCATTGTTCCAAGCAGACTTTACTACAAGAAAAGCGGGGCGCACAGCAAAATTGTAGTGAATATAGTGAAGCAGTGGGAGAGGTTCCTGAATTTGAAAAGGCAAGAAGATAAGGGAAGTTTTATCTGTTTGCTGTCCTTTTTGGCTGTGGTTTATGTCAATGACTATGAGGGAAAGGCCAGCCATGCATGCACAGGTTGCGGATGGGCACTGTGGTGTGAAACCGGATTCCTTGAGTTCTGCAGGCTAGAGGAGGGAAGGTGGGTGTTTCGGGGTGGAAGCTCAAGAGCCAGGTTAACATGTAATGACTGAAGGATTAATCTTCATTAATTATTACACCTCCATTCCAGGCATCAAGAAGAAGCTGCTGCCCATGCAAAACGAGCTGGATGCAGTGTGCTAAAAATATGGATTCAGCCAGCCAGTAATCACCTATATTGGTGTGCAGCCCTCAGCGATGGCAGTGCAGAACTACTGACAGACATGTGGAAAAGCATGGAGCGGCACGCTGCAAATATACACACGGGACATCCAGGCCTTTACACGCATTGTGCACACGATGAACTTGGAGAAAGGGAATGGCTAGTTCCTGGTGAGTAATGTAACTATTTGAAAGCAAGATATGCTCTCTGCAAGGAACTGAATTTGTTTCCTAAATGTTCATTTGCTTTCCACATTAGAATCATGTTCTTGTGATGAAGTATGGCATGCGACATGCTTCGTGAAACAGCGAAGTTGCGGGCATCCAGCTAATTTTGAACCTTTCCCAAAGAATTATTTGTTGTTGTCATTGGAAGTTATGCCCGCCTAAAAAGATGGAGAAGGCTTTTTTCGGAGAAGGCTTTCCTGAGAAATTGATTTGTCAATGCAGGGACAACTGCACACAACAAGTTTGTAGAGGTTGTGAGCTCACCTCGTATCCTGAAAGACATCAGGCAACTGGCTCCCTGTACACACACCTTCAGCTTGGAGGCTTTCCACAGTGTACTGATAGGCTTTGCACCAAAGTCTGTATGCTTCTCACCTGAGGGCATGCGTGCAAGGTAAGTAGTGAATGATGTTATGCGAAAATTTACACCTGATGACCCGCTCGAATTATTTGTCTGGTTTTTCAGAACACAACTGGCAATACTCCATTTCAATGAGAATGCCAGCAAAGGACAGGCCACCACAGCTGAAGGACTGTCCAGATGGAAAATAAAGCACCCAAAAGCAAGGAAGGGTACAGCCGTTGCTTGTCCCGTGAAAGCGGAGCCTACATATGGTAAGCAGTTTACTTAGCATTACAAAAACAATTTTTTGTAAACTCTTTAAGGTCCAAGACCTCAAAGGGATACAAAACAAAATGTGGGCTAAGAAAACAAAAACAGAAATAACTAAAGTGTAACTTTTAATATCGGCAACAAATTCTTTTCTTTAATATTTGAATCTATATGCTCCAAACCATTGTGAAGCCATATTATCAAGCACAGCGTGCCTAAGGATATCCATCATATATGGGCATGACTGCTCTAAGCCACCTGGTGGTGTCAGTGCAACACAATATCGTGGGTTGATGCAGCCTGGGACCAGACAACCCCCAATGACAGCAAACTTGAAAATGGCCATTGGCCACGCTACTATATAGAGTACATTACAGGCCTCGCTTTATGTATATACATTAAAATTTTACTACAATCTTTCACACGTGTACCAGCATCTAACTTTCAACTTTGTATTTAGAATATAGGCTTGGCCAGCATTTTGGTGGCATATTCATCCAACCAATCAAAGTACAACCTTTGTCCGTAACGTTTTGAGACTGATTTATTTTCTTCTCTAGAAATGATTCCTGAAAGGAAATGTTGGTGTGTATGTGCCATCTTTCCAAGCTAACCTGAGCAATTTACATGTAGGAAAATACGTTCTCACTGGTCGTCTGTGCATTCTACTGTGACGAAATGTGGAGATGGACGTCCACCTCGAACAGCGTGCAAACATTAAATTCTGAGTGAAGCTTGGCACGACAGCCACACAGACATATGAGCTCCTTCGTGACGTTTACAGCAACTAGACATTTTCACGGGCGCAAGTTTTCGAGTGGCACAAGAGGTTCATTTCGGGGAGAACACCGGTGGAAGACAACACAAGGCAGGGACGCCCTTCAACCTCACGGACTGAAAACAACGTGGCTCGGATCAGGGAAATCGTACCGCGATGACGGAAGGCTGCACACTGCTCTCAGCGTGATAAAATTTCTTGCTAAGCACAGCATTACTGTACTTCCCCATCTGCCATACTCGCCTGGCCTCTCTCCATGCGATTTTTACCTGTTGCCTCCTGTGAAGAGAGCCCTAAAAGGTAACTGAATTAGGAGCGTGGAGGCCATTCAAGACGCCACGACAAAGGAGCTGACAGCCCTGCAAAAAGAGGCATTTTCCAACTGTTTCCAAGACCTCAAGAAGCGTTGGGAGCTGTGTATAGACTTCAAGGGAGACTATTCTGAAGGGGTGTTGCACAAATGCTTTCAATGTTAAACGCATTTTTTTTAATGGACTCATTCTCGGAACATTACGGACAAAGGTTGTATTCAATTTCAGCCACCAAGTTCTATTGTAGGCGTTTCCAAGAAAACCTAAAATATGGGTGTGTATGGGCATAAACAAAGCAGTATCTCCTATACCCTCTTTAGTACGCTTCAGCACGCTCTTTTTGTATAACTGGTTAGTGTCAGGAATGTTGGCATTAATAATGCTGATGTTATTATATGCACGCTTGTTGTTTTCCAGATTATGTTGGCCTGCTTCTGAAGGAGACAGTCCATTGCTGTGAACAGTGGCCGTCTTTCAAGGCAGCTTTTGCGGAAAACCTTTCGACTGCCCCACCCCCCATGAGTCGCTCTTTCCCGAGGCCCTCTAAGAATGAACTCGTGGCAGCAAGAAGGTCTAGGTTTGCCAGTAGCATGGGGAGCACCACTGTCTAGTACAGGTGCGTATTCCCTAAAATTACGAAATCAGTGTTGAAGGATAGGCCCATTACTTTCAAAACAAGTTGTAGTCTGGTCGCATGTTAATACGCATGAATTTATGCAGGGCGTGTTGCTGGGCTAGTTGTTTTTTGATCAGACATCGTGGATTCACAACGCTTGCATACGAGGACACAGAGCGGACATGCAAAACTGTGCAGCTGTCTGTGTGTCCTCTCTTTGTCCCCGGCTATAAGTGCTGTGATTCCATGATGTCTGCCATGAAGCATGGCAGAGGTTGAAGTGTAGGTCGTCACACACTCAGACAAAAAAAAAAGAAATACTCTCCATCTCTCAAAAGCATAGGTTGGGATAGAGTGCGAAAATGCAATCAATCTGTCCCTACCTATGCCTTGTACGCAACATCAGCACATTAAAAATAATAACATGATAACAAAGTGGATGCAGATGAAACTTTATAAAAATATTATTCAGAAATGGATGGATACAAGTATAGGATTTTTAAAAGCAACCCTTTCACAAAAATAATGAACACCTAGGGGGTGCTACTTCTTTCAAATGCTCCCATCTGCAGCGAAACTTTTCTCACTTTGAAGTCTCTTGTCCCAAAGGTGCATTCCCCTCTTCCATACTTTTTGAATTGCATAATACAGTGATGTGCGGTTAATATGGACACTTTTGTTCCCAGAAAAAATTATTTATAATATGAGTGGTCAAAAATAACGAATGAAGGTCAAAACTCAGCTACTCAGCCAGAGTACCCTTGTTCGAACCTGACCGTGGCGGCTGCATTTCGATGGAGGTGAAACACAAAAGGCGTCAGTGTGCTGTGTGATGTCAGTGCACGTTAAAGATCCCCAGGTGGCCAAATTATTCTGGCGCCCGCCACTAAGGCACCTCTTTCTGTCTTTCTTCTGTCAGTTCCTCCTCTAACCGTTCCTTTACTGCATGGTTGGACACCTAGACATGAGACACTGCGCCATTTCCTTTCCCAACAACCAATTTTCGACTTGCATATTATACCCAATGAGCAAGGTCCCAGAGGACCAAAGCAATGTCTGCAAAACTGAGACAAAATGTATCTTTTTTTGCTTTTGGTTTCCAAATAAGCTGTCCATAGTCTACGCAGAGAGTTTATATATCACAAAGGCAGAATGGAATGGGAGGGGATCAGTCCTTGAAAATTGTCCTTATAGCAAGGTGTCCATGTTAACAAGACATGACTGCAAGTTCACAAGCATTGCTGAACAAACTTCTAGAGCCCTTGTGCATACTGGAAACCAGTGTAACCTTCCGATGGAAATCTCTCCCTTATTTGGCATACAGCACAAGCAGGGAGGACCTTCCGGTGATGTCTGCCCAGGCGTCCCCAAAGCCAGTGTGCAAGCTGGCTGTAGCTGATGTAGCGGTACCTCCTGTTGACAAGAGAAAAACAAGTCACTATTTTTTTCAGCATAGCAAAATGAAAGTTCAGTTTCAGGCTTTTACAATGCTGAAAGCTAATCATGTTATCAGTGTCTGTACAGTTAGTTCCAACGTCATTGTTTGCAAGTTAAATCATGTGATTGTCACTGTGTGTTCTTCCTGGCAGCATTGTGAACTCTGAATTCTATTGCAACATTTTGAAGTTATTGACAGAGAATGGTAGACAACAAAAATGCAACAGTGGCATGACCCCAATTTCGTGGCAGCATTGAAACTTTTTGTTCATGGTGCCACGGTTCTCCACAGGCAGCACAGGCAAATGTTGCTGAACTACTATATTGGCGCGTGCTCATGGGAGCGCGCCGACGATGAAGACGAAGTGTGCGTGTGCCAGTGGACAAAGACGAAGTGTGTGTGTGGTTCAGACAGCCATCTTGTGAGTTCCCTGCTGTGCGTTGGACTTCGCTGAGACTGTGATCTGTGCCGGTCCTGTCTTCGTTACATTTTTGGTGGAGGTGCTGGGTGCTTTCCAACATCTACGTGCCCCGAAGGCTCTCAATGAACACGGATTTGACTCCGATTCATCGCAGTACGAGCCGCCGAATCCAAGGTCAGTCACCAGAGTACGGTCCGTTATCCCCTAGGACCAGGGCTCCAGCTGCGACGCGCAGGACTGACGCGGCACCTATGGCTAGCAACGGAGACGCGGCAGCTATGGCTGACAACGGGAACTCAGCTGCTCATTTCCTGGTCCTCCAGCCGCGAACGCCGCCGACCTTCCATGGCGAAGTGTTTGAGGACGCGGAGGACTGGCTTGACCAGTTCGAGCGCTTTGCCAGGTACAACGGCTGGGATGCGGAGCGGAAGCTGCACAATGTTTACTTCGCTCTTGACGACTCGGCGCGGACGTGGTACGAGAACCACGAGACAACGTTTCCTTCTTGGGAACGGTTCCGTAGCCAGTTGCTGGCGACCTACGTCAACACCGACCGTCGGGAACGAGCTGAGTCGGCGCTGCAGTCAAGGAACCAGCGACCCAATAAGAGCGTCGCAATGTATTATGAGGACATGACACGACTGTTCAGAAGGGCGGATCCAAACATGGCCGAGGACAAGAAAGTGCGCCACCTGATGCGCGGGATAAAAGAACTGTTTGCTGGGCTTGTGCGAAACCCACCTAACACCACTTCGGAGTTTCTATCGGAGGCCACTACCGTAGAAAAGACCCTGCAACAACGCGCCCGCTATTACAATCGCGCCGTGAACATCGTATCAACTGCCGACTTTGCCCCAGCCTCCAGCGATTCCGCTGACACCCTTCGGGAGCTGGTTCGATCTATTGTCAAAGAAGAGCTGCACAAAATGCGCCTCTCTGCCCAGTCGCAGCTGCAGTGTCCATCGTTAGCACAAATTATCCGAGAGGAAGTGCAGCAGGTGGTTCCTGAACCTGTTGCCCCTGCTGCCCTTACACCGACGCCCCCGCGCCAGACGTACGCGTCGGTACACCGACAGAACTGCGACCTCGCCCCTTGGAGCACCAGCCCATCTGCATCTGCTTTCCAGCCGCGGCCCCCGCCTGTCCCTGTGTTGTCCGAAGCCAGGCTGCGGAAGACGGACGTGTGGCGGGCACCTGACCAGCGGCCCCTTTGCTACCACTGCGGTGAGGCTGGCCATATCTTGCGGTGGTGCCCTTATCGTCGAGTTGGAATTCGCGGATTTCATCCGCGAGTCCCCTATCCGCCCAATGGCGAACGGTCCCGCGAAATTGAGGAGCACCTGTCAACGCGCCGGGATCATACTCACACTGATTTCCCTCGCCCTGACTACCGCCCACCAACCTCTACCCGCTATCGTTCGCCGAGTCCCCGTCCTCCGACAAGCCGTTTCAGCCGCTCACTGAGTCCTCGCCGGGGAAACTAGACCCAGCGGCCTGCGGAGGTAAGGCCGCTGACGAGCGAACAGCCGAACATCCTCCATCGCGTTCCCGACCAGACGACGGCTATCAAACGAGGACACGTGACGATCACAAAGGATGTGCAGCTTCGAACTTACCGGTCGATATCGACGATTTAGCGGTTACGGCATTGGTTGACACGGGAGCGGACTATTCGGTTATGAGCAACGAGCTAGCAAAAGAACTGAGGAAAATTTTAACCGCGTGGACTGGGCCTCAGATTCGCACAGCTGGTGGGCACCCAATTACCCCTGTTAGCCGGTGTACGGGGAGAGTTACAATCGACGGATTTATTTACGTTTGTGACTTTGTTGTCCTACCTCACTGTTCGCGCGATGTCATTCTCGGCCTGGACTTTTTACAAGCTAACGGCGCCGTTATCAATTTACAAGAGCCGCGCGTGACGTTTTCGCCGACGCAAGCAATTGAAATAGCCGACCCAGACGACTCCAGGATACCCGCCCTGCGTATTGCTGCTGATGACGTGACGGTGCCTCCGCGGTGCAGCATGATGGTCCCCGTGCAAAGTGACTCGCCCGGTGATCGAGACGTTATGGCAGAGAGAAACGTCAGCCTTCTACTCGAGAAAGGGATCTGCGCTGCAAGAGGGCTTGTTCACTTACAGGATCGCTCTGCGACACTCTTGATCACCAACTTCGGAACAGAGTTCCAGCCTATTGCGAAAGGAACGGCCGTCGCATACGTTACCGACTTCGTTGAGCCCGCAGAAATATGTGCTCTGGGGCTACCGTCGCCGGACGGACGCGATGCAGCAACCGTTCTGTCTACCGTGGACATTAATCCCGGCTTGTCGGTGGGTCAGAAGCAGCGCTTGTTAGAGCTCCTTCACGATTTCGCAGAGTGCTTCGCCACGACATCAAAGGTAGGGCGCACCCCGGTAGCCAAACACCGCATCATCGTCAACGAGGAGACTAGCCCCATATCCCAACACCCGTACAGGGTGTCGCCGGTGGGACGGGAGGCTATACGATCCCAAGTGCAAGAAATGGGACGGCTTGCGAGATGGAGCCTTCGCCTCCAGGAATACGACATCACGGTAGTGTACAAGTCCGGCCGTAAGCACAATGACGCCGATTGCTTGTCACGTGCACCTGCCGACGTTGCTCCGGCCGAAACGGAGGACGACTTCCCGTTTCTTGCTCTCGTCACGTCGTCCGATATGGCCCGGCGTCAACGGGCTGACTCAGAGTTGCGTCTGCTCATCGAGCATCTGGAGGGCCTGAAGACGTTAAGCTGTTCCGCGGCTTTTCGTTCGAGGTTTGGGTTCCTACAGTCTCCGAGATAGCGTCCTTTACAAGAGGAACTTCGCCCATAACACGGAAACCTTTCTTATGGTTGTGCCATCCGAACTCCGTCCAGAAATCTTGCACGCCTGCCACGAAGAGCCATCGGCTGGCCATTTGGGTGTTACGCGGACGTATGCCCGCATTCGTGCGAAGTATTAATGGCCAAAGTTGCTCTCATCAGTCCAGCAATATGTGAGGACCTGCCGTGACTGCCAGCGACGAAAGACACCACCAGTTAAACCCGCAGGGCTTCTCCAGCCCATCCCACCGCCTACAACACCTTTCCAACAAGTGGGCATGGACTTGCTGGGCCCATTCCCATTGTCTTCCTCTGGGAACAAATGGATTGTTGTGGTGACAGACTACTTAACGCGGTACGCCGAGACACAGGCGCTCCCCCACGCTAGTGCTCCAGAAGTGGCTCAGTTTTTTATGACATCAATCGTCTTGCGTCACGGTGCGCCATCAGTCGTCATCACGGACCGTGGAACCGCCTTTACGGCGGCATTAATGCAATCTCTCTTCGAACTCATCCACACCAGTCACCGGAAGACAACAGCCTATCATCCCCAAACAAACGGCTTGACTGAACGCCTCAACCGGACGCTTGCAGTTATGCTTGCTATGTATGTCGATGTTGAGCATCGTACGTGGGACGAAGTTCTTCCTTATGCAACCTTCGCCTACAATACGGCAGAACAGGAGACTACCCGTCTTACACCTTTCCAGCTGGTCTACAGACGGTGTGTCACTACCATGCTGGATGCTATGCTACCCGCTGCTCACGACGACGGAGACATCGGCCCCTACGCTGACGTTGACACATTCGTCCAGCGGGCTGAAGAAGCCCGCCAACTCGCGCAAGGTGCCGGATTCGACATCAACAACAACTCGACGCTGGTCGCTACAACCTCCGCCACCGATGCGTTCGGTACGAGCCCGGCGACTCTGTATGGGTATGGACACCTGTGCGCCGCCGCGGACTCTCCGAAAAGCTCCTCCGACGCTACTTCGGTCCGTACGAGGTGGTTCGTCGTATAAGTGATGTCACATACGAAGTTTTTCCGCGGGACACAACCTCCTCACCACGTCGGCGCCATCCGACCGAGACTGTCCACGTGGCGCGCATGAAGCCCCACCATGACAGGCTGCAACCCGCCGCTTTACCAGCTTAACAGCTCTCTGTATTCTCTGCCGTCCGCCGTCTATACCGAACATTACCTTTGCTGTCCGTGTTCGTTTCCGGCGTTGGGCCGCCGCCTTGATGGAGGGGGTAATGGCGCGTGCTCATGGGAGCGCGCCGACGATGAAGACGAAGCGTGCGTGTGCCGGTGGACAAAGACGAAGTGTGTGTGTGGTTCGGACAGCCATCTTGTGAGTTCCCTGCTGTGCGCTGGACTTCGCTGAGACTGTGATCTGTGCCGGTCCTGTCTTCGTTACATTTTTGGTGGAGGTGCTGGGTACTTTCCAACATCTACGTGCACCGAAGGCTCTCAATGAACACGGATTTGACTCCGATTCATCGCAGTACGAGCCGCGAGAGTTGCGAGAGCAGGAAAGCATTTATTTACAAGGCCAAAGCGGGGATTGGGCACGTCACTGAACAGTCAGTGGCGAGCACCATAGCTCATTTTTGCGCCCACCGAGTCTGTCGTCATTTTCTCACTGCACTATAGCGCGGCTTAGCATTTCGCCCCAGGTCAGTTGAAGCTTGTCCTCAAGCAATTTAGACAGCATTGTGATGGCAGCATTTGAGGGAGGCTATGTGAGTCCATTCGGCCTTAGACACGCACCAAGGCTTCTGTCTGATGGGCAGAGCAGTACCAGTGTTAATCTATAGTGTTGCATGCCATAAATTGGCAGCGGAGAGGAAGTGGCTGGCTGAGCAAAATCAAACACTGACACATACTGGCTAAGAACAGCCTGTAATGCAAGCAGTTCGGACGACAAAAGCGACTTGTTAATCATGCGATCGATATTGACGGTGAAGTCTGTGGCTCGACTGGAATGCTCACACTTAGATATGGATCTGATAGTATGAATGTCATAAGCATCAAATCAAGTGAGTTTAAGCCCCAACAGGATCAGAACAGGTTCTGATGAGGCATTCACTGTCCACACTTGTGCGCAACCGTCATCTACGATAAGAACGACCTGTGGCACGAGAACATTCTGTTTCGCAGTGTTGTTCACATCTGGCTCAAAAAGCAAGGCTCAAAGCACTTTTTGTGCGGTGTTCAATGCAAAGCTATTTGTGTAATTAAATAATTCTGTTTGATTTTGTGATACCACCTCTTCTGTCACGCTGGTCGGCCCTACCACTTTACAACTTTAGAGCTGGTGGGTGGAGCTGCGGAACAGCTGGGAGTTTCAAAGAGGTATGCCTTGCACCGTCAGCACATGCAAGATGCCAGTGTCGACACGTTTAAGACAGCTTTACTGTGTGACTGCTGAAGATGCGGATTTTATACACCATGCTGTGGCACAAGCATCCACACATTAGTAGAAGTGATGATGGATGCAATGAAGTCTATCAGCAAATTCTTTTTAATTGAAACGATTTGTATGGCACACTATAGAATGTTACCACCTAATGCACGTTGCCAAAAAATGATGGCAATGAGGACAGCGTTGGAATGGTGATTGTTCTGGCAGTGAGTGGGGCTAGGTTACTTTGCTATGAAATTCCATTTTGTACAGTCTCCTGCGAAATAAAGGATTGATTGTTTTGTACGGATTTTACTGCAGTTCTCACAATCCTTTCCATTGCAATCGGCTTCTCTAGTGCTGCACCTGTTAAAGATGTAAACTCAGCCAATAAAACAGAAATGTGTCTGGCCAGCATCCTTACAACTATGTGCATGATCTTCAACTGCATTATCCAAGTTCACACATGCCAGAAGACACATCTCATCTGCTTGCACGTTTACTCGAGAATATTTTACCGCCTGAGTAGCAAAACATCGTGATCGTCCACGCATATGAAAAAAGACCACCGATGTTGTGTTCGCACTCGCGTGCCGCGATGTGTATACACACCGTGGCACCTAGTGCAAACACATCGGCGCATTTACGCATTTTCCTAGGGAGCGATGTCATCCCAGAAGTTATCGCTAGGTTGAAGTCTTTGATGAGCACTGGCTCCCCGTTTGATTACAGCGCTTCGCATATGAGAAAAGAGCAAAAAAAGGCGGTCGCTTGTTCATGCTGCGTCTCTCTTTGAGCATTGTTCTTACCCTGTGTGCTCGACGCGTAGCTCGTGATCGAAAAGCATTTGCAGTGCCACCGTAAGCACCACCTTGTCGAGGCACAGGGTGTAAAAGTGGGGGTGCTCCGTGATGCACCCGGACGGCTGCTTCACAGTCGCTGCAGGGATCTCGCGGCAGCAGGTGCTCTCGAGTGCAGTGGGCATCGACACGCACCGCCCGCAGAAACACCTATTCGAATGCTTCAGTTAGCGATTGCACTCTCTCGAAAACTGCTCAACGTAAGCAACAAGATTCGGACATACCAGTGTGTATTCCCGACACGACCGGGTTCGGGAGGCTCACGGTCGGGGCTTCCGAAAGTAGCGGTTGTGCCGCGGGCTACGACCGCTAGTTGCTGGCCGCACGCTCCGTCTTCGCAGCCATTATCACTGCCACCGCTATCGTCCTCTGACGACGGCTGATCTGGCACCCGCAAAGGTGTGTCGCCGTACGGCTCAAACCCCAACAGCCGACTCCTTTCCAGCAAGCGACGCTGCAGCTCGGGAAGATCGGCCATTTTTAAATAACCTTCTGCGCGTGATGCAGCGTGACGTCATTTTGACGCCACTTTTGAGTACATATAGTGCTCTGACCTCGGTCAACTATGGGCCAGCAGGCCTCGCTTAGCCGCCATGTTGTGTCGGCGACAGAAGCCTCGGATTGGCTACTTATGATGACGTTTCCTGCAGAGTTGAGGAGGACGCGTGCCGGGAAATCGAAATTAACTTTTTTTCGCTATTCGATCAACCCGGACGATGAAACGAATCACTGTACGCTATAGAATGAAGGGTCAGAATTCCAAATATACACGTCGTCCAAAATTTTCGGAAAACACTTCACGACCCCTTTAAAGTTTCGCCCCTAAGAAAATTTCCACTATCGCAACACCTATTTATCTGTCATCCGCGCGAAAAACACGTACGAAACAGGGACAAGTCGGCGCGACAGTGCCGCGCACATGGGCAATGGGTAGGCCGGTTTTGAGGGGAGCGCGCCTCGTCTTCGCGCTAGAAGATTCTGTACTCCGGTCAAGGCAGCGCACCACGCGTGATGCCAGCTATGGTCGATAGTAGTCGCGATGAGTGGACACCTTATTTCTGCAGAAACTTCCAGTTAACTCTTGCCTCGTTGACACATGCGCTACAAGTTAAAGCCACTACGTACCAGTCACAGGCGAGCGCAGAGGGGGAGGGGGGTCATGGCCCCTCTATTATACATTGGGAAGGGGGCGCGAATTTTGTCCTCTGTCCCGTATATTGTTATCAGCTACAAACGAGACATGAAAGAACGCCACCATTAACATTGCCTTCTCTCCACCGAAGCGATACCTACTGTCCTACATACTGTCACCGAGAAACGGTTGACGTAAGCAGGGCTGGTTAACTTGCTTTACTTATACGCGCAAGACGTTGGGACGCGCAAGGCAGCAGGCAGCACGAGAGATGAAGAAGACAAAGCATCTAGCCCCGAGATGACTCAATGCCTGCCAACTGCTAGGAAATGCAGTTTAGCCGCGGTATGGCGCCACTAGAGGAGTTAGTAGTGTGGCATTGCTTCCCCTCTCTTAAAGACACTGACTCGGTGTGGTAGAATTGGAGGCAGGACCACAATGGTAGTCGCACGTGTCTGGCGTATGGTGTAAACACGCGCGAGGGGCTAGCGGGCGTGTTACGGCTTCATCCGAGCGACGTGGACAACTTCGGAGGTCGGCCGCCTATAGAATAGCGAACTGTTCCTTGGGCAAGAACTTCGTAGGTAACTTGACTGAGCTGGCGGAGCATCTCGTAGGGGCAAAAGTATCTGCGTAGAAGCTCCTCAGAGCATCCCCCCATGCGGATTGGGCTCCAGACCCAGACTTGTTCTCCGGGCAGGTAACGCACATTTTGGTGGCAGAGGTTGTAGCGCCGAGCGTCGTGAACTTGCTGGTGCAGGATGCGCTGTCGAGCGAGTTGGCGGGCGGCCTCAGCGTAACGAACAAATTGGACAGAACCCATAACAAAGGGGGTAGCGCTAGCTGGAAGCAGCACTGCATCCAGCATGGTTGTGGCTTCGCGACCAGGTACTAAACGAAATGGAGTGAAGCTTGTCGTTTCCTGGACCGCAGCATTATAGGCAAAGGTGACGTAAGAGAGTATGGCGCCCAGTTCCGGTGGTCCGCGTCGACATACATAGAAACCATATCGGTGATCGTCTTGTTGAGCCGTTCGGTGAGGCCGCTCGTTTGGGGGTAGTAAGCAGTTATTTTGCGGTGACTGGTGCCGCTCAGGTGCATAACCTCCTGCGTAAGGGCCGAGGTGAACGCTGTTCCCCTGTCAGTTAAAACGATGGTGGGTGCACAGTGAGGAAGCACAATGTTTTGAATGAAAAAATTCGCAATTTCGTCAGCAGTACCACGGGGAAGAAGTTGTCTCACAGTATCGGCTGAGGCAGTCGATGGCGACCTCAATGTAGCGGTTACCCAGTGAGGACTCCGGAAATGGGCCGAGTATGTCCATGCCGACTTGGTGGAAGGGGACCTGAGGCGGATCAATAGGCTGGAGTAGGCCGGCTGGCTTAGTCGGCGGCGTATTGCGACGCTGGCACTCGCGGCAAGTTGTTACGTAACGCTTCACAACTGCAGCAACCCTGGCCCAGTAGTATTTTTGCCGTATTCGTGCCAAAGTTCGACAAAAACACAGGTGACCAGAAGATGGGTCATCATGGCTCGCCTGCAGGACTTCGTCGCGAAAGGCCGTAGGCACGACGAGTAGATAGACAGCTTGTGTTGGACTGTAGTTTTTCTTATACAGGACGCCGTCACGTAAACAGAACGAGGACAGCCCGCGCGAAAAGATTCGCGGGGGGACTGAGCGCTTCCTTCTAGATACTCAATGAGGGGCCTGTAAGGTTTCTGGCGACAGCCCGTCTGGTTCAGCTGCGTAGTCGGCCCGGGACGCCTGCAGCCGGGGTCACTGCACGGCGATAGGCATCTTGATACCCACGGCCGGTCCCCGCTTGGTTTATTGGATTCGAGACGGAGGATTCTGCTACCGTTTTTAAACAACATTGTTCCCGGAAGATCGACCGTGCGGTACGGAGGCAGTTAGCGACCGCCAAAACCGAGCAGGGGTGGCTCACCCCTTCAACTGTGCCTGCTCGCCGGCGCCTCGCCCATTCGGACTTCCTGGAAGACGCGTCCGGCTTGACAGCGTGAGAACTGTCGTTCGGACGCGAAGACAACGCTCTCTCAGGTGGGGGCGATTGTCCAGCGGCACCCCCTCTCTCCGGCGAGGCACGTGACGGGGGCGTGTCCCTATGTGAAGTGGTGCGACAGCGCAAGTTAGGCCACGCCCAACCTGGCGAAGACCTCCTCGAACCTGGGGAATCCTAGGGACCAGACCCTTTTAAATCAGGACGGCGAGTGCCATGAGGAAGGAACCCTCGATCACCCTCAGATCTTCTCAGATCCTCCGACCTTTCCCCATCACCTTGCAATGGGTTCCTAAATCTTGTAAATAATGTAAATAAAGCCCCTGTACAGTTTCCTTCATAACCAAGTCCGACAACGTCATTCAGAGAAGAGACCTGCAGCGCTGAAAGAGTCAGCTCACTCAAGGACCCCTTATCTCTAACAGGCCCTAGTTCGCTTTCGTCCGATTGGTGTTGAATGAGAATGGACGTGTCGATGGCGCCAAGAAAAACTGAATCGTCGTCGGGGTCAGCTCGGGGGTCCTCGATAGGAGCACGAGACAAACAGTCGGCATCACTGTGCTTCCTACCAGACTTATAGAGGATGGTGTCATCGAATTCATGAAGTCGAAGGCTCCAGCGTGCAAGCCGTCCCGACGGATATTTGAGGTTCGCCAGCCAACACAGCGACTGGTGGTCGCTGACGACCCTGAAGGGCGGCCATATAGGTACGGGCGAAATTTGGCTACTGCCCACACAGTGGCCACGCATTCTTTTTCGGTGGTGGAATAGTTTGCCTCAGATCATGACAAGGTGCGGCTCGCGTATGCGATTACGCTCTCGAGACCATCCTGCCTCTGCACAAGGACCGCACCGAGGCCGATGTTGCTGGCGTCTGTGTGTAGTTCAGTGTCGGCTGAGTCGTCGAAGTGTCCAAGGATGGGCGTACTTTGGAGACGAGTGCGGAGGTCTTCAAAGGCTTGTTGTTGCTCCAGGTCCCAGAAAAATGGTTCGGAATCTTTCGTGAGTCGGGTGAGGGGCTCAGCGATCTGGGAGAAGTTCTGCACAAAACGCCGATAATAGGCGCAGAGATCCAGAAAGCGGCGCACACTGCGCTTATCGGTGGGTACAGGAAAAGCAGCCACGGAAGCAGTCTTACTTGGGTCTGGGCTAACCCCTTTAGCGCTCACGATGTGGCCCAGAAACTTCAACTCTTCGAAACTGAAGTGACACTTTTCGGGCTTCAGGGAAAGACCGGCCGACCGAATCGCTTCGAACAGAGAGCGCAGGCGTCTCAGGTGCTCTTCGAACGTGTCAGAGAAGATGACAACGTCATCCATGTACACGAGACAGGACTGCCATTTGAGATCGGCAAGAACGGTGTCCATCGTCCTCTGGAAGGTTGCAGGAGCCGAGCACAGGATGAAAGTGAGCACCCGGAATTCGTACAGACCATCCGGTGTAATAAAGGCGGTCTTTTCCCGGTCGCGTTCGTCCACCTCGCTTGGCCAATAGCCGCTTCGTAAATCTAGCGATGAGAAGCACTTGGCGTCGCGCCGCCGGTCCAGGGAGTCATCAATCCGCGGGAGAGGATAAACATCCTTTTTTGTGACTTTGCTTAAACATCTGAATAAACGCAGAACCCAAGGGTTCCATCTTTCTTTGCCACTAGAACAACAGGAGACGTCCACGGGCTCGTCGACGGCTGTATCACGTCGTCCTGGAGCATTTCTTGAACTTGGCGGCGAATGGCATCGCGCTCCTTTGAGGAGATCAGGCAAGGTGGCTGACATAACAGCCGTTGGTTGGCGTCAACTTGAATTCGGTGCTTTGCGAGCGGTGTCTGTCTAACCTTGGAGGTCGAGGCAAAGCAGTCGCAGAAAGACTGGATAATGCTTTCCAAGCAGCGTTTCTGATTAGATGGGAGGTTTGGGTTCACGTGAGTTATTAATGGACTGGTCGCTTCCTCCACTGATGCCGGGGCTCCGGACAAAGCGTGCTGTCCTGCGAATTCGCTGAGTTCCCCGAAATACGCAATAGCTGTTCTGCCAGGCAAACACTGAGGTTCACAGCCAAAATTGGTCACCAAGAGTTCGGTTCGGCTATTGTTCAGTTCAGCAATTCCTCGAGCAACACAAACTTGCCGACCAAGGAGCAGCGACATGTTGGTTTCAGCGATGCCACGAATTTTGGTGCTGTAATCGCAATCTTCAGTAACAAACGTGCTGGATCTTCACGGGATCAAAACGTGGTCGTCACATACGCATAATTTAGCCCTGCGTGGCTCGGTATCGTAGTCGACAGGGCCTTTCTTGGGTGGAAAACGACACAATTAGCTCCTGGAGGTTGATAACGGCACCGTATTCCTGAATGAAATCCAAATCGAGTATGAGGCCTTCGGAGCACTCGGGTAACACAGCAAAGCAAGCAGGGAAAGTAACACCGCGGATCTGGATCCGCGAAGTGCAGTCCCCGATCGGAGTTACCACGTGGCCATCAGCCGTCCGGATCTGCGGCCCACACCAAGAGGTCAGAACCTCCCTCAAGTCCATAGCTAAGCGTCTGCTCATTACAGAAAAATCGCCGTTGGTATATACGAGTGCGGTAACGTCCTGGTTGTCGGCGGATACCGGAATTTTAGCGGAGACCAGTCGGTCGCAGCGCGTCGTCGTCGGTCGGAGCGTCGCGGCGAATCGTCGGGTGGAGGCTCTTGACTCGGTCCAGTAGCGGCCGCCCTGCCGCCGGAGGACGCCGTCTTCAGTTTTCCCACGTGGGGACGGACCTCTGA